>NC_064920.1:71288708-71993708 GCF_023897955.1 Schistocerca gregaria
GTAACTACTGCAACCGACATACTTCTGAATCTGCTTAGTGTATTAATCTGTTTGTCTCCCTCTACGATTTTTACCTTCCACACTGCCCTCCAATACTAAATTGGTGATCCCTTGATGCCACAGAACATGTCCTACCAACCGATCCCTTCTTCTAGTCAAGATGTGCCACAAACTTCCCTTCTCCCCAATCCTATTCAATACCTCCTCATTGATGAACTGTAAAATGAATGTGCATTTTATTTAATTTTATTTTTTTAAATTAACATGAGGCAAGGTGTTTAATGGCATTTCTGCTTTGCTACAGTCACTGGATGAGTGCAGAATATGTGCAAAGCTACTCATATATTCAGAAATGAGCCTGAAATTTTAAGATTGTGCATCTCATCCCAAGAGATCTAATGGTTCCTAGGTAATGTATTCAGAGTTAGAAATGTGAATTGTTTACAAGTATTTAATTTTTTCTTCTGAATCTGTTGTGATATCATTATGGTATTCATTGGTCATAACTTACATACCTCATCTGATCATCAGTTGTCTTTCAGTATTTCCTTAAAAACCCGAGTGTCTCATCTGAAGTTTTCACTACTTCATATTGGGTTTTCAGACTATACACTAGATTGACAATAATGGCATAAAAAAAATTATCTTGGATAAATCTTCTGAAATCCTTTCATTCCAGGTTTCATCATGAAATGATTTCTTCTACTTGGAGCACACCTCTGAAAATTTAGTACTGATATCAAATGCACTGGCAACAACTTGAGACTCGAAGAGAGTTGTTCCCCAATTTTTGTGAAGATATTTTAATACATTTAATAAGCTCTCGATGTTCCTTACCTCAGCATTGCTGGTAGTATTTCGAGCTTGTAGAAATTTGCTTTTTTAATCAGTTAGTAACAACAACTTTAGCAGAACTTATGCCACGATTAAACGCTTGAAAGATATTGCATTATCCATAACAAGCTGTACCACAGAATGTGTTTCAGCTGACAAATTTAACTTACTGAGGGTTTCAACAGCAGTGGCAACTGTAAACAAGTGAGCTACAATTGGTTTTATGGTGTCAACACAAACCAGCCTACAGGTATCACATATGGAATATAAAGAACTCTTGATCGACTATTTGAGAATTTCCCATCATTGTGGACTGCAACTGAACAGGTTGTAAAGTTGTTGAATCACTCCAAAAAAAGGTTCTGCTTCATGACATGTCTCAGCTGCATGTAATTGTTGTAACCTGACATGGGTCACAGTATACTTACACTGAATCTCACAGTCAGATTGGAGGTGAAGTGGGATTTGAGGTTGTGCATCTTTGGGAGCTGAGCAGCTGCATGTGGGGTTTGGGATGGCAATATATGTCAACCTGAGCTTTTTTGGTTTCTGTTGTGGAAGACAGCACAAAATGACTCAGATATCAGACTGAGGAGGCAGATATGGTCTTAATGTGAAAGTGGGACCTTGGATTGGCTTTTGTTCTGCTTTTAATATTTCTTCACATGTTTACATGAACATGCCGTAGAGCACAGACACTGGTTTATAACTTGAGCCCTGAGACCCACTCAATGTAAGTGTAAAACACAGAGGCTTATAAACTTAAGCTGTTAATAGATGCTCCAACCAGTTACCAGAACAAACGGGCACACTAGCCTGTAACTCTGTTGTTATTAGGGTTCACACTGTAAAATGTCAAGATGGTTTTCAAACCATGACTCATGAAAGAAACCAGTTACTAGTGCATTAATTGAAATCTTAGGCTCAGCTACACATCAGAATGGGAGTGACTGTCCGGTATAGGTACATTTAGGCAAAAATACAAAGGAAACCACTAACCACAGTCTAAAGTACATGTATGCAAGATTTTATGAGTCCTTTTTAGTGTGTAAGATGAATTGAGTATAAGTCTTCTTACTCACATACTTTCTGCTGTCGGCTGGCAATGTCCAAGGGTTTGATTTCAGTGTGGGTTGGGTTTGAACTTCACTGCTTGCTGGAACTCTACCCTACTAATCAATTGATGGCCCCTGTCTACTGTGTTTGGGCCTGTTTACATACAGGTGGTTAATGACTACATTGCCTTTTACATCCAGTTTACAATCAGTGAGGATGACATCAGTACTTTCTTGATGCATGTGACCACATACTGTACTGGCAGAAGCAATTGGTACTGTATGTCTTAATGTAGGTTACAAGGGTTATTGCTGGTAATCATATTTAGATAATATTTTTGGTTGTTCTGGCAGTCCTTCAAGACACTGTCATTACGTTCTCCATTATGATAATGCTATGACAAGCATACGGAGAAAATTTTGAAAGAGGATTCCTAAAAAGAGCTCTTTTGTAAGCCCCACTCATATTACTTCTATTGTCCACAGCATTCACTGATAAGAATTGAATGTTTCACAAGTGTTGATCTAATTAAAAGTGCAAAAGCAACTACTCTTTTCTGATTTCAATCTGCTAATTCTAGAAACAAATTTATTTCATACCTATAAATTCTCCTTTTTAAGTAAATATAATGAAGGATGAATGTTACCTGTTCAATTTAATTCAAATCAGAAGCTACATCAGTAATCATTTAATGATGCTTTGCATTTTCTCTCCATTCCAAGGTTGCACTGTTGATGTGATGGGATTAACTAGAAATAAAATCATTCTGAGTATATCCCTAGACAGATAATGAACTTGTATATGCTTTCCAGCTTCTACTCTCTCTCTCTGAGCTTGCCTACGTGTTTTTGAAGAATGAGATCATATTGCCTCGAGCTCTGCTAATATTCTAAGGAGATTTTCTTAGGTGGATCTCCAGTTTTCAGAAAGTAACCTCTGATGGCTGAGCCTATTTCACAAAGAAATAATGTGTGATGAAGCAACCATCTTGTTATCTGTTTCCAAATATAGCCTTAATTTTCAGTCTGCTTCTTGATTCTTTAGAATATAGTACCAGAATGTTTTAACTGAATCTCAAAAGTTTCTTCATTTCAGATAACAATCTTTATGATATTTGTTAGATTGATATTGTGGGGATTCTGTCACATAATATTTTCCACTTTAATTGACATGAATATTCTGAAATGAACGAACTGTATCAGCATGGCTAGAAGAAAAGAGCAAGAAAAGCAGAATAATGTTTGTTGGCTTTCACTCCATATTAACCACTCACAGGACTAACATTCATTGTTTAGAAGCTTACAATGGAGTAGAAATGTTGGAAATATGTAGGAAGTAATGTCTTCTAGAAAATGTTTTGGATGGTTAGTTTACTGTCTCTTCTATATTCTTAGTTGTGGAATTTAAAGTGTTTAAAGTTCCAACAGAGTTCAAATGATAACGTTGTAAAAGAGTTTAAAAATATATATAAAACTATAAAAATAGCTTAGCCGACGAGATTGAAGCGCACTTGAAATGGGGAAGATAGTTTGGGCATTGAAACGTTGTCATTCCTATTCATAGAGTATTTTTTATTTCAGAGTGTAAGATTTGACACAAGATGTAGGGGGAATTTTTGTTCCACATTCTTTTCAGTTTAGCTGCAGTAGTTGTAGTGATTTCATCACAAGTGATGATAACTGTTTTATTCCAATATATTTGAAATAACTTTTATTAATAAGCTTTTATCATTTAGGTATGTAATTTCATAAAATATTTTGATGTGTGTCGACTGGCAAAAATAGCTTAAAAAGACAAACTTTAAAAAAATAATCAAAAAGAATCTCTCAAACCATAGAAAATGCATTTGATAAGAGAATTAATTAAAAGATGTGATTAAAATGCAAGAAAATTTCAGTTAAAAAAACATATTTAAAAACAAGTTGCCTTGAATGCAGTTTATGTTGGAGCATTCCATGACACTGCTCAGTTAAAAATAATGTATCACGAACATCTGGACTCTACATGTCACTGGAAATAATGTTTTATCATTGACAATAATGAACTCAATAATTGAGCACTCCTGTTCAACTTGTCCTATTTATGTTGAGCCTTGAGATGTTGTGAGCATGGGGAGCAGATGGAGGAGCAAGTTGGCTGCTTCCAAGTGATGAATGGTACAATGGAAAAATTTCCCACAGTGTTGGCTCAGTTCACACTTCATATTGATCACTTGCTGTGATACATGGAAGTAACAAGATTTTGTGGTAACCTGTTTAAAGAGACATATCTTAGAGCTCATTGATGAATGATAAACTGTTAATTGTGTATGCTACATGTTGGTATGTAGCTATTTTTAGTTCTCCTTGCTGTCTTCTTCTAGTTTTTGATGAATATTTCCCAACTCTTCTTTTCCTCATTCATTACTCTCTTTGCTTGGATTTTCTTCAGTCAGTATTCTTGCTCCATCGTTATCACCTTGTGCTCATCTTTGTCTCCAGCCCTTGGTGCTGATCTCTTTTTTTTCATTCTCTCTGTTTTTCTTTGCTATATTGTGCTCTTTAATTATATATTTTACTCTACCATTCCGCCAACTAGTTTCTTTCTCTTTCAATGTGCCTTTTTTTTGTTACATATTTGTACAATGCTACTGACTATTGATGTTCTATACAGGTTCCATTCTTCATCCACACAAAGAGTCTCAGTTCTTGGTGATTTTTGTGCTACTAACATTAGGAAACTTTTTCTTATTATAGTCTTCTTTCAACTTCCGTTTCTTAAGTTTGGGCATTTTTTGTACAGCAGTGATGCATTTAATCTTATAATTTAGACCAGCTATGAGTAACTCGCGACCACTATCCAAACACTCTCTTGGTATGACTTTGGTACCCCTCCCTTTTTTTCCAATCAGTTTGTCTGTTAAGACATAGTCAATAACTGTCTCAGATGTGCCATTCTGGCCATATCTAGCAATCTTATGGCTATCTTGTTTTTCTAAGAAAGAATTTCTTCACCGTCAACATTTCCTTTTCTTTATCCATAAAGTCGCATCACTTCCTTGTATTCTATCAATGCTGATCTGACTATTCAAATCCCCAACTATCATTATGTTACCTTATCGTACTTGCTCTTCCAATTCTTCAAGGAATTTCCCTCTTCATGCTCACTACAACTTTGCAGAGTTGCGTACACTTGTGAGTATAGTGAACCTTTCACTTATAAAGCTTACACCAATAATGCAGTCATTATCTTTGTGAAATGCAAGGGTGACTCCATTCTGTACACCTTCATTGCAACCATGTCAGTATAATTTGTACCTTTCTCTCAGCAATTTTGAGTTCTTTCTTTTCCATTAGGTCTCACTCATTCCAGGGATATGAATCTTTTTCCTCAATTATGTCTATACCCTCATCACTCTTTCCTGTCAAGGTTATTATATTTAATGTGCCCCCTCTCAACTTGTTTTTAGCTTTTTATTGAGTTCATAGTTCATCTTCCTGAATCAATGGTTCTTCTTATATTCCTTGGGTTTTTTCAGGCTGTGAAGAGGCATCAATCATTCCATGGGTACAGGAAGTGCTGTAATTAGATATTTTCAATCTGAGGCTCAGTTTTTTCATATAAGGCAATAACATATTTTACTGTTCTACTGGTCTGCCAAGCCTAACACATCTGAGGATTTTCTTTCGAGGTTTACTCCCTCAGCCTTTGAAGATACCTCTTTACCACACGGCAGTGGTTCCTCTCTTCTTACCCTCAGAAAGAAGAGGGAGCTTCCTTCACCAACAGTAATTATTTCACAATCACATAATAGATTTATGCTTACTATTTTTCACTTCTCTAGCTTTAATATCAAGGGATTGGTTTTTGTTATTTTCTTTATCATTATATATTAAAGTAGAAACAAATCATAGGTTGAATAAAATTGCCTGAGCCTTTTTTCCTTTCTCCTCTTTTTGTCTTCTTTTCTCTTATCTTCATTGCCCGATCTTTTTGTTTAGATTCCATGATGACAGTATCACTTAAATCAAGCTTCCACTCATGCACATCAAACTCACAACTGTCAGAAGTTTGTAAAACAAATCACTGTTAATGTTGCAGACTCATAGGTCTCGAGACAAGGTGGGAGCCTATTGTGGTCAGTTTTTGATATCTCTACTCGTATGCACGAAACCAGTGGTATTACAATAATACTACTCTCCATAACCTCCTCTGTTCTGAGTGCAGCTGACAGGTATCAGGTGTGAACAAGGATGGTGATCTTTTCAGGAATAGCAAGGGGAATCCCAGAGATAGTGTAATTACAGAAATTCATTACTTAAGCATGTAAAGATGCTATCTTCCATTAATGCAATGAGAATTGAGGTATAGGGGTATGAAAAAAATTGAAGTTTTTTAGTCTTGTTTTCTTTTTTAATTTTTTTTTGTTTTTTGGGGGGGGGGGGGGGGGGGGGGCGCTTGGTTATAATAGCTTTTTAATCGAAAACTGGTAACTGATGAATGTTGCTGCCTTCCGACATGCAAAACCTAGTATGGTAATAAATTTATGTTATTATAGCATTCTGACAGTTGTCAACTGAGCACCCTGGGGTATCCAAACCCATGAGAGACTTGCCCCCCCCCCCCCCCCCCCCCCCCCCCCCCGGCAGGCTAGGTTCCTGGGGATATCTTCCCCCACCCCCACCCCTCCCTCGCCCCCTCCTCTCATGAGGGCTGTGTTGTTAGTGGTAGGAAGAGAAATCAAGAGAGTAAATCCCAGGATGGCATCTTTTAGGATGGAATAAAACTGTTTTTTAGATGAGCTGTTACATAGGATGTAACATCAACTGTCTGTTGTTATGGGATTGGTTAGTTAATTGGTTTGCTGGGAGCTTGGTTGACTGGCATTTGAATCAAATCTTGGATGTCTTATGTGTCATTATTGCATCATATCTTTTGAAGTGTTCAGTTATGTAACAAATCCTACAACAATCTGAATATTCTATAAAAATATTTGTCAGTGGGGTCCCTTGTATTATACTACATGAAACAGTACTACATAATATGCAAGTCACGGTAACTACAACGACTCACATGTTAGTCACAATTAATTTACATCGTGTGGTACTTCATATTCTTCTGCTCAACCATAGAAGTTAATACTCTCAAGTGTCAAACGTGTGAAGTTTCATTCATTAATGACACACAGTATGAAAAATTTTGTTAGGTCATCACGTCACTTAGCCTCACATTCTAGTGCATGTTCAACAATATGTTTGCTACATTTATCTGTCTGAATTGTGTGTGGAGTGTTAGCAGTACCATGTCCCTTCAGTGAGAGTTCAACAAATTTTTTTGTAACTAGGTATCCACTGTACTTCATCCACAACTGTCGGTCTTGCACATTACAATTCATACAACAAGATAATTATTTACACATCAAAAGGCAAGTGGTCCCTGTATTCAGGGCCCTTTGCATTGTTCCTCTGTATATTAAAAACTTCACAGTGAAGTAGCAAATGGGTTGCTTGACAGAATAGTTCAGTTACATCTCTTCAGGAAATTCAGTTTTAAGTAACTGCAGCATACAATATTCCTAACCACCTTGTGAATAATGAAAATAATAATGACTAAAATATAACTGAGTATCTATGACATTTATTGTTGCACATTATAGTTATGTATATATTAATAAGAATGACATTGTGATGTAGTTTTTATAGAAATCACAACTGTTAACTTCTTATTGTACTTGATGATCTTTTTCATTATGGAATCAGTGGTAACGAAAGACAGAGACAGCGTCATTTAATTATTCCACCAGCAACATTATAGTGAAAATGACTTGGACAATTCCACACATACAATGATTCTGTTCATTTCCACTTTAGTACAAGTCTTATGTATACTGTGTTTCTTGCACTTTGTGGGTTTTACTGTTTGTCTATGCTCTGAGTGAATCTTTGTGTCCAATAAGAAATGTTACATTACCAAACAAAAATTTGCACATTTATTTCAACTTTATATTTAAGCTCATTACTATTAAAACTATTCTTGCTGAGAAAAGTCTCTAAGTGGATGAAGTATTAGCAAGTTAGACAGACATAGCTAGAATGTGATCTGACCTGTCTCACTGCACATGTATCTTTAATGCTTTCCAAGTTAAAATATTAGCTCTAGATTGACATCCTTTAAATCCCATTTATCTATCGAATTCAAATGTATGCAGCTCCCTGTACCACTCACTTCACGAATGTTTATTCAAATAGAAATGAAAAAGGAAAAGTATTACCAAAATATTGTTGTACATCTGTCAGTTGCAAGCCCTGCATGGTATGTAAGTACACTATACAGCACATACTCTTGAAGAAATACAAATATATATTTTTATACAAATATATATTTTACACTAATGATCTTTGATGTGGACTCTGATGAAGTTCAGCTACTTGCAAACACAACTCACACACTCATGACCACAGTCTCTAAGGGCATGCTGTGGACAGCCAAATTGGAGATGAGACGACGTAGCTCTCTGTCATTTCACTTAACCGCCCACACATCCAGCTTGTGATCATGGTGCAGTATATATTGCACAGCTGGGGTTAAGACATATTACACATTATGTTTTCTGCAAGGGCCTGTTAACTATAAATATTATACATCCCCCCCCCCCCCTCCCCCAATTGAATTCTTTCAGAATTAGAAATTCTCAAGGACTGTTACAAAATAAATAACCATGTTTTTAAAATTATGTTAAATACGATGTGATGTATCTAGGCCTACGCACTCACTGTCATAAAATTTCCTAATAATATATAGAATAATATAATGCCTTGAGATACTCACTAAATAAAGAATGTCTGAAGTTGTAAACATTTAGAATAAGTAATATCATATGAGTTGAGACAGGTACCACAAGAAGACTGTTACACATTTAGCTTTCAGCCATTTTTCAGGGAAGAAAATGCACACACATTCACACAAGCAAGCACAACTCATTCACGTATGAACGATACCTCCGGCTGCTACATTCAGAATGCAGCCGTTATGTTGAACAAAAGCAGCAGTCCAGAATGGGTGGGGTAGTAGGGGATAGCAGGGTACGGATGCGGGAAAGAAGAATGCTGTCTGGCAGAGCATGCAGGGACTAGTTTGTAGTAGGAGAAAGGTGTCATGTGCAGCATTGGAAGGTTGTGGGGGACAGAGGAGGGGGGGGGGCAAAAAAGGAGAGGGGCAGAGAAGGGGAAAAGGACCTGTGGGTATGTTGACAGTGAATGGCACACTATGATGGTGAGAGGACTTGAATTACGAGAGGTTTAGGACAGAGGGGGCAGAAACTGTTGGTTAGAGACTGTGGGAACAGTAGGTTACCATAGGTTGAGGCTAGGCTAATTTTGGGAGCAGAGAATATGGTATGTGGATAACTCTCATCTACAATGTCCAGAAAATCTAGTGCTATCCTTTTCATAATTCTGTTGATATTCGAACCTGGAATTTCCATTGTTTAATATTATATGATATCTTTAAAGAGAGAAAAATATGAACACTTTTTAAATTGACATGAAATTACCAAAAACCTATGAGTTATGTTATACAGTAAGAAGTATTCTAGTCTGAACGGAACATTAGGAAAATGTCCGCAGCTTGTGGTCTAATGATTGACATTGTTTCCTCAAGGTTGCAGGGTCCCAGGTCCAGTTTCCAACTTGCTCAGAGCTTTTATTTGCTCAGGACTGAATTTTCGAGTTGTCCTCACCACTTTGTCTCACCTTCATCATAAAGATGCAAAAGTTGCTGAAGTAGTGTCAAGTAGAAAGACATCCGTCAGGTGGCCTAACAACTTCAGACGAGGTCTCCTGACCGATAATAATATGTGGTCATTTCATTAGAAAAGTTTTCTTGTTTAGTTATAAGGTATGAGCATTTGATTATAAGTCATCACATGATAATGAGAATCTATTTTCAACATAGAGATGAGATAAAATTTCCAGCATTTTGGCATCCATGTTATCACATATTGTTACCCACTAAAATGTTCTGCAAAAGAATACATAAAAACACATAATCTTCCTACTTTGTTGACAAAAAGTTGGGTAGGTTTCAGGCAGAAGCAACTGCCCTTGAAACCAGCATCCATTGGAAACAATTTGTTGGCTTCCTTTGTCGTGATTGTTGTTTCACCATCCCAGTGATAACATTCTCATGAACAACACATGAAACAACAGGTATTCATTAGTTGCATATATTGGCATTTGAAACCTGCAGTACAGTGATTTTGTCACAGTAGACGGGTATAATTGTATCCACTTGACCTTAACAATAATATGCACAACATTCCTGGTTAATGTCCTCTTGTATTTGTATATTCAATTGATCAAATTTAAAAACTTAGTCATTTAAAAACTGAAGCCTTACTGAAATTGTGATAAACACCTGCAATCTCTATTTAAACAATGGAAAATCCTGGGTGAAAGGTAACAATATTAATGACAATAATAGTTGCTACTCACCACATAGTGGAGATGCTGAGTCACAGATAGGCACAACAATAAGATTGTCAGAAAGTGAGCTTTCGGCCAACAAGGTCTTAGTCAAAAATAGACAACACACACACACACACACACACACACACACAAATTCAAGTCTCTCTCTCTCTCTCTCTCTCTCTCTCTCTCTCTCTCTCTCCCCCCCCCCCCCCCCCTCTCTCTCTCTCTCTCTCTCTCTCTCTCTGTGACAAGTCTGTGGCAGCTGAGGCCAGACTGCAATTGGGAGAGGGGGAGAGGCAGTTGCGATGAATGACAACTAGTTCCAAATGCGTAAAACTGTAAAAGGGGGACGAATAGGGAGATCAAATCTGTAATGTTTGGATACAGTGTTACTAGTTACACTGACAAATCATTTAAATATCTGGGCATAACATTGCAAAGTGATATGAGGTGGAACAAGCATGTGAGAACTGTGGTAGGAAATGCAAATGGTTGAATTCTACTTATTGAGAGAACTTTAGAAATGAGTGATTTACCTGTAAAGCAGACTGCATATGGGTTGCTGGTGTGACATATTCTTGAGTACTGCTTGAGTATTTGGGGTTCATACCAGGTCAGATTGAAGAAAGACATTGAAGCAATTCAGAGGCAAGCCGCTAGATTTGTTACCAATAGGTTTGAACAACACATAAGTGTTATAGAGATGCTTCACGAACTCAAATGGGAATCCCTGGAGGGAAGGTCATGTTCTTTTCGAGAAACTCTATTGAGAAAACATAGAGAACTGACATTTGAAGCTAACTGGTGAAGGATTTTGCTGTAACCAACATACATTGCACCTAAGATACATGAAATTAGGGCCCATATTGAGGCATCGAGAGAGTCATTTTTCCCCACTCTATTTGCAAATGTAACAGGAAAGGAAATGACAAGTAGTGGTACAGCTTAACCACTGCCATGCACCATATGGTGGTATCTGTGTAGATGTAGATTTAGGCAACGAGGTGGTGGGGGTAAGGGGGAGGCTGTGGTGGGGAGGGGGAGGGATAGCAGGGTAGGGGTGGGGGACAGTAAAGTGCAGCTTGTGCGAGCATGCAGAGATGAGGTAGAGAGAGGGTAGGGCAGCTAGGTGCAGTCGGGAGGTTAAATGAAGGGTGTCATGGAGGAGGGAGAGGGGGGATAGTGGAAAATGAGGGAAGTAAAAAGACTGGGGGTATCTTGGTGGAATAGAGGGCTGTGTAGTGCTGGAATGGGAACAGAGAAGAGGCTAGATGGGTTTGGACAATGACTATTGAAGACTGAGCAGAGGAGCATTACAGGAACATAGCATATGCACCATGTAATAAAAAGTATCCAGACACCTGGCTGAAAATGACTTACAAGTTTGTGGCGCACTCCTTCGGTAATGCTGGAATTCAATATGGTGTTGGTCCACCCTAAGCCTTGATGACAACTGCACTCTCACAGGCATACATTCAATCAGGTGCTGGAAAGTTTCTTGGGGAATGGCAGCCCATTCTTCACAGAGTGCTGAAGTGAGGAGAGGTATTGACGTTGGCCGGTGAGGCCTGGGATGAAGTTGGCATTCCGAAACATCCTAAAAGGTGTTCTGTAGGATTCAGGTCAGGACTCTGTGCAGGCCAGTACATTACAGGGGTGTTAGTGTCTTGTAACCCCTCTGCCACATTCCGTGTATTATGAACAGGTGTTCGATCATGTTGATAGGTGCAATCGCCATACCCGAATTGCTCTTCAACAGTGGGAAGCAAGAAGGTGCTTAAAACATCAATGTAGGCCTGTGCTTTGATAGTGCCATGCAAAACAACAAGGGGCGCAAGTCCCCTCCATGAAAAACATGACCACACCATAACACCACCGCCTCCGAACTTACTGTTGGCACTACACAAGCTGGCAGATGATGTTCACTGGACATTCGCCATACCCACACCCTGCCATCGGATCGCCACATTGTGCACCGTGATTCATCACTGCATACAACGTTTTTCCACTGTTCAACTATCCAATGTTTATGCTCCTTACACCAAGCGAGGCTTCATTTGGTATTTACCAGTGTGATACGTGGCTTATGTGCAGGCTCTCAACCATCAAATCCAAGTTTTCTCACCTCCCACCTACCTGTCATAGTACTTGCAGTGGATCCTGATGCAGTGTGGAATTCCTGTGTGATAATCTGGATAGATATCTGCCTATTACAGATTACGACCCTCTTCAACTCTTCAACTGTAAGCGTGCTCTGTCAGTCAGCAGATGAGTTTGGCCCTTACACTTTTGTGCTGTATGTGTCCCTTCACGTCCACTTCACTATCACATCGGAAACAGTGGACCTAGGGATATTTAGGAGTGTCGAAATCTTGCATACAGACGTATGACTCAAGTGATACCCAATCTCTTGTCCACGTTCAAAGTCCTTGAGTTCCGCGGAGCACCAAATTTTGCTCTTTTATGATGTCTAATGACTATTAAGGTCACTGAAATGGAGGTGACAGCACAATGCACCTAATATGAAACACGTATGTTTTTGGGGGTGTCCAGATACTTCCGATCACATAGTGTGTATTTTAGGGAGAGAGTTCTCACTTGTGCAATTCAGAAAAGCTAGTGTTGGTGGGAAGGATCCAGAAGACACAGGCTGTGAAGCAGTCATAGAAATGAAGAATGTCATGTTGGGTGGTGTGCTAAGCGATAGGGTGGTCCAGCTGTTTCTTGGCCACAGTTTGTCGGTGGCCATTAGTACAGACATACAGCTTCTTGGTTGTCATGCCCACATAGAATGCAGCACAGTTAATGCATTTTAGCTTGTAGATCACATAACAGGTTTCACAGGCAGTCCTGCCTTTAATGGGATAGTTGTGACCATACTGGAGTAGTTGGTGGAGGAAGGATCTATGGGACGGGTCATGTGCTAAGCGATAGGGTGGTCCAGCTGTTTCTTGGCCACAGTTTGTCGGTGGCCATTAGTGCAGACATACAGCTTCTTGGTTGTCATGCCCACATAGAATGCAGCACAGTTATTGCATTTTAGCTTGTAGATCACATAACAGGTTTCACAGGCAGTCTTGCCTTTAATGGGATAGTTGATGTTTGTGACCATACTGGAATAGTTGGTGGAGGAAGGATCTATGGGACGGGTCATGCATACGTGGTGCCTATAAGGAGGATATGAGGCATGAGACAAGGTGTTGGGAGCAGGTGTTGGGCAGGGATGGACGAGGTTATTGTATAGGTTCGGTGAGCAGTGGAGTACCACTGAGGGAGGGCTGGGAAGAGTGGTGGTTAGGAGATTCCTAATTTCACGGCACAACAAGAAGTAGTCAAAACCCTGGGGGAGGATGTGATTCACTTGCTCCTGTCCTGAGCGGTAATGAGTAATAAGGGGAATGCTCCTCTGTGGCCGAATGGTGGGATTTTGGGAAATGGTGGGTGACTGGTGAGATAAGGCACAGGGAGATCTGTTTTTGTACAAGGTTGGGAGGGTAATTATGGGTTGTGAAGACTTCAGTGATACCTTTGGTATATTTCGAGAGGGACTGCTCGTCACTACAGATGTGACAGCCATGGGTGGCTCGGCTATATGGAGGGGGCTTCTTGTGTGGGATGGGTGGCAATTGTTGAAGTGGAGGTGTTGCTGTAACCTCTCTTTACTATAAAGAAGATACGTCAATTTGCAGAGAGGCATGATCAAAAGGCACAGTCAAAAGGCACTCACATATAGCTTTCATCCACAGCCTTCATCAGTAAAGACACACACACACACACACACACACACACACACACACACACACACACACACACACACACACAACAAGCACACCTCACACACACTTGACTTCCGAGTCCAGCATCTCGAGCCAGAATGCATTGGCACTGGAGTTCGCAGTTGTGTGCTTGAGTTGTGCTTGCTTGCTTGTGTGTGTGTGTGTGTGTGTGTGTGTGTGTGTGTGTGTGTGTGTGTGTGTGTGTGTCATTTTACTAATAAAAGCTGTGGCTGAAAGCTATATGTGAGTGTCTTTCAGTCTTGCATTTCTGCAACTTGACATCTCTTTTTTACGGTAAGTAGCAATGTATCTTTTCCTAAATTGTTGGTATTCCCACATGAAGTTTCCATTGTTTGATTGTAATCTCTCTTTCTGTGAGTTGTGTGTTTAGCATAGTTCACCCATTTTTGGAGGTTCATTCAGTGGTAGGTTACTGGGTTGGTGATAGGTAACTTAATGTTCTGGGTGCTGTGCACCAGACTATACCAACTTAAAGGATGAAATGTGGTATTTACTGCTGTTGTACTTATAAACAATAATAAAATATATATTACACAATTAATTACACAAGTGAACTATGTCATATTATTCTGTATGGTATGTCATTACCATATTGTCTGTAGAATATAGACGCTCTTCATTGTGCCCAAAAGAAACTTGATGTTTGTTTTTTAAATATTCACCCAAGCTGTTAAATGGGACAAAGTCCATTAGACCTGACCTTGAGTGTTCTGTTGGTATTCAGCCACTAACAAAGTACCATTCTCTTTTTATATACTGAGAGCATGGAATGACCTCTCTGAAGCGAAAGCTACAAAAAGCTATTTAGTTGTTATCCTGTTTATCTTACTGTGTGATGTAATGTGGTTCAAACTATTATCAAGATGTCTTTGCACGTTCAGTGCCAGACATGAACTTTCAAATGGAATTGTTTACATTTATTTATTTTTACCACTGACAGTAGGATTTCCAATGGACTTTTGGACATATACTTGGAAATGATAGTTAGTGCTTAGAAAATTCCTTGTGATGCTACTTAGTACCATTCCTTCTGCTTACCCTCAGTTCCCAATTAATCTTCAGGTAGTGTACGTGTGCTTACCATACTTGCAATAAACATTTTTCTTCAGATGGCGTCCTTATGCTTATGATAATTTTGATGCTGCACTCACCTTATTTAATAACCTTATCCACTTCTGCTTATAAATATATTTTTTTAAAAATCTTCAGCAGCATGTACATCCCACCTTGTCTGACCATGTTAATCAACTGGAGGTTATTTATTTCTCAAAACAATGTTCCTTTCATCATTAAGGTTATGCTTTTTAATCTTTCCTTGACAACGAGAATGGAAACTCTACGTTGTTTCCTTGACAACAGTTTAAAATACATAAATCATCTATAATTAACACTTATTTGTTCTTTATTTTTGAGTTTACATTGATACTTCTCAGCAGTAAGGTACTTTCAAAATAATACCTATTTGTATTTCTGAACAGTGGAAAGTTCAGGAGGGAATAGCAACAATAAGGAAAGATCTGCCAACCAGGTGGCAGTAGGAGAACACACATATAAATGGTATTATAGTTTGTAAGCTTTTGGAGTCAGTGGCTCATTCTTCTGGCATAAGGGTTGAAGGGGGAAGTAACAGGGGCTAAGGAAAAGGACTGGTGAGTTTTAGGAAAAGAGGTGGAGTTCAGGAAGGTCGTCCAGAACCACATATCACAGGAGATGGGATGAGAAGGATAGACTGAATGAACAGTCATGAACACTAAGGCTCCCAACACACTTCCCTGGGATGTACCTGGAGGTACTTCTACAACTGATGATGGCTCGCCATCGAAGACAACATGCTGCATCCTCACTTCCAAAAACTCCTCAGTCCATATGATTGTACTTTTGATAGTAAGTGTAGTAGTGGCACTAAACCACAACACTTAATGGAAATTAAGAAATATTGCATCTAACTGACTGGCGTGGCCCAAAGCTTGCAATACGTTATGTAAGAAAAATGTGAGCTGGGTTTCACATGATCGATATTTTCGGAATCAATGCTATTTGGCATGGAGGAGGTCATTCTGTTTGAGATATCTTCTAATGTATGACCTCAGATTGTGTTCTAAGATTCTACAACAGATAGAGGTCAATGATATTGGGCAGTAGTTTTACAGGTCACTTCTACTACCCTTCTTGTAAAGAGGTGTGACTTACTTATGCTTTCTTCCTACTCTGGGCATAGTTTTTTGTTTGAGGGATCTACAATAGATTATAATCACAAGAGGGGCTAATCCAGCTGCAAATTCAGTGTAGAATATAATTGGGATTCCATTTGGCCCTGGAGATTTGTTCAGTTTTAATGATTTCAGCTGTTTGTCAACAGCTCAGACACTAACACTTAAGTCACTCATCTTTTCAGTGGCACGAGGATTGAATTGTGGTAGTTCTCCTGGATTTTCCTTTTTAAAGGAACAATTGAAAACAGAGTTTAGCATTTCAGCGTTTTCTTTTATAACCCTCAATTTAAGTTCCTGTCTTATTCGCGGGTGTCTGGATACTAAATTCGATGCCACCAAAAGCCTTTACATACAACCAGAACTTCTTTTGGTTTTGTGAAAGATTATTTGACAATATTTTGCTGCAATCGTCATTGAAAGCTTCACGCATTATTTTCTTGACAGCCAAATGTGTTTCATTCAACATCTCTCTATCTATAGCCCTATGCTTTGTTTTACACCTATTATTCAGTAGTATCTGTTTCTTCAGAAGTTTTTTAGTGTGACTGTACACCATAGAGTATCCTTCCCATTATGAACTGATGGGCAAGACTTAGTATCAGGGGTAGGCATTACATGGTAATTGGGTCCTTCTATTGGCCATCAGACTCACCTCCTGATGTAACTGGAAAATTTGGAGAAAATCTCAGTTTGCTCATATGTAAGTTCCCCAGCCATTCTGTAATCATTGGTGGAGACTTTAATCATCAACAATCAGTTGGGAAGATTGTGGTTTTGTGAGTGGTTGGCATCCTGTGAAACATTACTAAATGCCTCTTCTGCAAACTACAAGAGCAGGCAGTTCAGAACTCCACTCATGATCGAAATGTAACAGATGTAATGGCAACAAATAGATCTGACCTCTTTGAGGATGTCCACATCAAAACTGGCATCAGTGACTATTGTGCATTTATGGCAACAATGATTACCAAAGTACAAAGGACAACTAGAACATGTAGAAAGGTATATATGCTCAGTAAACTAGATAAAAAAAAGCAGTTGTTCATATCTCAATGAAGAAATTGAAACTTTCAACACTGAACAGAATCATGTAAAAGGACTATGGCCCAAGTTTAAAAAAGTAGTTGGCCGTGCACTGGATAGTATAATCATAAGTAAGAGGATGGGGATGGGGCATTTTCTTAAGATTGGTGCCTGTTTATCCTGGACATACTAGTATGTATGCATTAATATGAGTTAATATAGTAAAAAAAACCCGTAGCAGAAATAACAGTGTACTCTCTGTATTTACCATGTTAAAAACAACTTTTGTTCTTAAATATGATACACTCTCCATGTGTATGAGGTGTAATTTTCATTTAATTATTTTTTTCAGGCCTCTGATTGAAGATAAGCATGTAGAGGATCAGGCTGCTGCACCTGTGCATACTACTGAAACTCTGGCTGTTCATGTAGCTGTGACTGAGTCAGTGGCTTCAGCTGTACCCACCGAACCAGCTGAAAGTGTTAATGGTGTCCCTCAGGTGGATAAAGATGTGACTGCTGCTCCAGCTTTGCTAGAGCGAGCAAGTTCTGATGTGAAACCACCTTCACCTCCAAAAATCCTTGAATCTGTTGAAAATAAAGAAGTTAAAATACATTCCATCGATGCAGATGCTGGCTTTTCTCATCAGACAGCCATAAATTTACCGGATGCTGGAGAACCAGTCACTGATCATGCTGAAGCAAAAGGAATACCATTGATGACAGACAATGACAAAACAAAAACTGAGCCATCTGCAGCCAGAGCCAGCCGACGACGCACTTCTGTATGTATTGCCTCCCATAAAAGAACTAAATCATTTATAATATGTAAGCCCACTGTTTTCATTGAAATATATAACAGTGGCCATTAGACTCTAGAAATGTTCTGATGTTTTAATAGCCTGACACCAGAGCAGCCTCTCATGTGTTTTTCCTTCCCTTCCGCATTCTCCATCTCCTATCCTTCCTCTGCTTCCTACCTGTGTGCATGTGATGGTTGGCCCACGTGATTGACATGTAACAGGTAATTGGGTAATGCATAATTCCCAGCCCCAGATCGACAGGTAGGATTCGCATGTATCCCCTGGTACAGGCCAAGCCCAGGGAGAAGTGAATACCTAAGCTGTTACCTTCCCAAAGTGCCAATTGGTCCGTCTGTCTAGAGTGCAGGAAGTGTTGTGACCTGAGGTGTGAACAAGCACATAAGGTAGATGAGCCCCTCCCTCCCCGCAATGAGCTGATTACCATCTCAGTTTACATCCACTAAACTTAAACGGAATGAGATTAAATATTCAAAGAATCTGCCAACTGCAGCTCAGTTCCTCATGGTATCACATAGTGAAGAGGTCAGTCCTTTTCTATGGTTAATCTGTTTACTATTCAGGAAGGTGTTGATGCAATTGGAGACCGTGTGAAATCTGGCTCTCATTTACGTAATAGAACCTTGCTTTTGGAAACAAATTGTGATTTTCAAGACCGACAACTCAGTACAGCTTCGCTCATCGACAGCTACCCCATTCGTGTTGAGGCTGATCTAATGCTGAATTGTTCACGTAGTGTTATTCATACTCTAATGCTCAATGGTCTGACCCAGAGAGAAATACAAACTTGCGTCTCTGATCAGGGAGTCACTGCAGTCCATCAGGTAATGAAAAAGGTTGATACAACCTTAGTGCCTACATGCACTTTCTTCCTCATGTTTGACAGAGTCGTGCATTCATTAAAGATCAAAGCAGACTATGAAGTCAGCACAGTCCAACTGTACATTCCAAACCCCCCTATGTGTTGCTACCAGTCTCAGCATTATAACCACACTCGCATGTCGTATAAAAACATGGCCAGATGTGGTACATGTGGTAGGGATGCTTACTAGAGTGATTGCCCGCCTCTTTCTCCCTGTTGTATCATTTGGAATGCTGACCATGTAGCCTCGTCCCAGGAATGTCCTGTGCATCTCAATGAGCGGGCCGTCCAGGAGATCCAGGTGAAGGAGAAAGTTCCTTACCCTGTTGCTTGCTTGTTGTTGGGAAGTCAAAAGCCCTGCATTTTACCACCTGGCACTTGGGTATCATCCTTGCTATGCCTCAATCCATGGAAGACATGGCCATGCAGACTTGCAACCTCAAATTCAGCAGTACGGTTGTAAAATCGCCATAGCCATGGTAGTATCTCCATCTCCTTCTCCTCCATATGCACAGCAAACCACCAAACTTCATCCCTGGCAGCAAAATCACCTGCTTCACAACCAGCAGGCCGGAAAGGACAAAAGGAATACTTAAATGTCTGAGTCTTCATCTGCCATCCACAAAGGATCTAAGAAATCAAAGACAAATGCTCTTCTCCTTCCCCGACTCGGAGGTCCTTTTCAGCAGTGTCGCCACATAATACCCTCACCCTGCCGACCTCCATTTCGCTGGCGCGCATCACCTATCGGTTTTCTGTTCTGTAATCTACAGGCCGACCCAGAGATAATGCGGACACCTCTGTAGATCTCTAGGAACAGGATCCTCCAGGCTCTGTGCCCTGTAGAAGTGAGTGTTCAAAGATTGGTACTAAGCAGCCACAGAGGTGAAAACACTTCATTTGTTCCTCTCCCTCCTTACACTGTCATGACTCTCCTCCAATGGAACATGCCTGCCATTAGATCCAGCAAGGAGGAATCACAGCATCTGCTTGTATTCTGTCTCAAGTCCTCTTGACTGATCTCTCACATTTCCTTCTGGTCCACTTTTACCTTCCCCCAAAAGGATGGCATTTGGGGGGGGGGGGTTAGGTTGTGTGTGTCAAGCTGCTCATCCGGGATAATGTTCACACAGCCAAACCATCTCACTGCACACTCGGCTGCAAGCTGTTGCAGTTCACATCATCCTTCCTCATTTCATCTTCTCTCTTGTAATGTCTAAATCCCTCTATCATTCATTGTCTTCAGGGCAGGCTACCTTCAGCTTATTGGTCACGCTTTTTTGCTGCTCAGTGACTTTAATGCGTACCATCCCCTTTGGGGCACTTCCAGAACCTGTCCGAGAGGTGCCCTTATAGCTGACCATCTCAATTAACTCAACCTCATTTGTCTTAACACTGGAGCACCAATGTTCCTTTCAGACGATTTCCATTTGGGCCTCTTGTTCCGCACTGCCCAGCTTGCCTGTCATCTCAAGTGTTCCATCCTCTCTGACATGTACTTGAGCTACCATTTCCCATGTGCTATCCATTTGCTGACTCCTGCCCCACCTACACTATGTGATCAAAAGTATCCAGACACCTGGCTGAAAATGACTTACAAGTTCGTGGCACCCTCCATCGGGAATGCTGGAATTCAGTATGGTGTTGGCCCACCCTTAGCCTTGATGACAGCTTCCACTCTCACAGGCATATGGTCAGTCAGGTGCTGGAAGGTTTCTTGGAAAATGGCAGACCATTCTTCACAGAGTGCTGCAGTGAGGACAGATATCGATGTTGGTCGGTGAGGTCTGGGATGAAGTCAGCATTCCAAAATATCTCAGAGGTGTTCTATAGGGTTCAGGTCTGGACTCTGTGCAGGCCAGTCCATTACAGAGGTGTTATTGTAGTGTAACCACTCGCCACAGGCTGTAAATTTTGATTAGGTGCTCGATCGTGTTGTAAGACGCAAGGCCATTCCCGAATTGTTCGTCAACAGTGGGAAGCAAGAAGGTGCTTAAAACATCAATGTACGCCTGTGCTGTGATGGTTCCATGGAAAACAACAAGGGGTACAAGCCCCCTCCATAAAAAACACGACCACACCATATCACCACCACCTCCGAATTTTACTGTTGGCACTACACACGCTGACAAATGGCATTTCCTGGGAATTCGCCATACCCACACCCTGTCATCAGATCACCACATTGTGTACTGTGATTCGTCACTCCACACAACGTTTTTCCACTGTTCAAACGTCCAGTTTTTACGCCCCTTATGCCAAGCAAGTCATAGTTTGCCATTTACCGGCGTGATGTGTAGCTTATGAGCACCCGCTCGACCATTAAATCCAAGTTTTGTCACCTCCCACCTAACAGTCATAATACATGCAGTGGATCCTGATGCAGTTTGGAATTTCTGTGTGATGGTCTGGATAGATGTCTGCCTATTACACATTACGACCTTCTTCAGCTCTTCAACTGTCAGCGATCTCTGTCAGTCAACAGACGATGTCGGCCTGTACTCTTTTGTTGTGTACTTGTCCCTTCACTATCACATCATAAACAGTGGACCTAGAGATTTTTAGGAGTGTGGAAATCTCAGGTACAGGCATATGACACAAGTGACACCCAATCAACTGACCATGTTTGAAGTCCTTGAGTTCTGCAGAGCACCACATTCTGACCTCTCCTGATGTCTAATGACTACTGAAGTCGCTCATAGGAAGTACCTTTCAGTAGGCGGCAGCACAATGCACCTAATACGAAAAACGTATGTTTTTGGGGTGTCCGGATACTTTGGATCACATAGTTTATGTATAAACCAATTGACAGCTTTCTAAAGCCTACCAGGGTCTTTACTCCTCCCTGGCGACGTTCAACAAATATTTCCCCATTTCTAATGTCTAGGTAGAATACCTTATAAATGTTATCCTTACTGCTTCAGAATGTTCTCATCTTTACCGTGCTATGTCTCTTGGAGGACTGAGGGGTGCCAAGACTTGATTCATGCATGGAGATGTTGCTCTCTGCGATATTAACTGTCATCCTATGATGGTGTACTGTATTTGTTATCAACAGATACATACACAGTGTTGTCATATTCTCCGGGATAGCAAAACAACTAGCTGGATTTCTTTTAGTATTTCTTTTAACAGTTTCATTTCCTCTTCTGTCATGTGGCAACTCCCAATGACTCTCTGAGACCAAGGTCTGTTTCCAAATTTCTGGTCTGACCATAGCAGATGATGTCATTGTGGACCTTATTTCTATCTTCAACACCTTAGGCCGCTATTTGGCAGAGATTTAGAGCTCCACCTACATTCAGCCTGTCTTCCTCAGTCAGAAATGAGCAGAGGAGACTCGAGTGATACCCTTCTCCTCTCAGAATCATGAATGCTAAGAGTATGCGACTTGCTGCTGGCAGCTGCTTATCCAATGGCTGCCTTTACTATGAGGGAGCTAGATCATGCCCTCACCTCACCCCAATCTTCCGTCCCAGAGCCAGACGATGTTCACATTCATATGTTGCAGCACCTTTCTCTTGCAAGCAGTCACCTTCTCCTTCATACACTATATGATCAAAAGTATCCAGACACGCCCAAAAACATACTTTTTTCATATTAGGTGCATTGTGCTGCTAACTACTGCTAGGTACTCCATATCAGCGACCTCAGTAGCCACTAGACATTGTGAGAGAGCAGAATAGGGCGTTCTGCGGAACTTATGGACTTCGAACATGGTCGGGTGTTTGGGTGTCACTTCTGTCATACGTCAGTTTGTGAGATTTCCACAGTCCTAAACATCCATAGGACCGCTGTTTCTGATGTGATAGTGAAGTGGAAATGTGAATGGACACGTACAGCACAAAAGTGTATATGCCGACCTCATCTGTTGACTGACAGTTGAAGAGGGTCATAATGTATAATAGGCAGACATCTGTCCAGACCATCACACAGGAATTCCAGACTGCATCAGGATACACTGCAAGTACTATGACACTTAGGCGGGAAGCGAGAAAACTTTGATTTCATGGTCGAGCGGCTGCTCATAAGCCACACATCACGCCGGCAAATGCCAGACGACACCTCGCTTGGTGTAAGAAGTGTAAACATCAGACAATTGAACTTGTAAAAACGTTGTGCTGAGTGACAAAACACGATACACAATGTGGTGATCCAATGGTAGGTTGTGGGTGTGGTGAATGTCTGTTGAATGTCATCTGTCAGTGTGTGTAGTGCCAACAGTAAAATTTGGAGGCGGTGGTGTTACAGTGTGGTCGTGGTTTCCATGGAGGGGGCTTGCACCGCTTGCTATTTTGCATGACACTATCACAACACAGGCCTACATTGATGTTTTAAGCACCTTCTTGCTTCCCACTGTTGAAGAGCAATTTGGGGATGGCGATTGCATCTTTCAACACCATCAAGCACCAGTTCATAATGCACAGACAGTGGAAGAATGCACAGACTGTGGAATAGTAGTT
Organism: Schistocerca gregaria; assembly: GCF_023897955.1. Taxonomy (NCBI): domain Eukaryota; kingdom Metazoa; phylum Arthropoda; class Insecta; order Orthoptera; family Acrididae; genus Schistocerca; species Schistocerca gregaria. The sequence goes on from NC_064920.1 coordinate 71,312,225, forward strand.
GCATGACACTAACATCCCTGTGATGGACTGACCTGCACAGAGTCCTGATATGAATCCTGTAGAACACCTTTGGGATGTTTTGGAACACTGACTTAATGCCAGGCACCACCGACTGACAGCGATACCTCTCCTCACGTGAGCACTCCGTGAAGAATGGGCTGCCATTCCCAAAGAAACCTTTCAGCACCTGAATGAACATATGCCTGCCAGAATGGAAGATGTCATCAAGGGCTAAGGGTGGGCTAACACCATATTCAATTCCAGCATTACCAATGGAGGGCGCCACAAACTTGTAAGTCGTTTTCAGCCAGGTGTCCAGATGCTTTTGATCACATAGTCTAGGTACAGTCGCATGTGGGCAGATAGCATGTTTCCCAGACACTGCCATAGCCTTACCTAATCCCGGTATGGACAAACTATTAAGTCTCCATGCTCGTAAAATATGTGGAATCTAGGAATCCTATGTACTAGGTTCACTAGACAAACAAACCATATTAATGAGTTTTATTATAAAATGGAAAGAGACAATACTTAACTTTGACAATTACATAGCTGTGTATTAAGCAAAGAGTGAAATGCAAAATAAGAATTTTCTTCGGTATAGAGAATCCTAAATTGCTGCTATATAGGTGCCTAATGTTTAAGTTACCATTCAAGTGGCTGTTTCCATTCGGTTGTGGCTCTTATGTCCTCTTCACATAGAGGCCACTGATGTCGTGTTGTCATCCTGGAGAGGGGTCGGTCAGCGTGCTGTTGGTTGACATCTTCTCACGGCCATCTCTTCTCCATTGTTCCTGACTGGTGTGCCGGCGTTTGACTTAACGCTGTAACATTTCTCCCTCCCAAAGCAATGGAGCATCATTGTATAAGGAGCCTTAGGGAAGGCAGGAGCATGAACGCTCTGTGGGGCTGGAATCTGTGGCTGCAGGGGACGTCAGACTTCTGGTTGTATACCCCCTCCCCTTCCAGCCTTCGCTCTGGTGGAAACGTCCCCCAGAAAATGCCGAGAAGGGTATGCATCCACCTCCTGAGGCCCATACCCAGGTGTAGAAGGCGTCAGCTGGTGCGGCATGGATGGATCCAGTTCCATCAATAGGACAAGAGGAAACGAAGGCTCTGGCTCCATGGAGTCATCCCATGGTGTCATGATGATGCCGTATGATGGCTGCTGTGTCCGTGCAGTCCTCGGGATTCATGAATCTGGGGGAAGAGATACGGAAGGATCACCATGCACATGACAGTGGCAAATTTGATTGTGATGTTGGCACTGCGATCTGACTGGGCCTGAAATGAGACACATGCATGCGGAGTTTGCTTTCAGATATTTCTCCAGCAGCTTAACTTCATGCTACCTGCCATATTCTCTATGGTTGTGAAACCTTCACCATCTTGGCTTCATGTGGTGGCCCATGTCCATCTTGGGCTTCATTTGCTTTCTAAGGAAACTACTCTGGATTTGACCTATCACTGTAAGTTTCTCCCTGCCGCCATTGGATAAGCAGCTGCCAGCAGCAAGTCGCATACTCTTAGCTCACTTATTTGTTACATAGTTTAATTCTTAATTTCTTTGCGTGTTTTTTGGGTACTTGCATTGTTTAACTCATACATTTTGGGCGTATTATAGTATTTGAGAGTTGTACCTGAATAGTGTAAAATCGCGTAGTCTCCTTCTGCCGCCGAGCAGTGTGTCAGCAGTGCACAAGTAGCAGCATAACTGCATTTACTAGGCAATCTTGTATTTTAATAACCGTTTACATTTTGTGTCGAATTGTTTGTGCTCTCTATAGATTAGTTCAGAAGTTCTTTGCACAACAGTACTTAGCATGGATAGGGATTGCGACTGCTGTGATCGGATGCAGGCTGAGTTGGCACCCCTTCGGTCCCAGCTTCAGGCAGTGTTGGCTTCGGTCACACAGCTTGAGGCTGTTGCCAGTGGGCATCACTGTGGGGGTCCGGACAGGGGTTTGTCGGGGACAGCCAGCTGGTCCCAAGCATCCCCCGATCGGACTACGGCTGTGGCTGCCCGGGATACTGCCCACATTGAGGCTGACCCCTCACCCGTGGTAGAGTGGGAGGTCGTCTCAAGGTGTGGCAGGGGGCGAAAGACATTCCGGACGGCTGAACGGAAGGCCTCTCCAGTTTGTCTGACGAACTGGTTTCAGGCTCTGTGTCCAGCTGATACTGATCTTCGGCCGGGTATGGCTGCTTGTCATGTTCCAGAGGTTGCCCCTCAGTCTGCAAGATCCGGGCGGTTGCAGAGGGTAGGCTTACTGGTAGTTGGGAGCTCCTATGTCAGGTGCGTAATGGGGCCCCTTAGAGATATGGCTGCAAGGCAGGGGAAGAAAACCAATGTGCACTCCTTGCGCATTCCGGAGGGAGTCATTCCAGATGTGGAAAGGGTCCTTCCGGATGCCATGAAGGGTACAGGGTGCACCCATCTGCAGGTGGTCGCTCATGTTGGCACCAATCGTGTGTCGCTATGGATCGGAGGAAATCCTCTCTGGCTTCCGGCAGCTGTCTGATTTGGTGAAGACTGCCAGTCTCACTAGCGGGATGAAATCATAGCTCACCATCTGCATCATTGTCGACAGGACTGACTGTGGACCTTTGGTACAGAACCGAGTGGAGGGTCTGAATCAGAGGCTGAGACAGTTCTATGACCGTGTGGGCTGCAGATTCCTTGACTTGCGCTATTGGGTGGTGGGGTTTTGGGTTCCGCTGGAAAGGTCAGGAGTCCACTACACCCAGCAGTCGGCAACACGGGTAGCAGGGGCTGTATGGCGTGGACTGGGCGTTTTTTTTTAGGTTAGATGGTCTCGGGCATGTATAGAAAGGGCAACAGCCTAAAAGGGTGCGGGGCAAAGTCAGGACATGTGGGGACCAAGCAGCAATAGGTATTGTAATTGTAAACTGTTGAAGCTGCGTTGGTAAAGTACCGGAGCTTAAAGCGCTGATAGAAAGCACCGAAGCTGAAATTGTTATAGGTACGGAAAGCTGGCTGAAGCCAGAGATAACTTCTGCCGAAATTTTTACAAAGACACAGTTGGTGTCAAGAAAGGATGGATTGCATGCAACTGGTGGTGGCGTGTTTCTCGCTGTTAGTAGTAGTTTATCCTGTAGTGAACAGAAGTGGATACTTCCTGTGAATTATTATGGGTGGAGGTTACACTCAACAACCGAGCTAGGTTAATAATTGGCTCCTTTTACTGACCTCCCGACTCAGCAGCATTAGTGGCAGAACAAATGAGAGAAAATCTGGAATACATTTCACATAAATTTCCTCAGCATGTTATAGTCTTAGGTGGAGATTTCACTTTACCAGATATAGACTGGGACACTCAGATATTTAGGATGGTGGTAAGGACAGAGCATTGAGTGACATTATACTGAGTGCACTATCCGAAAATTACCTCGAACAATTAAACAGAGAACCGACTCGTGGAGATAACGTCTTGGACCTACTGATAACAAACAGACCCGAACTTTACCACTCTGTAAGTTCAGGACAGGGAATCAGTGATCACAAGGCCGTTGCTGCATCCCTGAATAAGGAAGTAAATAGGAATATAAAAAAAGGGAGGAGGGTTTATCTGTTTCGCAAGAGTAATAGGAGGCAGATTTCAGACTACCTAACAGATCAAAACGAAAATTTCTGTTCCGACACTGACAATGTTGAGTGTTTATGGAAAAAGTTCAAGGCAATCGTAAAATGCATTTTAGACAGGTACGTGCCGAGTGAAAATGTGAGGGACAGGAAAAACCCACCATGGTTCAGCAACAAAGTTAGGAAACTACTGTGAAAGCAAAGAGAGCTTCACTGCAAGTTTGAACACAGCCAAAACCTCTCAGACAAAAAGAAGCTAAACAATGTCAAAGTTTGCATAAGGAGGGCTATGTGTCAAGTGTTCAGTGAATTCTAAAGTAAAATTCTATGTACCGACATGACAGAAAAACCTAGGAAGTTCTGGTCTTACGTTAAATCAGTAACTGGCTCGAAAACGCATATCCAGACACTACGGGATGATGATGGCATTGAAACAGAGGATGACATGCGTAAAGCTGAAATACGGAACACCTTTTTCCAAAGCTGTTTCATGGAGGAAGACCGCACTGCAGTTCCTTCTCTAAATCCTTGCACGAACGAAAAATGGCTGGCATCGAAATAAGTGTCCAAGGAATAGAAAAGTAACTGAAATCACTCAACAGTCGAAAGTCCACTGGTCCTGACGGGATACCAATTCGATTCTACACAGAGTATGTGAAAGAACTTGCCCCCTTCTAACAGCCGTGTACCGTAAGTCTCTAGAGGAACGGAAGGTTCCAAATGATTGGAAAAGAGCACAGGTAGTCCCAGTTTTCAAGAAAGGTCGTTGAACAGATGCGCAAAACATCAGGCCTATATCTATGACATCGATCTGTTGTAGAAATTTAGAACATGTTTTTTGCTCGTGTATCATGTCATTTCTGGAAACCCAGAATCTACTCTGTAGGAATCAACGTGGATTCCCAGAAACAGTGATTGTGTGAGACCCAACTCGCTTTATTTGTTCATGAGACCCAGAAAATATTAGATACAGGCTCCCAGGTAGATGCCATTTTCCTTGACTTCCGGAAGACATTTGATACAGTTCCGCACTGTCGCCTTATAAACAAAGTAAGAGCCTACGGGATATCAGACCAGCTGTGTGGCTGGATTGAAGAGTTTTTGGCAAACAGACCGCAGCATGTTGTTCTCAATGGAGATACGTCTACAGACATTAAAGTAACCTTTGGCATACCACAGGGGAGTGTTATAGGACCATTGCTTTTCACAATATATATAAATGACCTGGAATGAGATTTTCAGTCTGCAGCAGAGTGTGCGCTGATATGAAACTTCCTGGCAGCTTAAAACTCTGTACCTGACCGAGACTCGAACTCGAGACCTTTGCCTTTCGCGGGCAAGTGCTCTACCATCTGAGCTACCGAAGCACGACTCACGCCCAGTCCTCACATCTTTACTTCTGCCAGTATCTCGTCTCCTACCTTCCAAACTTTACAGAAGCTCTCCTGCGAACCTTGCAGAACTAGCACTCCTGAAAGAAAGGATACTGCGGTGACATGACTTAGCTACAGCCGGGGGATGTTTTCAGAATGAGATTTTCACTCTGCAGCGGAGTGCTAGTTCTGCAAGGTTCGCAGGAGACCTTCTGTAAAGTTTTGAAGGTAGGAGACGAGGTAATGGCAGAAGTAAAGCTGTGAGGACCGGGCGGAAGTCGTGCTTCAGTAGCTCAGATGGTAGAGCACTTGCCCGCGAAAGGCAAAGGTCCCGAGTTCGAGTCTTGGTCGAGCACACAGTTTTAATCTGCCAGGAAGTTTCATATAAATGACCTAGTAGATAGTGTCGGAAGTTCCATGTGGCTTTTCGCAGATGATGCTGTAGTATAGAGAGAAGTTACAGCATTAGAAAATTGCAGCAAAATGCAGGAAGATCTGCAGCAGAAAGGCACTTGGTGCATGGAGTGGCAACTGACCCTTAACATAGACAAAGGTAATGTGTAACGAATACATAGAAAGATGGATCCTTTATTGTATGGTTATATGATAAAGGAACAAACACTGGTAGCAGTTACTTCTGTAAAATATCTGGGAGTATGTGTACAGAAAGATTTGAAGTGGAATGATCATATAAAATTAATTGTTGGTAAGGCGGGTGCCAGGTTGAGATTCATTGGGAGAGTCCTTAGAAAATGTAGTCCATCAACAAAGGAGGACCCTTACAAAACACTCGTTCGGCCTATACTTGAGTATTGCTCATCAGTGTGGGATCTGTACCAGGTCGGGTTGACAGAGGAGATAGAGAAGATCCAAATAAGAGTGGTGCGTTTCATCACAGGGTTATTTGGTAAGCGTGATAGCGTTATGGAGATGTTTAGCAAACTCAAGTGGCAGACTCTGCAAGAGACACACTCTGCATCGTGGTGTAGCTTGCTGTTCAGGTTTTGAGAGGGTGCATTTCTGGATGAGGTATCTCATTTATTGCTTCCCCCAACTTATACCTCCCGAGGAGATCACGAATGTAAAATAGAGAGATTCGAGCACTCATGGAGGCTTTCCGACAGTCATTCTTCCCGCCAACCATACACGAGTGGAACAGGAAAGGGCACGTAATGTGCCCTCCGCCACACACCGTTGAGTGGCTTGTGGAGTATAAATGTAGATGTAGACCTTTGCACGAAACTTAGCAATAGCTCCTTCATGTACACTGATGGCTCTAAGAGTGACTGTGATGTTTGGTGTGCCTTTGTCATTGGCACCTACAGTTTTTGGTATCAGCTACTGGTCAAAATTTATAGCAGAACTCTTTGCTCTCTATCAGGCCATGCAGTACATATGATGATGCAGGATTTTCTGTTGTGTTACATGCTCCAATTCCCCAACTGCCTTCAGAGCCTCTGAGAGCTGTAAACAACCCACCATTTAGTGCAACAAGTCCAAGTAAGCTTCCACTTGTTCACTCTTGAGGGAGCCATTATGGTGTTTGTGTGGTTTCCTGGTCACTTTGGCGTGATGGGAAATGAGGGTGCTGACACTGCTGCCAAGGCTGCAGTCCTACCTTGGGCCGCTTGCTCTTCCATTCCTTCCAATGATCTCTGTGTTGCTGTCTTTCGGCAGATGGTGTTGCTTTAGGATTACCATTTTTCTTACCTTCATGGGAACAAGCTCTGGGGAATTATACCTCTTCCAGCAACTTGCCCAACCCTCTCTCGGCTATCTCGCTGTGAGGAGATCATTTTAGCCAAGTTGCATATTGGACATTGTTGTTTATCCATCATAGGCACTGTCAGTTTAGCCATCATCATTTATTAGTGGTGATCCCTAACTTCGTGTTCATAGATGTTCTCCTTTGACAGCGTGCCACTTCCTGACCAAAAGCCCTTTTTTTGAACCACTTATGTTCTAGTGTCGGTTTGCCATGTAAGTTATCGGAAGTTTTAGTGAATGATGCTTGAGCTGTTGGCCACATTTTACTTTTTATCTGTTGTAGTAATGTGGAAAGGATGTATAATCTTTAGCTCAGGACCTTCATTGCCTCTGTGGCACATTTTGTTTACCTTTCTCCAAGAGAAAGTTCTTGTTTACAGCTGTCTTCCCTTCCATCGATTGGGCTTAACATATATTCACTTTTAAATTTTTCGTCTTAGTGTTCTAAGGTTATGACATGGACACAAATGACATCAGTTGTTTTTGCACCAAACAAAACAGAAATAAATATTAAGAGTTGCTAATGAAATTAAATTTTGTTTGTGGATTGTCTCTATACTATCTTCTAAGATAATATCACACAGAAGTGCTTGGAAATATCAGTGGTACACCTGTGAACTGACGGACTACTGGAGGTAGTGGTGGAACTGCAAACAGCAAAGTTCAGAGCAAGGTGGCTACCAGTGAGCTCATGACCAGCTCAGGTGTATGCAAAAATGATGTCTTGGTTCGTGAAGGGTAATAACGCTCCAATCAGAAACCAGTACGAAGCACAAACCTTCAACAACTAAATTTAAAGTATCCAAAGTACGGCATTGAAATGTAGCTGGGTTGACTGAATGACATATGTTGTTGTTGTTGTTGTTGTTGTTGTCTTCAGTTCTGAGACTGGTTGGATGCAGCTCTCCATGCTACTCTATCCTGTGTAAGCTTCTTCATCTCCCAGTACCTACTGCAACCTACATCCTTCTCAATCTGCTTAGTGTATTCATCTCTTGGTCTCCCTCTATGATTTTTACCCTCCACGCTGCCCTCCAATGCTAAATTTGTGATATGATGTATAGCTTCATAAATTACTGGAGATTGATTGTCAGGCTGCCCAGTGCAAGCGCCATGCACGGGGAGTATTGTGCAGGGTGTATACGACCCGGGAGATCCGGGAAAAACACAGGAATTTTTTCGTCCGGAAGAAAACCGGGAAAAACCCGGGATCTTTTTTTAGAATTATGTGAACTTTTCCTTGTTTTAGTTGCCAGTTAAATTTTTGTGATTTTGACTGGTAAGAACCAATACTCTAACGAAGGATATTACTGTATCCCACTTCTGCAGCAGAAAAAAAAAAAAAAAACGAAAATAAAACTTAAGTCGCAACGTAAATGCGTCATATAAAACAACTGCTGATACAAGCATCTGCGAACTAAAGTGTGTCAACGGCTTTAGGAAGAATATGCAGTGCTTCCTAACAACAATTTGCCTCTGATGAGTGTGACATGACGGCTGTTTACATTTGCTTCATTTGAGCAGTTGGGGGCGGGCTCTTGCGCATGCACAGTTGAGTCGCCTATGAGTAGTACCTTCTCCTGCTTCTGGCTACGGATGTGTGGCTGGGCGCCGCTATCTAAATTGCTCCGGTTCGGAAATATCGTAGATCCAGGGCTGAGGCGCAGAGCAGTCTTGAGTTGCAGTGGGGAGGTGGGTAGTCTCCATGTGAGTTGTGTTTACGTTTAGTGATTTTGCTGTTTCCTCTTTGTTTATTGCTCTCACATTAAATGAAATCAAAACAGATTTCTGTGGCCGGGAGCTACCAAATGAATTAAAATACTTTCGCGTAATTACGGAAGGCTAAAATATGTTGTCAGTTTCAAGTTTTACTTCCACCTTTCTGACAGACAAGCATTAATCACTTTGCAGAACAATGAAGTTATTTTTGTCGGTTTGCTAAAGAGATTTGGCATTTATTAATATTTTGCGCTTAGGCAGTCAATTTATTTGAAACGAAGTGTTTAATTTCACACTGTCGGCTAGTTTCAACTGTTCGCTGCATTTCAAGTGCATGTTTTCTATCTTCTAGATCGTGTGGCATTATGCCATAGTAAAGAACCAAACATGATATAATGCAGTACCGGTACTGAAGAAAATTTACATCTGAATCTGGGCATATGATTGTGCACTTTAAGCCGAATTATGCATTTCAGTATAGTTCACGAAATTCTGAAGCTCCTAAAGTATCCTTTGATGTCTTGTTTCTTTTATGACATAATGCAAGATTTTTCAATATTTTACACGTACGAACATGCAGGCTTCCTGCGTCATCGTAGCTGCGCAGGCTCAGTGATACCTGTTATCTGGCGCTCTCTGGCAACTGCTGAAACGAACCAATTGCTAACAGGTCACGGGAAAATATTGCGAATGGTTGTTTGAAAAGTGTTACTTTCAAAGTAAATTTCCTTTTACGCAAGATGAACTATGTGCAAGAATGTACGATGAATTTCTTAAATCACAGAGCGTTTGACTCTCATTTAAAAATCCGATCTTTGAGGACGACCATCTAGAAGAATTTCGTGCCCAGAAGATCAGACATTTACGTCGTTATTAAAAATTTTACTGGCACGTTTGTGTGATGTATCTTAAAGTGTGACACGCGCAAAATGATCAACATTATATGTGGAAGCTTAGCTTCTCTTGCAGCTTATTAATCTTAGAGACCAATATTATTTGTGAAAGTTTTGTTTTTCTTCTAGTAAAACTATGTATATTAATTTAAACCATTAACTTTTCTTTTTGTGTGTCCGCGCTACTTAAGAGTGATCTTGCTATTGGTTGACTACACTACGTGTCCTGTGTTGTCATCAGCTGCCGAGATCACGTGACATGAGCTTTGACTGGCTTACAAAAGGGCGTTGCAATCTCGATTTCATTGCTTCAGAAAGTAACATGCAGTGTTTGGTGGAATTCTAATTTATACCTCCTTAGAACCAAGAAATGCAGCGTACATGTTGCTGCAATCAAAGATCTTTCCAAAATGTGGTTCTTTTCTCCTGGGATTCGTTTTCTAAAATTCCGGCAAATTCTACGTTTGTCTAGAAAACCATAAACATTTTAAGGATTGATAAGTTTTACAGTGTTGAGGAAAAGTATACTGTCATTTAACAAGGAAAAAGTGTATTTTCACCCAGGAGAATGTGTATTTTCAACCGGGAAAAATCCGGAAATTTTTTTTCCTTGTACACGTATACACCCTGTTTATGATGATGTCAACTTGGACACCTCTAAGTCCTCTTCTTTTTCTTCTTCTTCTTAGTCTGCTTTTTCCAGGATTAATTTCAGGCATCACTTGCAAATAAATTCTATTATGCTTTACCGGTTTCAACAAATTAATTTGTCATCCTCAGAAACCTACAAAATTAGGGATATCGTAAATCTTTAGACCTTGGCTGTACATTTATGTGAAGTATAAATAGTATATTAAATGTACAGCCAAGGTCTAAAGATTTACGATATCCCTAATTTTGTAGGTTTCTGAGGATGACGAATGTGAAGTATAAATAGTATATTCATCCCCCATGAACCATGGACCTTGCCGTTGGTGGGTAGGCTTGCGTGCCTCAGCGATACAGATGGCCGTACCATAGGTGCAACCACAACGGAGGGGTATCTGTTGAGAGGCCAGACAAACGTGTGGTTCCTGAAGAGGGACAGCAGCCTTTTCAGTAGTTGCAGGGGCAACAGTCTGGATGATTGACTGATCTGGCCTTGTAACATTAAGCAAAACGGCCTTGCTGTGCTGGTACTGCGAATGGCTGAAAGCAAGGGGAAACTACAGCCGTAATTTTTCCCGAGGACATGCAGCTTTACTGTATGATTAAATGATGATGGCATCCTCTTGGGTAAAATATTCCGGAGGTAAAATAGTCCCCCATTCGGATCTCCGGGCGGGGACTACTCAGGAGGATGTCGTTATCAGGAGAAAGAAAACTGGCGTTCTACGGATCGGAGCGTGGAATGTCAGATCCCTTAATCGGGCAGGTAGGTTAGAAAATTTAAAAAGGGAAATGGATAGGTTAAAGTTAGATATAGTGGGAATTAGTGAAGTTCGGTGGCAGGAGGAACAAGACTTCTGGTCAGGTGACTACAGGGTTATAAACACAAAATCAAATAGGGGTAATGCAGGAGTAGGTTTAATAATGAATAGGAAAATAGGAATGCGGGTAAGCTACTACAAACAGCATAGTGAACGCATTATTGTGGCCAAGATAGATACGAAGCCCACACCTACTACAGTAGTACAAGTTTATATGCCAACTAGCTCTGCAGATGATGAAGAAATTGAAGAAATGTACGATGAAATAAAAGAAATTATTCAGATAGTGAAGGGAGACGAAAATTTAATAGTAATGGGTGACTGGAATTCGAGTGTAGGAAAAGGGAGAGAAGGAAACATAGTAGGTGAATATGGATTGGGGCTAAGAAATGAAAGAGGAAGCCGCCTAGTAGAATTTTGCACAGAGCACAACTTAATCATAGCTAACACTTGGTTTAAGAATCATGAAAGAAGGTTGTATACGTGGAAGAACCCTGGAGATACTAAAAGGTATCAGATAGATTATATAATGGTAAGACAGAGATTTAGGAACCAGGTTTTAAGTTGTAAGACATTTCCAGGGGCAGATGTGGACTCTGACCACAACCTATTGGTTATGACCTGTAGATTAAAACTGAAGAAACTGCAAAAATGTGGGAAATTAAGGAGATGGGACCTGGATAAACTGAAAGAACCAGAGGTTGTACAGAGTTTCAGGGAGAGCATAAGGGAACAATTGACAGGAATAGGGGAAAGAAATACAGTAGAAGAGGAATGGGTAGCTCTGAGGGATGTAGTAGTGAAGGCAGCAGAGGATAAAGTAGGTACAAAGACAAGGGCTGCTAGAAATCCTTGGGTAACAGAAGAAATATTGAGTTTAATTGATAAAAGGAGAAAATATAAAAATGCAGTAAATGAAGCAGGCAAAAAGGAATACAAACGTCTCAAAAATGAGATCGACAGGAAGTGCAAAATGGCTAAACAGGGATGGCTAGAGGACAAATGTAAGGATGTAGAAGCTTATCTCACTAGGGGTAAGATAGATACTGCCTACAGGAAAATTAAAGAGACCTTTGGAGAGAAGAGAACCAAGTGTATGAATATCAAGAGCTCAGATGGCAGCCCAGTTCTAAGCAAAGAAGGGAAGGCAGAAAGGTGGAAGGAGTATATAGAAGGTTTATACAAGGGCGATGTACTTGAGGACAATATTACGGAAATGGAAGAGGATGTAGATGAAGACGAAATGGGAGATATGATACTGCGTGAAGAGTTTGACAGAGCACTGAAAGACCTGAGTTGAAACAAGGCCCCCGGAGTAGACAACATTCCATTAGAACTACTGACGGCCTTGGGACAACCAGTCCTGAGAAAACTCTACCAGCTGGTGAGCAAGATGTATGAGACAGGCGAAATACCCTCAGACTTCAAGAAGAATATAATAATTCCAATCCCAAAGAAAGCAGGTGCTGACAGATGTGAAAATTACCGAACTATCAGTTTAATAAGCCACGGCTGCAAAATACTAACGCGAATTCTTTACAGACGAATGGAAAAACTGGTAGATGCAGACCTCGGGGAGGATCAGTTTGGATTCCGTCGAAATGTTGGAACACGTGAGGCAATACTGACCTTACGACTTATCTTAGAAGAAAGATTAAGAAAAGGCAAACCTACGTTTCTAGCATTTGTAGACTTAGAGAAAGCTTTTGACAATGTTGACTGGAATACTCTTTTTCAAATTCTAAAGGAGGCAGGGGTAAAATACAGGGAGCGAAAGGCTATTTATAATTTGTACAGAAACCAGATGGCAGTCATAAGAGTCGAGGGGCATGAAAGGGAAGCAGTGGTTGGGAAAGGAGTGAGACAGGGTTGTAGCCTCTCCCCGATGTTATTCAATCTGTATATTGAGCAAGCAGTAAAGGAAACAAAAGAAAAATTTGGAGTAGGTATTAAAATTCAGGGAGACGAAGTAAAAACTTTGAGGTTCGCCGATGACATTGTAATTCTGTCAGAGACGGCAAAGGACTTGGAAGAGCAGTTGAACGGAATGGACAGTGTCTTGAAAGGAGGATATAAGATGAACATCAACAAAGGCAAAACCAGGATAATGGAATGTAGTCAAATTAAATCGGGTGATGCTGAGGGAATTAGATTAGGAAATGAGACACTTAAAGTAGTAAAGGAGTTTTGCTATTTAGGAAGTAAAATAACTGATGATGGTTGAAGTAGAGAGGATATAAAATGTAGACTGGCAATGGCAAGGAAAGCGTTTCTGAAGAAGAGAAATTTGTTAACATCGAATATAGATTTATGTATCAGGAAGTCGTTTCTGAAAGTATTTGTTTGGAGTGTAGCCATGTATGGAAGTGAAACATGGACGATAACTAGTTTGGACAAGAAGAGAATAGAAGCTTTCGAAATGTGGTGCTACAGAAGAATACTGAAGATAAGGTGGATAGATACGTAACTAATGAGGAGGTATTGCATAGGATTGGGGAGAAGAGATGTTTGTGGCACAACTTGACTAGAAGAAGGGATCGGTTGGTAGGACATGTTTTGAGGCATCAAGGGATCACAAATTTAGCATTGGAGGGCAGCGTGGAGGGTAAAAATCGTAGAGGGAGACCGAGAGATGAGTACACTAAGCAGATTCAGAAGGATGTAGGTTGCAGTAGGTACTGGGAGATGAAGCAGCTTGCACAGGATAGAGTAGCATGGAGAGCTGCATCAAACCAGTCTCAGGACTGAAGACAACAACAACAACAAATAGTATATTATATTATAGAAACTTATTTAGTTCAGCAGACATCAATATTTCCTTCGTAGAAGGATAATGCCATAGTATGTTCAGAAATTTACATAGTTAGGTTGTATATGCTCCAGGAAATCCGGGGAAAACCTGGGAATTTTTTTATCTGGGAGAAAACCCAAAAATTTTTCATTGTTTTAGTCATTCATTAAATTTTTGCAATTTTAACTGGTAAGAATTGATAAACAGCAAAATGTGTCATAGGCTTTAGGACAAAGACTATGGAATACATCATAACAGAAAACTGCTTCCGATGAGCATTATGTCACAACTGTTTACATTAAGCTCGGTTTGAACTGTTGCCAGCGGGCTCATGTGCATGCGCAGTTGAGTTGTGTATGATCAGAGCCTTCTTCTGCTTCTGGCTACGTGAAGTGTGCCTGGAGCAGTAGCAAGAAGCTGTTATGCTACAGAGAAAAATTTTTCTGGCGCACCCAAGCTGCGGGCACAGAGCAGTCTGGGTTCTAGTGGGAAGGGGGGGATAGTGACTAATGTTTATGCTTAGGGATTTTGCTGTTTCTTTGTGTCCTATTTCCTGTCTTTTTACAGCTCATACGTCAAATGAAAAGAAAACAGATTTCTGTGGCCACGTGCTAAAATACATGCACATAATTACAGTAGACTGTTATCAGTTTCAGTTTTCTAATTTTTTTTTAATTTCCACATTTTTGGCAGTCAAGCATTATTCACCTTGTACAACAATGAAGTCATTTTTGTTGGTTTGCTAAATAAATGTGGCTTTTATTAATGTTTTCTGTGGATGCAATCAATTTACAAGAAATGAAGTGTTTCATTCCACACTATTGGTTACTTTCAACTGTTCACTGAATTTCAAGTGCACATTTTCATTTTCTGGCATGCTTGGCATTATGCCATAATAAAGAATCAAACATGAGGCAATGCAGTGCTGGTACTTCAAGAAAACTTGCATCCCAAAAACCGCATTAAGAAGGTTAATATCAGGTTGGGGCCTACTTCAATGTGAATCTGGATATATAATGTGTTCTTTAAGACAAATTATGCATTTTGGTATGGTTTACGAAATTCCTTTGCTCTTGCAGTATACTCTGATGTCCTATTTCTTTTAAGACGTCATGTAAGATCTCTTAATGCTATATGTGTACAAACATATGGACTTAGTACATCATTGTAGCTGCCCATGCGCAGTAACGCTTCTTTTCTGATGCTTTCAGGCAGCTGCTGAAATTAATCTATTTCGAACAGGGGTTGGGAAAATATTACGAATGTTGGTTTGAAAAGCACTACTTTGAAAGGAAATTTTCTTTTGTGCAAGATGAACTATGTTACATGTGAGACTGAGCAATGAATTTCTTAAATTACAGAGCCTTCGACTCTCATTTAAAAAACATTTTCAGGAACAGCTGCTTAGAATAATTTCGAGCTCAGAGGACCAGACATTAATGTCATTGTTTAAAATTTGGCTGACACAATTGTGTGATGTATCTTAAAGTGTAACAAACACTAAAATGACCAATGTTATATGTGAAAGCTTAACTTTTCTTGTAACTTATTAATCTTCAAGACCAGTATTATATGTGAAAGCTTAGATTTTCTTCTAGCTATATACATATATTAATTTAAACCATTGGCTGACTACATCACATCCTGTGATCTGAATATCTGCTGTGATTGGCTGCTGAGATCACTTTACACGAGCTATGAATGGCTTACAATAACATATTGCAGTGTCTGTTTCAATGCTTCGGAAACTAATGTGCTGTATTTGGTGGAATTTGAATTTATGCTTTCATAACATTCATGATATGAAACTATGCAGCGTATCATAATATGAAAATATGCAGAATACATGTTGCTGCAGTCAAAGATATTTCCAAAATGTGTGCCTTGCCCCCTCCCCCCTTTTTTTCTCTTCTTTTTTCCCTGTTTTTCATTTTCTAAAGTGCCAGGAGGTTCTCACTGGTGTATGAAACTTTTACCACTCATAGGATTGATGTTTTTAGAACTCCGAGGGAAAGTACACTGTTGCTTATCATGCTTCATCTTGGAAGAAGTGGGTTTTCACATGGGAAAAAGTATGTTTTTAACCGGGAGATCCGGGAAAATTACAGGAATTTCGTTTTTTCTTGTCCACATATACATCCTGATATTGTGTGTGATTATTTTAAACATTCTTTGACAAATTACAGTAACTGAATCACATCTATGTGTCTTCCATGCCAGCAGCAAGGAACATATGTTAAAGCTTACATAAAAATTATAACAAAGGCATTGCATAAAGAAGTTATAAATAATACATTTGAAAACAAATGACACATAATTCTGATATATGAAAGGGATGGGCTAATTTTCACATTCTGTAAGAAATGATATCCATTCAAAATAGTGTCTGTTTTTAATGCAAGTTGATCATTCAACGAATTTTTGAATTTAGGTGAGAATGGTTTTATGTCTCAAATTCTTCTAAAAGGTTTACTTTGTAACCCTTTCCAATGCTTCATATTCATTATTTACTACTGTATGCTGTCAATTATAAAGTTTTGTAGAAACTGTAGAAGGTATTAGGGGCACCTGTATGACACGGTCAATCATAATGTGAAAGTATGCCAATTTGTGCCTAAAGGGGTGACAAGAAGAGCCATGAATGGTGTTACCTGTTGTGGTAGGTATCCTCTAAATATTGAGGTTAATTTTACCATCTGCTAAATGTAGTTTCAGGTCCAGAAAACTTCGTGCATTATGTTGATTTTGTATTTAAAATATAAATTTTACTTTATGAGGGTTGTACCAAAAGTAAGGTTCCCAATGAGCTACAGCCTAGAAGGAAGGTGTAATGCTAAATCTAACAACATTGCCATGCACAGTGATTCCCCCACTCTCAAGCCCACCCCTCTAATGGCATGAATGTTGTTATTGAAAAAGAATTCTAATGTTTTATTTATATAGTGGTTTTATAATGAGAGCTACAGTTGCTAAAAATTGCAGGCCTGAATACAACAAGACCTCTAAGTTCTCTTGTTTATTGCCTGAGTCAACATCTATGCTATATTAAATCCCCATCCGTAATAGGCATGTAGGACTGGATTGGCCAATAAGGTATCTGAATTGAGAGGGTGAGGGAAGGGGTAATCAAGGGGTCCTCTTAAAGGGCTTCCTGCATTTCAGTGTCTATCCTAGTCTGGACTACTGGAGCTGTTACTGGCTGGCCATACCTGCATGTGGCGTCCAGCCTGTTCTCCAGCCAAACGAGTCAACACAGAGCAGGTAGCCCATACAGTAATATGCCATTTATTGCCACAGGCTCTGGGCTTGCTGTTTTGGATACATAATGTTGAAAAGGGTACACAGTCTGTGCCTGTGCAAAATTTGAGCCAGCCTGCATCTGTTTACATGGGTAAAATGGACTGTAGCCAAGAAGTGGGTCAGAACTTCACTAGGTGAGGATTCCACCATTGCCTTCCGTCTTTGTGTCTTGAAAGTTCTGACCATCCGTTCCATCTCTGAGTCAGATGCTAGATGGAATGGGGTGGTCATTAGATGTTTGGTGGCATTTCTGCCACATAATTGTTTAAATGCTGTCACAGAATTGTTTAAATACAGAGGCTACAGATTAGGGATCATTATTGAAAACAGGTGTTTGAGAGATCATGATTGAAAACAGGTGTTTCAGAATCAACATCGGTTGTTAAAGTGTCACTAGGGCCTGGATTGTGGCTGCTGCAGAAATGTTAAACATTCTCATGACATAGGGGAAATGTGGGAGTGAGCGGTCACAATCTGAGGTGCTCAAGTTTTGGCCAAGGATAAAAACGCGGTGCTGGTGCTGATTGATTGTGGGCATAAGTATTGTGGGCTCAAATGACGTACTGTATTGATACCGTGCCAGTCATACATCTAAGATATCCCCCACTGTGAGACGTGGGGTAGCTGCAGAATGCGAGGGTGGAGTGGGAGTTGAATCACAACTTGACATTTTTGGCCTTTGCTGAGATGTTATGGCCATTCCTGTTGTATGGGCAACAATACCCTATGTAGGTTTGAGTTTTGCTCTGTAACTGTTTCCATGATGTGCACAGTGATTGTGAACTCATTGAGGGTTTGGTGGAGGTTGTCACCTGTTGCAAAACTAATGATTTCGTATCAGTCAGACTCACTGTCGGGACCAATGTGCTGAAGTGACTGTTTGCATGTTGAGTGGTCAGTTGGTAATATGTATCAAAATTATAACTGCTGAGGTATAAGATCCACCCTCGCAATCAATGAGTTGTTCTGTCTGATAGCTTGGAATGCAGAGCAAAATGGGCGATCAGCTGTTTGTGGTTAGTGATAAACTGATATTTTGCATGGTACAAGAAAATGTGGAAATTTTTTATCCTGTAGATAATGACTAGACCTTTTTTTCTATCTGAAAACAATTTGCCTGGGATGCTGTAAGTGTTTTTATACAAAGGCTATCAGCTGCTCTGTGCCATCTGTATGCTTATGTGGGAGCACTGGCTTAGTTCTGAACTGCAAAAGTGTAGCAGCAGAAAATGACTCTGAGCATGCTGTACGTAGACTAAATCTTGTCTTTGTAATCCCTATAGGAGTAATATGTAGGGGGTTGTAACATATTCCTAAATTCATCACTTAAAGTTGCTTCTTGAAGCTTTCTAAGCAGGTTTCCATGGGATAATTTGCATTTATCTTCTAGTGTCTACCAGTTCAGTTCTTCTAGCATCTTTGTGACGCTCTCCCATGGGTCTAATAAACCTGCGACCATTTGTGCTTCCGTTCTTTCTGTCCATTCAAAAACTCCTGTTAATCCTATTTGGTATGCGTTCCCCACAACTGAGTAATATTCTAGTACAGGTTGCACACGTGTTTTGTATGGTCTCCTTTGTAGATTGACTGCATTTCCCTACTATTATCGAAATGAATTGAGAAGATCAGCCTTGCGTGTGGAGTTTCCACGAAGCTCACAATTTGCAGCATTGTCCCCAGAACTGATTGTAGCCCTTTGATTCTGTGTTGAGTGAAAGGGCTAAACCAGATATTTCAAAGGTTCTCTGACAAGCATGGCTGCCACTTCCTGAACTTGTGCCATATGGTTGAGAACTGTAGGGTCACCCTAAATAGGTCAGGTAAGCACTACACATCAGAAGCTGTTGTTTAATACTTGCCAGGCTTGAGTGTGACTAAGCATGGCATGGCATATTCTTATTATAATTCTGTGAAAGCTTTCTAACACTCAGTGAAGAACTAATTTAGTGGGTACATGACTGCATGGGGAATGAATTTGTCGTAATAATTTTATCTTGCCAAGAAATTATTGTGATGATATTAGGTTTCAAGATGCTGGTAGTTTATTTATGATATTCACATCCTCTGCTGTGGGTTTAAGCCCATTGGTACAGAGGATATGACCCAAAGGCTTTTGCTCTGTTATGAACACTCACAGTTGTCTAGGTGGCACTGCGAACCAGTTTCTTGTAGTTGCATGAACAAGTAGTCGCTTGCATGTTGGCTAGGTGTTATCTGTGCCTTGGACCAAACAATGTGATACCATTAAAGTAACTTAAACAGTTTGACACATCCTGCATTAGCTGTTTGGATCAAGAGAAGATATGGGGAATTATTGTCCCATCGCCCTCCTTCCAGTGCTGTCAAAAATTTTATATACACATTTTGAGTACCTTTGCAGCAAACTGGGTAGCTTTGCATATGCCATGCATATATTATCAAGTGCTACTAACACGTCCTTTCGCAAAGTAGCATATCTAAGTTACTTTGAATCAGTGATAAGATATAGCATTATTTTCTGGGGGAGCTCCAGAAGAAAATTATCAGAAATATGTGCACTGCACAGCAAAGAGAATCATGTCGTCCATAGTTTGGTCATCCATACAGCACAAGGAATAAAGATAATTTTATGCTTCCTGCCCATAGATTGAAATTATATGCTCAGTCCCCACAATGTATGGGCATGAAAGTCTACAATAAACTTAAAGGCAAAAACATTCTAAACATGGAACTAGGGATACTAAAAAAGAAGTTACATGAAATTCTTATACACAAATGTAATATTCATTGGAAGAGTTCATGGAAGATCAACTGATAATTTGAGCAGAATCCAACTGCAAATTAGCATTATATTGCGAGGGGGGGGGGAGAAACAAATTGTCCGTTATCAAGAAAGATAATTACCTATGCTGGAAAAAAAGAAAATAATACTGCTACATAGACTAAATATAGTTTTAAAAATTATTATTAGATTCTAGTTTGTAATTTTTGACATGGCTCCTGTACATAGTCACATGATTTGTAAGTGTATGTTATGAGACTAATAAATAACAATTTCCAATCACCGCAGTCTTGTTTCATTGACATGGTGTCTGTGGCTCGTGAATAGCTGGCCTTACGAGAGGATTTCCATGACGGACTGAAACCACAGGCCGGTTCTGCAGGTATCTGTAATGCATCAGGCCTGCCGATCTGAAGCCATTTGGTTCCCAGTAATGTGCAGGCCCCGCCTGTCAGATATAGTCTCACTTATCTGTCTGTGGGCTGGGTCTGTTTGTGTGTGGCATAAAGCAGCAGATTTTCTTCTTAGCAGGCCAGTAGCCATGGGTGATGGATTTCAGGAACTGTGACTGTCTCGCCGCAAGTATGTTGTGCAGTGTGGCATTTTATAGACGTTTTATTTGTCCTAGTACATTTTGTCACTTCAACAGTAGTTCATATGTTAGAAAGTATGGACAATAAGAAGAAGAAAATTGTGTCAGTTGCTGGCAGTTTGTGCACTATGTACTCATATATTTCTCAAAAGAAAAATCACACAATATCTGTAAAATAATAGATAACACAGTGGGCAATAACTGAGAATAATGAACATATTAGAACCACCATTTATTGGTGGTTACCTACAGCGTTAGTTTACACTATTCTTCCCCTCCTTATGCACTACCTTCAAGAGGCCTACTTTTTTCTGTGGTTATTTCTGAAATCAGTGAAGATATTTTAAATCTGTCTGGAAACTCCAAGGAAATACATATTTTTGTCACCAAATGTTTTTAGTTTTATTGAAATAAAATAACATCAGTGGTCCTAATGAAACACATATACCAACCGGCTTCCTTACTCCATCTAAAAACAGTTCATTACAAAAGAAGTTCATGTTAGTACTTAAGATTTTTGCTCACATCAGCAAACGGCATCGGCTTGCAAGTATTTTTTTTTTTTAGATATTTTCTTGTTTGCGTTATTGTTTCTTGTACTGTAGCTGCAAATTGTCAACTTACTTCTTAACTTACCCTTGAGATCTCAAAAATTTTCTGGGAAAAATCCTAAAATGTGTCTGAAAATCGGGGATATATCAGGGAATTTCATTTGGGGCAACTTGTGTCAACCCTGAACATCAGCGGAGAATGCTTAATTTTCCTCCTGTACTGTGTGGCATCTCTGTCCGCCAGCCAATGCCGTTGCACATGCCGGGAATCATTATAAAATAAATGAGTTGGGAGTCCATTGCTGTATGGTTAAAGATGAATGTGTTTGTAAAAGTATTAAAGCTTCTGGTGATGTTACATTTTATTATCACAACAAAGAAAAGTACCTTACCTTTCCTTATCTCATGCAAAATTTTTGTAAAAAAGAAATACATGTTGATTATACTACACATTAATCTTTCAAAAAACCGAGAAGTGATTCTTCTTGGTGTTGTAGCTCTCTGGGGCACCCTGGGATGCTATATGTGTGAGCCACCTCTGACCATCTCTGGACATTAGTCAGTTGTATTTTACGTCTACAATGCCTTTTGTTGTTAGTATCAGGAATCATCTTAAAATAAATGAGTTGGAGTCTGTTGCTGTATGATTCAAAGGTGATGGTGTTTTTACGTTTCTGGTGATGTTACATTTTATTATCACAATTAAAATAAAGTAGCCTACCTTTCCTTATCTCTAGTAATGTTTTTTTATATAAATACACATTGGTCTTGCCAAAAGCCGAGAAGCATTTCTTCTTGATTTTGTTGCTCTCTGGGGCACCCTGGGTTGCTTTCTGTGTGAGGTATCTCTGGGCATCTCTGTTAGGTGCAGTGCAGCAGTACTGCATATTGGCAGTTCTGCACTGACATCACTTTGTGTGCAGCACTTGTGCAACTTTCTAAAAGTGATAAGACCAAAGGCTGTCACGATGCTGTATGTGTAATAAATCTGGGAAGACGGCATCTGTCGCCGTGCAGCTGCACTTGCAACAACATTGGGCAGTGAATGGAGATGTCACACTATAGGAGAAGAATTACGCATTCTCAGCCAGCAGTGTATAAGGCCATTGATGATATAGAAGTTACTATGAGTAGTAAAGTCGGAGCACAACTGATTCAGCAAGACCTGTCCATTTTTTGTGGGTGTGTTTTTCACTTTATAGTTATGAAGAGTGATGTATCTTCTCATAGCAATAGTTGGATCACTGCTGCAATTGTCTTACTCATACTAGATTTGCTGGAAGCCATTGTCAACGTTTTGCATGCGATTCTGCACTTTATTATATTTTTCAAGCAAAATTTAATGAAATACTTTGATCCATTTTTTCAAAAGTAAAAGTATAACTTTTTGAACTGTCAACATTAAACTAAATATTCAAAAAATCTGAAAATGCAAACATACATCAGATAAAACATTGATAATTGGATGTATAAAGCCCACACACTTTGTATGCTCAGTGTATTTTCATGCTATTGAGTGTAGGTTATCTTTGAGTGAATCTATGGCCAATGTGTCTGAATCTGGTGGTCAGCAGGAACATACAATTATTAATCCAAGTCCACTGATCTGCTAATCATGTACATATTAATTTCCAGTCAGATTAGTTTTTGATCTCACTAATGGGCCTCCTAGTCATTATAAATGCTCCTCTTCCTGGACAATCTAATCATTCATTGGTTTCATTCATTCATTCATTCATTCATTCATTCATTTATTCACCTGTCCGTTGTGTGTGTTATGTAGATTCCATAAAGAAGAGAACCTTCAGAGACATAGATAGAGTCAAGGCCCACACAAGCAAAAGACAAACAAATCACAGAAACTTAATATATGTTCTGATTGAACAATAATCCATCACCATACTGCTTAGAGCTGCTCAAATTTAATAGAGTAAATTAGAAAGAAAGCTACTACTTTGTAAAAAGATGCAGCATCCACAATTTTAGTGTATAGCTGTTGTTTATCTGCTATTGGCAGCTGAATATTTACTAAATTACAATGTTATTTTTCAATGAAAATGTTCCTTACATCTTTAAATACTGCATTCTGTTCAAGTACATTACTACTTGTCATGTAACTTGGTAACAGACACTAATAAGTGCCATGTATCCAGCAGAACTTACCAGCCTCTGAACCCGGAAGTTTCAAATAATTCATTGAGAGAGTGACTAATGAGATATATTTTTAATTTTCTTTGGAGCGGATGGGTATTCCCAGTTTCTAATTTTATCTTAGACAGGAGCTTTCCACTATAGTACATAACTCCATTCAGGAAGCAAGACAAGGGGCAAAATCCACATGAAACTTACTATTCTGCTTTGCATTCTGCCTGTGTAAATCACAGTGCAGTAAAAAGGGATTTTTATCATCAGCAACAAAAACCATTAAGGAATAATGTGTTGGGAATTGAGTGAAAGAATTGCAAGATCCTTAAAAAGGCCACTTTACACAATATTCTTACTACTCACTTCTACTGAATAAACACTTTATTTGCTTTAGGTGCACTGCCCCAGAAGACTTCTGATAACAAGGAGAAAAAATATGCAAAATAAGCCAACTTAACTGTGTCGAGGTAAACACAATGAGAGATTCATCCAAGGGCATAACAAGCTAAAATGAGCATATTGATGTGTTTAGCTGTGTGTTTACTCCATTTTAACATGTTATCCAGCTCAACCACAAGAAATTTTGCACAGTGCATTTCATTCAGTTTATGACCAGTAATGTGTGTGCTACTGGTGCTAACAGGTTATTGTTTCTGGGAAAACTTGTGTGATGTTAGTGATATTACCAAGAGAACATTAGGAAGTGTTTCCAATGGTGTATTGTAGCACGTCTTAGATTGCTTCAGGAGGTTGAGCAGGTACTACAGCCTCAGGGAAGTGTGTCGGGACCCTTGCTGTTCACGTTGCATATTCGTGTCCTTGCAGACAATATTAATTGTAACCTCAGACTTTTTGCAGATGACACAGTTTTCTGTAGTGAAGTACTGTCTGAAAGAAGCTGGATGAATATTGTCATATCTTGACAAGATTTCAAAGTACTGCAACGATTGGAAACATGCTTTAAATATTCAGAATTGTAAAATTGTGCACTTCAGGGAGGGGGGGGGGGGGGCACGTGAATCCTACAACTATAATATCAATGAATCACAGATGGATTCTGCTAACTCATAAAAATACCTGGGTGTAACACTTTTTAGAGATATGAAACGGAATGATCACATAGGCTCGGTTGTGGGTAAATCAGGTTGTAGACTTCGGTTTACTAGTATAATACTGGGGAAGTGCAGTCACTATATAAGGGAGATTGCTTACAAATCAGTTGTGCATCCCATTCTAGGATATTGCTGAAGTGTGTGGGACCTGTATCAAATAGGACAAACAGGGGATATTGAATGTATACAGAGAAGGGCAGCACAAATGGTTACAGGTTTGGTTGATGCACGGGAGAATGTTACAGTGAAGCAGACTCTTGAAGATAGATGTAAACTATCCCAAGAAAGTCTATTAACAAAGCTTCAAGTACTGCCTTTAAATGATTATTCTAGGAATATGCTAGAACCCCGCAGGAATGTGCTACAACCTTGTATTTATCACTCACATAGAAATCGTGAAGGGAAGATTAAGTTAATTACAACACACACAAATGCATTTAAACAGTCATGCTTCCTGTGCATAATATGTGAATGGAATGTGAAGACACCCTAATAACTGCTAAAATAAAACGACTGCTGTTGCAGATCATAACAGAGTGCTACAGTGTCACTAGACAAAAATTCCGCAACAGAATCGCTGACATACGAGTGCTTCAGCTGGTTCTGGTGATGCCAGTGCAGACCAGAGGAATCTTGAAAGATGTAGGAGGAATTACCCAAGATGTTGTGATGACCCAATGCTGTCAAACTGTTTTGCACCAGAAACTTTACGTAAACTTTGCCCTGCTGCTGAAACTCTGTCTGACGTTGCAAAATGAATTGTTTCCACGGTGGCCACAGAAGATGCAACAGGGTATGGTGATGACAGTCATGTAATAATTCTACCAGCGACATATTGTCACATGGCAAGGAGTGGTAGAAGGAAAGAAAATCTTTAAAGCTGTTCCCTTGTGTGGGAGGAACAGAGTTAAAATAGAAGGCATAACCAATACTGTACTAGCAGTTGTGGTGTATGTCATGGGGACAACAGAGTTTGTTGCCGTGGTCTGAATAGACATGGTCACTCAAAAAAAGCATTACATGGAGTGGAATTATGTTCCGTACACACATCACAAGAAGTCATTTGCTGAATATGGGCATCCATGCCCTGCTAAGTGCAATGATGTTGGGCAAGTTGCTTTTTATGAACTGTGCTGCAATGACCTTGATGCAATAAAGACAGAACCGCCATCTGGAGGGAATGATGAATCACAGCCGGTGTATCCTCATTGTCTGTATGCAACACAGAAAGCCTGACCATGTGAATAGCAGGTACGATATGAAAAGTAGTAACGAGCCACTCAGTGGGAATTTCTTTCAAACAACATAACCGTCTGTGGTGCACATATTGCAAAACTCTCTGAAGAGCTGGATCAGATGCAATTGCTCCAGCAATATGCTGAAAGCCAAGAAGAAAATTTTGAAGAATTTCAAAAACCTGAGTATCAATTTGATAACGTGGTTCCTCAGATGAATCAAACATTGTGTCTCTACCAACCAGTAACCGAGACAAGTCAGTGTTTGAATGTTGGGCAGTGCGGTTGTACAACAACTCATATTGATCATTGATCATTAGACAATAACAGAGCCCCACATTGCAATTTTTGCACTGTCTGCAGTAGGACAGACTTGGAAGAATTGTGAAAGGAAGAATTGTGAAAAGTCATTAACGACTGATGATATGTAATCAAATAGAACTTCAGGCTGTACAAATATTGATGAAGCTTGGTGACACCATAGTTAATTGCAAGTGCCTGTTTTTCATGTTCACTGTACTTGAACTGTGCTTTGTTGAGAGTTTTTAAAGCAAAAGCAGTGAGCCTATCACATGAAGCAATTCCGTAGGAGAGTACAGCTGCTATCCTGGAAGAAGATGCATCCACAGCTAAAACAACAGCATTAGGTGGAGCAAAATGAATTGGGCAATAATGACTTAACATTGCTTCCTGCAATTACAGTAATGGATCCTGACATTCTTGGGGACCCAAAGGAACACCTTTCCACCACAACTGTTTCAGCAAAACGGAAATTTGTACAGTTTGCAATAAACTTAATGTATTATGTGAGCGTTTTCATGACATCCTCAAGCTCCTTGATATTGTAGGCCACAAGCAAACATTTAATTGCAAGTCAGTGCAATTAGGCAAAACAAGTACGCTTTGCATTTATGACATGTCCTAAATATTTCGATTTCTTTGTATAAAAAGGAGCACTTTTCCTTGTTATACACTCCTGGAAATTGAAATAAGAACACCGTGAAGTCATTGTCCCAGGAAGGGGAAACTTTATTGACACATTCCTGGGGTCAGATACATCACATGATCACACTGACAGAACCACAGGCACATAGACACAGGCCACAGAGCATGCACAATGTCGGCACTAGTACAGTGTATATCCACCTTTCGCAGCAATGCAGGCTACTATTCTCCCATGGAGACGATCGTAGAGATGCTGGATGTAGTCCTGTGGAACGGCTTGCCATGCCATTTCCACCTGGCGCCTCAGTTGGACCAGCGTTCGTGCTGGACGTGCAGACCGCGTGAGACGACGCTTCATCCAGTCCCAAACATGCTCAATGGGGGACAGATCCGGAGATCTTGCTGGCCAGGGTAGTTGACTTACACCTTCTAGAGCACGTTGGGTGGCACGGGATACATGCGGACGTGCATTGTCCTGTTGGAACAGCAAATTCCCTTGCTGGTCTAGGAATGGTAGAACGATGGGTTCGATGACGGTTTGGATGTACCGTGCACTATTCAGTGTCCCCTCGACGATCACCAGAGGTGTACGGCCAGTGTAGGAGATCACTCCCCACACCATGATGCCGGGTGTTGGCCCTGTGTGCCTCGGTCGTATGCAGTCCTGATTGTGGCGCTCACCTGCACGGCGCCAAACACGCATACGACCATCATTGGCACCAAGGCAGAAGCGACTCTCATCGCTGAAGACGACACGTCTCCATTCGTCCCTCCATTCATGCCTGTCGCGACACCACTGGAGGCGGGCTGCATGATGTTGGGGCGTGAGCGGAAGACGGCCTAACGGTGTGCTGGACCGTAGCCCAGCTTCATGGAGACGGTTGTGAATGGTCCTCGCTGATACCCCAGGAGCAACAGTGTCCCTAATTTGCTGGGAAGTGGCGGTGCGGTCCCCTACGGCACTGCGTAGGATCCTACGTTCTTGGCGTGCATCCGTGTGTCGCTGCGGTCCGGTCCCAGGTCGACGGGCACGTGCACCTTCCGCCGACCACTGGCGACAACATCGATGTACTGTGAAGACCTCACGACCCACGTGTTGAGCAATTCGGCGGTACGTCCACCCGGCCTCCCGCATGCCCACTATACACCCTCGCTCAAAGTCCGTCAACTGCACATACGGTTCACGTCCATGCTGTCGCGGCATGCTACCAGTGTTAAAGACTGCGATGGAGCCCCGTATGCCACGGCAAACTGGCTGACACTGACGGCGGCGGTGCACAAATGCTGCGCAGCTAGCGCCATTCGACGGCCAACACCGCGGTTCCTGGTGTGTCCACTGTGCCGTGCCTGTGTTCATTGCTTGTACAGCCCTCTCGCAGTGTCCGGAGCAAGTATGGTGGGTCTGACACACTGGTGTCAATATGTTCTTTTTTCCATTTCCAGGAGTGTACATTAAGCAAGCTACATCCTCTCATCCAGTGATGTCATTTGAGCATGAACCGTATTCAAATCCCAATTAATAGTTCCCATAATTATCTTCATGTACCTTGCTGATTCCACAGTCAATTCCCATATCACCCTGCTTTTATTCAATACATCTCACTCCAGATTTGTCAGCTGCGTGGTATGCCCTTCAGCAGTTACTCTGTTAGTGTCCAATACTCTCTGTACTTGTACCAGCATGCTGTTTAATTCCTGGATGTTGTCATTATCTGCTGTACCAAACAACGTCTTTAGTAACTCTCCGCCTGGTTCTAACCATCCCTCTTCCTCTGTAACTACATATATGGTGCTAAATCTACCACTGGTCCCTTAACCGCTCATAAGGAAATTGCAACCCCTGACTGATTTTTGCAGGCTAAAAAAATTACAATGGTCTTAGCCCACTATTGTCTACACTGAAACTTAGTTAATTGCATTGTTTCTCTCACTGTGATTCTAGTGAAACCAGCTGGTACCCTTAAAGAGTAGTAGAAGACCCTTTACTAGTTCCTTAGTAGACGCAGTTTCTTCAGGAAATCCTGTGTCTTCTGACCTCCAATGCTTTACATTGGAAAATTAAGTATGGTGTGGGGTGGTTTAATCCCCTTCACCACAAAGTTTACACTTAAGGTCTTCTTTGCTTTGCCCTTTGTGTGTAGATGTTTCTTAAAGTTTACATTGCCAATTATTAATCTTACCATGAGATTAATCTCACTTCTGTTCAAGCTCAAGATTAAACAACTTATCCTGGCATGTGGCTTCAGCGTAGTAAGCTTTACATGTTTTTGATTTTGGATCTTGCAATGTTGGATAGCCAACTGTTGTTGTGTATTTTGAATCTGTATAGTGTGTTGAATAGCCAGTATTGAAATATGCATGCTATGCAAATTACAGCTGCTGTGGGCAAGAAATATGAGCTATCAGCTGCCAAATATGGACTAAGAGTACGCATGAAGAAAGAAATCCTTGTCCATTTTAGTCCAAAAGGGGCTAGATTACCCTAAAAGTGGCTGAATATTGTAGGTTAATTAGTAGATGCCTTCAGTAATGTTTAAATAATCGAAGTAAATGACATTACGCATCAATGGCCATTCAAGTACAGTAGTCATGAAAGTTGATGAGTAATCTGTAGTGTAAACACAAACATCTTTCATAGTGAACGCATTAAATGAAGGCTAGCAGATAATCTATGAAACATTCTTCTTCTACACTAATCTTGTAACAATATTCGAAAGGTGTCTGAAATGATCCTGGATGTTCATCAGTGTAAACAAATTTGAAGAAAGTAAACAGGATCAATTGTTTGAATCCGTTTTTTGAAAACTGGATGTGCACAAATGATTAGATGTGAAGAAATTGTTCACATTTCCATACTTAAACCGAGGAGGGTGTGGTGCAAAAAGGGTGCATCAAGGATGTGAAAGGTCATACTAACCCTGAATGAGGTTTTCACTTTGCAGCGGAGTGTGCGCTGATATGAAACTTCCCTGGCAGATTAAAACTGTGTGCCTGACCGAGACTCGAACTCGGGACCTTTGCCTTTCGCGGGCAAGTGCTCTACCATCTGAGCTACCGAAGCACGACTCATGTCCAGTACTCACAGCTTTACTTCTGCCAGTATCTCGTCTCCTACCTTCCAAACTTTATAGAAGCTCTCGTGCGAAACTTCCAGAAATAGCACTCCTGAAAGAAAGGATATTGCAGAGACATGGCTTAGCCACTGCCTGGGTGAGGTTTCCAGAATGAGGTTTTCACTCTGCAGCGGAGTGTGCGCTAATATGAAACTTCCTGGCAGATTAAAACTGTGTGCCCGACCAAGACTCGAACTCGGGACCTTTGCCTTTTGCGGGCAAGTGCTCTACCATCTGAGTTACCGAAGCACGACTCACGTCCGGTACTCACAGCTTTACTTCTGCCAGTATCTCGTCTCCTACCTTCCAAACTTTGTAGAAGCTCTCCTGCGAAACTTGCAGAACTAGCTTTCCTGAAAGAAAGGATATTGCGGAGACATGGCTTAGCCACAGCCTGGGGGAGGTTTCCAGAATGAGGTTTTCACTCTGCAGTGGAGTGTGCCCTGATATGAGACTTCCCTGGCAGATTGAAACAAGCCCTTGAATCCCTACCAATCGATCCCTTCTTCTAGTCAAGATGCTCCACAAATTTCTCTTTTCTCCAATTCTATTCAATACCTCCTCATTAGTTATGTGATCTACCCATCAAATCGTCAGCATTCTTCTGTAGCACCACATTTCGAAAGCTTCTATTCTCTTCTTGCCTAAACTATTTATCATCCACGTTTAACCTCCGTACATGGCTACACTCCATACAAATACTTTCCTTGCCATTGCCAGTCTACATTTTATATCCTCCCTACTTCGACCATCATCAGTTATTTTACTCCCCAAATAGCAAAACTCATTTACTACTTTAAGTATCTCACTTCCTAATCTAATTCCCACAGCGTTATCTGATTTAATGTGACTATATCCCATTATCCTTGTTTTGCTTTTGTTGATGTTCATCTTATATCCTCCTTTTAAGACACTGTCCATTCCATTCAGTTGCTCTTCCAGGTCCCTTGCCATCACTGACAGAACCACAATGTCATCGGCAAACCTCAAAGTTTTTATTTCTTCTCCATGGATTTGAATGCCTGCTCCAAATTTTTCTTTTCTTTCCTTTTCTGCTTGCTCAACATACAGATCGAATAACATTGTGGATAGGCTACAACCCTGTCTCACTCCCTTCCCAACCACTGCTTCCCTTTCATGCCCCTGAACTCTAATAACTGCCATCTGGTTTCTGTACAAATTGTAAATAGCCTTTTGCTCCCCGTATTTTACCCCTGCCACCTTCAGAATTTGAAAGAGAGTACTCCAGTCAACATTGTCAAAAGCTTTCTCTAAGTCTACAAATGCAAAAACTTAGGTTTTCCTTTCCTTAATCTATTTTCTAAGATAAGTTGTAGGGTCAGTATTGCCTCACGTGTTCCAGTGTTTCTACGGAATCCAAACTGATCGTCCCCGAGGTCGGCTTCTACCAGTTTTTCCATTCATCTGTAAAGAAATCGTATTAGTATTTTGCAGCCGTGACTTATTAAACTGATAGTTCGGTAATTTTAGCGTCTGTCAACACCTGCTTTCTTTGGGATTGGAATTATTATATTCTTTTTTAAGTCTGAGGATATTTTGCCTGTCTCATACATCTTGCTCCCCAGATGGTAGAATTTTGTGAGGACTGGCTATCCCAAGACCATCAGTAGTTCTAATGGAACGTTGTCTACTCCTGGGGCCTTGTTTCGACTCAGGTTTTTCAATGCTCTGTTAAACTCTTCATGCAGTATCATATCTCCCATTTCATCTTCATCTACGTCCTCTTCCACTTCCATAATATTGCTCTCCAGTACATTGCTCTTGTACAGACCCTCTATGTACTCCTCTCACCTTGCTGCTTTCCTGTCTTTGCTTAGAACTGGGTTTCCATCTGAGCTCTTGATATTCATACAAGTGGCTCTCTTTCTTTTGCTCCAAAGATCTCTTTAATTTTCCTGTAGACAGTATCTATCTTTCCCTAGTGATATATGCCTCAACATCTTTACATTTGTCTTCTAACCATCCGTGCTTAGCCATCTGGCACTTCCTGTCGATCTCATTTTTGAGAAGTTTGTATTCCTTTTTGCCTGCTTCATTTACTGCATTTTTATATTTTCTCCTTTCATCAGTTAAATTCAATATCTCTTCTGTTACCCAAAGATTTCTACTATCCCTTGTCGTCTTACTTACTTGATCCTCTGCTGCCTTCACCGTTTCATCTCTCAAAGGTACACATTCTTTGTCCACTATATTTCTTTCCCCCGTTCTTGTCAGTCATTATCTAATGCTCTCTCTGAAACTCTCTGTAGCCTCTGTTTCTTTCAGTTTATCCAGGTTCCATCTCCTAAAATTCCTGCCTTTTTGCAATTTCTTCAGTTTTAGCCTACAGTTCATAACCAATAAATTGTGGTTAGAGTCCACATCTGCCCCTGGAAATGTCTTACAATTTAAAACCTGGTTCCCAAATCTCTGTCGTACCATTATGTAATCTATCTGAAACCTTCCAGTGTCTCGAGGCTTCTGCCACGTATATGACCTTCTTTCATGATTCTTAAACTAAACGTTATGCTCCATGCAAAATTCTACCAAGCAGCTTTCTCTTTCATTCCTTACCCCCTTTCATATTCACCTACCGCTTTTCCTTCTCTTCCTTTTTCTACCATCGATTTCCAGTCCCCTATGACTATTAAATTTTCGTCTCCTCTCTCTATCTGTATAATTTCTTTTATCTCATCATACATTTCATCGATCTCTTTGTCATCTGCTTAGCTAGTTGGCATATAAACTTGTACTACTGTGGTAGAGGTGGTCTTTGTATGTATCTTGGCTACAATTATTTGTTCACTATACTGTTTGTAGTAGCTTACTCACATTCCTAATTTATCATTTATTACTGAACCTACTCCTGAATTACTCCAATTTGATTTTGTATTTATAACCCTGTATTCACCTGACCAGAAGTCTTGTTCCTCCTGCCACCGAACGTCACTAATTCCTGCTATATCTAACTTGAACCTATCCATTTCCCTTTCTAAATTTTCGGACATACCGTCCAATTAAGGGATCTGACATTCCATGCTTTGATCCATAGAACACCAGTTTTCTTTCTCCTGATACGAACGTCCTTCTGAGTAGTCCGCGCCCAGAGATCTGAATGGGGGACTATTTTACCTCCGGAATATTTTACCCAAGAGGACACCATCATCATTTAACCATACAGTAAAGTTGCATGCCCTTGGGAAAAATTACGGCTGTAGTTTCCCCTTGCTTTCAGCCATTTGCAGTACCTGCACAGCAAGGCCGTTTTGGTTAGTGTTACAAGGCCAGATCAGTCAATCATCCAGACTGTTGCCGCTGCAACTACTGAAAATGCTGCTGCTCCTCTTCAGGAACCACACATTTTTTTTTTTTTTTTGGGGGGGGGGGGGGGGGGGGGGGGCAGATTTTTACATTATGTCTACAAAATAATCATTTTAACAGCTCTTAACATTACATATTTTTTAAAATCTACAAAACCGTACATTATCATTAGTAATTTGGATTTTCTGCCAAGTACTGCCAGGTACCTGCCTGGTGATGTTTTCAGAATGGGTCTGAACTTGTTGAGTTGGATTGTTGCACCACTTGCATCCATCTTTACCAAAATAAAATTAACTATGTACCTGATTTTCTGATTGCTCAACTAATTCTGGTAATGTATCATTGTGGGCAGTATTTTGTTGATCATTTTGTGGTAGATTATCTTCTTTATCACTGCCTTCACTTGCATCTTGGCCAGTACCACTACTGCCAGTGTGCTCACTTATGCAGTTTTCATTTTCACTGCCATCTGTCTTGAAGTCATTTTCACTGTCTGATAATTCCACCAGCCTATGACACACACGCTCAGCCTACATTTCTTTGTTGTCCATTTTGACTAAATACATCGAAAAATGTGAAACATTCATAAAAAAAAGATAAATTGAAAAATGGTACAGAAATACTACTTTGTACTCGTTTATCTCCTTTCACAGTTGTCAACCGACTGAGTGCGTTGAATAATTACTGAGAACTTCGACAGTGTGTAACTGCGCAACAAAGAACTGCCAACAAATCAAAATGAGCTGGATCAAATTGACCCTACCACATCATTGCCGGGTTAAACTGTGGATAATATCACTATCATATCTGTGATGGCCTATACCATGCTTTTGAGTGGATGGAAAAAGAAAACGTCCACTGGTTGTACAAATCCAGTACATTTTGCAGGCATCACCACCTTGTGAAATTTAGCATTTTCTTGAACTATCTAATTGTAGAGAGCATCATCTTTATTTGCTGTCCAAGAATCAAACAAAAGAAGGATTCGATCCATGCTGTCCAAATTCGCTAACTTCTGTTCCAGGATCACTTTCAAGTCCCATTTTGTCATGTTTTATGATTTGCTAGCATGTGCTTTCACATTGGATAATTCAAGTGTCATGCTTGCTAGAAATTTTCCACTAATAAAGAGTACCATCCATTATAAAAACAGACATAATCATATATCAGTGGGTAGTTGTGCAATTAAACCGATGGCACCATAAGTCATCTTTCCTCCCCTAACACTAAGAGCTTTCCCAGAATGTAACTCTTCAGCAAATCTTGAGTGATCTGCATTAAGTCTTTGCTTTGGTGTAAAATTATACTCTTCAGTGAACTGCATTTTAGAACAAACCTGGTAGCTTTCTTTTCTATATCAGCAGCATCATCAACAAATCTGCTGCCCACTTTATGCATGATCATACAAGAATCCATCTTATTTCCTGTTGAAGCACTGTGGCTGTATTTTGAAAGCCCTGAATGTTAAGGTGTTGTTTGGATCGATTTGTGCCATAAAAGATATTGCCCAGAAACGTAGCATACAGTTGTGTATAATTCCTCGTTGTTTTCGCATTGCAATGAATTGATCATGTACCTCATTATTTATTCTTTCTTGTAGTGTGTGTTTGTTTCTTCCATTTTGTTTCAATGTCTTTCCGAAATTTTGCAAAACTGTTTTACTTTTTGTCTTTCTTTGTGTCATTACAGTAGTGAATTTGACTCTAGGGGACATGTCCAGGGCTACTCCAGGAGGACTCGTCCAGATTTTGTAAGCATTAGCCAAGTAATGTTCAGAAATATTGTTCCGTTCTTCATTGGTGGTGATGGATAAATATGAGAAACCCCTACTCTTGTCACTTCCATGTTGTGTTGGACTGCTATCTGAAGTTGATTCATTTTCTAGCTGTATCGC
This sequence comes from Schistocerca gregaria, assembly GCF_023897955.1. Lineage (NCBI taxonomy): Eukaryota > Metazoa > Arthropoda > Insecta > Orthoptera > Acrididae > Schistocerca > Schistocerca gregaria. The sequence goes on from NC_064920.1 coordinate 71,346,810, forward strand.
TGGATCAACCCCAAAATCACTTTCAATATCATCCTCATTGGTGATTTCTTCGTCTACCATAAGTGTTCTGTACTCTTCAACAGCAATGTCCTCATCAGGCAGCTGTTTTATAATCTGTTCAAAAACTATGTGATCAACCCTGGTTGGCCTTTCCTTCAAAGTACCGAAGAAATCCACTAATAACTTAATGACCACAGCTGGTTTCATTGTGCGACAGGGTATGCATACAACACATCCAATTCATGTCTAATATGTAACTAGAAGACTGGCTTCACCTCTGTTCCTTACTTTGCACACCACATTCTCCTCCTCCTCTCATTTCCAACAGTTCACACCTTCAGATTGCACCACTTTTTTATGTTCTGAAACATAAATAAACTGGTCTCATTCAAAAGTTAGTGACAACTATGGGTCCTTTTCCTTGTTAATCTGATACTGTTGCTTTTACCTAGCATGACAAGAGTTTCATGGAATTTTGTAAAGATTTTTGATCTCATTGCATAGGTTGACAGAGATTTCAGAGCTGCTTGGCTCTCTGAATGAATGTAGATGCCATGATCCTTGTAACATCTGTGCACATTGTCTTCCACCCATGCTCTGACAGCAGATTTTTCTGCCTATAATACTGTGACCAGCTTTCATAGAGAGGCTGCTGCCTCTAATCTGGACTACACTCCACTTACCTTGACCCAACCAGCATCTTCATCTGTGTTTGACCCATCAAAAAACCAGACTATGTCTCCTAAACGTACCACGGTTCATTCTTTCAGTACTTCCAAATTTTACCTTGAAAGGTTCATTGAAGAATCTGTAAGTTATTGTATAGTCAGCTGGCATTTCGTTGACCATTCCTGTATTTACCACATTCACTATGTTGGTGTGAGATTCTAGGTATCCTTTCCAGTTTCAAGCTGTAGCCCCCTGCCATTGCCTCCATTGTAACCCACAGGTGTAATGGTATCCATGCAAGCAGTGTGTGTGCTGCTAATTCCACTTGTTGCACCTAAGCAGTGAATCTCTGCACCTAGCGTAGCTCCTAAGTAGCCACCTTCTGTTCTACTTTGTTCCACCATACTGTAGTCCCTAAATTATCAAAATTCTTATTGCAGTGGTGTATATCTATTATATATTTGTGTGGCTTTGACCCCAGCTTTTACCACAGTCCCTTCTAGTGCATGTAAGAGCACTGTTTTCCTCAGAACATATATTTCTTTATGTGAGGGGTCCATGATAGTTTTGCATCCAGAGTTACCTCTAAGTACTTCGAATTCCTTGTGAATGGTAGTACAATTGTTTTCTTGGCCCTGAGATCATGTTTCCGGCATGAGTTTTGCACAATGTTCAGTACACATTGTGCCATTGTTCCAACAGTATTAGTAAATTTGCCAGGCATTACTATGACTGAATTGTCTGTATATCCTTAGCAAAAGCAATCTCTAATATTTAATTCTTTGATGAGTTCATTCACCACTAGGTTCCACAGTAGTGGGGACAAACACCCACCTTTTGGACAGCCTCTGGTGCTGTTGATCACCACTTTCTCATTAAACACGGTTACTCCTATCATTTGTCTAATCAGCATGGTCTCAATCCACCTGCATTTTGCCATGCTCTTCTGCAGCTCTGACCGTGGATTCAAAGGTCATATCGTGAAAAGTCACCTCAGTGTCTAGGAAGCTGAAGAGAACAGTCTCCTGAAAGTATAGAGCATTTTCTATCTTCTTAACAAGTGATTGAAATGCAGTTTCACATGACTTGCCTAGCTGATATGCATATTTCCCTAATGTGCGCATTAAATAGTTTTCCTAATGTCTTTAGTGAAAGGAGGACAGACCATTAGTCACATATCTTTAATCTTAGTACGATCAGTTCTCCCAGGCTTCAGAATGAAAACAGCCTTCACTGTCCTCCTTCTATTAGGAATGACCCCTTGTTGCTAGGCTGTCTGCACAGCAATCTAAATAATTCCTCTCCTGCTTGTTGCAGACAATCTAGAGAAAATCCATGTGGGGAAAACAGTTGAACAGTTGAAACATTCGCACCTTCCACAGGATATTTTTGAAATAACATATTCTCTGGAAAATCCCCAGTTCTCCCTTTGGTTACATGTAAACCAGTACCTCCCAGGTCTGAATTTTGGTCTGTGTTATCTGCCTGAATGCATTGAGGGAATGAGGGTTGAAGAGCACGTCCAGTTCTCACATGCTGTTCTTAATATCTTCTGTCTTCCCTTGTTAGATGCCTCCTGGATTGGTTGACATGCTAGTGAGGGTTTTGTGCAATCTGGTGCAAGTAGCTTTACCTCCCATCTCCTCACAGTATATTTACCAGGACGATAGTTTTGCTTGCTTAATCACAAGGTTATGCTTGGCAGGGACCTCCTGATATTTTGCCTCTTGTCTTTTCGTTCTTGCAATGTTGAAGAGATGCACTTTTTAGTGACTGGACAGTTTTCTAAGTCCAAGATCATAATTTCAGATGGCATTTCTTGTGCCGTTTCTCAAGATCTGCTGACTGATTTCAATAAATGTAAGTCTAGGTCTTTGCTATATGACACCCAGTCTTATTTTTGTAGGATTGCTATAGCCATGGTCTGTTTAGCATCCATGTTAACCTCAAACTTGATGTACATATGGTCAAATACTGAGGGCTCCAACACCATATGTGATTGTTTTACATAACTACCCTTTAAGATGTGTGCAAAAATCAATTAGGTACTTTTTGTTTATTCCTGAAGGTAGATTCCCTATTGCTATTCAACAGCTCCAAGTTTCTCTTTAGTAGGTATTTAATTCTGCTGGTGGCGTCACTGCTTTGGCACTCTAGGTTGTGGGCATTGGTGTTAATCAACAAACAGTTTTTCGTTCACTTTTGAGCACCTGTCTGCCAGTCTCCTCACTTCTTGGGAAGAAGGAGCACTGCCCATGAAAGGAAGATAAACTGAGACCAATGCAATTTCCCACATGCTTTCTTTCTTACACTGTCTCATGCTGACAGTCACTAAGTTGCTGGAATGAAAGTTTGCCATTGGTATGAATGTAATTCCATTATTGAGAGAAATGCTTATTCTGGAGTGCATTTTTTCTCATTTTAAAAGGTGTACAACTTTGCTTCCACCGTTTGCGTATAGGTGGTGACAATTATAAGAAGCAGCTGAAAGAAACATATTGCACATATCGGCCAGATAGCTTGCCCCAGTCAACATAACCTCATTCAAACATTAGTTGATTTGTGTCTGCATCATACAGTTCTTCTTGATCGAAAATGTCAGTTTACGAGCCTAATTCTCACCATTTGTGGGAAGTGTTACTGTTTTGTTTCAATATGAAGAAAACAACAGCTGAGTCTCATCGAATGCTCTCAAGTATGTATGGTAAGGATGCTATTAGTGAAAGAATGTGTCGTGAGTGTTTTCTATGCTTCAAGGATGGTTATTTTAACGTCGCAGACTGGCGTAGTCGTGGAAGAGAGAATTTTTTCGAAGATGCAGAACTGGAGACATTGCTGAATGAAGACTTACATCAAACTCAAGAATTGGCACGATTATTGGGAGTGACACAGCAAGCCATTTCAAAATGTCGCAAGGCTATGGGCATGATTCAGAAAGAAGGAACTTGGGTCCTGTGTGAGCTGAAACCAAGAGACATTGAACGGTGTTTGTGTGTTTGTGAACAGTTGCTTCAGAGGCAAAAATGGAAGGGATTTCTGCATTGCATTGTGACTGGGGATGAAAAATGGATTCACTATGATAAGCCTAAACGTAAAACATCATGGGGATATCCCGGCCATGCTTCCATGTCAACGCTCAAACCAAATACTCACATCTCCAAGATCATGCTCTGCATTTGGTGGAACCAGCTCGGTGTCGTGTGCTATGACGTGTTAAAACCAAGTGAAACAATCACAGGTGCTCGTTATCAAACAAATTAATGCATTTGAGCAGAGAATTAAAAGACAAACGGCCACAACACAGCAAGAGTTACTCAGCAGGTCACTGAGTTGTTAGATATCCTCCTGAGTGATATTGTACCAAATTCTGTCCAATTGGTGCATCGGATCGTGGAAATCCCGCATGGATTCGTGCGACCTCCTCTTAGTGCTCTAAACATTTTCAGTTGGAGAAAGATCTGGTGATCTTGGTGGTCAAGGTAGGGTTTAGCAAGCACAAAGACAAGCAGTAGAAACTCTGATAATGTGCAGGGGGGCATCATCCTGCTGAAATGTAAGCCCATGGCTTCCTATGAAGGGCAACAAAAAGTGGCACAGGATATTGTCGACATACCGCCATGCTGTAAGGGTACTGCAGATGACAATCAAAGGGGTATTGTTATGAAATGGCACACTAGACCATCACTCCTGGTTGTCGGGCCGTAAGGTGGGGGTATACATTTCATCAAGATGATGCCTCCCCACACACAACGAAAGTTTCTATTGCTTGTCTTCATGCATGCCAAACCCTACCTGGGCCGGCAGGGTTGCCAGATCTCTCCCCAGTTGAGAATGTTTTTAGCATTATGGACAGGGTCCTCCAACCAACTAGGGATTTTGGTGATGTGATGTGCCAGTTGGACAGAATCACTCAGGAGAATATTTAACAACTCTTATCAATCAAGACCAACCTGAATAACTGCTTGCATAAGATCCAGAGGTGGACAAATGTGTTATTGACTTATACAATTTCTGAAGCTCGTCCTCCTGACTGAATCAAATTGTGATAATTTTGTGTGTCTATTCATGTACATCACTTCTACAGACTACTCTTCCAGTAAGATAATTCTTTCATGGCGAGTCATTTTTCCTCTTAAAGTGTACATAGGTACTCTCAGCAAAATGTGATGTGAATGAAGTTGGTTGTAAAGAAGATATAAATTAAAACATCATTTACTACATGTCATTTTAAGCAGAAATTAGCTTTCTGTTCGCCTAAATGTGTATGGTGTCTATCTCCTGGACTATGTGTTTACAATGATAAAATTTTGCAGATAGCTTCGGTGGTATGGATTCTGTGTGCAAACTGTATTGCAAATAGAATAAGTAGTAAAAAAGCAAGCACTTAAAATGTCATGTCTGATGCTGAAGTTTTGCTGCATAAACAGTGAAAATGTAGTAAGTGATAAAATTTTTTCTTCATTTTTTGGGAGATGTCAGTGAGAAAAAGTTTCATAGAAGTTTGAATTTATTAGTAAAGCTTGTTGGAAATTGCTAGGTGCTCTCATTCTCAAATGCTGCATGTTTGTAGTCCAGCTTCTGTGTGCCACCAGGTATGCTGTGTCAAGACAAACACAGAGTTTCAAACAGTAATACTTCTCTTATTGTGTTAAAATTTTAACATAAGATGATACCTCTTCCAAGTATCTCATACTGTGAAGTTCGTTGTAAATTTGAATTGATTTAATAATCGCTGAAATAACACCATGTTTGAAAACTGTTTTCCTCTAAAAGTTACTCAAATTAAACAGAAGTCAATAATAAAACCATGGATCACACAAGGAATAAAGATCTCCTGTAAGACAAAAAGGAAAATGTATCTGCCGACCAAGAATAGCTCCAATTCTGATGATTTAGCTAAATACAAGGAATACTGTAAAATATTAAAAAATTAATTCAGACATCCCAACAAATCCACTACAAGAAGAAGATAGCAATGTCAGGGAACAAAATAAAAACAATAGGAGATATAGTGAAAGAGGAGACTGGTAGAACCAGAAATGAACAGGAGCAAATAGCACTAAGGGTAGATGACACATTATTAACCGATGGGCATAGTGTGGCAAATCTATTTAACAAGTACTTTATATCCGTTACTGATAGAATGGGATTGTCAGGATCAGTAAATAATACCCTTGAATATCTGAAACTAGCCTTTACAAATAGCTTCAGGTACATGAATACGTCACTCACTTCACCAAAAGAAATAACTTCCATAATAAAATCTTTAAAAACAAAGCATTCTAGTGGTTACGATGAAATATCAACAAAGTTAATTAAGGCATGTTCTTGTGAGATTAGCACAATTCTAAGTTACTTGTGTAACCAGTCAATTATAATTGGGACATTTCCTGACTGGCTGAAATATGCAGATGTTGAGCCTCTATTCAAGAAAGGGGATAAAGAGGTGCCATCAAACTACAGACCGATTTCACTTTTGCCAGCTTTCTCAAAATTTTTAGAAAAAGTAATGTAGAGGCAACTTCTCAACCATCTGACCACAAATAACATATTATCAAGAACACATTTTGGATTCCTGAAGGGTTCTGATATCGAAAAGGCTATTTACACCTACAGTGAAAATGTACTTAAATCATTAAATAACAAGTTACAAGCAGCAGGTATTTTCTGTGATTTGTCAAAGGCATTCGATTGTGTAAACCACAACATCCTTTTAAATAAATTAATGGTTCAAGTCATGCCTCGCTAACAGGAAACAAAGGGTGTCAGTGCAAGGGACTAGTGAATTAAGTCATCAGTCATCATCAGAATGGGAAGAAATTACATGTGGTGTCCCTCAAGGATCCATCTTAGGGCCATTGCTTTTTCTTGTGTACATTAATAATCTCTCATCAGTTACACTGCCAGAAGCAGAGTTAGCTTTGTTTGCAGATGACACAAGTATTGCAATAAATAGTATGTCGAGTGTAGCTCTAGAAAGATCTGCTAATGATATTTTCATGGATATTAATAAATGGTTTAAAGCCAACTCACTGACATTAAACTTCGAAAAGACTCGCTATATGCAATTCAGAACTTGTAAGAGGTTTCCACCCAGCATATGCATAAAGTACGAAGAAGAGCAGATAGAAGAGGTTGACAGTCTTAAATTCCTGGGATTACAACTTGATAATAAATTCAGTTGGGAGGAGCACACCACAGAACTGCAGAAACGCCTTAACAAATTGTATTTGCAATTCGAGTGTTAGCAGACATAGGCGATATAAAAGTAAAAAAGCTTGCATACTTTGCCTACTTTCATTCCATAATGTCATATGGTATAATATTTTGGGGTAACTCTTCAAGTCAAACAAAAGTTTTCAGAGTCCAAAAGCGTGTAATACGTATTATTTGTAGAGTAAACTCACGGACGTCTTGTAGAAACCTCTTCAAAGAACTGGGTATACTAACTACTGCCTCTCAGTATATTTACTCCTTAAGGAAAGTTGTCCTAAATAATATATCTCTTTTTCCAACAAACAGCTCAGTTCATACATACAATACCAGGAACAAAAATGATCTGCACAAGGACTTAAAAGCACTTACTTTAGTTCAAAAAGGGGTCCACTACTCAGGAACACTCATCTTCAATAATTTGCCAGCAAACATAAAAAATTTAGTTACAAATAAAGATCAGTTTAAAAGGAGCCTGAAAGACTTACTAGTGACCAACTCCTTCTACTCCATTGACGAATTTTTAAATAGAAACAAATGATGTGTTGTATATATTCATACTGTTATTTCAGCTTAAAAAGGGGGGGGGGGGGGAGGTGACATGTTCCACATCCATGTGGATCTCCTCAACACGGATCTATGGAACGAAAAACTAATCTAATCTCAAACCAAGAACACAGTCAACTTATTGACGTATGATCATACCGATCAATGTGTAGATTATGATAGCATTTTAAACTTTTATATTCAGTCAATAAGGTAACTAAAATACTCAAAATCAAATTTTGTTGCTCCTGGAAGCAGTTAGATAGGAAATCTGCAACTAGTACTGGGTTCTGGGATAGTTGCTTAGTAATATAGATAGATTGTAGGTGGACAGGTATTCTGTATGGATTTTTGTAGACTAGGGGGTTATTGTGTCATGAATTTGTGCCGAGTTCATGTTTTGCTGGTAATGGTCCACTAAGATTGAACAAATCTGTGAATTATATGAGCAAAGTTTCTACAGCTGACTTACCATTTCCTTTCATATGCTTCACCTTGTCATGTAATGCAGACATATTGACGATTTCCTTGGTGGAAAGGTCTCCTCTTGACTTATCCAAAGTGTCTTCATCTAGGACATCCAAATTGGTAATCAATAACTGTTTTGACAATCTACTTTTTCAGAGGCCAAATTATTTACACCTACCAGAATTATGTAATGCCTTGTATTTCCTGCATGCATGCAATGTTTCTAAGCAAAGACTGGTACAAAATACCCAATTCATTATTGTTTTCTGATGACTGTTACACAACACATTCTTCAGTAGGTCAGTATGCACATTCACCCAGAGTAATTTCCCTGTACCTCTTGGTACTTTTCATGTGAACTGAGCTTTAATGAATGTGTATGCAGTTTGTTCAGACCCATGTTGTGACAATGTATCACTTGCAGCTGTCTATCCCAGATGGAACAACATCCCACTGATTTTGAGCCTCCATGTCCAATAAAATCCTGTGTTCTGTTCCATTTACCATGCCCATCAAGCAGCACTCCATCTCTGCGTACACTTTTGCAGCATTTTGTTTTGCTTGGAACACTGTACAGTGAGTGAGGAATTCCTGTTGGGATTTATCGAACACTTATTATGATGCCATTGACTTTGCTTTCTGTTTGGCGGTCCCACACTTGATGTCTCCCCATCCTGCATTCATAAACATTACGGTTGACTGCATTGTTCCTGAATATAGCTTGTATGTCTGCACCCAAAGCAGCTTACCTCTGAGGAAAAAACACTCCACTTATCTTGCATCCATGTTGCTGTGTCCATGTCCTCTGCATAAGTCAGACAATGGAAAATCCAAGATGGAATGTAACAATATTATGAGAAGGAAAATTGCTAATTGCTCCTTACCATAAAGCAGAGATGCTGAGTCACAGATAGGCACAACGAAAAGACTGTCACATATAAAGCTCTGAACACGGAAGGGGTTTGGTTGGTGAGGACAATGACTAGTCATTGACTCTGCTCACTTGCAGCATGGCGTCAGTTTTCTGTGAGCTGTGTGTGTGTGTGTGTGTGTGTGTGTGTGTGTGTGTGTGTGTGTGTGTTAGTTTTCTTAGATAGGATCAGAAAAATTAAAGCACAAATCTATGAGCTGACACAAAATGAAGGAGCTGATAAAATTATTCCTCAAGAGGCAGAACACAAGGCACTAGATGTATTTTTAGGGGACTTTCAACCAATATGTCAAGGAGAGTACAGAGCTTAAGGAGATGGACACAGCAACACTTATGCAGAGGAGACACTGAGTCGCAGATATTTGTGATCTGCCAAATTACAGTACAGTGAAGTCTCATTTAACAAGCACCTCCCATAATACGTATTTCGCATAATGAGCGAAACAGACTGTAAAAAAGTGACTCACTTAACAAGCGATGTTTCACATCATGAGGAATGACAATTTAGTCTGAAGCCACCAGCCGTTCGTGCATGGTGGAAGAAACCTCCAAAGACGTTCATCAATATTAACAACTTTAATTGTCGGCAGCGGTATATGAATAATGTCTTTAGTACATACTGTAGTCTGGGTTTATCACTCTTTCTGCTACCATCTTAGTGCAGCTAGTGATCACAATTTTTGTAAATTTGTATTCACACAGTTTTCTCTCTCTCTCTCTCTCTCTCTTTTCTTTTTTTTTTTGTGCGCAAATTTTAATAATCTTCATAGAAATGTCCCAGAAGATAAAGCAGCAAGAAGATGACCATAAAAGACAGAAAATGACCTTGGAAGTGAAACTGAATCATTGGAAAACATGACTGTGGTGTGATTGTTGCTGATTTAGTATGCACATACAATCTGTCTACATCAACTGTTTGTGCTATCCTTAAGAAGAAGAACAAGATTAAGGAGATAGATGCTTCAAAAGAAGTGACAAGAATATCTGAACAATGGTTTCCTATTCTGGACAATGTCAAAAGGTTGTTCCTTCTATCGATAAATGAAAAGCAATTGCAAGGTGACACTATTAACGAGAATATCATTTGAGAGAAGGTGAGAATGATTTTTGGCGACCTCAATAAGAAGGTGCCAGGATCATCAGCAGCTGAAGAAGTGTTTAAGTGAAGCCATGGATGGTTCAAGAAGTGTAATACAACTGGCATCCACAGTGTTGTGAGGCACAGTTTAGCAGTCAGCTTTGACACAAAGGCACCAGAGAACCTCATCAGCTACTAAAAATGCTCATAGATTCTGAGGTTTATGTGCCGCAACCTGCAACAGGCTTTCAATTGTGATGAGACTGATCTATATTGGAAAAAGATACCGAAGAGTACCTTTATAACAGCGGAGGAGAAAGCATTGCCCAGTCACAAGCCAATGGAAAACCATCTCATATTGCAATTCTGTGCCAGTGCAAGCTGCGACTTGAAAATTAAACCACTGCTTGTTTACCATTCAGAGACTCCATGAGCTTCCAAGAAGTGGAAAGTCTAGAAGAGCAGGTTAAATGTGATGTGGAGGTCTAACAACATGGACTGGGTGACATGTGATCTTTTTTGTGATTAGATCAATGAATTATTGGTCCTTCGGTGAAAAAAATTTGCTTGAGATGAATCGGCCACTCCATGTCTTATTTGTTATGGGCAATGGTCCTGCCCATTCTCCAGGCCTACAAGACCACCTTGAAGAATTTAAATTCATTGAGATCCAATTTCTGCCTCCCAACACTACTCTCTTACTCCAGCCTATGAACCAGCAGATTATTTCTAACTTTAAAAAGCTCTACACTAAAGCACTCTCAGGCATCGCTTTGTGTTGATTGAAACTACTAACCTCACTCTCAGAGAGTTTAGCATATATCACTTCAACATCGTTACATGCATCAAGATAATCGGAAATGTGTGGGGAGGGATTACCAAGAGAACTCTCACTTCTGCTCGGAAGAAGCTTTGGCTGGAGTTCATTGTCAAATGTGACTCTGAGGCACTTGAGTCACTGCCTGTGTAGCCTGTAGTCAAAGAGAATGTGTCTTTGGCTAAGAGCATGGGACGAGAAGTGGATAACAATGATATTGATGAGCTTCTGGAAGATTACAGCCAATAAATGATCACCAGAGAGCTAATGGAGTGGCAGTGTGTTTAATAGCAAGAAATTGTGGAGAGGAGTTGTTCAGATGAGGAGGAGGTGGTGGTAAGAGCAAAGCAGCAATCTTCAGGTGCAATAAGAGAAATGCTGAAAGCATGGGAATCAGGTGCATTGAACATTGAAAATCATCACCCCAAAAAAGCAGTAGCTATGCACGCAACAAATTTATTTGATGGTAATGCTGTGTCACGTTTTTGCCAAGTGTTGAAGCTTCAGGAGAAACAAATGACTGTAGATACATTCCTAGTAAAAAAAGAAATAGTTATGTATCGTGAATAATAAAGTACATAAGCAGTATGCATAATTTCCTTTCAGTAAATGGCATGAATAAGATAAAACTTTTGGTACTTTTTCTGCATTGAACGCATTATCGTATTTTACATTAATTTATATGGGCTTAATTGTTTCACTTAATGAGTGTTTTGCACTAAAAGTAAGATTCTGGGATGAATTATGCTTGCTATGTGGGGTTTCACTGTACTGGCATCCCACTGGCTGCAAGTAACATTCTGTACAATCTCCTTTAAACTGTGAAATGTCCACAGGTTCCTCTATTTAATTAACTCTGCATTCATATGTTTATGCACATCCTGTCTATTTACAATAGGCTTCAACTCAAGAAACCAAAAAAGGCCACAAAAATGAAAGCTCACTCTCCAGCAACCATTCTGCTTGTCTACATATTGCAGCTGGAGATGTGGTCCTGGATGCCTGCTGCAGATGTCAGTGACCATTCTGACACAATTTGTAGTAAATGCATAATGCATTTAACTCATCATATAAATGTAAACACATGGGCAAATATACACTGTTATGCAATTCAACAACTAATAAACATTATAGAAATGATATGTGTGTGGACACCCTTAGTTATGCAAGGTTCTTTTTAGATAAATTGGTTTTATTTGTGACAGATGAGTGTGTGTATTTTTAAGAAACTTCTGTGGAATGTGCTACACACTATTCAGTATAATGTCAACATGGCATGTAAGATACAGTCATCTTGGAACAATGACATATAACAACAAGTTCAAAACATGACATTCTTCACTGTTGAAACTGGTCGTCTGGAATAAATAGTGTTGAATGCTGTCTTGGCTATTAAAAGCCTCTTCAAAGCCAATGCAGACTGCTCCTTCCAGTCTCCAAATATAAGAAATTTCAGTGTTTTGTTTAAGGTTCTCTATGGAAAAAATAAGTAAAGAAGATTATAATTTGAAAGCATGTTTTGTAATGACAGAGATGTTTTGTAATGTATTACATTTATTGCCAAATCAATGTGGTGGATTTACTGCATCTAATGTGGGTTACTATTAGTTATACATTACAGTTATACATTTTCAACAGAAAATGCTATATATGCTTTCACTGATCAAATATTAAATGCTCTGAATAACCGGACATCACCCATTGGTATTTTTTGTGATCTCTCAAAGGCCTTTGACTGTGTAAATCATGGAATTCTTTTAGATAAGCTAAATCATTATGGTTTGAGGGGGGCAGTGCACAAATGGTTTAATTCATACTTAACTGGAAGAATGCAGAAAGTTGAAATAAGTGGTTCATGTAATGTTAATACAACAGCTGATTCCTCAAACTGGGGGGCTATCAAGCACGGGGTCCCACAGGGTTCGGTCTTAGGTCCTTTACTGCTCTTAATATACATTAATGACTTACCATTCCATATTGATGAAGATGCAAAGTTAGTTCTTTTTGCTGATGATACAAGTATAGTAATAACATCCAAAAACCAAGAACTAAGTGATGTAATTGTAAATGATGTTTTTCACAAAATTATTAAGTGGTTCTCAGCAAACGGACACTCTTTAAATTTGGTAAAACACAGTATATACAGTTCCGTACAGTAAATGGCACAACTCCAGTAATAAATATAGACTTTGAACAGAAGTCTGTAGCTAAGGTAGAATTTTCAAAATTTTTAGGTGTGTCCATTTATGAGAGGTTAAACTGGAAGCAACACATTGATGGTCTGCTGAAACGTCTGAGTTCGGCTATGTATGCTGTTAGGGTTATTGCAAATTTTGGTGATAAGAATCTCAGTAAATTAGCTTACTATGCCTACTTTCATTCACTGCTTTCGTATGGTATCATATTCTGGGGTAATTCATCGTTGAGTAGAAAAGTATTCATTGCTCAAAAACGTGTAATCAGAATAATTGCTGGAGACCACCCACGGTCATCTTGCAGACATCTATTTAAGGATCTAGGGATCCTCACAGTAACCTGACAGTATATATATTCACTTATGAAATTTGTTGTTAATAATCCAGCCCAGTTCAAAAGTAATAGCAGTGTGCATAGCTATAACACCAGGAGAAAGGATGATCTTCACTATGCAGGGTTAAATCTGACTTTGGCACAGAAGGGGGTAAATTATGCTGCCACAAAAGTCTTTGGTCACCTACCAAACAGCATCAAAAGCCTGACAGATAGTTAACGAACATCTAAAAATAAATTAAAAGAATTTCTAGATGACAACTCCTTCTACTCATTGGCTGAATTTTTAGATACAAATTAAGGGAGGGAAAAAAACTAACTTAAGCATTAGTGTCATGCAATATTTTGTGTAATGTAATATCTTGTACAGACATCTTTCAGAAACCTGACACATTCCACATCAATACGAAGTGTCGTATTCATGATCTATGGAACAAGTATTAATCTAATCTAATCTAATCAGCCGCTTGACAGTGTGCTTCGCATGTTCATTTTCAACACTCCACCGCCAAAGCTGTAATTATTGTGTTAAACTAGAAAAGTGCCCTAAAATACATATCAAAAATAAACATTTAGCACCAGGGTGTAGTTTGTATATACAGGGTGTTCAATAAAAGTGTCTAATACTTTGAGAAATGGTACTATTCATCAAAACAAGAAAAACAAGCCCAATAAACATAGGTCCAGGAAAGCATACTTTCTGAGATAAGTCCAGTAAACATGGGTCTGGAAATGCATACTTCCTGCGATAAACATCTGTGTACAGGAAGTGTTCCGTGTGTTGTCCATTCATGACAGTGCACCCCTCTGCCCTCCGACATAAGGAATGATGCATCTTTTGAAATATACCCAGTTGTGGCTGTACCTGCTGGTGTGCATTGAAGACGTGACCCTCTAGTGTTCACACATTATTGATTGGCTTAATGTAGACCAATTACTTCAAGTGTCCTCATAACCAAAAGTCTAGAGTATTGAGTTATGGGGAATGTGCAGACTAAGGTGTGGGGCATCCCGACCATTCCAGTGGCCCTAAAAAGTCTGCGTCACATGTCCACGCACATTGTGACAAAAGTGTGTTGTTGTGCCATCAAGTGTGAACCACTTGCTGCAATGGTACAGCCTCCAGCAAGGTATGCAATACATAAATGAGAAAGTCCAAATAATGTGCCGTAGTTAACCTTTGCCGTGACACGTATGGCCCTATTAATCTATCGTCAACTACGCCTCCCTGTACATTGATTGAGAATTGGTGTTGATGCCCTCTTTCTTGAACAAGTGGTGGAAGAGAGAAAATGTGAATGTACTACACCACTTTTATGTAAAAACAGCACAATAACAGCAAACACATAAGTGAAATTGTATTTGGAAGAAAACAAAACACCGTGATACGTACCCAGGGTTGACAGTCTGTACAATAAGGCACACAAACGTGACGAAAACTAACATAGCCTTCAACACAACTCAAACTACACAACTGTCTGCCGACTGTGTAATGGTGGGTAGGGAACTGTGAGTAACATATCACAATACACCGCTGACACATTTGATGGAACACTAATACAATGACTGCAAATATCCACAACCAAACATCGTGCAGCCCTTCCTTTAGACATGTGCTTATCTCAGAAAGTTTTATTTCTACACCCATATTTATTGGACTTATTTTTCTTGTTTCGATGAGTACTACCACTTCTCAAAGCATTTGACACTTTTTTTAATACTCTGTATTTAGCCATACTTAAAACACATTAAGAACTTGCACAAATCTGAGATGTTGGTATTTCAGGTTACAACAGCTTTCTCCCATGCAAATGTTCCTCTACCTTTCTTTCCATACATCTGTATTGTTGTGATATGTTTTCTTGGGAAGTCTGCCTATTTCCAGGATGAGATGCAATTTATGGAATACTTACTGCTATGACCAAGCAGGTATTTCATCTCATTAAATCACTGCTACTCCTGTTCGCTGCTGAAGACATCCATTTTTCCTCAGTATTGTTCTCCACATGCACAAAAAAATAAAAGAATTTGCAATATCAGAATATTTATAGTGCAAGGGGCATTCAATAAATAATGCCCCACAATTTTTTCTCAGAACATATTTATCCTTAAGAGTTGGAATTTGGTGACTATATGAGTAAAACTTTATTTTACACATGCCATTTATCTATATAACCCACATCACATTATGTGGCCTTATGCCAGTGTTGCATAAGAGCATGTTTTCCCTGTTGGTAATTTCTTCTTTTGTGGTGTCACTCAGATAACTGCCTTTTATTTCCCACTCAAAGTGATGCACCCAGTTTTCGCCAACTACAGCGATCTGTGACAGAAGGGTCTCTCTAATTGGACTCAAACTACCCCAACAGCTCATATGAAATGGCTTTTCTTAACATGTACATTTCTTGGTTATGATATTTTTATTTTTTTCCCCTTTCTTGTTTCCCCCTTGGTTACCATGGGCCACCCAACATTTGCTCAACAACTAAGGAGTTCATTGCAAAAATGTTCTTTCTTCTCTTTTTTTTGTTTGGGATTTCAGTGCATGTTACCATGGACTCACCATTTACATTAACCAAAATTTGGCAAAATCAGCCCATATCCTAAGTTTCTGCAGCTCAAAAAATGGGCTATTCTATGAAACCAATCCTTGTCAAGAAGTCTTGTCTTTTAACAAAGGCTATTTTTGTGTTACAATTGAAAACATCATAACCTGAATGTTTATTATTGGGGGCCTAGTGCTTGCATTTATTAAGGTTCAGTGTCTATAAGAATTCTGAAGATAATGCTCAGAAAAGTGGTCTATAGTCAGCTGAATTCAGAAGAAAGAAGAAGTAGTAATTCTACTGACATGTAAGTGTAAAAATACCAAGATTCTTGAAGAGACTCTTGCAGGAGGTCTCATGTTAAGAGTGCAATGATGCTGGTTTGTGCTCGAAAACATTTATGTTAACTAGCTGTGAAAATCTACACAATTACATCAGTACTCAGTATGTGAGCTTTACTTCTTTGTGGCTTGTCATAAGGTGTGAGTGGAGTGTGTGAAAAATGTGACATGGGAGACCCATTACTATAGGCTACTCCAGCTCAAGCACCTGCCTGCGAGAAGCCGGGTGCCCGTGGGCACTGGTGGGCAGGGACTGGGGGCAAACAGCTGGCATGCTGTCAGAGAGCTGGGCTGTATCCTATACTATGCAAATGCTTTGGCTGAGATCCTGCTGTCATGGAAGACCTATTGGCTTGCACATGGGCAAAACACATGCAATAGGGGCACCTGATTAATAGCCTATACTAACTGTGCCTGTCCTTTGATTAGCTGAGGGCGTGCTCATGACCCACGAGACAGTATTGTCATAGCATGCATTGATGGATAAGTGTGCCTGTCTGTGAATGCGTAAGTGAGACCTTCAGTATTTCAGTGAAGGGACTGTGCACAACTGAAGATGTGGTGCAAATGGGTAACAAAACTTAGGGACGAAATTCCTTGGTGGTAACTGTATATTAGGTGTCAAAATTGGAATGTTATTGCGTGGTTTTATATGAACAGAAAGTTTTTTATTAGAGTGTTTAAGAGATGAAAGTCTACTTGTAGGAAGTTGGTTCTCTATGTAGAAACAAATCAGAGAGAAACTGTTAAGATTCTTCAGGAAAGAGGACAGAAGTGTTAGCCTTATATCCAGAAATTAAAGATGTTGTATGCTTATTGAATGGTCAGCAGTAGCTGTTATATATCTTTTTCTTCTGTCTTACGCATACTGCAATTTGAGACAGTGTGAGACCAGATACATTTTGCTTTTATTGATAAACCATTATCAGAGTTGTTTGTGTAAATACAGCAGACATAATATGTTCGTACATATTGATACTTATACAGATAAAAAACAATTTTTCCTTATAAATGCTGCATACAAATGTAGCATTTGTGTAAAAGATTATTGACTTCAAAACATGTAAAAAGTAATAATAAATACTGCAAATGAATTGTACCATACATTTCGAGGGAAAATTGTATTTAGTCTACAAAATGCTGTATGTGCCAAACCACCACTGATGAAGCTTTGTTCATCAAAATAAAATACATTTGACATGACACACTCTTAAATTACAGTACACACAGAAAAAATTGTAGTTAATAAAAATATTTTGGATGAATCTGATTTAAATGAGGAATTTCTTTGGGTGTCACATGCATTGGAAGAGCCCGTTTGAGTGTCTGTGATGTAACTGCAGTTTTGTTTGTATATTTGACTTTTGAATGAGAGGTGAGTGTGTTAGCATACAGTTCATGATATTGATGGGGAAAGAGATGGGATGTTGGAAAAGTAGTACTTGATGGTGGTAAGGCCATGAGCATTGGTAATCATTTTTTGTTCTTTTTCTCAAGTGCCACTTTATCCAACCACTTGCTAGTAGATTGTTAATAGTTGTACTAAAGAATTTGTATTTTGTCAAGCTGTTCATAGTTAATACTGAATTGTTTCTGTATCTCTTGATCTGGGGTTTGGAACCATTTATCTTCCACAGTAGGATTTCAAATAATAGTTTGAGACAAAAACTGCTGTATGCAGTGAGATTACCATTGTTTTCTAGACTGATTTTTGACTGAAACCTTTGCATTGTGGATAACAGATTTTAAAGATAAAAAAGGAAAAAGGTGAATTTTAGGATAACTTGTCATTGAGGAAGAAAGTGTTTGTTCCACAAAAGTGTGGCCTTTATGTAAAAAGAATGATTTTTCACTGGTCATATAAAAATTTTACAAGAATTCATTCTTGTAAATCAAATTGTATAGGCCATATTTCACCTGCACATGGATTTCTTACCTTCTCTTACCATTATTTGCTTTCTCTCCCAATCTAATCTGTATTCTAGTCTGTTGCAGTGTGATACTGATTTAATTATCATAAATATTACCACATTCATTCTGTTGTCAAACCTTTGTAGGCTCTTCACCTACTTATGCAAGTTACGTTTCATTTCTGTAAATTTAGTGGTAGTTTGCCAGCAGTTGTATGGTGCTTCAATAGTTTATGATCAGTGATAGTAAATCTTTGATATCGTCCTCTACTGTAGATATATTTTGTACTGAGTTATGTAACTTTTTGTGTTATATTGGATCTTGTATGTCAGGCTAGTTAAATTCCACTATTTATTTTGCAGCCAGAGCAACTACAAGAAATTCCACTAAAAAGAAAACGGAGGATAAATAACTTGCTAGAGGATGAAGAGGTGGAAATATCTAAGCACCTTTTGAGGATACAAATTGGAAAAGATGATAGTGAACTACGAGCTACGGTGAAGTATTGTTATTGATGTTGTAAGATTAATATAACATATTGATGTAACTTGACTAAGAAGTGCCTTTAAATTTATTACAGGATATAGAGAAAGAAATTAAATCTTACATTAGCCAAAAAAATACTAAATTTTTAATTGAAAATCCTTGTTGCCTGGATCTCCCAGAGATCTGTCAGATTATAATTACAAAAACATTTCAAATGGGTGGTGGACAGCTCCATGAACAGCAGCGAAAGTCTAATTTGGAAGAAAGTGTTGAGGTAGGTATACAATCTACGAGCATCATACATGCATGATCTGACATCTATGGTCTCTTAAATTCAGTCTATATTGTTATACAGATTCAGCGAGGGCAACGAACACCTACACCTCCTCAGTCACCTCTGCAGTCACTCAGAGGAGAAGGTTCTTCTTTGTTGTAAGTATAGGAATTTTTATGTAATTGATGTAAATTCAGAAATTTTTGCAAGTTACTTTCTTGGGGTACAAGGAAGAGGAAGAAAGTGAGAAGTATATGAAAAAGGAAAAAGTCAATCATAATCCATGTGCATCACTGCAGAGACAATTAGAGAGGGAAATCCAACATCATTAGCAGCAGTTAATGTACAATATCTTGAGAAATTGACAAATTTGTATTGAAAAGGAGCCATTTGATAAATCAGGCTAACAGTATTGATAAAAAAAGGGGGGGATGAATGCTTGGAATTTTGTTTTTGATGTTGAGATCATTGGAAGAGGCAATTCCAGAATTAGCATGGAGCAGGAAGCCATAAAAAACCTATAATCCAGTTCCCAAATGATGGCAGTTCACGCAGGTCAAGGCACAAATGGGGTTGCAGTGTTGACAGTTCCAAGCAACAGTTCTGGTATGTGCATACACGTACTTTGTGCTTGGAGAAAATCATGTATCATGTAGATTGTGGGTCTTGCCTGCATGTGTAGAATTTATTGCTAACCACCACCATCAGCAATGACAGCACACAACAAATGGAATAAAAATTAAATAAATAGCTTGCTACCATCACGTTTAATGCTCACATCCACAGCAGATCACTCGATACACTATTGAACACTCACTGGATTTCAGAGAATGCATGACATAGGCACACAGAACCAGCCTAAATTCGACTGCCATGGTTCGTGACTCCAACTAAAGATCAGAGTTTCTAGAATTAAATTTGCACACTATCCTCAAGATTGAGCATCTAGTGTCCCCTCCTTACTCATTGCAAAGAAAGTGAGGAATATGGAAAGAGAGATTGGATTAAGAAAAAACTGAGAGATGGATGAAGTTACTGTTCATTAAATTTAGGAGGCTTGTGATGAAGAACATGTTTGACCACAAAATACTGTGTCCCACCAGTATGTACTCCTTACTGAATCCCTTTCTTGCTATAGATGGTGCAATAGTGACTCATTAACGAATCTTTCCTCTGATAATTTCTTCTTGCGCGCACTATTATTTGATATTGAATGTATCAGGCCAGCTTCTGAGCCAAAGTTTTGATTTTCCCTGGTCTTGCCCTCTCAATACTGCCTTAGCACTTGACACAGTGAGTACCAAATAAAAACGACTTAACAGTGTGTGGGTATAACAGATTCAGAATTTACTCAGGGTGCCTGTACTTGCTTCATGAATTAACTGTTGTTTTATTTGTCACCTTACTGAGTCATACTGTTTAACTCTCTCTAATGGCATGACCACTATGAAGCTTTGTGAAAACGGTGAAAGTAGTCATACAGTGTGTATGGAAACCACTTACTACCAAGTTTTAGGTGGGTTCTGGTTCCTTAGTTCAACACTTGAGCCATCTTAATGCATCTTACTAGCACAAACACTTACTGAACTTCACAAACGAGAACTTGTTTAACTTTTCAAGAACGTATTTGTGTTGTTTTGAAACATCCTGCCGCATTGAAACCGCATGCTAGATGGAATTTGAACCGAGATCTGTGACTTTAGTGGACAATACGCTACTGACCGAGTATTCTGTGACTGACACTGATGTTGACAGCTACAGTTCTGCCAGTACCTCTCTTCTACATTTCAGACTTTTCAGATTTTTTCCTGTTTACCACCTTAAACTCCTGAGAAGAAAAATATTGCAGTGACAAAACTTAGCCACAATCTAAGGATTGTTTCCAGAAACTATTTATTTCTCTTTTCAATGGAGTGTGTGCAGTTATGAAACTTCATGACAGATAAAAGCCATGTTCCATCCTGAAACTCAGTTGCTAATGTCCCTATTGACTAAGGTATCTAGAAACGTCCCATGGCTTGGCACTTTCTATGCGTCATTACCTATTTGTACTTTCCAGACACCTTAGGAACCCTTCTGGACACCTTGGTGCACTAGCACTCTTGGGGAAGGAATCGTGATTCACTACTGATCATCTTTATGAGATGGGCTACATCTTAGGTGTGTAATGATAGTATAGGCAGTTCAGGTAGTACAATTACAATCTTAAAAACTGAAGTCAGATCCTGTAATGGACTGTCTGACAGCCAATTATACAGTTTTATTGTAAAAGTTCTTCACTTGCACTTGGTGGCCAAACTTCCCCGGATGGGGCACACAACAATGTCACACAATCATTTCATTTCATTTCATTTCAGTAATATTGAGCACAGAAAGCTAAAGTATTATCGTTTTGATGGCATACCCCATTTATTAATAGCCTGTGTCTTTATGTGTTATAATTTGCTATAGTTACGATATCATGCAGATAAATTTCTTCCCTGTCAACTCATTGTTCTCCACAGAGTATTAGATTCACAGTTGTTAGTACTCTGAGCTTGATAAAAAAGAGGACAATGGTGTTCTGTAGAGCCTGCCTTAATTGGTCTGTGCGCAGCAGTGCACAATACCAATATGTTCCAAAAAACCGAGTGCGATAATGCTATTTTTCAAGGGGTCATATCTCAGGTTCTGTTGGTCACAGACATAAGGAGGTCAAGTGTTTTGCATAGCCCTTGGCCTAGTGACCAGTACATCCTGCAGCCAACGCCAGTTGAACAAATCAGTTGGTTCTTTTCCATTAGGTGTGGTTTAGCATGTACCTTAGGTGGCCTATAAAGCACTATTTGTTGATAGGTGGTTGCTGAGAAAACTCCGAAAAACCACGATTTTTGGGCACGAAAAATACCAATTGTGGGTATGTAATTTCTATAATTTCTTTTTGTGGAAAATTGTCAAAATTTTTACTATATGTTCTTAAGGTGGTATTCTTGGTAAACTTTAAAACTTTTTTCATGTTACAGGGATCCAGAGGTTCAAAATTACCACACCTATGCAAAAATATCTAGGCATTCATTTAGAAACACCATTTTTCCATTTTTGAAAATCTTTATCCATTATCAGAATTTGCCCAAAAGATTATGATTTTGAGATGCCAAAAGTACCAGTTGCTGGGATGGCCATTTCTATGATTTGTATTCATGGAAAATTGTCAAAATTTTTGCTGTATTTTTTTTAAGAAGATGTTCACAGGGAGCCTTAAAACTTATTTTGATATCATTATCTATTACTGAAATCTAGAGTTCAAAGTTGCTGCACGTATTCATGTAAAATTTACACCAAGTACCCAGTCTGAGACGTAAATGTAATTTTAACTGACACAGTGAACACACGGCAAGGTTTCTAGGGTCATTACAACGATTCTAAAGTCACCACACTATTTTTTTAGTCACCGGTTTTCACCAAAAAATTTTATGACTTGATGTCTCTGTACAATGGGCACTTCATGCATATACAGACATGCCCAAAGTGGTATTGCAGTGCCGGCCAGGGTGGCTGTGCGGTTCTAGGTGCTACAGTCTGGAATTGCGTGACCCCTACGGTCCCAGGTTCAAATCCAGCCTCAGGCATGGCTGTGTGTGATGTCCTTAGGTTAGTTAGGTTTAAGTGGTTCTAAGTTCTAGGGGACTGATGACCTCAGAAGTTAAGTCCCATAGTGCTCAGAGCCATTTGAACCATGTTGGTATTGCAGTGTCAAAAACCAGGCTGAAACATGACTGAAATGAACTTAAAATAACTGCCAGAAATTATGTGTTGTTGAACCTTGATTTTCCGACCTTAGATTAACTGACTCCTGGGATTACCCGACCATTTTTCTGTCCTCCGCACCAAACAGCGTGCCAGCATTATTGATCAATTGTACTCATGTTACAACAGGGGTCCATCTAAGTGACACTCCTCATGTGTGCTCAGTTGAAACTGCTGCACCACTGAACTGTTCCTTTACTGTACTCTTTAAACTGATGTTTTATTTGTGTGCTTTTTTAAGTTATTCAACCTTGAGAGGAGCATAAGAAAACCACTCTACAATTATCGTAGAAGAAGGTTTGTTCTGGTGTAAACCAAGAGCAAGATCTTCCAGAAACTAATGAGTAAGACACAGTAGATTTAGTCACAGCTTTTCAAACTCTCCAGAATGCTGTCAGGCCTGCTGATCTTGCAGAAGGTGACATTACAGCTGTTACCAATCAAGAACGTGAAGATAATCAGGTCATGATTTTGTTTTGCAACACTATTGTGTTGAGCAAGAGGGTTCAGATGGTAAAGAAATCGAATAGAAGATCAACCATTCTACAGTAAAGGATACATTCCAGACTACCCTCAAATATACGGTGCGGCCAGATTAAAACCGAATACCCTCCACAGTGGGACCGTGGAACATTTCTGCTCAGTAGTAATAACCACACATGCTAATACATTTAGGCCACTGGGAGAGGCGATGATCAATTCCTGGTTTGTGGAAGGCAGTCGGTCGCTGACAGATCCACAACTACACCCACTCTGCCACTTTCTCGTCTGACTGAAACCAATGTCCACACGTCTTTCTTCAGGTCACCATAGATGTGAAAGTCAAATGATGAAAGAGCTGGGCTGTATGGAGAATGTGGCGTTGTTCCCCAACCAAATCACTGACGTGTAGCCTTTGTCTGATTACCATTGTGGGGGCAGGCATTATGATGCAACAGAATGTTTCGTTGGCTTATGGAGTTCCTCGAGCGTGGAACCACAATCAGTGGGTAGTGTTATGGAGACAGTTTGTAGAAACTGTGATGCATCATAAAGTTGAAACTCACACGAATGCTGTCAGACAGAATCATTCTGATGCGTGATAGACAACAGAAAGACATCCGTTGGCATCGGTTTCAGTCCAAGGAGGACGTGCAAGAGTGGGTGCACTTGTGGATCCCTCACCAGCCAACTGCATTCTGTGACACAGGAATTAATCATCTCCTTCCCCAGAGAGATGAATGTCTTAACACTAGTGGTGATTACTTTTGAATAGAACCATTCCATGGCACCATTGTGGTAGGTGTTTGGTTTTCATTTGACTGTCCCTCATATTTGGAATAGGACCCAACTGCTGCAGCTATGGACATACTGTGGGCAAAGAGGTGGTGTGATGCAGGTACTTTTTTGGCATCTCCCTCTGCTCAGGTTCTTGATGAAAAGAACTTTTATGTGTATGGTTCAGTAGGACCATGTTTTATTTAATTTGTGCTTTTATCTGAATACCAGTTTTTTTTATTTGCATGATCATTTGGGAAGCTATTTTTTGAACAGTGAACAAAAATACATTGGATCTCTCATATTTTTAAGAAAATGCTATCAAAAGTATGTTAAATGGTTTGTTACTTATGATTATAGTAGTAGGATCAACAGGTCATGGTCTGAAAAATACTTACCCATAAAGCTAATAATACGAGAGAAAATATATTTCGAAGAAATGTCTTATAAACAAAATGTTATGCTCTACAGTCTGAAAACTGGTTTGTTGCCCGCCCACCTCCATCATTAATGTACCCTGTGCAAGCCTCTTCATCTCTGAATAACTATAGCAGTCGACACCTATTTGAATGTTCTTATGGTAATCAAGCCTTAACTTGTTCCAGCTACATTTTTACTCCCTGTGCCAATATTGCAATTCCTTGACGTCTGAGGATGCATCCTGTTAGCTGATTCCCACTTTAAGCCAAGTTGTGACATAAATTTCTATACACCCCAATAACATTCAGTAACTCTTCATTAGTTATTCCATCTACCCATTCAACATTCAGCATTATTCTGTAGCACTACATTTCAAAAGCTTCTTTTCTCTTTTTTGTCCAAGTTTGTTATCATAAATATTTCAATTCTGTACTGGGATACACCCTAGTTACCTCCAGGGATATTCATTGTTAACACATTTCATATTTTCAGAAATGCTTCTATAGTTATTGCCAGTTTGGATTTTATATCCACTGCACTTTGGTCTTCATGTTAATATTCTGCTCAAATAGCAAAACTAATCAACTACAATTAATATTTCATTTTGTTATCAACTTCCCTCAGCACCATATGATTTTATGTGTACATTGCATTACTCTAGTTTCACTTTTTTTTAATTTGTCTTCTAATATCCCTTCAGGACACTATACATTCCATTAAATGATTTTCCAGATACTTTGCTTCTTTGACAGAATTACAATGTCATCAGCAAACGTAAAAGTTTCTACTTTTGGTCCCTCAACTTTAATTCTCTTACCAAATTTCATCTTGGTTTCCTGTATTGTGTTATAGATTTTGCAGCTAATAAATTGTCTTTCACTTTTAATTCACAAATATTGAAAATTGTAAGTCAGTGGTGGCGTGAACTTACATCGATTTTGCTTGCTTTATGCCATTGAGATTTACGGAATTTGATTATATGTTTCTTCTTCCGCCGTAACTACTTTTCATTTTTGACCGTGAATACAATAATGATTTTTATTGGACTTTCTCTTCAGCTGCAGGCAGCTACAGTGACATGACATTAGCATAGTGCATGAAAGAAAAGAAAACTTTCGTAGTTTTGCACTAAAAAGAACTCTTACACTTCATACTTTCATAAAATTATTATTCAGGTAACACAATGTCTACTACACACTTCTCACAAGAATATGTCTCCTCCCCACGAGAACTAAAGACAAGGGTTCTGTAAAATCATTTGTCCTTTGCCTTCCGGTGTACCAAAATACATCTTTTCTGACACTTACAGTGTTTGTGCCAGTGATTATCTTTGGTTTTAAATTTTTGTCGTAGCTTGTTAGGGCTTTTCCTTATGTACCTGTACAATTGCCCCCACACTATGTGGCGACAGGCAATGGAGGTACACAGTGTTTTGTACACACTTGTACAGCTTAAATTTTGCCAAAAAGGGTACAATGACCTATATTTGTCGGTGTATTTTTCTTTGTATATTGGGTTGCAGGTGTCAGCTTGTTTCGCTTACAAATTATTTTACAAGGAAATACATAACTTACATACGTAATAATAATTCATTAAGTATTTACATGTGAGTGCTGCGATAGCGGCTACTTGCCGTTTTGGCAACATTGTCAGCCTCTGTGCACATGTGCACAAAATATATTTGTTGGCTGTGCAACAGCCGTTAATGCTCCAAGTATTATTATGTACGGTCGTTCACACTTCTACTCACACTTTTAGTGTCATTTTCACACTTAGTGCCAAACTATCCATCAAATATTTTTCTGTGGTGTGGTTTTCCATTCTGAGTGTGGTGCATGTACATTTACTCTTCAAGAACCGATGCTGTGGCAGATAGCTCACCTTTGATACGGTCCGGGATGAAATCTTCTCTATTGTATCGACATTTTCAGTGGGGTGAATACTGCACATAACACCAGACGTCATGATATGTGATGTTTGCACAATTAAGATTCCAAAACTTACCAAGCGGGAAAGCGCCGGTAGTAGGCACAATGAATAAAACACACAAACACACACACAGAATTTCGAGCTTTCGCAACCGGTGGCTGCTTCGTCAGGAAAGAGGGAAAGAAAAGGAAAGATGAAAGGATGTGGGTTTTAAGGGAGAGGGTAAGGAGTCATTCCAATCCCAGGAGTGGAAAGACTTGCCTTAGGGGGAGAAAAGGATAGGTATATACTTGCGCGCGCCCACACACACGCACACACGCACACACACACACACACACACACACACACACACACACACACACACATATCCGTCCACACATACACAGACACAAGCAAACATCACATATTTGAAATATGTCTGTTTGTGTCTGTGTATGTATGGATGTATATTTAGACAAATACAATCACATTTTTGGTAAAAAGTGTTGTGACCCATTTGGTACTCACAAAAAGCCAGTTAAAAATGGTTTGTGTAAAATACTAGTTGAAGACCTAAACAAAAAAAATGTGGATATTAACCTAATTCCTGGATAAGTTCTATGCCCAACTTGTGCATCAAGAATATTTGTAAATAAACCAGCTGAAAAAGTGGCAATTAGTGTTGAGAATGATCCTGAATTTGTTCCTGGGCCTTTTGAATTGGTTGAGGATGATCCTTTGCATCAAGTAGAATCAATCTGTGAAACTTTGGAATTATCTCCTTTACGTAAAATAACAAAGCTCAACAAAAACCAGCGGCTATCAGCTTTACAAAGAAAAACTGATAAAATTACAAGTGCTGTCAAGCCAAAATTGGAAGAATCTTTCCATAATGACTTAGATGCTCAGAATGGAAATAGTGCAGAAAATGTACAAAGTGAGCATGATATACTTTTTACCAAAATGAAAGAAAAAATCAAAGTTTCCAGTAAAGATGACAAAATTATGATAATTAGCCTCTTGCGAAGATCATTGTCAAAGAAAAAAATAATCGAGGAATTTGGTGCATCTGAATACATGGTGTAAATAAAATAGAAAGAAACTTCCACATGGGAAAAATATATTAAAAACAAAGATTCCAAGACTTTTCAAGCGGGAAAACGCCGGCAGACAGGCACAAGAACAAAACACACAAACACACACACAGAATTACTAGCTTTCGCAACCGATGGTTGCTTCTTCAGGAAGGAGAGGGAAAGACGAAAGGATGTGGGTTTTAAGGGAGAGGGTAAGGAGTCATTCCAATCCCGGGAGCGGAAAGACTTCCCTTAGGGGGAAAAAAAGGACAGGTGTACACTCGCACGCACACACACACACGCACACATATCCACCCCTGTCCTTTTTTTCCCCCTAAGGGAAGTCTTTCCGCTCCCGGGATTGGAATGACTCCTTACCCTCTCCCTTAAAACCCACATCCTTTTGTCTTTCCCTCTCCTTCCTGAAGAAGCAACCATCGGTTGCGAAAGCTAGTAATTCTGTGTGTGTGTGTTTGTGTGTTTTGT
Organism: Schistocerca gregaria; assembly: GCF_023897955.1. NCBI lineage: Eukaryota > Metazoa > Arthropoda > Insecta > Orthoptera > Acrididae > Schistocerca > Schistocerca gregaria. Next base: position 71,374,552 of record NC_064920.1, read on the forward strand.
TCTTGTGCCTGTCTGCCGGCGTTTTCCTGCTTGGTAAGTCTTGGAATCTTCGAATACATGGTGTAGTTAACTAGGCAGCTAGTTATGGATCAAGGTATCTTATCACATCTTTCGAAAAGACAAGGTGCGAACAAAATAAGTGAAGTTGTTATTAATAGTGTTAAAGAAATTTACGAGGATGATGACAATAGTCGCATGTGTCCTGGTAAAAAGGAATGTGTTTCAACTGTGATTGACAATGTTAAGGTGCAGAAGCAGAAAAGGTTCATTCTTCTCTCTCTGAATGAGCTCTACAGCCTCTATAAACAAAAATACCCAGATAACAAAGTTGGCCGCTCTATGTTTTGTGTTCTACGACCAAAGTGGTGCGCCTGAAGTTCATTTCATGCTGAGCACACTGGTTTTTGAATTATTCTGATATCTTTTAAACTAACATGGCAATTAAACTTTCCGCAAACGTCGATTTCCACAAAAATTTGCTCCATTGTAAAAACGGCTGCCAGAAAAAAACCATGACTTATAAAAATTTTTAAAACAGTGTTTTGTGAATGCCTGCCTATAGGGAACTCATGATAAAAAAATCAAGAAAATCAAAAATGTAGAGCAACAAATTTTACTCATATTGGGTGATTTTAAATGGATTGACCCCTATACATATATCTTTCAAAAATACACATAATATATTTTTTTTACTTATAAAACTATGACATTACTTACCTGATTACTGCTTGCGCTTGTTCTTCTAGTGTATTTTTGTTGATTCTATTTCATGTTGGTATAGATCATATTTTATGTCTCCTTGCTCATTGAATCATACGAAATATGTTTGAAAATCTGATTTGCTCCCGTCACTTGTAAGGTCTATAGTATGGGGCTCAATTATGACCGATTCGGGTTTTCCTGCGGTGTAGTCTGATCTACGTCTGTGCACAGAACAATATCTTTTAGTTGTATTGTGTGATTGTTTCTGCAATTTGTATCATTATCAGCTTGCGACATACTTTCTGGTGTGTAAATATGGCTGTCATGAAATGTTGCTGTATTGTGATTTTGTTGCGCAAAGGTTGGCTGCGGTATGTCGTGCAGCATGTTAATGCTTTTGCCTTGTGCCTGCCATTGGTGTGGCTAACTGTTTTTCTTTACATGTGGTGCATAGTTTTGAGAGGAGGGATTAAAAGTAGCTTGTGGATGGTAATTTTTGTTTAAATCTCTTGTTCCTGCCATTTCCATTCCCGTATCCATTACCACGATTTATATATCCTTGCGGTTGTGCATACCAGCCTTGCTGTATGTTTGCAACTGGCTTTTTTGTATTGACCATTAGATTTATTTTGTTGTGGTGTTTGGCCGTCTGATGCCCTATCTGTTATTATTTTGTCCTCATATATTAGGCCAATTGAATCTAAAGTGGCTAGAAAATATCCTATGTTGTGCTTAGGTGTAGTAATTAATTTTTCATGAGTGTGATGGCAAATGACTTTTAAAAATTTTTAAAACATCAACATGAGAAATAGGATTCATCCAATAATGTGTTTTATTGAGATACTTCTCAAAATACCCTCGCAAATTACCATATTTGCTATTAAAAGAGGTGGGGTTAAAAACCTCTCACCCAAGTCTTTCCTGTATGGCTTCTGACCAGTATTTGTCACGAAATGCCCATTCAAATTTTAAATATGTGGCACAATGCTCAGCTGCCTTGGTTGCCCACAAAAGTACATTGCCTACGTGTACCCGACTACAAAACCTGATCTTTTGTGCTTACGTCCAATTTCTATGGAACACATGTCGAAAAGTACTAATGAATACAACAGGATTCCTTTTGTTACCTACACTCATAAACATTGGAAATTGATGGTGTCTTAATTGACCTTCCTCAGCAATTATAGTGGACTAGCTGTTTGCATTTTGTGCTGTTTTTACATAGCTGTCATAATTATTTACATTTCTCGTAGGTACTGGTTCTGATGTTATGCCATGTAAACTTACACTCTGCAGTCTGTCATTACTACTGGCATTGTTTGTAGGGTTTGCAATGATTGGTGTGCATACATTACTTTGGTTTGCTCTGGCTGGCTCCTTGTTTATGTGTACAATGTGTGTCTCTGCAACACTTTCACCTAAATAGTTATGTATCCTGTACTCTGTAGCTTGCAAATTGGTGTTCACTTTGTCGATAATATCATTTTCCTTTTGCTGGATAATTTTTAACTACATCATTGATTGATCTACGTTCCTTCACTACCTTTTCTGCTGCAGTACTGGTTTTGTCCAAAGTACCTGCTTCAACTTGTTAAATTACATCAGATAAATTTTCACTAATTTTGTCTCTTTCTTTTTTGGCACAGGCTGATTCAATTTCAAGTGATACTACTTTTAAAGTGAATTCATCAATTGCTATTGGTATATTTTCGTAATGCTTATGCAGTTTGTTCACTATGGTAGAGTTGTTCTTTACTGTGGAAGTTAATTGTGTTTGTGTAGCGTCCAGGTGTGTGTGTGTGTGTGTGTGTGTGTGTGTGTGTGTGTGTGTGTCTTTAGTTGCTTTTATTTCCTGCTCTTCTGTATCATTCTGTTCGTTAAGAGTGTCTAATTTCTGTTTTATTTCCATAATGTCATTGTTTACTTCTGAAAATACATCTTGCTTTAGCTGTTTTTCCATGTCTTTAAATTTTACATTCATTTTCTCGTGAAAATTCTTAGTCAAATCACTGATCTGTTGTGTGACTGTATCCCGAAAATCTTTTAAAACATGTTTCTACTCTTGTTTTATGTCATTGTGTGGCTATGGTAAGGTTTTGCAACAAATGTCAAATTTTGTATTTATGTCTGCATGCAAATTGGTGTTACTGATGTTTGTATTTTTTATTTCGGTGCTCAAGCTATTGAGTTTTTGAAGTATCGTGGGAAGTGCGCTATTTTGGTTGCTATCTAATGTACTTTGGTTGTTAACAACTGTACTTTGTAAATAACATTTGGATTTTGTATGATGGGTGATGGTAAAGTGTCCTCAAAAATCATGTTATCTTTGCTTTCTGTGTTTTCCTGCGCGAGCAGAATGTTGCTTGCAGAGATACGTGATGCAGTTTCATCTATTGTCATCAACATATCATCAAAGTGAGAACTCTGTTAAAGCTCACTAGCACTTGTTACTTCGGTTATGTTCATCTCTGAACCACTTAATACTTCTGAATGTGGAAGACATGGCGTTGGTACTTCAGATGTTCTGTCTTGCAATTGTACACCGTCTGGGCTCATTGCATTTTCTTCATTGTCAACAATAAAGGCAACTGATTTTTGTGCCATTTTGATTGAATATTAAAATTTTGAAAAATAGAAAATTGGAATATATTACTTTTGGAAATTTAAACATACAATTTACATGTCATCAAGCGTTAATTGGCTACTTTTATGATACACGAAAGGTTATGACACAAAAACTTCAAACTTTTATCTTGCTAATCATTGGATACAATTTCAGAAAAATTCATTACAATACATTTAGGAAGGGAAATTAAGCAAAAGGATGTCTAATTACTACACAGGCGACGCTACCAAGTATAGCTAAGCAAGCGGTTGCGTAGCGGTCGTACCTTTGCTGCGATGAAACAAACAGCGTATTTCCAAAATTTTCTGTAAATTGCTGTCTCACTTTTGATTCCTTTTTGAATTGATTGCATGATCCACAAAAATTTTTGGTTCTTGTTATTTTGCTCCCAGTTGTAATGTTGCACATCAAAATTTAAAAATAATTAGTAAATGCAAAAAATTTCATATTAATGATGATGTAAATAAAATAGAAAGAAACTTTGCACATGGGAAAAACATCTTAAAAAAAAAAAAAAAAAAAAAAAAAGATTCCAAGACTTACCAAGCGGGAAAGCACCGGTAGATAGGCACAATGAATAAAACACACACACAGAATTTGAGCTTTTGCAACCGGCGGCTGCTTTGTCAGGAAAGAGGGAAGGAAAAGGAAAAATGAAAGGATGTGGGTTTTAAGGGAGAGGGTAAGGAGTCATTCCAATCCCGGGAGCGGAAAGACTTACCTTAGGGGGAAAAAAGGATAGGTATATACTCGCGCGCACACACATACACACACACATATCCATCCATCCATTTGGTGTCTGTGTATGTATGGATGGATATGCGTGTGTGTATGTGTGTGCGCGCAAGTATATACCTATCCTTTTTTCCCCCTAAGGTAAGTCTTTCCGCTCCCGGGATTGGAATGACTCCTTACCCTCTCCCTTAAAACCCAGATCCTTTCATCTTTCCTTTTCCTTCCCTCTTTACATGTAAGACATTAGAAATTCTCAAGATTTTACATGTAACGTACAGGGAAAGACGAGTCATATACAATATGCACATCTACATCTACATCCGTACTCCGCAAGCCACCTGACGGTGTGTGACAAAGCAGCCGCCGGTTGCGAAAGCTCAAATTCTGTGTGTGTGTTTGTGTGTTTTATTCATTGTGCCTATCTACCGGCGCTTTCCCGCTTGGTAAGTCTTGGAATCTTTGTTTACAAAAAATTTCATAGAATGTCGTAAATAATTTTGAACAATTTACACAACTGGTTTCATGGCTTTCTCAATGTCATGTCACCAAATTGCCAGTTGTGCAAATATATATATAAAAATATAATTAAACAAATTACTTATACTATTGTCATGTTTGATTTTTATAGATTTTGCAGTTAATGAATTGTCCTTCACTTTTAATTCACAAATCTCATAAAAGTCAGTGGTGGCATGAACTTACGTCAATTTTGCTCACTTTATGCCGTTGAGATTTATGGAATTTGGTTATATGCTTCTTCTTCCGCCATAACTACTTCTCATTTTTGACTGTGAACACAATACTGATTTTTATCGGACTTCCTCGTCAGATGCAGGCAGCTACAGTGACATGACATTAGCATAGTGCGTGGAAGAAAAGAAAACTTTCATGGTTTTGCTCTAAAAAAAACTCTCACGTTTCATGCATTCATGAAATTATTATTCAGGTAACACAATGTCTACTACACACTTCTCACAAGAATAAGTCTTCTCCCCACGAGAACTAAAGACAAGTGTCCTCTAAATAATTGGCAAAAGAAAATGAATGGAGTTTCTATCATTTGTCGTTCGCCTTCCGGTGTAGCAAAACGCATCTTTTCTGACACAATTGTATCCACACATACTTTATCTAAAGTAAATTGATGGCCACAAATTTATTTTGTCAGGGCTAAAAAAGTATGGAATTACTCGGGGAGAGGTCCACAGATTTTTCCATGAAGGCATTGACAGTCTTGTCTCACAGTAGGATAAATGTATTGACAGTTATGTTAAAACACAACCTGTTGTATAAATAGAGAGAGTGCGTTTAAATAGAGAGAGTTCGTTTAAGTGGAGATAGCTGCTAGAAATGGAACAGAATATAAGATTGTTAACACACTGGTGCATACAAGAAGACCAGCTTTGAATGGTCTGATGTAGAGAGGAGGGCCCACTTCCAGTGAGTGGATGACTCCACCATCAGTGTCTTCCAACTTCTTTCTGATGAAATAGTGCTTTGTATCATAAAAATGAATGAAATAAATAGAAAACATCACTTGGATTATATCATTGAAGGCAATTATTGATATGATGTATGCAAGAGGTTTTTTTGTGATGAAAGCATTTCGTTGTATTACCTTGGATCATGCTGTTTTAGCAGGGATAAATGACAAGAAACTAATCCCATGAACTTAAAAGATTTTTTGCTGTAATGGAGCAAGTTCATGAAAAACTGGCTCCATTTTGCCATTCTGGTGAAAATTTACAGTTGATGAGCAGTTGTTTCAAGGCAAAGCAAGGTCCAGGTTTCCCCAGTTTCCCATACCTTGGTAAGGAGGAAGACTGAGTAGACAACCAGCCATAGAGTATATCGTTCCTCACCTCATAGAGCATTTCTAAAACAAGGAAGGAACATAACATACAACTTTTTCACAACCCTTCAGCTTGCCAAGAAATTTCAATAGTGTGTCATGTAGGTAGTGCGAATGATGAACAAGTTTGTCTGAGAAATGCCCAGCTGTATGAGGAACAACAACTCTATCTTATCTTTCACCATTATCTTGAAAAAGAGTGATCCGCCAGATTGATCCCTGACTGGGTTCCAAGGGAAGAAGAATAAGAATGATTTTAAGATTCTCAGCACACAACATCTTGAAGTAGCAGTGAGCAAAGAAGGAAAGAAAAAAACCAGAAACAATTATCTTCTGTAATGCCACACAAAGTATGGTGTGGACATTGTTTATCAAATGACTCGTAAATGTCCAACTAAGGTTCTTTAAGGAGGCAGCCAATGCATGTTATTTACAATATCCTAGGCATGGCAGCAAGAACTGTGTAGACAATCTAAAAAAAGACTCAATGAAAAAGAAGGCATTAATTCTTCAGTTTGTATATAAAATTATGAATGGAAAACAACAAGAAAGTCTGTCAAATGCAGAAGCACCTGCCCCCCACAAATCATGTAAGAAGAGTACCAATAATCTGCTCAAAGTGTGGTATCATTGGCGAGAAACAAACAAGTGAAATCAATGAAGAAGTGTTAGGAATTTCACAAATGGGTCACATTGCAGGGGTTAAGTCCCATAGTGCTCAGAGCCATTTGAGCCACATTGCATGGGATACATGCAATATTTTGTATCCAAAATTCTAATCTAAAAGTGTTAGAATTTCAAGGTAAGTATTTGAAATGTGTACATATGTACATGAATGCAAGAAGTAGATATTTTCAGGAGTTGGTGCCCCAGAGCTCACAAGTATTTAAAAAATGTAGGTATTACTTTCAACATATTACGGATTTTTTTTTTTGCGAAAATCTCATTAACGGGTCAAATGACACCTTCCCTCTAAGCTAGGAGTACCATGTTTTTCCCTGTTCTATAGTCTATTCGTCACAAGAACACTGCAGATGTAAACATTATTCTGCACTTTCTTCCGCATTTTAACTACCCGCAGAGCTTCAGGTGTGTATAGTTGATACAATAATAACCATATGTTTTATGCTGCAGTGTAGACTGCCTGCACTACTCAGCATAGATAACCAAACACATAATGCTTTACCAGGACATATAAACAGGAAAGCTGGTCCATCAAGCCCACAGAGATATGAACAACTGCAGAAACTCATATGGAAGCTTATTTATTTCTGTTCCACATTCGTCAAGTAAAAGTTTTGTTTGATCTGTTTCCAAATGCTTTATCTTAAGACTTCTCACAGACAGGTATTTGAAAATGCTGGAACACTGAAATCATTTGCTTAAAAGTATTGAAATGAAATATTTGGAAGCAGATTAGATCAAACATTACACCTGCACGCAATTAACAAAATTGACAAAGAGCAGACAAACAATAAAACTTAAAATATCATTTGTATTTTAAAAGTATTAAATTAATATACCGTAATACTCATAACACACTTCTTAAGGGACCACACGGAAACTATATTTTAGCTTAGAATAATAGCATAAAAAATATTTCCATAAACACATTATAATCTATATGTGAGAGCAGTGTGTGATTTTAAGAGCACATTATAAAGATTTTGCTATATAATGAAATAATGAAGCCACTTAAGGTATTACTCACCTCAAACCATGTGGTAACCTCTGAACTCCTTCCATACCTGAATCTAGAAGAAGACATTCCATCTGTGGAACTTCCATCTTCAACATTGGTGGGTAGCTGATCAACAGCACAGTCTGTGAAGCCACCCAAATGTCACATTTTGTTTTCTTCTTTAAATACTTATTGTGAAAACATTTTCGTAAAACACACAGGTAACATTTTCTTGTCTTTCCTGGAATTAACAGTTTACTTGTATTATGTCTTCCTTTATGTGCACATGTTACACTTGTCACAGAAATACTGGTAAACTCTGATGACATTGCTGCAAGTTCCTTTACCAGTAGTGATGGATGATGTGCTGGTAACTTCCGATAAACATTGAGAACTATCTGTTTTTCACTGCTTTGTAATGGTGATCCTCTTCCATATTTCACAAAAGAACATGACGCAATTTCATCCATTTTTAGCGTACACATAGGAAACACGAATGAGTGAGAAACACCACAAGGACTGCTCAGGTGGTTGTTGACAAGCAATTGCATGAAGGGGTGCGGGGAAGGGACCTTCTGCCATTTTCTTCAGTACTCTTTGAACCCTCTTACTCTCTGGATATTTCTTTAGAATGACGTATGTAACTGAATGCTCCTATATGGGAAGAACACTACTTTCAAACAGAGGAATGGTGAGCAGTACATTGTCACATTCAAAGGTTGACTTTCCTCCACACAATAAGTTATTGCATCCACTATGCTACCTTAACTGTGTAGATTTGGTGATATTTTTGTGAAGACCGTATACCATGTTTCTCAATTTAATTAAAAAGAGGATGAAAACTTAAGCATTTCAGCATTTTGTATTGGAAGGAGAAATTGAGAGAGCATTTACAAACCAAGCTGATATGTACCAATCAAAACTTAATGATAACATCATGTCCAAAATTGTTCACAGAAAGCAATTGTACACTGAGATTTAAAATAAGAAATACATTGCGTAAGCATTTAGTATATACTGATCAACAAAATCATTGCTGTCTGTTAATACGTGAGAATGTCTTAAAAGTTTTATTAGTGGTAGCATAACACAAAATATCTAATACATAATTAGGGTGTACTTCCAATGTTGTAACAACACGTTTGAACGTGTGCTACAACCGTTGAGCAATTGCCACGCATGTGTTTGTTTACATCAGGATCGTTCTAACAATAAATAGAGTATTTTGTTAATCTGATGATTTTTTAAATTCCCACCTGTCAACATTTGCCTAATTTGGAATAGAACTTCTTACAGTTTTCTTGAAGGTGGAAAATTTTTTCTTAGTTTCCTGTATCATTTGCACAGTATCCAGATTGTCTCATATACCTTGTATACTAGGCAGGGTTGTTGTACTTTAACCCAACTCAAAAAACCATGCTATATTCAGCTATATATAAAACCCAGCTATACTCAGCAATGAAGATTTAATTAATGTTTAAGATATTATACACTTTGCCTTGACTAATTAAAAAGAGCCATCTTATTTATTGAAGCAAATATTTACTACCACAATAATTTATTCTATTAGTATTGTGCTTTTAACTTGACTTGCAATGTGAGAAACACTGTTAAGTTACATTTGCACTTCCATAAGAAGAATAACTTTATATAGAATTGTAATGAATGTAAAGTACAATTTAGTCTTTTTTGGAGACATGCAGAAATTTTTAGACCCTTGCTAATGTCTTGGCTCGTTTCTCTCCTAAATTATTTCTTAATATTAATCAAACAAGCCCATAGGCTCTCAATGCAGTGCTGACAGAGCAGGAGATGAGGCTTTTCACAAAAGTAATAGATCTTGCTGGTAAGTTTCCATTTATTGCACTTTTCAGCTCCATTATGTTCCACCAATTGTTTGGATGTAAATGTGTTACATTGCATCAGAAGAAATAGTGGTAGGAAAATAATCAAAATTAGCAATCCTAAAAGACATAGCACTAGTACTCTAGTCTGGGAGCTTCTCAATGAGGCAGATGTCTGCACTTTTTCTTGTTGTGGAGTTAACCTTCTCACTCTGAATCTTGGATCTAACATACACTATATGGTCAAAAGTATCTGGACACCCCCCAAAACATATGTTTTTCATATTAGGTGCATTGTGCTGCCACATACTCCCATGTACTCCAAATCAGCAATCTCAGTAGTCATTAGACATCGTGAGAGAGCAGAATGGGGCATTCCGCGGAACTCATAGACTTCGACCGTGGTCAGGTGATTGGGTGTCACTTGGGTCATATGTGAAGTGGAAATGTGAAGGGACACATAAAGCACAAAAGTGTACAGGCCGACCTCATTTGTAAACTGACAAGAGACTGCCGACAGTTGAAGAGGGTAGAATGTGTAATAGGTAGATATACATCCAGACCATCAGAAAGGAATTCCACAATGCATCAGGATCCACTGCATGTAATTTCATGGTCGAGCAGCTCCTCATAAGCCACGTATCATGCTGGTAAATGCTTGGTGTAAGGAGTGTAAACATTGGATAGTTGAACAGCAGAAAAACGCTTTTTTTGCAGTGATGACTCATGGTACAGAATGTGGCGATCCAATGGCAGAGTGTGGCTATGGCGAATGCCCAGTGAACATCATCTGCCAGCTTGTGTAGTGCCAACAATAAAACTAGGAGATGGCAGTGTTATGGTGTGGTCATGTTTTACACGAAGGGGGCTTGCACCCCTTGTTGTTTTCTGTGTCACTATCACAGTACAGGTCTACATTGATGTTTTAAGCACCTACTTGCTTCCCACTGTTGAAGTGGGGACGGTGATTGCATCTTTTAACATGACTTAGCAACTGTTCATAATGCTCGGCCCATGGGGGAGTGGTTATATGACAATAACATCCCTGTATTGGACTGGCCTGCACAGATTTCTGACCTGAATCCTACAGAACACCTTTGAGATGTTTTGGAACGCCAACTTCTTACCAGGGCTCACCGACCGACGTCGATACCTCTCCTCAATGCATCACTCTGTGAAGAATGGGCTGCCATCCCCCAAGAAATCTTCTAGCACCTCATTGAACATATACCTGAAAGAGTGGAAGCTGTCATCAAGGTAAGGGTGAGCCAACAACATATTGAATACCAGCATTACCGATGGAGGGCACCATAAACTTCTAAGTCATTTTCAGCCAGGTGTCCAGATACTTTTCATCACATAGTATATTAGCAAGACAGCAAAAGGGTTCTAGTGCTTGTTCCTTTCATTATTTGTTTTCATATAGAGCGCCGTATCAGGACTTTCTACAAGATCGATCCATAGTTTGACACATAACTAAAATAAACTTACCGTCATAATATGGGTGCAGTGCTGGAACAACTACATGTGGATACCCATAGCTGTACCCCATATTTGTTTGTAGATAATGTCTTCAAAGTAAAAGTAATTGTGGGTGGGGGTATCGTTGGTCATGGCGACTAGGAAGGAGAATTTTGGTTAAGAATTGGTCAGGTGTTGGGAAAGGGAGGCCATGAGCATTAGGAATGATAGTGTAATGGGCAGTGATATCACTAGTGACGAGCAGGTTGCTGTGTGGTAAAGGGACAGTAACTGTGGAGAGCCAGTGGAGGAAATGGTTGGTATCCATTATATAGGAGGATGGGTTTGGGTAATATGTTGAAGGTTAAAAAGTCCCTTCCACCACTCCACAGAACCTGAAGTGACCCATAACACAGTTACAAACCTTTCCTTCAGAAGCCTTAGCCTCACAGAAATATCAGTCCTTTCCAAAGGCCATTCCTTTTGTACCACTCCCAAATTAAATAATGTAGGACTTGTTAAAGATTTTCTCTCCTTCTCCCAGTCACTATGGTGGAAACACTTTTTCACCACCAACCCTACCTATCTGCCTCAACCAGAGACTGATATTTAGCCCTGCCTAATTCAGTTCACTCCTCTGCCCAACCGTGATCCACCCCCACTGTCCCCACATCACCACCTGTTAACTTCCCAGAATTTCTTAACCTCAAACCTAGCCTCACTATCATTCCCCAAATCCCTCAACATGCAGACCAACCTTACATCTGCAGAAAGAACCGCAGTCCATCATCTAAAAACTGGTCCCAACCAGACAAAGGCTCCACCACTGTTGTTTTGAACTGCAAGGATTACCTGGCAGAAGGACAATGACAGCTGTCAGATACTTCCACCTACAAACCTTGCCACAGTGACCCATTCCAAAAATCCAGCAGGCTCTCCCGTCATTAATCAAATCCTTAAGCCAATCCGAGAACCTATTCCTAGAGTCCATTTCTCTTCTCACCCTTACAACTCCCTGCACTCCTACCTTCTACATGCAGAAACCTAACCACCCAGGACACCCCATTGTGGCCAGTTACTGTGCCCCCAATGAGAGAATCCTTGATCTTGTAGACCAACACCTTCAACCTATTACCTGGAACCTAACCTCCTATACAAAATATATCAACCATCTCCTCAACCAACTCTCCCTAGTTCCTGTCCCTTTACCACATGGTGCCCTGCCACCTCCATTTACACTAACAGTCCTAATGCCCATGGTCTTACCACTATTGAACACTACCTTTCACAGTGCCTCACAGATTCCAAACCAACAACCATGACCAATTATATCCCCACCCAGAATTACTTCTCCTTTGAAGGCATAACGTACAAAACAATCCAGGGTATGACTATGGGCACCCACATGGCACCATCCTATACCAACCTATTCATGAGCCAGCTAGAGGAATCCTTTATAAAAACCCAGAATCATAAACCCATTACATGGTTCAGTTTCACTGATGACATCTTTGCGACACCCTATCCACATTCCTCCAGAACCTCAACAACTTCTCCCCCATTTCTTTCATCAGGTTCTACTCAGCTCGACAAGCCATCTTCCTGGATGATGATCTCCACCTCAAAGATGACTACATCAGTACCTCTTCTCCCAATACCTTACCTCATGGCTCATACCCCTGTAATATACCTAGATGCAAGACTTGTCCCATACATCCTCCCATCACCACTTACTCCAGTCCAGTCACAAGTCTCACCTATCCGATCAAAGTCAAGACTACCTGTGAAATGAGTCATGTGATCTACAAGCTATTTTGTCCACATGAATGGCCAACAACAAACTGTGGCCAAAAAACAAGTGCACCACGTTGTTGCTGAATGAGCACCAAACATGGTATTCTTCATTTCAATGACAGCTTCACAGCCTGTGTCATATGGCTCCTTCCCACCAACACCAGCTTTTCTGAATTGAGCAGGTGGGAACTCCCTGCATACATACTATGTTAGCATAACCCTCCCGGCCTCTACCTACGTTAGTCATTGTCCTCACCCATCTAGCCCCTTCCCTGTCCCCATTCCAGCACTACACAGCTGTCATTCCACCATCAGAGTCTTTGCATCTCTCCTTTTCTGCTCGCCCCCCCCCCCCCCTCCTCTCCTCTGCCCTCTATCTAACCTGCAGCACTTCACTGTCCACCCCTGGACTACACTATCCCTCCCTCTCCCTGTCCCAGGCTCCTCCTTACCTGCACCCAGTTGCCACTCCCATCATGCACTGGTGCTGCTGCTTACAGTGTGGTTTCAGTTGCCTGGAATGTGGTCATGTGTGTGTGTGTGTGTGTGTGTGTGTGTGTGTGTGTGTGTGTGTGTGTGTGTGTTTGTGTGTGTGTCTACATCTAGTGTTGACGAATGTGATACTGACTAAAAGCTTTATCTATTTGTGAAGAGAAAGATTAATGGAGTTTTACAATAAATTTCAGCTAGTAATGGTGAATACTCTGTTCAGAGGAGGGGGTGTTCTTGGATAAGGTCGGGAGACGTGAAGATTTCAGCTGGATTACATCATCTTTAGACAGTGATTATGAAATCAGATATTGGATTGTAAGGCTACCCAGGAGCAGAAATGGACTCAGATCACAATTTAGTAATGATGAAGAGTGGATGGAATTTGAGCAGAATCGTCCAAAAGAATCAGTGTTGAAATTAAGTGGGTCACTAACATACTGAGGAATAATTAGATGCATTTGAAGCTTGCTAAAGATGTGGATAGTGTGATAAGAAATATCACAACAGGCAACTCAGTTGAAAAGGAGTAGACTCATCTAAAAAGAGCTGTCACAAATATTGTAAAGGCAATCTAAAAGGAGCAGTCACAGATATTGGAAAGACAAACATACATACTAGAAAGGCAATTACTAAGAAATCTTGGGTAACAGAAGAAATACGTCAGCTGATCAATGAAAGAAGGAAGTACAAAAATGTTCAGGGGAAGACATGAGTATGGCAACATAAATAATTTAGGGATAAAATAAATATGAAGTGCAAGGCAGCCAAGCCAAAATGGTTCAGAAGAAATCTGAAGAAATCGAAAAAGAAATGAATGTTGGAAGAACTGACTCAATATAGCCTTCAGCGAAATCAAAAGCAAGGGCTTCATCATTAAGTGTGCAGTGGAAATACTCTGTTCATTGCAGGAGGAGAGAGCAGATATGTGGAAAGAGTACATTAAAGGCCTCTAAAGGAGGAGAAATTGTATGATGAAATGATAGAAGAAAATTTGGAGTTGATATGGAAGAGAGGGGGGATCGAGCATTGGAGTCAGAATTAAAAAGAGCTTCGGAAGACTTGAGATGAAAAAAAGGAAGAAGCGATAGATAACATTCCATCAGAATTTCTAAAATCATTGGGGGAAATGGCAACCGAACGACTATTCTAGTTGGTGTGTAGAATCTATGAAACAGGCGACATACTATCAATCTTTAGGAAAAACATCCTCCACATAATCCCAAAGACAGCAAGAGCAGCTAAGTGTGAAAACTATTGTATGGTCAGTTTAACAGCTTGTGCATCCAAGTTGGTGACAAGAAAAATATACTGCAGAATGGCAAAGAAAATTGAGGATGTGCTAGAAGACGATCAGTTTGCCTTTACGAAAGGTAAAGACATCACAGAGGCAGACCTGACATGGCCTTGATAGCAGAATCAAGACTGAAGGAAAATCAAGACACATTCATAGGATTTGTCAACATAGAAATAGTGTTTGACAAAGTAAAATAGTGCAAGATGTTCAAAATTCTGAGGAAGATAAATAGGAGTAAACTGTAGGGAAAACTGGTAGTATTCAGTATGTATGAGGGAACTATAACATTGGAAGACCACGAATAAAGCATTTGGATTAAAAAGGGCAAATGCCAGAAGTACAGTCTTTTGCCCCTACTGTTCAGTCTATACATTGAAGAAGCAATGACAGAAATAAAAGAACAGTTCAAGCTGGAATTAAAATTAAGGGTGGAAGGATATCAGTGATAAGATTTCCTGATGACATTGCTATCCTTACTGAGGGTTAAGAAGATTACAGGATCTGTTGAATGAAATGAACAGCCTAATGAGTACTGAATATGGATTTAGAGTAAACTGAAGAAAGACAAAAGTAATGAGAAGTAACAGAAATGAGAATAATAGTAAGAATGTAACAATACCAGAGAAGGAAAGTGGCTGCTCACCATATAGCAGAGATGCTAAGTCGCGATAGGCAAAAAGATTCACACAATCGTAGCTTTCGGCCATTAAGGCATTTGTCAGCAGTAGACACACATACACACACGCACACTCACGAAAAATCAACTTGCACACACGTCTGCAGTCTCAGAGAGCTGAAACTACACTGCGAGCAGCAGCACCAGTGCATGATGGGAGTGGCGACTGGGTGAGGGTAAGGAGGAGGCTGGGGCGGGGAGGGGGAGGGATAATATGGTGGGAGTGGCGGACAGTAAAGTGTTGCAGTTTCGACGGAGGGCAGGAGGTAAGGTGTGGAGGGGGTAAGGGTTAAGTAGCGGATAGGAAAGAAATTAAAAGACTGGGTGTGGCAGTGAAAAGACGGCTGTGTAGTGCTGGAATGGGAACAGGGAGGGGGCTGGATGGGTGAGGACAGTGACTAACGAAGATTGAGGGCAGGAGGGTTACGGGAATGTAGGTTGTATTGCAGGGGAGGTTCCCACCTGCACAATTCAGAAAAGCTGGTGTTGGTGGGAAGGATCCATATGGCACAGGTTGTGAAGCACTCATTGAGATGAGGGGTATCATGTTTGCAGGGTGTCAGCAGCAGGGTGGTCCACTTGTTTTTTGGTCACAGTTTGTCGGTGGCTGTTCATGCAGACAGACAGCTTGTTGGTTGTCATGCCTACACAGAATGCAGAACAGTGGTTGCAAATTAGCTTGTAACTCACGTGACTAGTTTCACAGGTAGCCTTGCCTTTGATGTGATGGGTGATGTTAGTGTCCGGACTGGAGTAGGTGGTGGTAGCAGGATGTATGGGAGAGGTCTTGCATCTAGGTTTATTACAGGGTATGAGCCATGAGGTAAGGGATTAGGAGCAGGGGTTGTGTAAGAATGGACGAGTATATTGTGTAGGTTCCTATCACGGTAGGAGGGGTGGAAAGGATAGTGGGTAGGTTATTTCTCATTTCAAGGCCCGACGAGAGGTAATCGAAACCCTGGCGGAGAATGTAATTCAGTTGCTCCAGTCCTGGTTAGTACTGAGTTACAAGGGGAATGCTCCTCTGTGGCCGGACTGTGGGACTTTTGGAGGTGGTGGGAGACTGGAAAGGTGAGGCACAGGAGATTTGCTTTTGTACAAAGATGGGAGGATAATTGCGGTCAGTGGAGGCTTCAGTCAGACCCTCGGTATATTTAGAGAAGGACAGCTCGACACAGAGGATCATTCCCCTCGTAACTCAGTACTATCCAGGACTGGAGCAACTGAATTATAGTCTCCGCCAGGGTTTCGATTACCTCTCGTCGTGCCTTGAAATGAGAAATGTCCTACCCACTATCCTTCCCACCCCTCCTACCGTGGTAGGAACTTACACAATATACTCGTCCATCCTTACACAACCCCTGCTCCCAATCCCTTACCTCATGGCTCATGCCCCTGTAATAGACCTAGATGCAAGACCTCTCCCATACATCCTGCTACCACCACCTACTCCGGTCCGGTCACTAACATCACCTATCCCATCAAAGGCAGGGCTACCTGTGAAACCAGTCATGTGATTTACAAGAGTAGCTGCAATCACTATTCTGCATTCTATGTAGGCATGACAACCAACAAGATGTCTGTCCACATGAACAGCCACCGACAAACTGTGACCAAAAAACAAGTGAACCACCCTGCTGCTGACACCCTGCCAAACATGATACCCCTCATCTCAATGAGTGCTTCACAACCTGTGCCGTGTGGATCCTTCCCACCAACACCAGCTTTTCTGAATTGCACAGGTGGGAACCTCCCCTGCAATACAACCTACATTCCCGTAACCCTCCTGCCCTCAATCTTCGTTAGTCACTGTCCTCACCCATCCAGCCCCCTCCCTGTTCCCATTCCAGCACTACACAGCCGTCATTTCACTGCCACACCCAGTCTTTTAATTTCTTTTTATTTCTTTCCTATCCGCTACTTAACCCTTACCCCCTCAGCACTTTCTCTTCTGCCCTCTGTCGAAACTGCAAGACTTCAATGTCCGCCACTCCCACCATATTATCCCTCCCCCTCCCAGCCCCAGCCTCCTCCTTACCCCCACCCAGTCACCACTCCCATCATGCACTGGTGCTGCTGCTCGCAGTGTAGTCTCAGCTCCTTGAGACTGCAGCCATTGTGCAAGTTGATTTTGCGTGAGTGTGCGTGTGTGTATGTGTGTCTACTGCTGACAAAGGTCTTAATGGCCGAAAGCTATGATTGTGTGAATCTTTTTGCCTATCGCGACTCAGCATCTCTGCTGTATGGTGAGTAGCAACTTTCCTTCTCTGGTATTGTTACATTGTGTCCTGGATTTTCCATTGTTTAATATTAGTAAGAAACTTAGCATAAAAATGGGTGATGACGAGGTAGATGAAATAAGGAATTCTGTTACCTTGTAAGCAAAGTAACTCATGATGGATGCAAGGAAGACATAAAAAGCAGACTAGCACAAGCAACGAGGATATCCCTGGCCAAAATAAGTCTACTAGTAATAAACATAAGCCTTAAATTGAAGAAGAAATTCCTGAGGCTGTATGTCTGGAGCACAGTGCGAGGGTTCGTGGTAAGAATTGAAACTTCTTGCAGTTAGGCCCCTGCAAAGTCTCAAAAAGTCTTCTTCCTGTGGTTTCCAAGCTGCTAATACAAAATCTGTGTAGTGATTAATGACTTGGTTTATTGACCATGTGTTAAATCATAAGACATCAGAATATTTGTTTGACAACTTGGATGTATTTTCCAGTCTGAGTCAACATCAAATCTCAACCATCTAAACATTTTACATCAGATCCATGATATCTGTTTCAATTTTTGAGAAGTCAGTGGCAAAGAACTCCTTGGGAAAATCCATGGTGCAGCATATGACTTTACAGACTCCAAGAAGACACTGTATAATGATGTAAGCACATCATAAGGGCACCTTGCTCCACCATATGACACTCCAGGAGTATCTCAAACATAAAATTAAAATGAAACAAAATCAGTATCACACTAATATTTTAACTAACAAATGACTATATGTTGGCTGAATGTAGTTCTTGCTCAGTCATAAAAAACCATGGAGGGAATTTTTATTTATTTACACGTCAAGGAGCAAATCTCCAAGGTCACGGAATGTGTCAGTACTTGAAATTACAATGTAAAAGTAATAACAGATAGAAATAAATGTTTATGAACCTGAAAAAAGTCAGTCCAGAGGTTTAAGTAAACGCAACAATACAAGAATCACTTAAATTTTTCAAGGAACTCCTCGACGGAAAGACCCATGAGGAAACTCTTCAGTTTAGATTTGAAAGTGTGTGGTTTACTACTAAGATATTTGAATTTGAGTGGTAAATTATTGAAAATGGATGCAGCAGTATACTGCACACCTTTCTGCACAAGAGTTAAGGTAGTCCGACCCAAATGCAGGACTGGAGCAGATATATATATATATATATATATATATATATATATATATATATATATATATATATATATATATATATATATTCAGACAACTCTACATACAAAGTTTGCCGAAGTAATCCCATTCCTGATGTCCAGGCGGAGCTTCAAGGAATCCTCAGAACCTTAGGCCCCCTACAAAACCTTTCACCTGACTCCATCAAACTCCTCACCCCACCGTCACCTCGCACTCCTACCTTCTACCTACTTCCTAAAATTCACAAACCCAAACATCCTGGCCGCCCCATTGTAGCTGGTTACCAAGCCCCCACAGAACGTATCTCTGCCTACGTAGATCAACACCTTCAACCCATTACGTGCAGTCTCCCATCCTTCATCAAAGACACCAACCACTTTCTCGAACGCCTGGAATCCGTACCCAGTCTGTTACCCCCAGAAACCATCCTGCTAACCATTGATGCCACTTCCCTATACACAAATATCCCGCACGTCCAGGGCCTCGCTGCAATGGAGCACTTCCTTTCACGCCGATCGCCTGCCACCCTACCTAAAACCTCTTTCCTCGTCACCTTAGCCAGCTTCATCCTGACCCACAACTTCTTCACTTTTGAAGGCCAGACATACCAACAATTAAAGGGAACAGCCATGGGTACCAGGATGGCCCCCTCGTATGCCAACCTATTTATGGGTCGCTTAGAGGAAGCCTTCTTGGTTACCCAAGCCTGCCAACCCAAAGTTTGGTACAGATTTATTGATGACATCTTCAGGATCTGGACTCACAGTGAAGAACAACTCCAGAATTTCCTCTCCAACCTCAACTCCTTTGGTTCCATCAGATTCACCTGGTCCTACTCCAAATCCCATGCCACTTTCCTAGATGTTGACCTCCATCTGTCCAATGGCCAGCTGCACACATCCGTCCACATCAAACCCACCAACAAGCAACAGTACCTCCATTATGACAGCTGCCACCCATTCCATATCAAACGGTCCCTTCCCTACAGCCTAGGCCTTCGTGGCAAACGAATCTGCTCCAGTCCTGAATCCCTCGACCATTACACCAACAACCTGAAAACAGCTTTCGCATCCCGCAACTACCCTCCCAACCTGGTACAGAAGCAGATAACCAGAGCCACTTCCTCATCCCCTCAAACCCAGAACCTCTCACAGAAGAACCCCAAAAGTGCCCCACTTGTAACAGAATACTTCCCGGGACTGGATCAGACCTTGAATGTGGCTCTCCAGCAGGGATACGACTTCCTAAAATCCTGCCCCGAAATGAGATCCATCCTTCATGAAATCCTCCCCACTCCACCAAGAGTGTCTTTCCGCCGTCCACCTAACCTTCGTAACCTCTTGGTTCATCCCTATGAAATCCCCAAACCACCTCCCCTACCCTCTGGCTCCTACCCTTGCAACCGCCCCCGGTGTAAAACCTGTCCTATGCACCCTCCCACCTCCACCTACTCCAGTCCTGTAACCCGGAAGGTGTACATGATCAAAGGGAGAGCCACATGTGAAAGCACCCACGTGATTTACCAACTGACCTGCCTGCACTGTGATGCTTTCTATGTGGGAATGACCAGCAACAAACTGTCCATTCGCATGAATGGACACAGGCAGACAGTGTTTGTTGGTAATGAGGATCACCCTGTGGCTAAGCACGCCTTGATGCACGGCCAGCACATCTTGGCACAGTGTTACACCGTCCGATTTATCTGGATACTTCCCACCAACACCAACCTATCCGAACTCCGGAGATGGGAACTCGCCCTTCAGTATATCCTCTCTTCTCGATATCCGCCAGGCCTCAACCTCCGCTAATTTCTAGTTGCCGCTGCTCATACCTCACCTGTCTTTCAACAACTTCTTTGCCTCTGTACTTCTGCCTCGACTGACATCTCTGCCCTTACTCTTTGCCTTTAAATATGTCTGCTTGTGTCTGTGTATGTGCGGATGGATATGTGTGTGTGTGTGTGCGCGAGTGTACACCTGTCCTTTTTTTCCCCTAAGGGAAGTCTTTCCGCTCCCGGGATTGGAATGACTCCTTACCCTCTCCCTTAAAACCCACATCCTTTCATTTTTCCCTCTCCTTCCCTCTTTCCTGACGAAGCAACTGCCAGTTGCGAAAGCTCGTAATTCTGTGTGTGTGTTTGTGTGTTTTGTTCATGTGCCTGTCTGCCGGCGCTTTCCCGCTTGGTAAGTCTTGGAATCTTTATATATATTTTGAGAAGCCAATGTCAAAAAACCCAGACTCGTGAACAGGGGTCGACCAGAGGTTCGTGAACTTACACCACTTACTGCCCAAACCGCCCATTTCTGAGCCAGAAATATCCTTTCGAATGGGAAGAGTTACTCCAAAACATAATACCATATGACATAAGCGAATGAAAATGAGCAAAGTAGACTAATTTTTGTGTTGAAGACCGCTCACTTCAGACACCGTTCAGATAGTAAAAATGGCAGCACTAAGTCTTTGAACAAGATCCTGAATGTGGGCTTTCCACGACAGCTTACTATCTATCTGAACACCTAGAAATTTGAACTTTCAGTTTCACTAATCATATGCCCATTCTGTGAAATTAAAACGTCAGGTTTTGTTGAATTGTGGGTTAGGAACTGTAAAAACTGAGTCTTGCTGTGGTTTAGGGTTAGTTTATTTTCTACAAGCCATGAATTTAGTTCCTTTACTGCACTATTTGAAACCAAGCCAATGTTGCACATAACATACCATTCAAATACCTGTCTGCAGAATACATCCAACAGATAACTGAGGACATTGGGTGCAAGTGCTACTCTGAGTTGAAGAGGTTGGCACAGGAAATGAATTCGTGGCAGGTTGCATCAAACCAGTCTCAAAACTGATGGCTATCCCAAGGTTTTCTTAATTATCTTATTGCTTTTACAGCTTTGCAATCAACCTTATTTCATAAATGTCTGTATTCCCTTTTGCCTACTTCACTTGCTGCATTGTTATTTTCCCCCTTTTGTGGGTTAAATCCAATATCTTTTGTGTTATCCAAGGTTATAGAGAAAAAGTCAAGTCCCAGTAAAGCTCCGTGGATAACCTATGAAATATTGTTTTAAATTAAGAAAAAGGGAAAAATTAAAATGCAGCATCATCTGGTGCTTCCACTATTTCATCTCTCAAATCTTCTCATTCATCCTTTAATGTATTCCTTTCCCCTGTTGTAGTCAATAATTGTCTAATAGTTGCCTTTGAAACTGTCAACAGCTTCTGGTTCTGTCAATTCATCCAGACCCAATTTCCTTAATTTCCTACCTTTTTGCAGTTTCTTCAGTTTTAATCTGCAGTGTATAAGTTGTAGTAAAGGATGGTCAAAATCCACATCTGCTGTTGGAATTTTTTTTTTTTTTTTTTTTTTTAAACTTGTCCGAAATCTTTGTCTTGCCATTACATAAAGTATCAAAAACCTTCTAGGGGCTCCAGATCACTTCCATGTATACAGTCTTCTTTTTAGCAGTGATTAAATTGTTTTCTGCAAAAACTCCTATCAGGCAGCTTCCCCTTTTATTCCTCTTTTTGAGCCTATGTTCTGATTTTCCTTCAGCGTGAACATTAGTCTTGTCCGCCACTGTGTAAATAATATTTCACACCCATTTGTTGGGTGCATGTGTACCAATGCACACAACTTTTATTTAATTACAGTTAAACAATCACAGAAAGTTTCCAAAATCTGAACTTGCAGGAAGAGTTTGAGTAGGCGAACATGATGGTGGAAGAATAATACCAGAAAGCCTGAAGTCCTTGCAGAGTTTTTATTAGTGCAGCAGTCCACAGTAGTCCATATAACAATCTGTAGTCCAGTCTGATAGAGAACAGTCAAATTCCAGTAATACGTTATGAGAATGACATTAACAATTTTCACTTGGTGAACTGTCTGTCAGCGGAGCTACCGGCTGCTGCTCTATGACAACTTTGTTGTTACATCTACATCTACATGACTACTCTGCAATTCACATTTAAGTGCTTGGCATAGGGTTCATCGAACCACAATCATATTATCTCTCTACTATTCCACTCCCGAACAGCGAGCGGGAAAAACGAACACCTAAACCTTTCTGTTCGAGCTCTGATTTCTCTTATTTTATTTTGATGATCATTCCTACCTATGTAGGTTGGGCTCAACAAAATATTTTCGCATTCGGAAGAGAAAGTAGGTGACTGAAATTTCGTAAAAAGGTCTCGCCGCGACAAAAAACGTCTATGCTGTAATGACTTCCATCCCAACTCGTGTATCATATCTGCCACACTCTCTCCCCTATAATGTGATAATACAAAACGAGCTGCCCTTTTTTGCACCCTTTCGATGTCCTCCGTCAATCCCACCTGGTAAGGATCCCACACCGCGCAGCAATATTCTAACAGAGGACGAACGAGTGTAGTGTAAGCTGTCTCTTTAGTGGGCTTGTTGCATCTTCTAAGTGTCCTGCCAATGAAACGCAACCTTTGGCTCGCCTTCCCGACAATATTATCTGTGTGGTCCTTCCAACTGAAGTTGTTCGTAATTTTAACACCCAGGTACTTAGTTGAATTGACATCCTTGAGAATTGTACTATTTATCTAGTAATCGAATTCCAACGGATTTCTTTTGGAACTCATGTGGATCATCTCACACTTTTTGTTATTTAGCGTCAACTGCCACCTGACACACTATACAGCAATCTTTTCTAAATCGCTTTGCAACTGATACTGGTCTTCGGATGACATTACTAGACGGTAAATTACAGCATCATCTGCGAACAATCTAAGAGAACTGCTCAGATTGTCACCCAGGTCATTTATATAGATCAGGAACAGCAGAGGTCCCAGGACACTTCCCTGGGGAACACCTGATATCACTTCAGTTTTACTCGATGATTTGCCGTCTATTACTACGAACTGCGACCTTCCTGACAGGAAATCACGAATCCAGTCGCACAACTGAGACGATACCCCATAGCTCCGCAGCTTGATTAGAAGTCGCTTGTGAGGAATGGTGTCAAATCTTTCCGGAAATCTAGAAATACGGAATCAACTTGAGATTCCCTGTCGATAGCGGCCATTACTTCGTGCGAATAAAGAGCTAGCTGCGTTGCACAAGAGCGATGTTTTCTGAAGCCATGCTGATTACGTGTCAATAGATCGTTCCCTTCGAGGTGATTCATAATGTATATGCTCCAAAACCTTACTGCAAACCGACGTCAATGATGTAGGTCTGTAGTTAAATGGATTACTCCTACTACCCTTCTTGAACACTGGTGTGACCTGCGCAATTTTCCAATCTGTAGATACAGATCTATCGGTGAGCGAGCGGTTGTAGATGAGTGCTAAGTAGGGAGCTATAGTATCAGCGTAATCTGAAAGGAACCTAATCGGTATACAATCTGGACCTGAAGACTTGCCCATATCAAGCGATTTGAGTTGCTTCGCAACCCCTAAGGTATCTACTTCTAAGAAACTCATGCTAGCAGATGTTCGTGTTTCAAATTCTGGAATATTCCATTCGTCTTCCCTGGTGAAGGAATTTCAGAAAACTGCGTTCAATAACTCGTCGTCGATAACAGTACCATCGGCACTGCGCAGCGAAGGTATTGACTGCGTCTTGCCGCTTGTGTACTTAACATACGACCAGAATTTCTTCGGATTTTCTACCAAATTTCGAGACAATGTTTTGTTGTGGAACCTATTAAAGGCATCTCGCATCGAAGTACGTGCCAAATTTCGCGCGTCTGTAAATTTTAGCCAATCTTCAGGATTTCGCGTTCTTCTGAACTTCGCATGCTTTTTCCGTTGCCTCTGCAACAGCGTTCGGACCTTTTTTGTGTACCACGGGGGATCCGTTCCATCTCTTACCAATTTATGAGGTATGAATATCTCATTTGCTGTTGCTACTATATCTTTGAATTTGAGCCACATCTCGTCTACATTCGCATAGTCAGTTCGGAAGGAATGAAAATTGTCTTTTAGGAAGGCTTCTAGTGACACTTTATCCGCTTTTTTAAATAAAATTATTTTGCGTTTGTTTCTGATGGATTTGGAAGAAATGGTATTGAGCCTAGCTACAACGACCTTGTGATCACTAATCCCTGTATCAGTCATGATGCTCTCTATCAGCTCTGGATTGTTTGTGGCTAAGAGGTCATGTGTGTTTTCGCAACCATTTACAATTCACGTGGGTTCGTGGACTAACTGCTCGAAATAATTTTCGGAGAAAGCATTTAGGACAATCTCGGAAGACATTTTCTGCCTACCACCGGTTTTGAACAAGTATTTTTGCCAACATACCGAGGGTAGGTTGAAGTCCCCACCAACTATAACCGTATGAGTGGGGTATTTATTTGTTACGGGACTCAAACTTTCTCTGAACTGTTCCGCAACTGTATCATCGGAGTCTGGGGGTCGGTAGAAGGAGCCAATTATTAACTTAATTCGGCTGTTAAGTATAACCTCCACCCATACCAATTCGCACGGAGTATCTACTTCGACTTCACTACAAGATAAACCACTACTGACAGACACAAACACTCCACCACCAATTCTGCCTAATCTGTCTTTCCTGAACACCGTCTGAGACTTCGTAAAAATTTCTGCAGAACTTATTTCAGGCTTTAGCCAGCTTTCTGTACCTATAACGATATCAGTTTCTGTGCTTTCTATTAGCGCTTGAAGCTCAGGGACTTTTCCAGCGCAACTACAACAATTTTCAACTATAATTCTGACTGTTCCTTGATCCAAGCACGTCCTGTAATTGCCATGCACCCTTTGACATTGCAGCCCATCCTGCACTTTCCCGAGGCCTTCTAACCTAAAAAACCGCCCAGTCCACGCCACACAGCCTCCGCTACCCGCCAGCTGAGTGTAGTGAACTCCTGACCTATTCAGCGGAACCCGAAACCCCACCACCCTATGGCGCAAGTCAAGGAATCTGCAGCCAATACGGTCGCAAAACCATCTGAGCCTCTGATTCAGACCCTCCACCCGGCTCTGCACCAAAGGTCTGCAGTCGGTTCTGTCAACGATGCTGCAGATGGTGAGCTCTGCCTTCATCTCGTAAGCAAGACCGGCAGCCTTCACCAAATCAGATAGCCGCTGGAATCCAGAGAGAATTTCCTCAGATCCAAAGTGACACACGTCATTAGTGCCGACATGTGCCACCACCTGCAGCTGGCTGCACCCTGTGCTCTTCATGGCATCCGGAAGGACCCTTTCCACATCAGGAATGACTCCTCCCGGAATGCACACGGAGTGCACACTGGATTTCTTCCCCTCCTTAGCCGCCGTATCCCTAAGGGGCCCCATTACGCGCCTAACATTGGAGCTCCCAACTACAGCAGTGATATTTTATAGGATTCTTCCTGAACTTCACTAATCAAAACAGATCATTCTGTAGTTACAAGGAATAAGTTTCAAAAATATTGACCTCTCATAAACAGCATAACGGAGTCTGGTACCCTAACATGCCACAATAAGTTTATAACTAGTGTTTAAATTTAATTATTTACTATCAACTCTTTCCCCACACACACTCTCTTCATCTACGAAATTCACAGAGATGATGTCTCTATTTACAGCATCCTCAAATCTATCCCCTTGATACGTTAACACAGGTGTGGATCCTCCCTACTTGGGATACCTACTGTATCTCTTATCATATTACATATATTCATGTACACCCCTCTGCACGTAACTAATACCACCTTCTTTTAATCAGTCCTCCTGTGCTCACCTTTTATTTCATCTCTTCTTACTTTTTTCATTGCCAATGTTGCCAGAAAACCATGTCATGTTGTCATTTTGCTATGTTGTTAATTATTAAATCATGTTAGCATGCCGTGAATGTTACTCTAGTGCTCATATTTGCACATCATAAATGATATTGCAGTGGCTGTGTTAGCATCTCATAAATGTTATTTCATTGGTCATCTGTTTGACAGTTTCTTTCCACAACATTGCGATGCTAACTTACTTTCTTGTTAACCAAGATCTCAAGAACTAAGATTTGCATTTTCAAGAGGTATTTCCTATGGTGAAAGCATAATGCTTGCTAATGAATACTCACAATATACAAAGCAGTATAAGTCCATCCAGTCAATTTTTCAAAACCAGTGAAAATGTTCCTCTGATTCATTTCAGGATATCAATATTATATAGTCCTTCAACTTCTCCAGAATATGGAATTACTAGAAGTAGCCCCCCCCCCTCCCCCACATCCCCTCTTTTTTGCCCACTTCGTAATGTGGATAATGAATCAACATTTTTACCTAGTGACTTACCATTGTGGGGACATCGGAAACCTTTGACCTTATTAGGTACTATTGTGTATACTTCTTATAACTACCCCAACTATTTTTATAGTAATGAAACCAGGTAATTTGAGAGATAATTTCTCTTGTGTGGTATGTGCTGTTCCCCATATGAGAGCATGCCATTCAAAATAACTGAGAACAAAATTACTTTTTTCCTGTTGTCTCGGTGACTTAGTAATGACTTTGTAAATGCTCATATAAAACAGATCCTTCAAGTTTAAATTATAGATATTGTTTATTTAAATTTGTTTATTCTGAACAAAATGCTTGTAACATTGCTATTGGAAATGCACAACTTTTTCTTTTCGCATCCTCCTTAGTCTTGATAACTCCTCCCAATTTTTCTTAAAATTCTGCACCTGTTTCTTTAGAGTACTGAGATGAAAAATCAGACTTCACTTTTCCATGTCTACATCTTTTGAAAATCTCCTTGGTTGAATATAATTCTATGACCTCTAATTGTAGGTTGTCAGTACACAATTTTTCATGGTAATCGACTTTAGCCATTAGTTTAGCATGTACATTTAATTTTTATGACCTGTTATTTGTTTTGATTATTATGGGCAACTTACCATTTTCATGACAGTTTTTGTGAAAAACAAGTCTTTCTCCTTATGTAGTCATTTCCGGTACATTTCTGTATTAATTTTCTTTAATATTCTACACTTTTGATTACTCTCTATGTTCTGTGCCTTAAATTCTTGACTAACTTCAAGGAATAAACTTCTAGCAATTGAATTACTTTTTCTTTTCTATCCAAAACACACTATGTGATAAAAAGTATCTGGACACCTGATGATCCTCTGACACCTTACCCACTTGGTAAGTCTTGGAATCTTTGTTTTTAATATAAAACATAATTACATACATGTCACACGGACTCTGTTACCCTTGTAGGCACTTCATGTGCATTGTATACACTTGACCTATTAATTGGGATCCTAAAATTCTTCACCTTATAGCAGAGATCAAGAAATTTGCATGTGACATCATCACAGACTTGTCTGGGCCTCGAATTTTGACCTTCGTCTCTGCTCCAGACTGGAGGACAGCAATCGACTGTGGGTATGATGCTACAAATATTGAGCTGAGCATGCACCTTGCATGCAATGTTAGCTGCCTTCATCAATTCAACCAACTGCTGAAAGGATCATAGATGGCTTCAGAAAGTAAGTGATAGCTGTAGTTCATGCCAACATGAGCCACTATAGACAGTCAGTTGCACCCATTGCACTTGCACAAACATATCAACTACACACTGGCGTCCCTTTCCGACATGCCTGCTTTTTCCCTGAGGGGCTTCATTAACCCCCTAACATTGGAGATCCCAATGACCAACAAATCCATTGTCAGTGATTATCTGGACTTAACAGAAAATTCAGCCTGCAATCCATAATCCATGCTGGCTCAGATATTTTCAATAGTGAACAATATGTCGTACTTGTCACTAAGGTGAAAGGTGGCAGCCATGCAGCCAGTTCCCACTTTCGCCTTCCACCCACAGATATGTGGACCTAATTCAGTCCACCAGTCACCCTCAAGTGTGGACAACTATTTATTTGAATGAGGTGGACTGGAAGATGTAGTTAGATCAGGGATTCCAGTGGCACCAGACATATTGCAGCTTTCACCACAGTTGTCCCAGCACCGCTGCAGCTAAGAACGTCAGCCTGAATCCTGCTGATCAAGGCCAATGCAGTTTCTAGCTGTTTTCAGACAGCAGCCCATTCTCCTTGTATCCATACACAACAAACACAATCCCTATCCACTTCAAACTACATAAAAGACAACATAAAATCATGAAAAAATTTATCAATCACCCGGTCAATCACTAATCAATAAAAAAGAAGCAAACTGTCTAGGTCACAAACATCAAGGAAATAAAGTAACACTTCTGATCACAGCTGTGGAAAACCGCAATACAAAGTTAACTCACCTGACACAAACGATAAAAGAATTATGCAAATTCTTACAACAAAATAAATAGCACTAGTAAACAAAGGTAAGCAAACAGCTCTAGGATTGGAGCTCCAATGAATAGTTACTGTCTGCAAAGGATGCGAAATCAAGTACATAAAGTGACATTAGTGCTTACAGTGGCAGAAAGTTATGAAAAAGTTTTTGGTTTCCAGCTGGATAATGGGTTAAATGCAGTCAACAAAGAGATAACCTAATCAAGAAGCTCAGTTCAACATGTTACACCTTTAGAAGTATCTATCATTATATTGTCCTGTAGATGAATGTTAGCTTACTTCCTCTTGTCTTATGGAATTATCTTCTGAGGCACTGCACCTAAAGTAAATAAAGTTTTATTTAGAAGAAGAGGCCAGTAAGAATATTGTGAAAGGAAAAAATATGCATCAACATCCTGGCATTCCAACTCACTTTCTAATACATGGTTATCTATAAGTACCTCTGGGTTTCAGAAGACTACTGCACAGAAGCTATAAGACACACATAAAAATGACCTGTTTCATTGGATAGAAAACTCTTCAAGTTTCAATTCATAATATTCAAAATGCCATAGTTGCAGGATGTGAACTACACTGTAGGCAGAAGGTTTAACAGGCACACTGTATGAGAAAAGTAAATACATGAAGAAATATTTGGAAACAATAAATATACACTATGTAGTCAAAAGTATCTGGACAACCCCAAAATCATACGTTTTTCACATTAGGTTCACTGTGCTGCTACCTACTGCCAGGTACTCCATATCAGAGATTTCAGTAGATGTTAGACATCGAGAGAGAGAGAGAGCAGAATGGGGCACTTCATGGAACTCATGGACTTTGAACGTGGTCAGGTGATTGGGTGTCACTTGTGTCATATGTCTTCACGCGAGATTTCCACACCCCCTAAACATCCCTAGGTTTCCGATGTAATAGTGAAGTGGAAATGTGAAGGGACTCATACAGCACAAAAGTGTACAGGCCAAGCTTGTCTGTTGACTGACAAGAGACTGCCGACAGTTGAAGAGGGTTGTAATATTTAATAGGCAGACATCTATCCAGTCCATCACACAGGAATTCCAAACTGCATCAGGATCCACTCCAAGTACTATTACAGTTAGGTGGGAGCTGAAAAAACTTGTGATTTCATGGTTGAGCGACTGCTCATAAGCCATACATCACGGCGGTAAATGCCAAATGAAACCTCGCTCGGTGTAAGGAGAGTAAACAGTGGACAACTGAACAGTGGAAAAATGTTGTGTGGAGTGGTGAATCGCGGCACACACTGTGGTGATCCAGTGGCAGAGTGTGGGTATGGTGGATAATTGGTGAACGTCATCTGCCAGCGTGTGTAGTGCCAACAATAAAATTCAGAGGTGGCCTTGTTATGGTGTGGTCATGTTTTTCATGGAGGGGACTTGCACCCCTACTTGTTTTATGTGGCACTATCACAGCACAGGCCTACATTGATGTTTTAAGCACCTACTTGCTTCCCACTGTTGAAGAGCAAATCGGGGATGGCGATTGCATCTTTCAACATCATCAAGCACCTGCTCATAATGCTCGGCCCATGGCGAAGTGGTTATTTGACAATAACATCCCTGTATTTGACTGGCCTGCACAGATTTCTGACCTGAATCCTACAGAACACCTTCGGGATGTTTTGGAATGTTGACTTCATGCCAGGCCTCACCAACAGACATCGATACCTCTCCTCAGTGCAGCACTCTGTGAAGAATGGGCTGTCATTCCCCAAGAAATCCTTCCAGCACCTGATTGAACATATGCCTGCGAGAGTGGAAGCTGTCATCAAGGCTTAGGTTGGGCCAACACCGTACTGAATTCCAGTATTACTGATGGAGGGTGCCACACATATCTGCTTGTGTCTGTGTATGTGCGGATGGATATGTGTGTGTGCAAGTGTACACCTGTCCTTTTTTCCCCCTAAGGGAAGTCTTTCCGCTCCCGGGATTGGAATGACTCCTTACCCTCTCCCTTAAATCCCACATCCTTTCGTCTTTCTCACTCCTTCCCTCTTTCCTGAAGAAGCAACCGTCGGTTCCGAAAGCTAGAAATTCTGTGTGTGTGTTTGTGTGTTTTATTTATTGTGCCTATCTACCGGCGCTTTCCCGCTTGGTAAGGCTTGGAATCTTTGTTTTTAATATATTTTTCCCATGTGGAAGTTTCTTTCTATTTTATTTACATCATCATTAATTATGTTTTATGTTAGAGGAACTCTTCCTTGGGAGCATTGTTGACTTGCCTGCTAAAACTGAACACATATCAGGAACATTATTCCCAGATGAAACCTTTTTAACCACCATAGGCTGTCAGTTTTGTTCTTTTAATGCATCTTGCTTATAAATTACATTACTTGCCAGTAGTAGACTTAAGCAATTATCATATGCCTGCAATGTAATTCCAAAATTACAGTAAATAGGTAAGACATGTTAATGGATAACACTACCCTCGTATATTACAATTATTCTGAAAATTGCTTACATGATATTGGCAATGTGTGCATCAAATATAAAAGAAGTTTGTGGGGACAGGCACGTTCCCACACATATACGCATTTGTCACACATGTTACAGGTGGGAAACAGGCATCAACCACATGCTAAAACCAGTCATTTTGCAGAGACAAAAGTTATCTCTAGAATGAGCTGCAGTCATATGATCACAGTCTTGTGTACATCATTAATTCTTATTAAACTTCCTACATGATGGACTCTGATTATACTTATCATCATTATAGGCATATCTGAATATTAGTTATTGTAACAATGTTGTTATGTAGTCTTATTACATCAGTTTAAAAATGGCCTCAGATATAAGGTGTAATAAGACCACTTAACATAATTGCTGCAATAGTGATGTTTAATTATGCCTCTAATTATGCATATTGCCGAAGCCCATCACATAAGAAGTTTAATAAGAATTAACAAGTACACAAGACTGTGATCACATGACTGCAGCTTTCTCAGGTGATAACTTTAGTCTCAGCAAAGTGACAGGTCTTATAATGCTCTTTGGTTGATTTATGTTTCCCTTGTTTTGTAACAGTTGTGTGTATGGATGAGGGCAGAAAAGTATATGGTATGCTGCTAAATGAATATCCAAGGGCCAGTAAGCTACCTGATAGTAAGGTTTTGGCCACATGACATTATGTTGTTCTTGTAAGCTGGTTTTGTGTGTGTATGTGTGGTCTCTCTCTCTCTCTCTCTCTCTCTCTCTCTCTCTCTCTCTCTCTCTCTCTGACTGTCTCTCTCTCTCTCTCTCTCTCTCTCTCTCTCTCTCTCTCTCTCTTTCTTCCTTCCTTTTTTTTTAATTTTTTTTTTAAGTGTCCCCCAGTGCATGTTCACATGTTTGTGTATATTGTCTCCATTTAATGTGTTAAACAATGTTTTCTTAAATGCTTGACACACACTTCACCAATACCATGTAAGTAATTTAGTCATTGTATACATAAGTGTTATGTTATCCACTAATCCCTCTTACCTACTTACTGTATATTTATATTACTGATATTTGGTAATGGCCTAAGGCTTAAATTGGCCAGTAATGTAGTTTATACGCATGATGTATTAAAGGAATATAACAACAGGCTACAGTGGTTAAAATGGTTCCATCATTTAGATGATACATTAAGGCTGTAGACCCACACATGAAAAAATTATTCTCAGTGAACGTTTGTCCTTGCAGATTGGAAATAGGAAAGGTCAGTATGATATTAGGAAATTTCAGGAGTGTCCACGATAAGATCCCAGAATTAGTATCACTTATTGACTGTAGTAATGCCCAGCAAAATCCCAGATTCGGATTGGAGTGTGTATTGAAAGGGTAGGTAATATACCAGTGGTGGCAACTCATTTATTGCAGCAAAGAATTTGATATCTAATGAGATTATTGGAGGTTCCAAATGTGAAGCAATGTGCTGGCCGGTGGAGCCGTGCGGTTCTAGGTGCTTCAGTCTGGAACCGCGTGACCACTACGGTCGCAGGTTTGAATCCTGCCTCGGGCATGGATGTGTGTGATGTCCTTAGATTAATTAGTTTTAAGTAGTTCTAAGTTCTAGGGGACTGATGACCACAGATGTCAAGTCCCATAGTGTTCAGAACCATTTTGTGAAGCAATGTGGGTAAAAGTAAAAATACAAAGTGGATCAAACATAGTAATCACATGCTTTTATAGATAACCTGCATCAGGAGCTGTAGTAGTAGTGCACTTAAGGAACAACGTAAAGAATAGTGAGTTTTCTAAAAATGCTGCTGTAAGAGGAGGAGGCTTCAACTTAATAGAATAGTGCCAGAGAAAGGGATTCGTGCGAGACTATTCTGAATATTGTGACTGAAATATTGTTAAAGAATCAACGCATGAGGGCAGTGTCTTGACCTGTTAGCAACTAATAGTCCAAACTTTTTGAATCTGTTAAATATTAAGGCGGAACTCAGGGATTCTAAGGTTGTGATAGCATACTGACTAAGGGTATTACAAGAAATGTGGAGAAAGAGAAGCATTTTTGATTAGCATGAGTAACAGGAGACAAATTGGAGAGTATCTAAGTGGTTGCCATCAAACATTCAGCTGTGAGGACTAAGAGGTGAAACGAAAAAGAGAATAAATTAAAGCACTGTACAGCATGCATTAAGCAAGTATGTGCCGAGGAAGGTTGTGATGGATGAAAACAACCATGTTAGAAAGTTGCTGCAAAATCAAAGACAACTTCATATCCACTGTAAGCCTGGTAGATGAACAGAAGCTGAATGAAGTGAACTGAAAAGGAGTATGAGAAAAGCTGTGTGAGAAGCATTCAATGAATTTCAAATTAAAATTTTGCCAAACATTCTGCCTAAAAATTCAAGTCAGTAAGTGGATTTAAATCATCCTTTCATTTGCTCATTGACAAAATGGAAGACAAAAGAGTGAAAGCTAAATACTAAATTCGGTCTCCCAAAATTGTTACTGTGCTGATCCTGAAATAGCAAATTTAACTAAAACCACTCAACAGTGTGAAGGCAAATGGACTGCGTGGACCAGGTGAGATGTGTGTGAGGTTCTACAGAGAGTATGGAAAATGCCTTGCTGCACTTCTAGCATATGTTTATCATAGGTCACTGGAGCATTGAAGGGTATGTGACAATTGGAAAAAATGTGGGATATTTCCATTTTCAAAGAAGGACATCAGATGCATGAATTAATATATAATGTAAGAGGAAGAGGGAAATATATGGATAGACCAGAACAAGTCAGGATCCAACATTACTTGCTTACTACAAAGGATACTGTAAAATTTTAAGGAACATCATTAAGAAGTCAAGAAGCTTATATGTTCTGACAAAAATTAATAATGTGGATAGTAAGATTAAAACCATATGGAATATTGTCAAACAGGAATGACAGTGCACAGCGTACCATAGCAATAACATTAAATGATGGTGTTGTGAGTGGTGATGATTCACAAGTTGCAAGTATTTTTAACAATCACTTTCTGAATGTAGCAGCAAAAATAGGATTAAAGGGTTCAGCTGAAGATGCAAAAAATATGTTAAAAATGTCATTCCCCAGGACTTTAGACCTTTATAAATAGCACCAACATCCCCCACTGAAATTAAGGGAATTATAAATATACTGAAAAACAAGAGCTCATGTGGTGTTGATGGAGTCTCTAACAGAATTTTGAAATGTGTTGTTGTTGTTATTGTTGTTGTTGTTGTTGTTGTTGTGCTCTTCAGTCATGAGACTGGTTTGATGCAGCTCTCCATGTTACTCTATCCTGTGCAAGCTTCTTCATCTCACAGTACCTACTGCAACCTACATGCTTCTGAATCTGCTTAGTGTATTCATCTTGTGGTCTCCCTCTATGATTTTTACCCTCCACGGCACCCTCCAATACTAAATTGGTGATTCCTTGATACCTCAGAACATGTCCTACCAACCGATCCCTTCTTCTGGTCAAGCTGTGCCAAAAACTTTTCTTCTCCCCAGACCTATTCAATACCTCCTCATTAGTTACATGATCTACATATCTAATCTTCAGCATTCTTCTTTAGCACCACATTTAGAAAGCTTCCATCCTCCTCTTGTTTAAACTAGTTATCGTCCATGTTTCACTTCCATCCATGGCTACACTCCATACAAATACTTTCAGAAACGACTTCCTGACACTTAAATCTATACTCTATGTTAACAATTTTCTCTTCTTCAGAAACGCTTTCCTTGCCATTGCCAGTCTACATTTTATATCCTCTCTACTTCGACCATCATCAGTTATTTTGCTCCCCAAATAGCAAAACTCCTTTACCACTTTAAGTGTCTCCCTTCCTAATCTAATTCTCTCAGCATCACCTGACTTAATTCGACTACATTCCATTATCCTCGTTTCCTTTTGTTGATGGTCATCTTATATCCTCCTTTCAAGACACTATCCATTCCGTTCAACTGCTCTTCCAAGTCCTTTGCTGTCTCTGACAGAATTACGATGTCATCGGCGAACCTCAAAGTTTTTATTTCTTCTCCATGGACTTTAATACCTACTGCGAATTTTTCTTATTGAATCTTATGGATTCTTATGGAATCCATATTGATTTTTATACAGGACATTTTGTTCTCCATGAATGTCATAACGTGTAAACACAAAGCACGTTCCACAGTTCTACAACAGGCTGACATCAGTGACATGGGCCTATAATTATTAGTTTTAGTTATGTCATGTTCCGTAGATCACTTTCACGATTATTTTATCGATATGATGTGGACAAGTCAGATTTGTGATTAGTTGCAATTTCCCCCCCCATCAGTCTGCTAACTGGTTTGATGCGGCCCGCCACGAATTCCTTTCCTGTGCTAACCTCTTCATCTCAGAGTAGCACTTGCAACCTACGTCCTCAATTATTTGCTTGACGTATTCCAATCTCTGTCTTGCTCTACAGTTTTTGCCTTCTACAGCTTCCTCTAGTACCATGGGAGTCATTCCCTCATGTCTTAGCAGATGTCCTATCATCCTGTTCCTTCTCCTTATCAGTGTTTTCCACATATTCCTTTCCTCTCCGATTCTGTGTAGAACCTTCTCATTCCTTATCAGTCCACCTAATTTTCAACATTTGTCTATAGCACAACATCTCAAATGCTTCGATTCTCTTCTGTTCCGGTTTTCCCACAGTCCATGTTTCACTGCCATACAATGCAGTACTCCAGACGTACATCCTCATAAATTTCTTCCTCAAATTAAGGCCGATATTTGATATTAGTAGACTTCTCTTGGCCAGAAATGCCTTTTTTGCCATAGCGAGTCTGCTTTTGATGTACTCCTTGCTCCGTCTGTCATTGGTTATTTTACTGCCTAGGTAGCAGAATTCCTTAACTTCATTGACTTGGTGACCACCAATCCTGATGTTAAGTTTCTCGCTGTTCTCATTTCTACTACTTCTCATTACCTTCGTCTTTCTCCGATTTACTCTCAAACCATACTTTGTACTCATTAGACTGTTCATTCCGTTCAGCAGATCATTTAATTCTTCTTCACTTTCACTCAGGATAGCAATGTCATCAGCGAATCGTATCATTGATATGCTTTCACCTTGTATTTTAATTCCACTCCTGAACCTTTCTTTTATTTCCATCATTGCTTCCTTGATGTACGGATTGAAGAGTAGGGGCGAAAGGCTACAGCCTTGTCTTATACCATTCTTAATACGAGCACTTCGTTCTTGATCGTCCACTCTTTTTATTCTCTCTTGGTTGTTGTACATATTGTATATGACCCGTCTCTCCCTATAGCATACCCCAACTTTTTTCAGAATTTCGAACAGCTTGCACCATTTTACATTGTCGAATGCTTTTTTCAGGTCGACAAATCCTATGAACGTGTCTTGATTTTTCTTTAGCCTTGCTTCCATTATTAGCCGTAACGTCAGAATTGCCTCTCTCGTGCCTTTACTTTTCCTAAAGCCAAACTGATCGTCACCTAGTGCATTCTCAATTTTCTTTTCCATTCTTCTGTATATTATTCTTGTAAGCAGCTTTGATGCATGAGCTGTTAAGCTGATTGTGCGATAATTCTCGCACTTGTCAGCTCTTGCCATCTTCGGAATTGTGTGGATGATGCTTTTTCGAAAGTTAGATGGTATGTCGCCAGACTCATATATTCTACACACCAATGTGAATAGTCGCTTTGTTGCCACTTCCCCTAATGATTTTAGAAATTCTGATGGAATGTTATCTATCCCTTCTGCCTTATTTGACCATAAGTCCTCTAAAGCCCTTTTAAATTCCGATTCTAATACTGGATTCCCAATCTCTTCTAAATCGACTCCTGTTTCTTCCTCTATCACATCAGACAAATCTTCACCCTCATAGAGGCTTTCAATGTATTCTTTCCACCTATCTGCTCTCTCCTCTGCATTTAACAGTGGAATTCCCGTTGCACCCTTAATGTTACCACCGTTGCTTTTAATGTCACCAAAGGTTGTTTTGACTTTCCTGTATGCTGAGTCTGTCCTTCCGACAATCATGTTTTTTTCGATGTCTTCACATTTTTGTTGCAGCCATTTCGTCTTAGCTTCCTATTCATTCCATTCCTATTTCCTACTTTCTATTTATTTCATTCCTCAGCGACTTGTACTTTTGCATTCCTGATTTTCCCAGAACATGTTTGTACTTCCTCCTTTCATCAATCAACTGAAGTATTTCTTCTGCTACCCATGGTTTCTTCGCAGCTACCTTCTTTGTACCTATGTTTTCCTTCCCAACTTCTGTGATGGCCCTTTTTAGAAATGTCGATTCCTCTTCAACTGTGCTGCCTACTGCGCTATTCCTTATTGCTGTATCTATAGCGTTAGAGAACTTCAAAAGTATCTCGTCATTCCTTAGAACTTCCGTATCCCACTTCTTTGCGTATTGATTCTTCCTGACTAATGTCTTGAACTTCAGCCTACTCTTCATCACTACTATAGTGTGATCTGAGTCTATATCTGCTCCTGGTTGGTTGGTTGGTTGGTTTGGGGAAGGAGACCAGACAACGTGGTCATCGGATTAGGGAAGGATGGGGAAGGAAGTCGGCCGTGCCCTTTCAGAGGAACCATCCTGGCATTTGCCTGGAGTGATTTAGGGAAATCACGGAAAACCTAAATTGGGATGGCCGGACGTGGGATTGAACCGTCGTCCTCCCGCATGCGAGTCCAGTGTGTAACCACTGCGCCACCTCCCACATGGGAAAAATATATTAAAAACAAAGATTACAAGACTTACCAAGCGGGAAAGCGCCGGTAGATAGGCACAATAAATAAAACGCACAAACACACACACACAGAATTTCGAGCTTTCGCAACCGGCGGCTGCTTCGTCAGGAAAGAGGGAAGGAAAAGGAAAGATGAAAGGATGTGGGTTTTAAGGGAGAGGGTAAGGAGTCATTCCAATCCCGGGAGCGGAAAGACTTACCTTAGGGGAAAAAAAGGATAGGTATATACTCGCACACGCACACACACCCATATCCATCCATCCAGACACAAGCAGTCATATGTAAAGGCAAAGAGTATGGGCAGAGATGTAAGTCGATGCGGAAGTGTGGAGGCAAAGATTATGTTGAATGACAGGTGAGGTATGAGCGGGCAACTTGAAATTAGCAGAGATTGAGACCTGGTGGATAACGAGAAGAGAGGATATATTGAAGGGCAAGTTCCCATCTCCGGAGTTCGGATAGGTTGGTGTTGGTGGGAAGTATCCAGATAACTCGGACGGTGTAACACTGTGCCAAGATGTGCTGGCCGTGCACCAAGGCATGTTTAGCCACAGGCTGATCCTCATTACCAACAAACACTGTCTGCCTGTGTCCATTCATGTGAATGGACAGTTTGTTGCTGGTCATTCCCACATAGAAAGCGTCACAGTGTAGGCAGGTCAGTTGGTAAATCACGTGGGTGCTTTAACACATGGCTCTGCCTTTGATCGTGTACACCTTCCGGGTTACAGGACTGGAGTAGGTGGTGGTGGGAGGGTGCATAGGACAGGTTTTACACCGGGAGCGGTTGCAAGGGTAGGAGCCAGAGGGTAGGGAAGGTGGTTTGGGGATTTCATAGGGATGAACCAAGAGGTTACAAAAGTTAGGTGGACGGCGGAAAGACACTCTTGGTGGAGTGGGGAGGATTTCATGAAGGATGGATCTCATTTCGGGGCAGGATTTTAGGAAGTCGTATCCCTGCTGGAGAGCCACATTCAGAGTATGATCCAGTCCCGGGAAGTATCCTGTCACAAGTGGGGCACTTTTGGGGTTCTTCTGTGAGAGGTTCTGGGTTTGAGGGGATGAGGAAGTGGCTCTGGTTATCTGCTTCTGTACCAGGTCGGGAGGGTAGTTGCAGGATGCGAAAGCTGTTTTCAGGTTGTTGGTGTAATGGTCCAGGGATTCAGGACTGGAGCAGATTCGTTTGCCATGAAGGCCTAGGCTGTAGGGAAGGGACCGTTTGATATGGAATGGGTGGCAGCTGTCATAATGGAGGTACTGTTGCTTGTTGGTGGGTTTGTGTGGACGGATGTGTGAAGCTGGCCATTGGACAGATG
This sequence comes from Schistocerca gregaria, assembly GCF_023897955.1. Lineage (NCBI taxonomy): Eukaryota > Metazoa > Arthropoda > Insecta > Orthoptera > Acrididae > Schistocerca > Schistocerca gregaria. Next base: position 71,413,908 of record NC_064920.1, read on the forward strand.
GAGGTCAACGTCGAGGAAAGTGGCATGGGATTTGGAGTAGGACCAGGTGAATCTGATGGAACCAAAGGAGTTGAGGTTGGAGAGGAAATTCTGGAGTTGTTCTTCACTGTGAGTCCAGATCATGAAGATGTCATCAATAAATCTGTACCAAACTTTGGGTCGGCAGGCTTGGGTAACCAAGAAGGCTTCCTCTAAGCGACCCATAAATAGGTTGGCATACGAGGGGCCATCCTGGTACCCATGGCTGTTCCCTTTAATTGTTGGTATGTCTGGCCTTCAAAAGTGAAGAAGTTGTGGGTCAGGATGAAGCTGGCTAAGGTGACGAGGAAAGAGGTTTTAGGTAGGGTGGCAGGTGATCGGCGTGAAAGGAAGTGCTCCATTGCAGCGAGGCCCTGGACGTGTGGGATATTTGTGTATAGGGAAGTGGCATCAATGGTTACAATGACGGTTTCCGGGGGTAACAGACTGGGTACGGATTTCAGGCGTTCGAGAAAGTGGTTGGTGTCTTTGATGAAGGATGGGAGACTGCATGTAATGGGTTGAAGGTGTTGATCTACGTAGGCAGAGATAAGTTCTGTGGGGGCTTGGTAACCAGCAAAATCGTAACTTTTTAATAACCTGATGAATTCTGGAGTCTCCTAAGGGGTAGTATTTTTGAAACTACTGTGCTGGTTCTGCATGCCAATCTAGTAAACACACAAACTTTTACAACTGTGGTATACTCATGTTATTCCATTGTGCCTTCCAAAATTAAGGCCGATATTTGATATTAGTAGACTTCTCTTGGCCAGAAATGCCTTTTTTGCCATAGCGAGTCTGCTTTTGATGTCCTCCTTGCTCCGTCCGTCATTGGTTATTTTACTGCCTAGGTAGCAGAATTCCTTAACTTCATTGACTTGGTGACCACCAATCCTGATGTTAAGTTTCTCGCTGTTCTCATTTCTACTGTGCTGGTTCTGCATGCCAATCTAGTAAACACACAAACTTGTACAACTGTGGTATACTCATGTTATTCCATTGTGCCTTCCAAAATGATGAGATTACCGAGGGAATGCCTTCCAGCATGAGCAGTTCTTACAAGTTTTAACAGGGTGTTTACTTTTAGACTATTCATACTGTACATGCCAACAGCCATCTGCATAAAACATGTTTCATTTGAGTAGGCCACTGTTGCCACTTAGTCAAAGTCTACATTCAGTATCGGTGTGCAAATTCAAACCTTCGTCACCAAGCAACATAGTGTCAGCACGGGTGCATGAACCAGATTCTTAATTGGGTTTAAATCTGGTGAGTTTGTTTATCAGGTGAGTATGGTAAATTCATCCTGGTGCACTTCAAACAAAGCACATACACTGTGAACAGTATGGTATGTCACTGTCCTGTGGAGGCCCATACGCTGTAACGTTCACTGAACAGTCATTAAGGTGATACTGTTTGTAGCTCCTTGGTTCAGTGGGTGGCCAGTTGTTTAACAGTTGCACATCTATTTGCCTGTTCACATTTCCACAGCCATGGTTCACCCCTGTCATCTGTGGCCCATGGTGCATCATGGTTAATTCGACACTGGATTTGGATAGCACAGTTTTGCCATGCACAGTATACTTTAACTATGGTGGCACCCAAACTTTACAAAATTAACCATTTCAGAAATACTTCCACCCTTGGCCAGAAAGCCAATGATCATGCCCTTTTAGGTGTCAGATATGTTGCTCCATTTCCTCAGTAAGACGATGACTGCATTATTTTCCAGGCACACTTTATATGCCCTCTGTCTGTAAGTGGTTATTGCACATTGACATTGAACATAGGCTGTGGTCTCATTAATGTGACTGGACTGTGTAGTAGCTCACCAACAATCCAGTTCTTTATTAGATATGCTGCTGTGTTACCCCCATTTATTTCATGTTGATAACCTTATACTCACCTGACCTGAGGTTTTGTGCCCCCTGTCATTACTCTTGCATACCTGTCACTGTTTGTAACTTCTAACATTTTCATTTCTCTTTTTAAATTCTGTAACCCGACTACCTAATTGAGGGATCTAACATCCTACACTCTGATGCATACACCCCACACTCTGATGCATAGAATACCAGATATATTTTTCTTGATCATTATGTCCTCCTGAGTAGTCCTTACCCAGAGATTTGAATGGGACACTATTTTACTTCTGGGATATTCTATCCAAGAGTATACCAGTATCATTAAAGCATACAATCTAGCTCCATGTCCTCAAGAAGTATAATGACCGTAGATAATTTCAGTCATTCACAGTACCAACATAGTAAGGATGTATTGTTTTATGTTACAAGATTTTATCAGTCAACTGTGGAGACCAGCCTGTTCCAATGCTGCCGCTTGGGGTGCAGGTGCTTCCACGCATCCCTTAGATCACACCCACACAGATGTAGCTATTATAGGCTACCCGCCACATGCTGTGATGTTCCACTGGTTCTTTATCACGATATCAAGTGGCGAAGTAAAGTCTGATTAAGAGCCAAGGCTTCCTGTTGTTTAATCGTGCTCACTTTATTATTTCAGCATACTTGCCAATCTCTTCCAATTGAACTTCTTTTCTTGAAGTGCTGCAGTTACTGCTGGAAGTTAAAAGTAGAAATCCAAAGTCCAGCATTCAAAGTAAATGTGAGGCTTGTCATTAACAGTATCTCTTATATTATGCTCTTATTTACAAAAACTTCCATTACAAAGTTCCATTATGCGGAACATTACAAAAACATTGATAAGTCCAAATAAATTCTCTCTTCATTGACAGATGTCAGTTGAATGTATCCATACATGAAGTTTCTCTTGTTCCCCCGATGTCACAGGCATTGTCACGGCCACTCTTCCTCCATGGCATGCACCAAATCTCCAGGGCAGGAACCGATGACACAGAATAAACCTCCTGACCAGCAAGCACCATGAACATGGTGCTGTTTTTTCATTGTTCGAGCTTAAAGATATGATGCATCCATCCATCCATCCATCCATCCATCCATCCCACCTTTTGACTGGTCTATGATGACAGAAACAATGTACACCACCTGCTGCCTTTTTCAAACGATTTTACAGAAATTATGCGGCAAAAAAAAATTCATTTTTTCATTACGTCTAGCTTTATATGTCAGGTTCATGATGATGTAACCATCATTTCTTTAACAGTGATAGTTATTGTGCTTTTTACATGGAAGTAAGGCTCTGTGGGAAGTTTGCAATGAAAAATAGGGGTTGCCATGATTTTGTGTTTTTTGCATGTTATGTAATATGTTGCTGCATATGAAATTTAGCTAACATAGCAGATTTTTCTTTAGACTGGAGTGGAGGTCTCAGTTTGTCACCAGTCTTGAGAAAATTGATCTGATCTAGCACAGTCATTTGTTATCACACCGTGCCAGTCATAAAAACAGAGTGAAATATTTATGATGCTCCTCATATTTTGTAAGCAATTTGAGATACCAAAAAGACATTTTGGCAAATGATAGCACTTTTTTAATGAAAGAATTGGACTATAGATAACTAGCAAAATGAGAAATGCTATGGTTTTGGGAACAACATAATTGAATACATTACACATTTATTTTGTACTGAGGATGTGCTTTTTCATAAGCTTACTCTTTCTCAGTTCTTCATTTAATAAACCGCTGTTCCAGAATTCTTTTACAATTGTGGCTGCACAACGTGTTACTGATGTGACATTTTGTAAACAAAACTGTGTTTTGGCAAGAGAAGCAAATTTTAACATGGCAACAAGAGTAATGCATAATGTTCCTCAAAATTCACCACTCACGATGCTTCTCTGAAAGTTGCAAGTGGTTACCTAACCAAGTGAAAATTAATTGCTGCATTTTCAGTGGAATTCTTTTTAGGTACTAACCAAAACAGGGGTGACAGATCTTTTTGAATGTTCATGCAAGTGTGGATGTGGAAGGCCTCCACTTAATATTTACAAAACATGTGAGCACAGGCTTCAGTTTAGAATTGCACCTCCACTCCAGCTCTCAGCATTTCCTCTACAGCATCTGTTTATAACCCCCACCACTACCGCTCGCCCCACGCATGTCCTGTTGACTGTGCATCTACCGGCCATGTTGTTTTGTGTGGACTCCAGCTTGGCCTGGAAGTGTTCCTTCATATCAACAGCTCAAAGTTATGTTTCTGACCTGAAACACTATTTTGGATCTCAATTTGCTACTGTATTTAATGAGTGTTTATACAAGGGGGAACAATGTTGTACAGAGAGTGCTGAGAGAATTTATAGGTCTTGGAAAGGTTCTTCAGGTATAGTTGTAGTAGAACCAAAGATGGTAAACCAAGTCCCTCAAGACAAGTCTTTGTGCAGTGAATGAAACAAGAATGGCTTGATCACACTTCTGTAAAGAGGGATGTCGAGAGTGTAGCATTATGGTGGAACAGGCACAATAAGGTGCTGATGCAATGGTTGTAACATCTTCCTTTTCAAGGACCAATGTTTCTGGAAGTGTCGTCATAGTGGGAGAAGATGTTGATCTCCATGTGCTCATGACTGGTTTAGGATCAGACATCAAGTCAGAAAGAGGAAGTACAGAACACAAGTAGTTTTGCACTGTGTCGTACAGATCTGACAATGTACATATTTCATTCACTCACAGTGTTAGTGGATGTGATACAACACTCACTTTTTTTTGGCCAAGGAAAAATGAAGTTTTGCAAAATTATTGAGAAACATGAACACCTAAACTCAGCTCTTGATGTGTTCAAGAAACCAGCCATTACCCATGTAGAAATAATAACAGCTGGAGAACAGTTTACTGTCACACTGTATAGTGGAGGTGTCAGCAATTCCCATATGCTAAACGATCTGTGGTATCAGCTATTCACCAAGGCTCGCAGAAAAAGCTAATTCAGTCTTGCATGGCTACCATCGACAAATGATGCTGCGCAACATAATTCATTATGGAGCCAATAAGTCCAAAGTTGGGTGGGAAACTGAAAACCTCCTGAGAAATGTGGTTGGACTCACAGCAACCATGGTACAAGGCTTCTTGTAAAGAGCCAAGATCCAACACCTGAGTCAGTTCTTCACATTGATTCATGCTCATGCAAGTTGAGCCGTGTCTTTTTAGTCATTAGTTTTCTGACAGTTTGACACAGGCTGCCACATATTCCTCTCCTGTGCTACCCTCCTCATGTGTGAGTAGCAGTTGCACACTACGTCCTCAATTATTTTTTGGATGTATTGAAATATCTGTGTTCCACTAGGGTTTTTACCCCTTACAGTTCACTTTAGTATCATGAAGGTTATTCCCTGATGCCTTAACACATGTCCTATCATCTGGCCCTTCTTCTTGTTAGTGTTTTCCTTTCTTTGCCAGATCTGTGGAGAATCTCCTCAGTTCTTCTCAGTTCACCTGATTTGCAATATTTTTCTGTATAGCACTTTGATTCAGTTTTCTTTTGGTTTTCCCACTGTCCACAATTCACTACCATTGAATGCTTTTCTCCAAATGTATCTCTTCAGAAGTTTCTTTCTCAAATTAAGGCCAGTATTCAATACCAGTAGACATCTTTTGGCCAGGATGATCTCCTTGCTTCATTCTTCATGGGTGATTTTGCGTCCAAGGTAGCAGAATTCCTTAACTTCATCTGCTTTGTGATTTCCAGTTTGTCGCTATTTTCATTTCTGCTACATCTCATGACCATTGGATTTTTCCACGTTACTCTCAAGTCATATTCTATACTCATTAAACTGTTATCTTCATCTGTCAGATCCTGTACTTCTTCTTCATATTCACCAAGGACAGCAATGTCATCAGCAGATCTTATCATTGATATCCCTTCACACCACACTGGATTTTAATCCCACTCTTGAACCTTTCTTTTATTTTCGTCATTGCTTCTTCAATGTGTGGATTGAGCAGTAGGGGTGAAAGACTGCTGCTCTGTCTTACACTGTTTTTAATCTGAGCACTTTGTTCTTTGTCTTAAAATCTCATTGTTCTCCCTTGCTCCTATTTTTCTCAGAATTTCAATCATTTTGCACCATTTGGCATTTTTCAATGCTTTTTCTAGCTCAATGAATGCTATGAACATGTCTTTATGTTTCTTTAACCTTGTTTCCATTATGAAACACAGCATGATAACTGCCTCCCTGGTGCCATTATCTTTCCTAACCAAACTGATCATCATCTAATAGGCCCTCAGTTTTCTTTTCCATTCTTCCGTGTCTTGTTCTTGCCAGCAGCTTGGATGCGTGAGCTGTGAAGCTGATTGTGCAATCTGCCCTTGCTATCTTTGGACTTCAGTTGATGATATTTTTTGAAGCCTCATAGATTTTACACCCCAGCTTGAATATGCCTTTGGTTCTCACTTCCTCCAATGATTTTAGAGAACACAACGATATTTTATCTATCCCATCTGCCTTATTTGATCTCAAGTCTTCCAGAGCTCTTTATAATTCTGACTCTAATACTGGTCTCCTTTGTCATCCCTCTCGCCTCCAATTTCTTCTTCAAGTATGTCATCATACAGGTCCTCCCCCTCATACAGACCTACAGTGTACTATCTCCACCTCTGTTCTGTGTTTAACAGTGGAACTCATATTGCACTCTTAATGTTACCACCTTGCTTTTAATTACACTGAAGATTGTTTTGGCTTTTCTATATGCTGAATAAGTCCTTCTGCCGATCATTTCTTTTTTGATCTCCTCACACCTTTTCTGCAGCCATTCACCTTGGATGCCCTGTACTTACTATTTATTTCATTTCTAAGGGGTTTATACTGCTGTACTCCTGTCTTTCCTGAGCATTTTTATACTTCTTTTGTTGATCACTTGAAGTACGCTGAGGTGACAGAAATCATGGGATAGTGATACATTGATTCATTTGAGAAGGATACCAACATGATTATGGTCGCACAGTGGTAATTAACAGACTTTGAATGTGAGATGATTGTTAGAGTTAGTTGCATGGAACATTCCATTATTGGAAATAATTAGGGAATTCAGTATTCCAAGACACACAGTGTCAAGAGTGTGCTTAGAATATCAAGCTTCAGACAGTGTCTCTCACCACGGAGAACACTGTTGCTGATGGCCTTCATTTAACGAGCAAGGGTGGCAGTGTTTGCATAGTGTTGATACTGTTAACGGACAAGCATCAAAGCATAAAATAACTGCAGGAATCAATGTGGGATGTACGATGAATGTATCCATTAGGACAGTGCAGCATAATTTGGCACTAATGGGCTATGTCAGTAAACAACTGACGCAAGTGCCTTTGCTAACAGCATGACATCGCCTGCAGTGTCTCACCTGGGCTCATGATTGTATCGGTTGGACCCTAAATGATTGGAGAATCGTGCCCTGGTCAGGTGACTACTGATTTCAGTTTGCAAGAGCTAATGGTAGGGTTCGAGCGCGATGCAGAATTCACAAAGCCATGGACCCAGGTTGTTCAGCCAGGCTCTGTGCAAGTTGTTGGTGGCTCCATAATGTTGTGGACTGTGTTTACCTGGGAGGAACTGGGGCCTCTGATCCAACTGAACTGATCATTGACTGGAAATGATTATGTTTAGCTACTTGGAGACCATTTCCAACCTTTTGTGGACTTTTCTGTTCCTAAACAGTAATGGAATTTGTATGGATGACAATGTGCCTTGTAACTGGGCCACAATTGTTTTCGATTGGTTTGAAAAGCGTTTGGACAGTTCAAGCCAATGATTTGGCCACCCGTCAAACATTATGGGACATAATCGAGAGGTCAGTTCGTGCAGAAAATCCTGCACTGTCAACACGTTAGCAATGATGGGTGGCTATAGAGGCCTCATGGCTCATTATTTCTGCAGGAACTTCTAGTGATTTGTAGAGCCCATGCCATGTTCAGTTGCTGCAACTACCTCAAGAAAAAGGAGGTCCAACAGGATATTGATTTTCTCAGCTCAGTGTATTCCATGTGTTACCTATGGTTTCGTTACACTTACCTTCCTTGTACCTAAGTTTGCCTGTACATTATCTGTGATTCCTTTTTTTTGGATATGTTCACTTCACATCAGAGTTGTTCCATGTCAAATCAACACACTTTAAATAAAAATTTTACCTTACCCTCTTAGATTTTGCTGAATGTTGGTGTACTTATAGTGGGTGCTGAAAATAAGAAAAATACCAAATTTCAATTTTTTACCTCACAGCATTTCTGAAATATGGCTCTTTTCAAAAACCAGCCAAAAATGTGTGAACAGACTTTCTTTAAATTCCCCTAGGAGCTGCCCTAATTGAGCTAGAGAACTGGGAAAGGTGTCATTTTGCAGCATTTTTCATGCTCTTTCCACGGATATACAACAAAACATAGCTTCTAATTAATAACCTTTTCCAAAATACTAATTAATATTTTGATTTAATTTTTTTACAAAAAGTACATAATCTAAAATTTTCTAAATATTTCCGTAACTACTTCATACTGTTGTAAATCACATAAAATATAAATGTGGGATGACGATGGGTTCATTGTTAAAAAAAAAATTAATCCGGACTCTTGTTTTTCACTAACGGCCCAAACTGACCTTTAAGGTAGTACATCAGTAGAGGACCGTATACATAGGGCTTGATGTCTGTACAATAATTCAGAGACTGGAGCCATTGTTGAGATGATGTAGTCTGCATTGTTACCTTCTAAGGCTTTGTTTGCCTACAGCATTATTGTGCACTGTGGTTTTAGTGCAAAACAATTGTTACCTCTGTGTTGACCAGTCTGTATCTATTATATTTAACAGTTCATTTTCAAGTAAATCTATACATTGAAGGACAGTTTATAAGTGGTTTTTGTATAAATATGGATCCAAGTAAAAAGTGCAGTGCTGTAAGAGAGCAGTGTTGTAATCCATTGAAGAAGTCAAATCATTTTATTAGAGACAGAAAAAAACTGAGAAATGTCACAACATGGATGCCCAAATTATTTTCTCAAATACCAAGTGGTGCCAAGATTTTTGATAAATGTAGGAAAGATGTAACCAAATTGAAAAATACACCAGAGCCCATCAGTGATGAAAGTGTTGAAGAAGAATCTTCTGGATCAGAGAATCATCTGAGACCAAGACCCTGATTGCACTCCAACTTCAGTAGCTGTTAAAACATTTAACACTTCAAGAACTTAGTGAGTCCCCAACTGACAAGAGAAAACTAACATCTAGGCATTACAAAAATCAAAAGTGAAGAAAATCTCATCAATGACACGTAAACTTTTTGTTGCTCCTGAAACTTCTTCGTCAGATACTGATACTGATGACTCCTTCTTGAAAATCTTAAAAGAAAGTTTAAAAATTCTGTAAGTGGAGCAAAACAACTAATGACTCTTACAAGTTTACCTAAAACATGGAGTATCAGGAGAATAATGAGGGAATTTAATGCTCCTAATTACATTGTTCGGCAGTCCAAAAAAATTTTGAAGAGAAAGGATTCATGAAAGGTCCAAACCTAAAACCAGGTAAGTGTTTACCAACAGAAACTGTCAAAACTGTACATTCATTTTATGAAAATGATGAAGTTAGCAGGGCAATGCCAGGTATTAAAGATTGTGTGACAATTACAGAAACAAGTGGAAATAAAACAAAAATATCAAAAAGACTTACTTTGTGTAACCTTAAAGAAGCTTACAAGCATTTTAAAGACAAGTTTCCTAACATAAAAATAGGTTTCTCTAAATTTGCTGAGGTGAGACCAAAACATTGTGTATTAGCTGGCCGGAGTGGCACACACACTGTCTGCGTGTGCACAACTCACCAAAACATAAAACTAATGATAGAAAATGCCAAACTAAATATAGTAACAAACAGAAGCTTAAACAATTATAAGCAGTGCATTGCAAAAATTCTTTGCAACCCATCATCAGTTGATTGCAACATGGGAAACAGTGAATACTGACCAGGAGAAACTGTCATACATAAAATTTTAAAAGACTCTTTTCATGAAAACTTAATTGAACAAGTTCAGTTGCGACAGTGGATGTCAGTTGACCAATGTAATCTGGAAACTGTTCAGAAAATTTCTGAAGAATTCATAGATTTATTTTGTAGTAAGATGTCGACTTTGATTCGGTATGATTTCATTGCCAAGCAACAACGAACATTCCTTAACTCCACAAGAGAAAACCTTATGGAATCTGAACTTGTTGTCATATGTGATTTTTCAGAAAATTATAGTATAGTTCTACAGGATGAAGGTCAGAGTTTCCACTGGACAAGACAACAGATTACCATTTATCCTTTTGTTATATATTACAAACAGGAAGACAAAAAATTGAGCATATGAGCTTTGTCATTGTTTCCGATTGCCTGGAGCATAATACAACTGCAGTTTATACCTTTCAAAAGAAGCTAATTTCGTGTCTAACAAATAAATTTCAAAAGATTCCAATAAAGATATACTATTATTCTGACAGTTCTGCCGCTCAGTATAAAAATAATAAAAACTTCCTGAAATTTTGCCTTCATGAGGAAGGCTTCAACTTAAAAGCTGAGTGGCACGTTTCAGGCACAGCACATGGGAAAGGGCCTTGTGATGGAGTAGGGGGTTCAGTAAAGAGACTGGCAGCCCGTGCAAGTTTGCAAAGGCTATACCAAAATGAGATCCAAACCACATGAGATCTATTTGAGTGGGTTGTAGATAACATCACAACTGTTGATTTTGCATATTCCACTCAAGAAGACTACGCTGCTTCATAAATATTCTTAAAAAGGCGACTTGAAGAGGCATTGACAATCAAAGGAACACAGCAATTTCACACTTTCATTCCCAACACTACATCAAAATTAATAGTCAAATACTTCTCACGTGATATTCAGAGTTGGGAGAGGGAAGTAACTACAGCACCAGACAAACTGAAGTTACAAGATGTATCAAGCTATGTCACCACTGTATATGGCAGAAACTGGTGGCTTGGGTGCATTTTATTAAAAAACAAAAAAACAAAAACAAAACAAAAAACAAAAAAAACGAAGAACTTGATGAAGTGAAAAGAACTTTTCTTCATCCATGTGGACCAGCTAAGTCATTCTCTTATCCTGCACATGCAGATGTCCTGTGGGTGTCAGTTGTGGATGTTCTCACAAAAGTGAATCCATTTACTTCGACAGGGAGAACATACATTCTTAATAAACGTGATGTAAACCAAACCCAGTCAGCTTTATCAAAATGTAATATGTGAAGTTCCAAGACTATTTATTGGGAAACGGCTTTCAACTCAAAACTTAATTTTTGTCTCAGGTTAGTGTTAATGTAAATTTTATAGAAAGTTGTTTCACAATTATTGTTAGTACCTACTGTGTTAAATTTAGCTATGTACAGATACCTGTTACTCAAAAACAAGCATTACATATTGAATTTGTTTAATAGTTCCATTTCAGATGTCATGGACCAGAACTATTATGTAAATACTTATTCATACTTTATTTCAGTTTGTAGTTAAATGCTCAATTTCTTGTTTTTGTTATATCGGTTAATATACTGTTAGTGAAGTGGTATGAAATTCAAATAAGCAATCAACTTAATTATAAAATACACTGATTAGTTTTGGGTTAATAAGGTGATGTTTTGATATTTCTAATGCTTTTTCTTACTTACCTTCCAGTATATTTTAAAGAAATTCCTCTTTGTTAAAGGTCAGTTTGGTCAAATTTGGGCCGTTAGTGAAAAACAGGAGTCCGGAATAATTTTTTTAAAGAATGAACCCATCATCATCCCACATTTATATTTTGCCATGTGATTTACAACAGTATGAAGTAGTTGTGGAAATATTTTGAAAATTTTCAATTATGTGCTTTTTGTAAAAAATTAAATCAAAATATTAATTAGTATTTTGAAAAAGGTTATTAATTAGAAACAACGTTTTGTTGTATATCCCTGGAAAGAGCATGAAAAATGCTGCAAAATGACACCTTTCCAAGTTCTCTAGCTCAATTAGGGCAGCTCCTAGGGTAATTTAAAGAAAGTCTGTTCACACATTTTTGGCTGGTTTTTGAAAAGAGCCATATTTCAGAAATGCTGTGAGGTAAAAAATTGAAATTTGGTATTTTTCTTATTTTCAGCACCCACTATAAGTACACCAACATTCAGCAAAATCTAAGAGGGTAAGGTAAAATTTTTATTTAAAGTGTGTTGATTTGACATGGAACAACTCTGATGTGAAGTGAACATATCCAAAAAAAAGGAATCACAGATAATGTACAGGCAAACTTAGGTACAAGGAAGGTAAGTGTAACGAAACCATAGGTAACACATGGAATACACTGAGCTGAGAAAATCAATATCCTGTTGGACCTCCTTTTTCTTGAGGTAGTTGCAGTAACTGAACATGGCATGGGCTCTACAAATCACTAGAAGTTCCTGCAGAAATAATGAGCCATGAGGCCTCTATAGCCACCCATCATTGCTAACGTGTTGACAGTGCAGGATTTTCTGCACGAACTGACCTCTCGATTATGTCCCATAATGTTTGACGGGTGGCCAAATCATTGGCTTGAACTGTCCAAACTTTTTTTCAAACCAATCGAAAACAATTGTGGCCCAGTTACAAGGCACATTGTCATCCATACAAATTCCATTACTGTTTAGGAACAGAAAAGTCCACAAAAGGTTGGAAATGGTCTCCAAGTAGCTAAATTAAAGAAAGTCCATTCACACATTTTTGGCTGGTTTTTGAAATGTTTACATAGCCATGTTTCAGAAATGGTTTGAGATAAAAAATTGAAATTTGGTATTTTTCTTGGTCTCTGTGCACACTACAAGTATACCAACTTACAGCAAAATCTAAGAGGGTGAGGTAAAATAGGTGTTATGATTTGGCATGGAAGGACTCATCAGCTGAACTGCCTATTTGGTGTTCCTTATTGCAGTAGCCACATCTTTAATGAACTTCAAGCACATCTTGTCATTTGTCAATAACTCAGTATTCCACTTTCTTCCACATTGATTTTTTTGGACGAGTCCCATAAACTCCAGCCTATTCTTCATTATTACTTAATTGTGATCTGAGTCCATATCTGCACCTGGGTACACCGTACAATCCAATATCTGATTTTGGAATCTCTGTCTGACCATCATGTAATCCAGATGGAAACTCCCTTTATCTCTCAGTCTTTTCCAAGTACATTTCCTCCTCTTGTGATTCTTGAGCAGAGTATTCACTGTTATCATCTGAAATTTATTGGAGAACTCAATTAGTTTTCTCCTCTCTCATTCCTACTGCCAAGCCAATATTCTCCCATAACCATTTCTTTTGTTCCTTCACCTATAATTGTGTTCCAATCCCCCATGACTATTACATTTTCATCTCCCTTTACATACTGAATTACCCATTCAATACCCTCATATACTTCCCCTATCTCTTCAACTGCTGTTTGCAATGTTTGCTTGTATACCCGAATTACCATGGCAGCATCGGTTTACTGTCAAATCTGATGAGAATAACCCTATTGCTGAACTGAACTGTCCACAGTAACTTTCTCTCTGCTCTCGCTTCCTATTTGTAACGAATTATACCATTTTCTGCTGCTGTTGATATTACCCCATATTTGTCTGACCAAAAATTCTTATCCTCTTTGCATTTCACATCACTGATCCTGAGTTTTTGCATTTCTTTTTGTTGCGGGATGATATTTGTAATTATAGACACTCTGGAAATATTGATTGTCCTTGTATTAATGTTTTATATTGCATGATGTACATTCCTTGGAGAGAAATAAATTAATGTTGTATTGGAATCATGGTGTTGTGTACCCATAATATTTTGGTGCCGGTTGCGATTTCCTGCGAGATTTCAACAATTATCGGCTTACTTCACACTGCAGGAAACAACAGATGACATCGGACCACATCACAAGCTAAGTCCATTCCAATATAATATGATCGCATGAACTGGTTGCTTCAAAACAATTTTTGCGGCTTTGTATTGCAAGCCCGAAACTTGCACTCAGAGTAGCTAGTTTTGTTAAAAGGTTTTCGTTCACTTACGTCTGCGCATACGCTGCTTGTTAAACGTTTAAGCTATTCACAAGTGCACTTGTAAACAATCGTACAACAGCCATCTTTAGTGAAACATAATGCAGGACGAATCCGAGATACAGGTAGCAAACTTCAAAAGAAAGCGAACTAGGGTGCGGACTAATGCTATGCGGTTTTGTGCAGTTGTTGATGCTCTTACCATAGGAAGCGCGTTTGATGATTTTGAACATTACAGGGAACCTCTTCAAGAAACTCTAGAGAAGCTCGTTTCATTAGATGACGCTATTCATAATTTTCTTTCTGATGATGAATACAATGCAGACGTGCTGAGCTGTGAGGAATTTATAGACAAAGTCAAACACGCTATAGCGAAGGCTACAAAAGCAATTGATTACAAGCTTCCAACCACAACGTCGCAGATGAATATAACGTCACCACCAGTGCTCACACAACCAACTATATTCCATTCTGTCTAGCTACCAGCAATTAAGCTTGAGTCAGTTTGTGTAGATGTCGAAATGTGGTCCCGCTTCTGGGAATAATTTGAATCGACCATTGATAAAGACCTATCCCTTTCTACAATAAACAAACATGTTTTCCTACGAGGGTATCTTTCAGCGAACCGAAGTTGCTAGTAGATGGAATACCTATAACGGCTAACACGTATGAAGAAACAAAGAAAATTTTATTGAATAGATACGGAGATAGCAATCGCATTATGCAGGTGCACCTCGATTATTTGGATGCGCTAAACCCTGTACAGTCAGCGACACCAGAAATGCTAAACAGTACATTCCTGGAATGTAACCGTCGTATTCAAGCACTGCGTGCCTTAGGAGAAGACGTCGTAGCATACGGTAAAATTCTCACTCCGAAAATTCTGAATGCATTTCCCACTGAAATGTGCCAGAAATGGGTCATTCATGCTAAAAGAACTGAAGTAGCGGGAGGAGATGTACTGAAACTACTTAACTTTTTGGAAGAAGAAGTTTGTGGTGCTCTCACTGCACAAAAGATTCATAAGAATATCAATCATCTCCTAGCTTCACGCCCACTGCAGCATCGCTTCACATAAATTCAAAGCAAGCGAAAAATCCGCATAAGCCTAAACGAGAAGTACCGGTGAAAGCATTTTGCGAAGCTCACTCTCATTGGGCCCAAGACTGCAACATAGTAACTGACAGCCAACAACATATCGATAAACTAAAGCAAGATAATCGCTGTTTTATATGTCTAAACCGAGGTCATAATGCTAGAAACTGCAGTAAGAAGGGCAAGGTCTCGTGTTCTAAGTGCAAGAAAAGTCACCACAAAGCTATCTGTACTGACATTGCTGCCTCTTCTTCATCCTCTCAGCAAAGTAGCTCTACATCTGTAGGGAGAATCGACGTAAGTTCAACAGGTTTTATTTATCTTCAGACAGCTCGAGTGTGGGTCAGTGGACCCGCAGGATTAAGCAAACTTGCCGCTGCGTTCTGGATAGCAGTAGTCAGTCAAGCTTCACTTCCAAGTTCCTGATTGATGAGCTAGGTTTAAGAACTATAGAACATCTTGATCTATCTGTCAATGCCTTTGAAATGCCATCCGCAAACTTCATCGCATTCACACTACAGGATACATGGTCTAATTCCAAGATGTCTATGACAGCGTTTGAAAGCACATACTCCTTTTCCGCGCACCCAACTGTGCCTTCCAATTTAAGAAAACTTGTACGCACACAGGGACTTAAGTTTGTGGACCTAAGGGATGGTACAGAAGATCTTCCCATTGAGATTCTTATCGGAGTAGATTACTATTGGAAAATAGTTCAAAGATTCCCCTCCAATTCGACTAACGTCATCAGTTATTCTGGTACCTTCCATTCTAGGTTGGATTCTTAGTGGAAGCAAATCAAGCACCACGGCTAACCTTGTGATGACAAACTACATCAGTTTTAGAGACAGTGACAACAACAGACGATATTTTGCGACGTTTCTGGAATTTAGAAACAATGGGAATCACAGAAGATGGAACAACAACTCTGAATCAGAAGGAATTGGGGTTATTGCAAGATTTCTCAAAATCCTACTGCATCGAAGACAAAAGAAGAGTGGTGTCTTTTCCCACAAAACCCAACGTTATGTTATCTAATAATCTTCAGCAAGCAGAGAAGAGATTTGCTTCACTGCAGAAAAAATTGACGAAGGACAAGAAACAAACAAATTTACGAGGCGCAAATGATAGAACACATCAAGAAGAAACATGTGGAAATCACCCCTTCTGGACAGAAATTGCGTGACACATTTTATCTGCCACATCATGCAGTAAAGAAAGAAAAGTTAGGTGTCATCAAATGGAGGATTGTATTGGTGCACGACCAGAATGCACGTTCATTGAATGACTCTTTAGAAATAGGTCCTAATTTACTTCCTGACACTTTTTCAATGTTACTGGGATATTTTCTACATCAAATAGCCTTAATTGCCGATATCAAACAAGCATTTCTACAGTTAGTTCTTCACAGGAAAGATAGAGATCAAACGAGGTTTTTTGGTTCAAAGTAATCGTAGATCAACAAGGAAATTATATTACAACTGACGAATGGATTACATAGTGCTTCACCCGGCTACCTTCCGACTAACCTGCTGTCCGTTTCTTCTTGCAGCCATGCTGAAAGAGCTTGCTGTAATACACAAAACGAATTTTCCGCAAGCTGCTTTACTTGTTGAATATAATATGTACATGGATGATTTTGTAGCAGGTGCTAAAGACGACAATGCCATAATTAACATATATTATGAGCTTACATCACCCATGGGACAGATCAGTCTACCAATGGCAAAGTGGGCTACAAATTCAAGCCAACTGATTGGAATATGGCAATCAGAAGGTGTCATAAACACTACAGATATGGAGGTACTGGTAGTCCACTGGAACACACAGACTGATATGCTCAGTGTTGTTCACAACAATGTTACTGAGAATGTTTTAAATCGTCCTGCCACTAAGCAAGAAGTACTACGAAACACTGCTAGATTCTATGACCCACTGGGTTTGTTGTCGCCTGAGTCCCTCACTACAAAAATAATTTTTCAAGAAATTTGGTCAAGAGGAATTGAATGGAATGAGCTTTTACCCCTTGATCTTAGCAAACGCTGGTGAATGTGGGTATCAACATTATCGTCATGTTTACACATAAAAATGCCCCGATGGGTTGGTGTATCTGAAAACACTGAGCCAGAAAGCCATGTCTTTTGCGATGCATCATAAAAGGCCTACAGAGCAGTCCTTTATGTACAGTGCACCACAACAAATATGGTATCATTCCATTTAGTTTGCAGTAAAAAGCGACTAGCTCACATCAAAAAAATAACTCTTCCACAGCTGGAATTCTAGCGACACTTCTTGGATCAAGACTACTTCATTATTTCTGTAAGTCCACGAGCTATAATGCAAGTTGTGCAACATTGTGGACTGACTCAATTGTAGTCTTAGGATGGATACAACATGACCTAATCGATGGAAAACCTTTGTGTAAAGTCGTGTTACAGAAATACAGCGACTAACAAATCCGTCACAGTGGAGGCACTGCCCCGGTGACGAAAATCCAGACGATCTAACCTCCAGAGGTACCACAGCAGATAAACTTCACCATACTTCTGTATGGTTGCATGGATCTGCTTGGTTAACAAAGAACAGAACACAGTGGCCTCGAATTTTACAGATGGAAGAGCAAGAAATTAACAGACCAAGTCTTCATGGTACAAAAAACGATTCCTATTTTAACAGCTACATGGTACAGTAGCTACTTCAAGCTGTTAAGAGTTACAGGATGGGTACTTCGCTTTAAACGGCACTTATTGAAAGAAAACAGAACATTTGGAGTACTAACAGCATCAGATTTTGGCGAAGCACGCACTTAACTGGATTCAAGTTGTTCAACAGCAACATTTTGCGCTTGAACTGCATGCACTATACAACAACATGCCTCTACCACGCAATTCTCAGATAGTTCGCTACAACCCATTCTTGGATAATGGTCTTATTCGTCTCGGTGGAAGACTGTAGTTTGCAGAATTACCCAGAGATCAACGCCACCCGATTCTTCTTGAAGGACATCATTTCACACGTTTACTTATCCAGCAGCCTCACATTTGTTTGCATCACCTTGGAGTAAACATAATGTTATCTGAACTGAGAACAGAATTCTGGATCCTTATAGGTCGACAGGCAATTAAACATGTTCTACACCATTGCCTACCTTGTAAGGTGGTGAAAGCTCACGTTGTTCAACAAACTGAGGCTCCATTACCAGCTGAACGAGTTTCACCACTGAAACTATTTACAGTAAAAGGTATTGACTTTGCTGGTCCATTATACGTCAGACAAGGACATATTATGAAGAAATCGTATATTGCTCTATTCACATGCGCAATAACACGAACCATACACCTGGAACTATGCTCAGATATGTCAACTGACAGATTTCTTCAAGCCCTACAAAGGTTTGTCGCAAGATGAGGAGTGCCCAGCACAATTTACACTGATAATGCTACTACCTTCCAAGCCACTCACTTAGAGCTGAAGGAGCTCTGGCAGGCTCTCATGGCAAGCAGGACGCACAAGTACCTCGCCCAGCATGCCATCACTTGGAAATTCATCGTCCCACACGTGCCTTGGTGGGGAGGATTCTGGGATCTGTCAGATGCTGCCTGAGAAAAGTTTTGGGACTGTCACAGTTGGACGAAGAAGGTCTCAACACAATCGTGGTCAGCATAGAAGCAGCACTAATCTCTAGACCAATTACGCAAGGGGGAGAGGAATCTGAACCACTGATGCCCGCACATTTCCTTGTAGATGATCGACTCACAACACTACCTACTGGTCCAGAATCACCAGTTAGAAAGGACTTGTCCAAGGAATTTCTGTTCTGCAGAAGATGGTAGAACACTTCTGGAACAGGTGGAAGAATGATCCTGCTCAAGAACTCCCATGAAACTCCTCAACCAAGGCCAGGTTCAGGAAGACTACAGCTGGGTGATGTCATTCTTCTACAAGAGGATGTTCGTTCACGACACATGTGGAGGTGCGGATAGAAGATCTTCATGAAGGAAGAGATGGTAAAATACGAACTGTAAGCTTGCGAACTTCAGAAGTATCCATAATCTCACGTACCGTTCAACTGGTCGTTCCTCTAGAAGTTGACCAGGGTGGGGAGGGTGTTGCGTGTTGATATTTGTAATTATAGAAACTCTGGAAATATTGATTATCCTTGAATTAATGTTATATTTTCCATGATGTACGTTCCTTGGAGAAAAATAAATCAATGTTTTATTGGAATCATGGTGTTGTGTGTCCGTAATACTCTTTTTAGATTTTGTAGCTTTCCTACTAGGTTCAACTTTCTGAAATTCCGTGCTCCAACTCATAGAGGTTTCCTCATTGTTGGTTATTCTGTCTTTTTCTCTTGATCAACCCCTCCTTGGCAGTCCCCTCCCGGAGATCGAAATGGAACTAAGCTAGGATCTTTCAGCAATGGAGAGAACATCATGACACTTTTTTCTCAATTATGGCTACTTGTCATATGGATACACATTATATGTCTTTAACACAGTGGTTTCCATTGACTTCTGCAGCTTCATGCTGCTGATCATTGCTGCAGCTTCCAACCTCTGGGGGCAGCTCCCAACACCAAGTGCAAGGCAGTGCTCTAGACCTCTGACCACTCCTTTGCCCTCTTTGACAAAGCCATTGGAAGAATAAAAGTGACTTATTGTAGCAGAAGTATATATATCTACAGTTGGTAGTGATTTTTATTCATAATTTTAGCAGTGGTTGTTTTCGGACCTGGGACCCAGCACAGTTTGATTAGTAGTCAAAGACACTAGCCCCAGAGCTTGGTTGAAACGGGATAACACACAGAGTAAATGAATATCACAGAGTGAAATGTTTAGTTCCAATATATGTAACATGATATACGATATAAACAGAAATAGAAATGAAAGTGCTCAAAAACTTGATACTTTGTTATTTTGCAGGAAATTTGAAAAACTTGATATCTTTTGACAGACTGTAGCACCCTTGCTATTGGATGGAAAAAAATTTACAGCACTCAGATTTGTGGAGAACTTTGTGCTAATAGCACAAGAAACTAGCATTTTTGAAAAAAAAATTAAAAAGACCAAAATTTTTGAAATTTTTTACTACAGAAAATTTAAATAACTTAAATTTTGTTGGCAAAACATGCTTCTAATTTAAATGAGGATTGTTTTAACATTAGTGACTGTCCACGTTCAGGAAGACCTTTGTGGTTTGATGAACATCATAGAATGCATTAATCCACAATGATCGACTTCAGTGCAGTTGAGAACTGGCAAATGTGATGAACTGTGATTTTTCCACCATCGTGCACCATTTACATGCAGTGGGGAAGGCTCAAAAATTGGGTGAATGAATGCCACATGTTGTAAGCCAAAATTACAAAAATCACCTGGTGGCCATATCTGCATCTCTGCTTGCTACTCACCAATTGGCTTGAGAACAGCTCTGACTAGTCCTATTCTGTATCATCACTGGCGATGAGAAATGGTATCTTTATAGTAACATAAGGGAAATAAAGAAGTGGTTGAACCCATACAATGTAGCAGTTCCCTCAGGGTGGCAATTCTTCTGGAAAACCTGGGAGTCTCAGGTAATTATGTTTTACCTATGAAGATCAGAAAAATTTAAGAAATTTCATAAAATCTCAGGGAATTCTGAATTTTTAATGTAGCATTGAAACTGAGTTTTATTAATTTTTACAAATCACAAATTTCAAAATACCTAGTATTTCAAAATGAGTTAATTATATGAATATGATTCCATGTAAGTTATTGATGTTTAAAAAGTATGGTTAATCTACTGCTTAATGTCTGGAATACAAACTGAGAGGAAAGAAAAGTCATTATTGTGGGATGCTGCCCCCCCCCCTCCCACACTTGTCATTAATTTATCAGGAGCTTCTTGACACAATCTTCCTCCTCACACCTGGAATTCCCAGTTTGTTTGTTTCTTTTCGTTTCTTTTTTTTCTCCAAGTTTGAGTAGCCACCCTGTCTCCATACAAAGACCTAAACTTATCCACTGAAGATAATGTTATGTGGCTGGTGGAACAGTAACAGTGTGGTGAACTCAAATTTCTTCCCTGAGGTGTAACCATCAGTGCTGACATTTACTGCCAAAATTGAAATGCCTTGCAGGTACAGTCCAACAACTATGATCAGGAAGACCACATGAAGTGATGCTATGCCATGATAACACCCACTCACATTATGTGCAACTGACAAAAAACACTACACAATAGTTTTTTTGGAAAGTCATTCCGCACCTTCCTTATTCACCACATATTTGTGCCGATATTAATAATTGAGATATCTTAAAGGTGCAGTCCAAGAAAAACAACCAGGAAGATTGCACGAAGTTATGATACTCCATGATAATGCCTGCCCATATTCTGCTAGACTGGCAAAAAACGCTATGTAGTAGGTTGATTTGGAAGTCATTCCCCACACATCCTATTGATCTGATCTGGCTCCCGCAGATTTTCTTTTTTTCTGCTCTCTTCAAATGGCCTTCAAGGAACATCCTTTTCCAATGAAAATGCAATCTAAACATCACTCATCTCAAAATCATATGAATTTTACAATCGCGGAATCGAAAAGTTACACAACATTGGCTGACTGTTGTAAACAGTAAAAGAGAATATACTATTGATGACTAAAGTCTCTGTTGTCTGTATTTGTCGTGTTTATTAAAGTTATGAAAAAACACTGCAAACTTATGCACCAGCTGAATACTACTTGACTGGACTATAAGCACACTGTGGAGTCAAGACAGTAAGCATGTCCAATACTTCCATATGCAACATCAGGCAAAGACTAGTTCACAAATATTATGCAAAAAATCAGATATTTGGCTGAGTTTAACACCTGGAAACATATTTTTTGTAATCATACCAGAAGTAAAGTTGATAATGGTTTAAAAAGAAATTGAAATTGGTATCATAATTTAAAATTATGGTGAAAGAAAGGAAACCACACATAAGTAGAATAGCGGAATTTTCTTTGTGTTTTGTCCTTCTGGCAGTCGGCTTTACATTTAAACATAAGATCTTGGCATGTAGACACATTCTTAAACATAATACTGTATAGCCAAGAAACAGTGGAAAAGAATTGGTTCATATTTAAATAATCATTGTTTGGTAATGATGTGGGTATTCAGATAGCTAGTTACAAAGACTTGACACTAGTTACAGATTGACAGGTTGATAAGATATTTTCTTTAGCAGTGTGTGTGTGTGTGTGTGTGTGTGTGTGTGTGTGTGTGTGTGTGTGTGTGTGTGTGTGTGTTTGTATATATTGAATGAAACATTTGAATAATAACATTGTAGCTAAGTGGCACTATATAGTAGATAAGGAAAGATTGAAACTTAATGTCTTTCCACTAACAAACTACTAATTATCTAATATGTGACTAGTAATTACCTGTGTGCATTTCTCATCATTACAGCATTAGATTTACTCTGTTCAGCATACTTTAAAAAAAAAAAAAAATCATATTGACAAACTAGGATCATGTTGACAACTTCAGTTCCTATTCTTCCTTCATTGTTGTTTCCTATTTCTCCAGTATTCCCTCATTTTCTCCCCATTAAGTCTTTTCCTTTCTTCTGCCCATGTTGTTTCTGATATTTTATTTCTTCTGCTTTGAAAGCCTTCCAAATTTAGTATTTTATTTTTAAAACAGTTTCTTTCTGCTATTTCTGATCGTTTGATGTTGTTTCTTTCTAGATCTTTCCTTACTTCTGTAATCCATGCTATTGTCGATTTCTTCTTCCAGAAATATAGGAATATTCGTTTTGGTAGTCTATTTCCATCCATTTGGTAGATGTGTCTGAAAAAGGTTAATCTTCATTTGTCCATTACTTCAGATATTTTCTCTATATTTTAGTAGATCTCTTCATTACTTCTTATTTTTCAACCATCTGCAGTTTTTATTGCACCCATTATTTTTCTAATAATCCTTCTTTCCAGTGCCTCTAGTTTGTTCATCTTATAGTTCATCAGTTAGGCATTCAGATCCATAAAAAACATTCTTGTCATACCATTGTAGTGTGGTGTTTTTGTTTTGTTTTTTTAGATATACATTTCTTGTTATAAATATTTTTGGTCAGACCATATGCTCTTTCCAGTTTGTTAATTCTTACATCTAGTGCAGATTTTTCTAGTCCATTCTGTTGTATAGTTTCTCCAAGATATTTAAATTTATTTACTAATTCTACTTTACCTATTTGTTTTTCTATGAATTTTGGCACATTTTTTATATTTGTCATGAATTTTGTTTTTCAGCTGAAATTTTGAGACCAGTTCTGTTTGCTATTTTTCCAGAAGGTTCATTTGAATAACTGCTTCTGTCAGGTTTTCTGAAATTATTGCAAAATCATCTGCAAAAGCCAAGCAGTTTACCTTAATTTCATTTGTTTTCATTCCCAGAGTTACTGGCTCAATTTTGCGATTTTTTAGCTCTGAGTCCAGATCCTTACAATTTTTTGTAGAACGCAATTAAACAGTAGAGGTGATAAACCATCACCTTGTTTTATTTCAAATGCCTGAGATACTTCTCCCATAAATTTGACTTTAGAAATTGTACCTGTTAAGGTCTCATGAATTATATTTGTTAATTTTGATTTAACACCAAATTCTCTAATGGCCATATCTGTTGTTTCTCTGTCTATACAATCAAATGCTTTCTTGAAATCAATAAATGACACTATTGTTGGTTTTCTGGCTAATGTTGTATGGTGAATTATTGACTTTAAGTTAAAAATTTGTTCTGCGCAGGATCTTCCCTCTCAAAAATCACCCTGATATTCTCCCAGTTGTTTGTCTAAAGTATCTATCACTCTGTTCCGGAGAATTTTGATATTTTGTATTCCACTGGCAGAAATGACGCTCCTCTATAATTATTGACGTCTTGTGGGTCTCCCATTGTACGTGGCAGGTGGATTAATGCTGTTTTCCATTCAACTGGAATCTTTTCAGTTTTCCAAATATTCTCAAAAATCCTTTATGATTTTTGGTTCTGACCACTTCAATAATTCTGCTGTAATGGAGTCTTCACCACTTGCTTTTTTGTTTTTGAGTGTTTTGATGGCTTCATGAATTTTTAATTCTGTAGGTGGGAAATCTTCCTCTAGATTTTGAGGTGTCTCTGGAAATTCTAATTTATCTGTTTGAACTAAAAGGTCCCGGAATTGGTTACTTTCTCCAGATTTCTTCTGTTGTCAGCATTTATAGGTGCATGACAGTTTATAAGGGTGTAACATTTGTTCTTGCACTTTATTGTTATGGTGGATATTCTTTCTGAATTTGATCTAAATTGTGTTACACTGTCTATGATTTTTTTTGTTTACATAAAATGCTGTTCCAAATATCTGGATGTTTTCCATTATTCTCACTGCTGATTTCCCTTTATAAATACTATAATATTTTGTATCGACTACATTCTCATCTCAGTAAATATTTTATTTTAATTATTTTTCTTTCTTATCTACAGGCGTAATGATGTCTCTGATATCACACCAAGGCTGCAACCAATAATTGGTGAGTTTTATGGATATTCTTAATATTATATTAATTTAAAGTCATTGGTGCCACTTCCTGCAGGACAGTGTGTTAAGATCTGTGTAATACTGATACCATAGCAGCAGATCTTAACAAACAATGCCATTTATAGCTAGATGCTGATTTTACTGGCAGCTGTCTGTCAAGTTCTTTAATGTTATGGGTTCTGGGCTAAAATGTCCTTGAAGTAATTACATCACGTACTATTCCTACTACTATAAGTATGTTATTGTCTGCAGCTGAGGAAACCAAAGACAAATCTTCGGGAAAAAGTGATGGATGAAAATAAGTGAGGGAAGAAAATATGCATTACATCATTATTAGACCTATTCAATAAACTTTTCATGCTTTGCTTAAGGAATGTGTTGCATATCAGGTACAATACTAGCCAGTAACACACTGGTAAAGTTTTGTGTTGCTACAACACTTTAAATTTCATTTCTTTAATAACTGGACATTTTAGGTCTTCATCTTAGGATTTGTTTTCTTTAAGAAGACTTTGAGTCAAACTTGTAAATTACTAATACCTTGCACAGTTTAAAGAAAGTTGTAGTTATTGTTCACCCCAGGTGCATCGCCTTAATGGTGTTAATGATGATATGGAATTTGCTACACCTTCGAACAAGGAACTACTATATCAAGTTTCCTCATTTTTTTAGCAGACAATTACAAGTGATTAAAGGAATGGCTGTATGGTATTACTGCAACACTAAATAAATGAGTACAGTGCATTTGTTTGTTTTTATGTCCCCCTCATGTTGTTATGAGACTGTCCATGACGTACCGTTATGTTGTCAGAGTTCCCCTAGGCACTACCAGCCACCAGCCAAAGTCGTACCTGACGGCTTCCCATACCATAACTTAAGGAGTTAATACCTCTATGCCTCTTCAAAACGCTAGAACAGAACCTGTTCCCAGGTCACTGACATACTTTCTGATGATGGTGATCCAGGATAACACAGAATTGCAATTTGTGGATGAACACAATGCAACACCATTCATAAAATGTCTTTACTTCCATATGCAACTGCTTGTGTCGTGGTGTTAACAGCAGCCTATGCATGGTGTGGCAGTTCCCTTGTATGACTACTCTAGTACCCAGCCAGTAGTACAGGGTGCACAGAATGTTTCAGTTTCAGGGAGTCCATTACTTGTTCTTGGATACCTGGTGCAGATGTAAAAAAGTTACAATGTGCTTGGTGTGCAATATATCAATCCTCTCTTGGCTGGACAGACACTGTCAACCAGAATGTCGACAATAAGTATGTCAGCCTCCACGATCCCACACAATCCAAAACAGGGCCACTTTCACATTCGAGTCCCCATAAATCTGGATTTTTACAGTTCATCCTGCTGAGCGAATAGATAACTACAATGATGTCTCTTTAAAACTCTGTCAAGTGCTGATAATACTATCTTGCTCGAGTATAGCGCATCTCCGTGTCTTCACAATGGTCACTTAATAGTGGTACTGTTCACACCCCTTTTGTACCATAGCAGGTGTGGTAACAACACTAACCATGAAGTAATACACTCTGGTAGCCATTCTATCTGTCACAGAGAATTGCACATCCAATCATATACATACTTTCTGATGTGTGTGTGCACAAAGTTACATTGACATACAACAATGTCTTCCAGGGACTTCAGTTTCTTTTTTTTTCCAGGCAGTGTATTGCTTGTGGTCAGATAGTTAAGTAGCTGGTTATATTCATGGCAAATGATAACAGCCAAACAGTTGCAGGATAAAGATTTATTAAAAACCTTGACCATGGTTTCGGTACATCTAAATATACCTCCATCAGAAGCAAAAATACACTAAAATCATATTCTGCAGTAGAGATGCATAAAAAAATTGTGCCAAAGGCATCACCACTAGTTGAAATTAAAGTATCACCTCCATCCATAGAGCATAATTATGAAAGGGTTGGTCGATGCGAGCACGGCATATTATCGGTACTTAGCCTGTGTTCGCATCGACCAACCCCTTCATAATTATGCTCTACAGATGGAGGTGATATTTTAATTTTAACTACTGACGACACTTTTGGCTGTTATCGTTTACCATGAAGATTTTCAAAAGTTGCTGCTTTAGCCATGTTTAAAATTTTGTAGCTGGTTGTATATTACCTTTTCTAAAATTTTCGAGAATGCTGGAGAAAGTGGAACTGGATGGAAGTTTGACAGTATTTTCTTTTCCGCTTTCAGCATATTTCAGCCAGTTGGGAAATGTTCCAGTGATACAAGGGTGGTTATGTAGATAACTTAATATTGTACTAATCTCAGAACAACGCAGCTTAAGTAATGTTATTGATCATTTATCATAACCACTAGAAATTTTTTTTTATTTTAAATTGTTTATGGTAGACATTGTTTCTACTGATTTAATGAGGGTCATATTTATTTTTGTGTATCATTTATTCATATTGGTATCTGCTTCTCTTAATCTCTGGTTATTACAAATGCCATCAGCAAACCTCAAAATTTTTATTTCTTTTCCATTGACTGTTGCTTTTACAAGTTTCTCCTTGGTTGCCATCACAGGGTAATGCCAGGGAGATGTTTCATCCCTATCTCACTCCCTTACTCTAATATTGTCCGCCCCTGATAGCTGAGTGGTCAGCGTGACAGCATGTCATATGCCTAATGGCCCGGGTTCGATTCCCAGCTGGGTCGGAGATTTTCTCCACTCAGGGACTGGTTGTTGTGTTGTCCTTATCATCATCATTTCATCCCCATCAACACACAAGCCGCCGAAGTGGCGTCAACTCGATCGACTTGCACCAGGCAAATGGTCTACCCGACGGGAGGCTCTAGCCACACGGCATATGTTAGAACTGCAGTATGGTCTCTGTACAAGTTGTGGATACCCTGTAATTTGTCTCTTCTACCTTGCAACAGTGTATTCCAGTCGGCACTGCCAAAAGCTGTCTCTAAATTGACAAATGCTTGTAGGTCTGCCTTTCTTCAGTCTATCTTACAAGTAAATACAGTAATACCTACTGTATGCCAATATTTTTGTGGAATTCAGATTAAACTCATGGTTCGGTTATATTTACATCTGGCAGCACTAAGAATTCACATCTGGCAGTACTAAGAATTATTATATTCTCCTTAAAGTCTGAGATTTTTCTACATATCTCATGTATCTTGTTTACCATGTGGAATAATTCTGCCATGGCTGACTCTTCCAAGGATCTCACTAATTCTTGATGGCTTGTAACCAACCCCATGGCTCTTGTTTCAACTTAGGTCTTTCAGTGCTTTGTCAAACACTTCTCACAGTATATATCTCCTATCTTACCGTATCTTCAGCTATTTCCTCTTCTCTTATTATAATGTTATCTTCAAGTTAATTTCCCTTGTACAGCCCTTCTACATATTTCTTCAGTCTTTTGCCTTTCAGCTTTCAGTGTAGGCTCACCATCTTTGCTCTTTATGTTCATAAAGGGTCTTCTCTTTTCTCCAGAGATCTCCCTAATTTTCTTGTAGGTAGCGTCTATTATTCTCATAGTCACGCAAGAAGCTACAGTCTTTGTTTACTTCAATTTATCCAGGTCCCAGTTCCTTAATTTCTGACCTTTCTGAAGTTTTTTTTCTTTTTTTCAGTTTTAATCTGCAGATCATAACCAATAAATTACTGTCAGAGTCCATATTGGCCGCTCAAAATGTTTTGCGGTTCAAAGCTTGGCTCCTAAATCTCTTGTCTTATCATTGTAATCTGTATTAAACCTTATGATATCTGCAGCTCTTTCGAGTATATAACCATATTTCATGATTTTTATATCTATTACCAATGATTAAGTTGTGTTCTGTACAGAATTCTTCCAGGCAGTTTTCCCATTGATTCCTCTCCCCCATTCCATGTTCTCATACTATTTTCCCATCACATTATTGCCATAGTATAGAATTCCATTTCCCAGTAACAATTAAACTTTCATCTGTTTTAACTATCTGAATAATTTCATTTATCATATATTCTAACTAATTAATGGTTGTCAGCTGACAACCATGCCTCCATCCTTGCTACCCTCCCTGTTTTCC
This sequence comes from Schistocerca gregaria, assembly GCF_023897955.1. NCBI lineage: Eukaryota > Metazoa > Arthropoda > Insecta > Orthoptera > Acrididae > Schistocerca > Schistocerca gregaria. The sequence goes on from NC_064920.1 coordinate 71,442,561, forward strand.
TTTCCCTGTTGCTTCATAACCTGGGTTGTGAGTAACTAAATCCACTTTCCCTTCTTCACTTTCTTTCCCCTCTCTCCTCCCTGATGAAGGAACATTTATTCCGAAAGCTAGGAACTTAAATTTTCGGTTGTTTTTTGTGTTTCTATCGGCTGTACTGAGCTGAGGTAAGTACTGGCCAGCCCCTCTATCTCTTTGTTAGTAATTGTTTATCATATATTCTTTCAGTCTCTCTATCTGCAGAGTTAATTGGCATATAAGCATGTATTACTGTGATGGGTGTTGGTGTTGTGTCTATCTTGGCTATAATAATGTGTTCACTGTGTTGTTGATAGTAGCTAATCTACATTCCTATTTTCTTATCCATTGCTAGTGACTTGGCTTGGATTCACACGGTAGCATTAAGTACCTATGCCAATGACTACTGGTGTAGCATATTTTGTGAAGGGTTTATGAAAAAAAATCAGAGAACAATGTTAAGTAGGTAAATATCATCACTGTGATATATATTATGTGATGTAACCAGTACACACCAGGGAAGTTGTCTGGAGGCGTGAATGTTTTGTGTTCCATGTTGAATGACATTTGAAGTGAGACTATATGAGAGTGATGGGAGCACATAGTGATACAAGTAATACGTTTACAACCAATGTAAATATTGTATGCAAATCATGTGTATGTGTGTGTGTGTGTGTGTGTGTGTGTGTGTGTGTGTGTGTGTGTGTGTAACGAAATATGAATCAGAGGCTGGCTGATGTGGCACAAATAAAAGAAAAAAAGAAAATCAAACAGTGGAAAACTTACGATGGAATGTAACAATATGATGAAAAGGAAAGTTCCTACTCACCATATAGTGGAGATGTTGAGTCGCAGATAAGCACAACAAGATGGTCACAAGTAAGCTTTCAGCCAGCAAGGTCTTCTTCAAAAATAGACCACACACACACACACACACACACACACACACACACACACACACACACACACAACTCACGTAACCATGACTGCAGTCTTGGGCAACTGACACCTCACTGCAAGCAGCAGCACCAGTGCATGATGGAAGTCACAACTGGGTGGGGGTGAGGAGCAGGCTGGGGCAGGGAGAGGAGGGATAGGAGAGTAAAAGTGGGGGACAGTGAAGTGGTGCTGGGGAGTGCGCAGGGGCGAGGTGGAGAGAGGGTAGGGCAACTATGTGCAATGGGAGGTTAGGCAGAGGGTAGGGGAGAGGTGGAGGTAGGGGATAATGGAAAAGGAGAGAAGTGAAAAGACTGGGTGTTATGGTGGAATGAGGGCTGTGTAGTGCTGGAATGGGAACAGGGAAGGGGCTGGAAGGGGGAGGACAATGACTAATGAAGGTTGAGACCAGGAGGGTTACAGGAACATAGGATATATTGCAGGGAAACTTCCCACTTGCACAATTTAGAAAAGCTGGTGTTGGTGGAAAGAATCCATATGGCACAGGCTTTGAAGCAGTCACTGAAATGAAGGATATCGTGTTGGGCAGCGTGCTCAGCAACAGGGTGGTCCACTTGTTTCTTAGCCACAGTTTGTTGGAGGCCATTCATGCAGACAGACATGCCCACATAGAATGCAGCACAGTGGTTGCAGCTTAGCTTGTAGATCACATGAATGGTTTCACAGGTAGCCCTGCCTTTGACGGGTTGGGTGGTGTTTGTCACCAGGCTGAAGTAGGTGATGGTGGGAGGATGTATGGGACAGGTCTTGGATCCAGGATTATTACAGGGTAATGGGTTGGGAGCAGGGGCTGTGTAGGGATGTATAAGTATATGTGTAGATTCATTAGATGGCGGAATACCACTATGGGAGGTGTGGGAAGATAGTGGGCAGGACATTTCTCATTTTAGGGCACATCGAGAGATAGTCGAAAGCATGGCAGATAATGTAATTCAGTTGCTCAAATCTTGGGTGGTATTTAGTTATGAGGACATCTAGGAAGGTGGCTTGTTGGGTTGAATAGGACTGGGTGAAGCAAATGGGGGAAAAATTGTTGAGGTTCTGGAGGAATGTGGATAGTGTGTCATCACCCTCGATCCAGATTGCAAAGCTGTCATCAATGAATCTGAGTCAGGTGAGGTTTAGGATTCTGGATGGCCCTTGAACAGGTTGGCATAGGATGATGCGAAGTTGGTGCCAATAGCCGTACCCCGGATTTGTTTGTAGGTAATGCCTTCAAAGAAGAAGTAATCGTGGGTGAGGATATAGTTGATCATGGCATCTAGGAAGGAGGTTATTGGTTTGGAATCTGTAGGACATTGGGAAAGGTAGTGTTCAGTACTGGTAAGGCCATGGGTATTATGGATGTTAGTACAAAGGGAGGTGGCATCAATAGTGACGAGCAGGGCACCTTGTGATAAAGGGACAGGAACAGTGGAGAGTTGGTGGAGGAAATTGTTGGTATCATTTGTGTAGGAAGGTAGGTTCCAGGTAATAGATTGAAGGTGTTGGTCTATCACAGCAGAGACTCTCTCAATGGGGGCACAGTAACTGACCACAATGTGGCATCCTGTGTGGTTGGATTTATGGACATGTAGAAGGTAGGAGTGCGAGGAGTGGTAGGGGTGAGCAGAGAGATGAACTCTGGGGAGAGGTTCTGGGATGGGCCTAAAGATTTGAGCAGTGACTGGAGATCCTGCTGGATTTCTGGAGTGGGATCATTGCGGCAAGGTTTGTAGGTGGGATGTATCTGACAGAGTCCTTCTGCCAGGTAATCCATGCAGTTCAAAACAACAGCGGTGGAGTCTTTGTCCACAGTAGGAGTATAAGTTCGGGATCAGTTTTTAGGTGGTAGACTGTGGCTCTTACTGTGTATGTAAGGTTAGATTGCATGTTGGGGGATTTGGGGGATGATGGTGAGGCGAAGTTCAAGGTTAGCGGGCTCAGGCAAGGTTCAACATTGGTCTTTGGTTGATCCTGACTGGTAGGGTTGGTGGCAAAAAAGTGTTTCCACTATAGGAAGGAGAGTAGGCCTTTAACAATCCCTGGATGACTGAATTTGGGAGCGGGGTAAAATGTGGGGCCTTTGGAAAGGACTGATGTTTCTGTGAGGCTAACGCTTCTGTAGGCAACATTCAGTACTGTTTTGGATCTGTTTGGGTTCTTTATTCTGTGTGGTGGTGGGAGGGAGTCTGTGAGACAGGGTTTGTCAGCAATGAGGGCCTGTGGGGGAGGTTTGGAGCTTCTTGTAGAGGTGGTGTACAGTAGTACTTCAAGGTGGGAGTAGGAAGTGAGAAGGGCAGAGAGTTTTTTGAGGTTGCTTTGTGCATGTTGCTCTAGTTCCTGGAGGGCAAGAGTTTCAGTCTGTGTTAGGGGTTCCAGGAATTTCAGATTGCGTAGAAGGAGCATTTTGCGGATGGAGAGAAGGTACTACAAGGAGGTTTGGGCTTGATTGCTATGATTTTGCAGGACTGTTTTGGTGAGGGCTAAGGACTAGTGGAATCTGAACCGGTGGAGTTCATTGTGGAAGGAGGCATCCAGAGATAGGTAATTTGATGGTAAGGCCATTTGGAGGGATTCCATGAGCCAAGCAGGAACAGTGTTTGGGACTGGGTTCTGGCTAGGGATACAGAAACTTTTCTGTGTTGATGCAGGTGGAAGGCACAAGGATCCATGGTGGTGGAAAAAATGCGAAAAATTACGTAAATAATGTGGAATTATGTCCGAAAAAATTCGTGAAAACGCACCCAAATACGTGGGAAAAATCACGAGAAGGATGAAACAGGTGCAAAAGTGGGAAACAAGATGAAATCTGACAGAGACGACAATAGCGAAATGCAAAAATTCACTAAAATTGGCGTGAAGTCACAATAAGATCAAAGAAAAGATATAAATATTAAAAATATACATATTACTGTGCATAGCAAATCTGAGGGTGGATAAATGTGAAGAAGGGGGATGACAAACGTTACTGGATGAGGTGGAATTAGTGCGTGCGAACTGGGATAGAATGGAGAAAGAGTTTGGGGTGTTTAAGGGTTTGTAGGATGAGATAGAATAGGTGCAAGAATTAACACACGAAAATATGGGAGAGTGATGAAGAGAGAGTGATCAATTTGATGAACATCAGTGGTAGTAATATTGGACATAAGATGTTGCACGAACAATCAGCGTGGTCTTGTAGCCGCCTATTGTGCTTGACTGAGATGGTTGATACAGTGTGGCTCATAAGTAGATGGTGCAGTGCGGTTTGTAAGGTGACAGCAGAAGCACAGGAAAGAAGAGAAAGAAGGACGGACATTGAGTATAGTAATGCATTTGAAAACAATAACAAAGGAAAACAACACTGGGTTAGGATTGAAGAAATGCTGTCAGGCAAAAATCAAACCATGGAAAATCTAGGATGGAATGTCGCAATATTATGAAGAGAAAAGTTGCTGCTCACCATATAGTGGAGATGCTGAGTTAAGGATAGGCGCATCAAAAAGACTGTCACAAATAAGCTCTTGGCCAGCACAGCCTACATCACACACAAACACACACGCATACCCCCCCCCCCCCCCCCACACACACACGACTGCAGTCTCTGGCAACTGAAGCCAAACAGCGAGTAACAGCGCCAGTGCATGATGGGAGGGGCGAATGAGGATAAGGAAGAGGGGAGGGGGGGGAGGAGGAAGGATAGTAGGGTAGGTGTGGGGGACAGTGAAGTGCTGTGGGTAGCATGCCGGAACGGGGTGGAGAGAGGGTTTGGACAGAGGGCGGGGGGTAGGTGGGGGGAGGAGCGCAGGTGGGGTGAGTAGCGGAGAACGATAGAAGCAAAAAGACTGGGTTTTATGGTGGAATGACGGCTGTGTAGTGCTTGAATGGGAACAGGGGAGGGTTTGGAAGGGGGAGGACAATGATTAATGAAGGTTGAGACCAGGAGGGTTACAGGAACGTAGGATATATTGAAGGGAAGTTCCCACCAGCACAGTTCAGTAAGTCTGATATTGGTGGGAAGGATCCATACGGCACAGACTGTGAAGCAGTCATTGATATGAAGGATGTCATGTTGGGCAGCGTGCATAGCAACAGGGTGGGTCACTTGTTTTGTAGCCACAGTTTGTTAGTGGCCATTCATGCAGACAGACAGCTTGTTGGTTGTCATGCCCACATAGAATGCACCACAGTGGTTGCAGCTTAGCTTGTAGATCACATAACTGGTTTCACAGGTAGCCTTGCCTCTGATGGGATAGGTGATGGTGGAATACCACTGTGGGAGGAGTGGAAAGGATAGTGGGCAGGACATTTCTCATTTTAGGGCACATCGAGAGGTAGTCAAAACCCTGGCGGAGAATGTAATTCAGTGGCATCAGTGGTACTGAGGTATGGGTGAATGCTCCTATGTGGCCAGGCAGTGGGGCTTTGGGAAGTGATGGGAGACTGGAAAGATAAGGATCAGGAGATTTGTTTTTGTACAAGGTTGAGAGGATAATTACAGTTGTGGAGGCTTCAGTGAGACCCTCAGTATATCTCGAGAGGGACCGCTCATCACTGCAGATGCAGTGACCACAGGTGGCTAGGATATATGCAAGGGACTTCTTGGTATGGAACAGATGGCAGCTGTTGAAGTCGTAGTGTTGTTTGTGATTGGGCAGAGGTACTGATGTAGCCATATCTGAGGTGGAGGTCAACATCTAAGGTGGCTTGTTGGGTTGACTAGGGCCTGGTGATGCAAATGGGGGAGAAGCTGTTGAGGTGGATAGGATGACCTCACTCTTGATCCAGATCGCAAAGATGTCATCAAGGAATCTGACCCAGGTGAGGGGTTTAGGATTCTATGTGTTTAGGAAAGATTCCTCTAGATGGCCATGAATAGATTGGCATAGGATGATGACATGCAGGTGCCCTCGAAAAGCTTTCCACCCTGCCCACTTCCTACTACTACATTAGAGTATCACTGTCCACCAACTCTACAACAAGCTCCAAACCTCCCCCACAGTCTCTCATAGCTGACAAACCCTATCTTGCAGATCTACTACATATACCCCAGCCTCCATAACTCCCTCCCATCACCACACAGAATCCAGAACCTAAACAGGCTTGAAGCACAGTCATGAACCTTTCCTCCAGAAGTGTTAACCTCACAGAAATAACAGTTCATTCCAAAGGCCACACCTTTTGCCCCATTCCCAAACTCAGCCATCCAGAAATTGTTAAAGGGCTTCTCTCCTTCTTCCTGTCCCTATGGTGGAAAAAGTTTTTCGCCATCAATCCTACCAATCAGACTTAACCAAAGACCATTACTGAACCCTGATGAACTCAGTTCACTCCTCCTTCAACCGTTATCCACCCCCACTGGCCTGTTAACTTTCCAGAATTTCTTAACCTCGAACTTTGCATCACCATCATTCCCCAAATCTCTCAACATCCAAACTAACCTTACATCCGCAGAAAGAACCACAGTCCACCATCTAATAACTGATCCCAACCTTATAATCCTACCTGCAGAGAAAGGATCCACCGCTGTTGTTTTGAACCGTAAAGATTACCTGACAGGAGGACTCTGGCAGCTGTCAGATACTTCCACTTACAAACCTTGCCAAAGTGACCTCATTCCAGAAATCCAGCAGGGTCTTCAGTCACTACTCAAATCCTTAGGCCCATCCCAGAACCTCTCCCTGGAGTCCATCTCTCTACTCAGCCGTACCACTTTCCATGTTCCTACCTTCTACATGCATCCTTAAATCCATAAACATAAACTCCCAGGACACCCCATTGTGACCGATTGCTGTGCCCCCACTGAGAGGATCTTTGCTCTTGTAGATCAACACTTTCAACCTATTACCCGGAACCTATCCCCCTAAATAAAAGATACCAACCATTACCTCCACTGACTCTCCACATTTCCTGTTGCTTTGCCATATGGTGGCTTGCTTGTCACTAGTGATGCCACCTTCCGTTACAGTAACATCCCTAACGTCTGTGGCCTTATTGATATGGAACACTGCCTGTCCCGATGCCCAACATATTCCAAATGAATAACCTCCTTAGTCACTATGACCATTCATATAATAATATCCTCACTCACAATTACTTCTCCTTTGACGACATTACCTACAAACAAATCTGGGGTACGACTATGGGCACTTGCATGGCACCATCCTATGCCAACCTATACATGGGACATCCAGAATCCTAAACCCCTCACCTGACTCAGATTCATTGATAACATCTTTGCGATCTGGATCAAGGGTGATAACCTCAACAGCTTTTCCCCCATTTGCTTCGCCTTGTCCTACTCAGTCCAACAGGAGCCTGTCCTAGATTTTGACCTCACCCTCAAAGATGTCTACATCATTACCTCTGTCCTTATCAAACCTATTAACCACCAGCAATACCTCCACTTCAACAGCTGCCATCCTTTCCATACCAAGAAGTCCCTTCCCTATAGCCTAGCCACCCATAGTCATCGCATCTGCAATGATGAGTGGTCCCCTCGAAATATAAGGAGCATCTCACTGAAGCCTTCTCAGACTGTAATTATACTCCCAGCCGTGTAAAAATAAATAAATAAATAATAAAAAATCTCCTGTGCACTATCTTTCCAGTCTCCTAGCACCTCCCAAAATATTACTGTCCAGCCATACAGGAGCATTCCCCTCATAACTCAGTATCACCTATGACTGGAGCAACTGAATTACATTCTCCACCATGGTTTTGACTACCTCTCATCGAGCCATGAAATGCGAAATATTCTGCCCACTATCCGTACCACCCCTCCAACAGTGGTATTCCTCTGTCCACCGAACCTACACAATGTACTCATCCATCCCTTCAGAACCCCTGCTCCCAAATCCTCACCTTATGGCTCATATCGCTGTAGTGGACCTAGATAGAAGATCTGTCCATACATGCTCCTACCACCACCTATTTCAGTCCGGTCACGAACAGCCAGTCAAAGGCAGGATTATCTGTGAAACAATCATGCGCCTACAAGCTAAGCTGCAACCACTGTGCTGCATTCTGTGTGGGCTTGACAACCAAGCTTTCTGTCCACATGAATGGCCAAACAACATACTGTGGCCAAGAAATAAGTGGACCATTCTGTTACTGTGCACATTGCCAAAATGACATCTTCCATTTCAGTGTCTGCTTCGAAGCCTATGCCATATGGATCCTACCCACCAACACCAGCTTTTTTTAATTGTGCAGGTGGGAACTTTGCCTGCAATGTATCCCATAATCCTTCTGGTCTCAACCTTCATTTGTCATTGTCCTCCCCCTTTCAGCCCCTTCCTTGTTCTCCTTCCAGCACTACACAGGCTTCAGGTTCCATCATTGCATCCAGTGTTTTTTACTTCTCTCCTTTTCTGCTACACCCCCCCCCCCCCCCCTTTACCATACCCCACAACCTCTCCCCTGATCTCTGTCCAATTGCACATAGCTCCCCTGCTCTCTCTCCACCTCAACCCTGCATGCTCTCCAACAGCACTTCACTGTCCCCCACCCCTACCCTACTATCCCTCCCCCTCCCTGCCGCAGGTTCCTCCTTATGCCCACCCATTTGCCACTCCCATAATGCACTGGTGCTGCTGCTCACAGAATGGATTCAATTGCCAGAGACTCCAGTCGTGTATGCGTGCGTGCATATGTGTGTGTGTGTGTGTGTGTGTGTGTGTGTGTGTGTGTGTGTGTGTGTGTGTGTCGGTTGTCTATTTTTGATGAAGGGCTTGCTGGCCATAGGCCTATTTGCGACAGTCTTTTTGTTGTGCCTATCTGCATCACAGCATCTTCGCTATATGGTGAGTAGCAACTTTCCTTTTCATAAAATAAAAAATAAAAATAAAAAAAAATACACGGTCTGCATGGTTAATATCTCTCACAGCACTCTTGCAAAGGAAGTATGGTACTGTGATGCACTAGTGAGACACATTGCTGCAATTCTTTGTCGTAGGCTCTTTATGGCAGACTGATTTTCCATGCCACACAAAGAATCATGTCCAGATCTAGATTTGACTCGGTGAAAGCAGGAGGCTGAAAGAGACATCTGCTTTACTGCCGACAGAATGTGCCACATGTAAACAATGAAAAACTGTTGAAGTACTTTTTGAAAATGTTTTACTTGAAGCTTAAAAAACAAAACACGACCTATTTCGGATTCACATGATTATTTGCTAAGCAATTTTTCAGGAATGGAACTGTCAGTTAAAAATAAAAGGGCTGTTTTTTTTTTCAACATCCAATTGTCCATCTAAGCAAGTTAAGAGGTAGGGAGGGGCCGAAACTGCAAGTAATGCGATTGCGCAGCTCTCCCACCACAACCTCTGTTGTATAAAAATTCAGGGTCATAAGATTCTGCTTCAATTTTTGATTTTCCAATAAACTTTTCTGCTGCTTTTTGGTCTGCTGATAGCTTTTGACCACCTAACTCCACCTCACAAATACTGTACCTTGTCAAGAAATTCCATAGCCAACCATTGGTCACTTTCAATGAAGTCAAACTATTGATTTTCTCAGCTAAAAGTTTTCCTTTTTTGCAGACAATCAGGTCTGAAAAATGGTTTCCAAATGCTCACTACTGCAAAAGCACTTGAATGTGGCATCTTGAAGCTCTTTGTTTTCTGCTGTTTTCATCATTTTTTCTCAACAAATTCACACCTTCATTCTCAAGGACAGTCACAAGGTTTAAAAATGAGGGCTTGTTTTCTCTTATATCTGAAATTGTTGATGTTCCCATGCTAAACATGTCAGCTAACTGCTTACCACTCATGTCTTTAAGCATTCAAGGACTTCTATTTTTTTTCGCCAATAATAAGACAGTGTGTTTTTTTAGAAGACATGTGCTACACAGTAAATTAAAAAAAAAGCACAAAATGAAACAAAAGACTGTTAACATGGAACATATAGCAACAAATTAGTATGTACATTAAGGTCACCACATAGACTGATGTAGGTCGCACTGAAGACAGGCACCACAGTCATGGAAATATATACACTACTGGCCATTAAAATTGCTACACCAAGAAGAAATGCAGATGATAAACGGGTATTCATTGGACAAATATATTATACTAGAACTGATATGTGATTACATTTTCACACAGTTTGGGTGCATAGATCCTGAGAAATCAGTACCCAGAACTACCACCTCTGGCCGTAATAATGTCCTTGGTACGCCTGGGCATTGAGTCAAACAGAGCTTGGATGGCATGTACAGGTACAGCTGCTCATGCAGCTTCAACATGATACCACAGTTCATCTAGAGTAGTGACTGGCGTATTGTGACAAGCCAGTTGCTCGGCAACCATTGACCAGGCGTTTTAAATTCGTGAGAGATCTGGAGAATGTGCTGGTCAGGGCAGCAGTAGAACATTTTCTGTATCCAGAAAGGCCCGTACAGGACCTGCAACATGCGGTCATGCATTATCCTGCTAAAATGTAGGGTTTCACAAGGATTGAATGAAGAGTAGAGCCACGAGTCGTAACACATCTGAAATGTAACGTCCACTGTTCAAAGTGCCGTCAGTGCGAACCAGAGGTGACCGAAGTGTGTAACCAATGGCACTCCATACCATCACACTGGGTGATATGCCAGTATGGCAATGACGAATACACGCTTCCAATGTGCGTTCACCACCATGTCACCAAACATGGATGTGACCATCATGATGCTGTAATAGTCCATGCTGCTGCAAATGTCATCGAACTTTTGGTGCAGATGGTTGTTGTCTTGCAAATGTCACCATCTATTGACTCATGGATCGAGACGTGGCTGCACGATCTGTTACAGCGATGCAGATAAGATGGCTGTCATCTCGACTGCTAGTGATATGAGGCCGTTGGGATCCAGCACAGCGTTCCTTGTTACCCTCCTGAACCCACCGATTCCATATTCTGATAACAGTCATTGGATCTCGACCAACGCGAGCAGCAATGTCGCGATACGATAAACCTCAATCGTGATAGGCTACAATCTGACCTTTATCAAAGTTGGAAACGTGATGGTACACATTTCTCCTCCTTACATGAGGCATCACAACAACGTTTCACAAGTCAACGCCGGTCAACTGGTGTTTGTGTACGAGAAATCGGTTGGAAACTTTCCTCGTGTCAGCACATTGTAGGTGTCGTCACCGGTGCCAACGTTGTGTGAATGCAGTGAAAAGCTAATCATTTGCATATCACAGAATGTTCTTCATGTCGGTTAAATTTCACATCTGTAGCACATCATTTTGTGGTGTAGCATTTTTAATGGCCAATAGTGTATGTATTGCATCTACAATAGTGCATGTACTGTATTGTTCACTGGAAGATTTCGTCTTTTAATATATTTGCAGTGTGCTGTATGCTGTTATGACCATCAGACAAAAACAACAATTTTATTTACACAGCACAAATTTATTTTTTCTCAGTGTGATTTGGTTAATACCAGTAATAATTGAACCGACAATGAATTCAGTCACTTGTGCAGGAACTGAAACTTTTGTAAGTGTTAGTTGGCAAGCTTATGAAGGGTGTTAGTCATTCTTTCAATTAATATTTATGTAAACATAACCTATAAGATCTTAATTATGATGACATGTCTGCCCAAAGAAAGTACTTTTCAAGAACAGCATTCTACGATCTGATTTTTACTTTTTGAAAAAATACAACTGTCAAAAATATTCTGTCAGGTGAACAAACAATATGCCAATTGAATTTTACAGTCCAGGTGAGTTTTGAACTCATGACCCTCCATGCAACAGTTAAGTATCATAACCACTACACCACGGTGCTACTCATAGTAGCATGAACCATGCTAGTTTTTATGTGCAGATGCAAAAGTTTAAAGCTGGATGCTAAAGGGTAATCACTGACAAACTTGCTTGCGGGTGTACAGTTCCAGTATTTATCTCGACATTACAAGCTTGCGTTGATTCACTTATCCAGGAACGCTAATGACTTACTGCTGAACAAATCAGTGACAAGGGAACATTGCCGAGTGTCAATAAATGATCTTGAACAAACATGGCAGGTGTGTAGAGGGGGCAAAATAATGCAGTATGTGTTTTTTTTTGTTTGTGAACACGTTCACTTTTTTGGGGTAGAAAACATCTGAAGCTTTAATTTGGTATATTAGATTTGGAGGGAATATCTTTGAAATGATGTTTTACAAAAAAATGTTTCTCATATAAAAGTTGACTTGTAATTAACGTTCCTGAAGAAAACAGTATAATCAAATTTTGTAATAATTTGAAATTTTTCAAAATACCCCACCACCATTAATTAATTTTGAAGAAAACTTTTTTTACTACATAAATTAAAGAAGCGACCAAGCTACGTATATCCACGTGTAATGAAGCTGCTTTCTGAAATACCATTTTTGGAGAGTAAGATGTGCACAAAATGCTATCAGAGTATTTTAAACATACCTAATTAAAATATGTAAACATTCGTTATAAGCCTAGTTATTTATTTCACTTATATTTGCTTTTTGTTTTAAATTGTTGTTTTACCTCCTACATTCATTTTTATTTTTTAGTTTACCATCTCACATGTGAGTATTTTGGTAATTGAATGTAGTAAGTAACTCATTATTACAACACAAAATTATTACAATAACAATAATCAGTAAATGAATGCTTAAAATTTTTTATTTACACCTTGCACATAAAATGAATGAAGTTTCTTCACATAATATAAACATCAGATAACACAATATAAAACAAAATTCAGCAGTATTTCAAATTGTTATGGATGATCCTGTAAATATCCATGTTTGTATCAGGCATATTTCGGTACATTGGTAAGCCTCAATGAAGAGAATTGATTATGTACTGGTGACTGCAGTTTGATTGTGTTGTTTCTCAACTGGAGATTGACATCATAATCATATCAGAGGTCCGGTAAAAAAGTGGTTTGAGTCTTATCTGTAAAAGAGGATTCAGGTGGTTGAAATTACAGTACCAAATATTAATCAAAAAATTAAGATCAGGTCCAATGGAGGTCACAGTAGGAGTATCCCAAAGAAGTGTATTAAGCCCTTTGCTGTTCCTCGTTTATATTAATGATATTCAGGTGTCAGAGAGAGAAGCTAGAATCATGTTATTTGCTGATGATACTAGTTTAATAGTTAGTGATATGAAGCAGTCATTGCACAGTACTGTGGACCATGTCCTACAAGATATACAAAAATGGTTTAGTGCTAACAAGCTAACACTGAATGCAAAAAAAAAAAAAAAAAAAAAAAAAAAAAAAAACTAATTATGTGCAATATGGAAAAATAAGTGAACATGACGAGCTGTTCGCCCTTTTTCCTATGTATCCATTCACTGAATTGCTACCCATGTTATAATCTTTTTATTTATTATTATCTTTTATTTCATTGTGTTTCCACATTGATTTCAGTTTGCTTTCGCCTTTCACTATTGGCCTGCTCCCTGAGGTTTCATCGTTTCCCCATACTTCATCGATTCAGTCCTTCTTGTGATTTTTCCCACATATTTACGCATATATTTGCAAATTTGTAGCACATATTTCTACACTGTTTATGTATTTTTAGACGTTTGTATCCTCCACCATGGACCCTTGCTCTTCCCTTTGTGCCAATAAATACAAGTTTCCTTAATCCTTGCCAGAATCCAGTCCCACATACTGTTCCTGCACTGTTGCTTAGCTCATGGAATCCCCCGTAATGGCCATACCATCAAGTTATCCATCTCCTGCTGCAACTCCTCCTTTCACAATGACCTCCATCTCTTCAGATTCTGCCAGTCCTTAACTCTCACTAACATAATACTGAAAAAGCATGTAAATCAGAGCAAAACCTCTTTGCAGTACCTCCTTTCCATCCATAAAATTTTCCTTCTGTGCAAGCCCAAATTCTTGGTTCTCACCTCACACACTGGAACTCTTGCCTTCCAGTAACTAGGGCAGCATCCCAATGCCATCTCAAAAAACTCTCCAACCTGTTCATTTCCTGCTCCTACCTTGGACTACAACGGTCCACCACCTCTACAACAGCTTCCAAACTTTCCCCACATTCCCTCATAGCTGACAAACCCTGTCTCGCAGATCACCCTCAGAAACTCCCTCCCACCACCATACAGAATCCAGAATGTAAATAGACCTAAAACACAGTCTTGAACCTTTCCTCCAAAAGCCTTAGTCCCTTGGAAACACCTACTCTTTCCCCTCTGTTATTCCAGTATACTTATACGAGGAACTTTTTTTTATAAATCGTCATTTCAAAAATATTTGAGGACAGAAATTGTTCTGGAAAACCTGAAACCCTCAGGGAATTACATTTTACATGGAAAAATCAGAGAAATCTCAGGGAATTTCAAGAATTTCACAGAATCTCAGGAAATTCTGTGTTCTGATGTAGCATTGAAATTGAATTTTATTGAGTTTTATAAATCACAAATTTTGAACACTGAATATCTCAAAATGTGTTTATCATGTGAATATTATTCTATTTAAATTATCAATGTTTTGCACTTAAACTACTGTTTACGGTTGTGTACAGCTCAGCCGATAGGAAAGAAAAGTCATTATCGTGGTATGCTGTCTCCACCCTAACCATCAATTTATGTGGAGGTTCTTGACACTAGTCTTTCTCCTCACACCTGGAATTCTCAGGGAATTTTTTTCCAAGTTTGAGTAGACACCCTATATTAACTTCAGATTTAATATACTAATATACTAACACACCTGCCAAGTTTCATCGATATTGTTTATTTACAGTTGGGCATGTTCCCTTGTGAGCTGACAAGTCATTTCAATAGTGAAGGTGATGCATTTTTGGACAGGATTTTAACCTGTGGTGAATCTTAGATACATTATTCTGAGTCGGAGTCCAAACATCAAAACATGTCATGGAAGTTGCCTGTCCATAAGAAATTCAAAATGCCACCACTACTTGCAAAGATAATGTTCACCATATTCTGGAGAGATCGTAGTCATATTTTCTGCAGTTTTTCGAGGAGAAATGCACTAACAAGAGTCTGTGCTACCCAGGTGTGATTGAGAACAGAGAAAAACCCACACTGAAGAGAAAATGCCTGGGCTGGCAGAGGAAAGGCGTGCTTTTTCTTCAAAACATCGCTTGCTCTCATATGACGCAACTGTTGCTAGAAACTGTTGGCAAAGTGGGTTAGGAGGTTCTACGTCATCCTCCTTACAGCTTTGACCTTGTTCCTTTTTGATTTTCATGTGTTTGGTACAATGAAAGAAGTTTTGCATGGCATCAGGTTCAGCAGCAATGAAGAGGCAAAGCAACAAGTACAAATCTGGCTTCAAGATCACTGAGGGGATAATAAAACTGGTAAGAAAATGGGATAAGTACGTAGAAGTGAGTGGGAATCACATGGAAAAATAGCCAAAAAATTGTATTTATTTAATAAACCATTATTTCTGTACATCAGCTTGTTTAATTATTGGATTACTCTTGTAATAAGTCTCTCAAGGATTGACAGTTCTGCTAACATGTAATTCATGTTTGTAATATGTTGATGTGAAAACCACTACAAAAAAGCCAAAATAAAAAATTGAACAAAACTGTTATATTATGTAAATGAAACTATTACATTTGATTTGGGGAGTACAAATCTGAAATTAGTTTTATCAAGTCAAATTATTTTGAAAGTTAATAATGTATTTTTGTACATTTTAATTAATTAAATATGTATTTTATACAGGTTTCAATCATTATAATGTGGCCGACACCTATGTTCAACATCAGTGTATTAGAGCGCAATAACCGCTCGCAGATGGCAGCACTAGCTGTGGAGGTTATATGAAATATGTTGGGAAGGAGGGGAGGGGGAGACCATGGAGAATAGTGCATTCATTGTTGTAGTGTGGAAATGGAAGGATGTATCTTATGTGCAAAAGGATATGATCATTGGCTCTCAGGTCAAGGATGGAAGAATTTCTCAAATGGCTAAGTCTGTCAACTGTTTGTGTGCGACCGTCGAAGTATGCCATGCATGGCTTAAGGGTGCCATTCAAAAACAGCATGGAGGCAGCTGTGGTGCACCATGGACTGACTATAAATGACAGGGGTGAATAACAGATGCAGAATGTGTACGAATGAATAGAAATGCAACTGTTGAGCAACTGAACACCCAGATGAACTGAGGGGCTACCAACAGTGTATCCTCAATGACAGTTATGTGAATGTTGCTGCATATGTGCCTATATGGCAGGCACCTGATTCATGCACCCATGCTGACTGCTGTTTATTGGGGATGAAGGCTGGAATTTACTCACCAGTATTGCAACTGGATGTCCACTGAGTGGTGACAGGTGGCCTATTTCAGGTGAATCACATTTTATGCTCCATCGGACAGATAGCCATTGACATGTACAGTGTAAAGCATCTGTGAGCACTCTGGAACAATTGTTGGAAGAGTCCAGGCAAGAGAAGGGTGAAATTATAGACTCTGTAATGTTTTCTTGGCATTGCCAGGATGATCTCTTCCTTATGGAAGGCTGAATGGATCAACACCAGATTGCATCTATCCTTGGGGAAAAATATGTGCCCTTATATGCAGTTTGTTTTTCCTCTGCATGATGGCACCTACTAGGAGGAGAATGTAATATTTTATACAACACGCATTGTCCATGCGTGGTTCGAAGAGCACCAGGATGAGTCGACAATACTCCCCTGACTGCCAAACTCCCTAGGCTTAAACCCAATCCAGAATCTGTGGGACCACCTCGATTGGACTGTACAAACCATAGATCCTGAACTGAGAAAGCAATGCAGATGGTTACAGTGCTGGAGTGTCTCCTCGACAACTGTTCAGTGAACATTACTGCATGTGGGACTCATCAGTAGGTGCCTGGTTTTTGCACCCATCCTGACTGCTGTTCAGGTATTCTTGTGGATAATGAACTGAAGTGGAAAAAACATATTAATAATGTCTGTAAGAAACTGAGCTCTGTCATATTCTTAATGATGCAGCTATCACAGCATTCAGACAAGAACCTTCTGTGTACAGTGTATCATGCACTTTTCGAACCATACTTACAGTATGTGTGGGGAAACTCAAACAAACAAGAGACAAAACGAGTGTTCACATTACAAAAGAAAGCAATTAGGGCCTTTTTAAGAAGAAAGATCTCTGAAACATGCAGAAACTGTTTCAAGAATTTAAATATCTTAACTTTTTCATCGTTGTATATATACAAAACAATAATGTACATCACAAAAGGTAGTGAGGACTGGATTACAAATGCTAGTGTACAAACCCACAATACAAGAAAGAAGAATGAAGTATGGAGCATACCCCACCGACTGGCAATGCTAGAAAAAGGACCCCAGTACTTTGGTATCAGACTACTAAGAAGTCTGCCCAAAACCCTGCAAGATAGTGTACTTCACAATGACTTTCCAAAGAAACTTAAAGACTATCTCATTGAAAAAGAGTTTTACAGTGTTGCAGAATACTTATGCCATTAAATTTGTATATATTGTTACTCATTATCAGAAATGTAAAAATTTAAGCTAAATGTGTAGAAAAATAAGTGATAAGGAATGTTAACACTTTGACATGTCCTATATTACATGTACATTTACTGTACACAATGTAATCTTACAGGATCAAATAAAATTCAATTCAATCAGCGACAAAGAGTGGAATTTGCTTGTCAATACCACAACTGGATGTATCCTGAGTGGTGACATGTGGCATTTTCAGATGAATAATGTTTGCTGCTCTGTCAGACAACTGGATGTTGACAAGCACATTGTGAAACATCCGGAAGCAAACACCCTTCAACCAGGAGGGAATGTTATAGTTTGGGGTATGTTTTTGTGGCATTCCCTGGGTTATCTCTTGATTTCAGAAGGTGCAATGGTTCAACACAAGTATACTTCAATCTGTGGGGACCCTGTCCCCCCATACATACAATTCGTTTTTCCTCCACATGATTGTGACTACTGGCAGGAAAAAGCAGTGCCATACAGCTCACAGTGTACATGTGTGGTCTCGAGGAGCACAACAATGACCTTACTGTCCTCCCCTGTCCACCAAACCCCCAGATATAAACTCAATTGAAAGTCTGTGGAATTAGTTCAATCAGGCTGTTGGTGTCACGGATCCCAAGCTGAGGAACATAATGCAGCTGATGATGGCACTACAGTCGTGATGGCTCCGCATCCCTGTCAGTGCCTTCCAGAACAGTGCAGCTGATGACGGCACTACAGTTGTGATGGTTCCGCATTCTTGTCGGTACCTTCCAGAACCTCCCTGACTCTCTTCCTGTGGGCCTCACAGTGATTTTTTCTGCAAAAGTTGGTTATTCAGGCTTTTGACAGGTATCACATTAATGTGACTGAGCAGTGTACATGTTTTAATTAATTAAAACATTGTATTTAAGGGGAAGCTAGTTTACCTGATTTTTTGATGTATTTTAAACTCTACTTTCAAATGAGATGCATCAATTGCTTCAAAAAGCTCCCCCTTTTTTTTTTTATAGATTTCAATAAATGTTAGCTATCATGGATGTAATTTCACAAAGGAAACTAATAGCAGTCTGTGTGTATTCTGTGACCTCTCATCATGTAATTCATGTAAATTGCTACAGGAATGTTGTGCTTGACCAAATAAACAACTAATCTATTAAAGCAATTTTACGTTGCACTTGAAAGTGATTTTTATGCTACATCGTACCCAACCAATCTAATGGGATAATTTACATTATGATGAAGAAATTTAGGTTATGATGATCAAAGAGATTTCCATGTGACCCAACTGATTAGATGTGTATCGAATGCTTCCAATTGATTTTAGCAATGTTATGAAGATAATAGTTGCTGCTCACCATATAGTGGAGATGGTGATTCGTAGATGGGTACAACAAAAAGACTGTCAAACAAAGCCTTTGGTCATACAGGCATACATCTGAATGGACAACACACACACACACACACACACACACACACACACACACACACACACACAGACATACACACACACACACACACACACACACACACACACACACACACACATATACGCGCGCGCGCGTATGCACACGCACGCAACTCACACACACACACATGATCTTAGTCTCTAGTCGCCGAGGTCACACTGTGAGCAGCAGCACGTGATGGGACAAGCAGCTGGGTGGTGGGGATAAGGAGGAGGCTGGGGTGGGGAGGGGTAGGGATAGCAGGGTAGGGGTGTGGGATGGTAAAGTGCTGCTTGTGGGAGCATATAGGGATGAGGTGGGGAGAGAGTAGGGCAGCTAGGTGCAGTCTGAAGGTTAGATGCATGGTGGTGAAGGGGGTGGGGGGTGTCCATGGAAAAGGAGATGAGTTAAAAGACTATGGGTACATTGGTGGAATAGAGGGCTCTGTAGTGACAGAATGTAAACATGGAAGGGAATAGGTTGGTAAGGACAAAGACGAAGGTTGAGGCCAGTAGGGTTACGGGAGCATAAGATATATTGTAGGGAGAGTCCCCATATGTGCAGTTCAGAAAAGCTGGTGTTGGTGGGAAGGATCCAGATGGCCCCGGTTGCAAAGCAGTCATTGAAGTGAAGAATGTCATGTTGGGCAGTGTGCTCAGCAACTGAGTGGTCTACGAACAAACTGTGGCCAAGAAACAAGTGGACCACCCAGTTGCTGAGCATGTTATCCAACATGGCATACTTCATTTCAGTGATGGCTTCACACCTTGTGCCATCTGGATCCTTCCCACTAACACCAGCTTTTTTTTAAATACGCAGATGGGAACTGCCCTACATTATATATTGCGTTCCTGTAACCCTCCTGGCCTCAACCTTCGTTAGTCATTGTCCTTATTGTCCTATCCCTTCCCTGTTCCCATTCCAGCACTACACAGGCCTCTATTTGACAAATGCACCCACAGATTTTTTACCAGTCCCCTTCTCCACTGCCTGCCACAGACCTTATCTGAATATGCCATTGAATTTACCTACAATATTATGTCATTGTACAACACATAGTTCAGCGGATATGATGTCATAAACATCAAGCACAAGGCCAGATGCTTTGTGGTATGGTCATAGACACACAGCTATAGATAAATATCAGGGAAATGCCAGGTTTCTCTGCTAGTTCTTTTATAAAATTAATGGTCGCAAACTTTGATCTCATATAAAACTAAGACACGAATAGAAAGAGAAATAAACACTTACATTGTGTTCACCTAACACCATCTATTTTACTGGACCTAAGTTCTTGAGAATGTATCAGTGACAATGATACTTTAAATAAAAATAGACTCAGCTATCACTCATTGTAAATAAATGAAACTATATAAACGAGTTACTACTCCTGTTTTTATACCTTTAGTCAGTCAGTATGTATAATTCAGTGTAACTGATTGGTCAAAGCCAAAAACACATTATATTGTTCTGAAATGCGCTGTGTGTGGAAGCAGAGCACACTGCACTTTCTTACTTCCACAAAACCTTGTAGTTATCCATATGTATTATCAAAATGTATATATGTGTGTATGTTCCACATCTCCTCCTAAACCACTGGACCAATTTCAACCAAACTTAATTCACGTGTCCGTTATTGTCATGCAGCAGTTGCTATGGGGGTAAGGATCACCTACCTGTGATAGTTCAGGAGCTATGATGTCATAAACACTGAGATGCATGAAAAGCTTCCTCATTATACATTATGTTTACATTTATTACTTCTGTGTTATTAACTCTATTTGCAATAAATTTCATCGACAGTATACGCTTATGGCACTAAATGCATCATCGTGGTACCATACATAGTTAAGGAGATATGAAATACAGATGTGTGAATAACTGCTGCATTGCATGTCATGACATTTAAATGTTTTACTTCTTTGCTATTATCTGTGTTTGCAACACATTTTGCAGACTGCATCCACATATACCACTGAATATACCTGTATAATTATACAGTACCATTGTATGACACATAGATAAGGAGATATGAGACTATAAACACTGACAGGTATGAAAAAATGCCATATGATGCAGGAAGTTTTATACAAGACACTGCTAAGTTGAGTCAACATAAGGAAGCCCCCAACACCTGGTAGTGCTTTTGACAGCTTGCAGCTGCAAAGTGCAAACAGCTGTAGGTGGAAACAACAGCCATCTATAGAGCCATGAAGAGATGTTGCGATAGAGACATTTACAAAATTGGGTTGTAGAAACGTGAAGAAGCATACAGAACATGTACACCAGGTCACTTTTTGTTTTCATTTCCAATAGAAAATTTTCAAAATGACAACCAGGCAATGTCAGGTTTCTCAGCAAGTTTTATATCTTGGTGAAACGAGAATTCTGAATTGCCTCTTTACTCACCCACAGATCTGCACCCATCATAACAAACTGGAAGCAAATCACAATAAGAAAAAATGAAATTGACTCTATTTATTCATAGAAATTTAATATTTAGTTTCATTTGTATGTAATTAATTTTATAATTAGTCTCAGAACTGTTGGTAAAAGTTGAGCAGTGTACTCATAATGGCTGAATTTTCGGAAAATTGAGAAAGTAAAATCTTGTACTAAATCAACCAATGGAAAATCCGGGCTGGTATAAAAACAATTTTTGAAAAGTATAGACTCCTACTCACCACATAGAGGAGTTGTTGAGCAGTAGATGGGCACATTTGAAGTTCACTGTTGGACATAATAAGGCCATCAGACAAAGTCCTTCTTGAGATGTAGAAACACACACACTCACATTATTGAGGAATTTCTGTTTAATTGGCCTGTTGCCCTCAACTTTTTCTGTAACTTGTAGTCCCATCTTCTTATTGAAACTAATAATGATGCCCAAGTACTAATATTTCACAAATTTTTCCAATGGGTTTTCATTCTCTATTATGTTATGTCTTGCTTTGCATTCATACCCTTGTGGATACCTCTCATTCTGCGGTATTAAGTGATCTGCTCGCCCTTTTTAACCTTCCCCAATCTATCCCTCTCTTCTCCCTGATTAAGGAACTATTAGTCCCAAAAGCTAGGTTAGTGTTGTCGCTTTTATTTTTACATGTGTCAATCACCAGTGCTTGAAAACTTCACCTCCTGGAAGTAG
Organism: Schistocerca gregaria; assembly: GCF_023897955.1. Classification (NCBI taxonomy): domain Eukaryota; kingdom Metazoa; phylum Arthropoda; class Insecta; order Orthoptera; family Acrididae; genus Schistocerca; species Schistocerca gregaria. The sequence continues at coordinate 71,464,546 of NC_064920.1, forward strand.
ATTGTATTTTACTCATCCTGTTGTCTACAAAACCAGCTCAGTTTATAAGTATGCAGGTGAATGTGATTTATATGCATACTTATTTAAGTATGATAATGATTGACGCAGAAGAAATTGATTAAAATTTATGCTACGGCTGGTACTCGAACCTGCGTCTTGTTGCTTTTTAGGCAGAATTGCTAACCATTACACCACCACAGCACTGTGACTAACATTGCTGCACAAACTACACAAGTTGAGTGCATTCCCGAGCACAAACTTCAGTTTATATATTCTGCTACTACTACTGCCAGGGCTCTCCGACATTGGAATACCACCCGAGCGGTGGACGTAATGGGAAAGTCGTATACCATAGGTGATTTTATAGATCTTGTAATTAAATGTTTCCCTGAGACATTTAAGTCCCTTCTTTATCTGCAATAATGACTGAAGCAGAAGAAATGGATTAAAATTTGTGCTCGGGCCAGGACTCGAGCCCGGCTCTTCTTGTTTGCTAGCCAGAAATACCAACCATTACACCACCACAGAACTATGATTAACATCACTCCATGAACTACTAAAGTTTAGTGCCCTCCCAAATACAAACTTCAGTTCATATCTTCTGCTTATTTTCCCTTACATTGTCACTATGGCCTGGGCTCTTCGGCATTGGAATAGCACCCCACTGTTGGACGTAATGGGAAAGTGCTGTACGATAGGGGAACTTATAGATCTTATAATGAAATGCGTCACTACTGCCAGGGCTCTCCAACATTGGAATAGCGCCCCAGCATTGGACATATTGGGAAAGTCCTATACCATAGGTTATCTTATAATTAAATGTAAGGGAAAATAAGCAGAAGATTTGAATTGAAGTTTGTGTTGGAGAGGGAACTCAACTTAGGAAGTTCATGTAGCAATGTTAATCATAATGCTGTGGTGGTGTAATGGATAGCATTTCTACTTGGGAAGCAAGAAGACCTGGATTGGAGTTCCACTGCAGCACAAATTTTAATCCATTTCTTCTGCTTCAATCATTGTCGCAGATAAAGATGAGATTTAAATGTCTCAGGGAAACATTTAATTATAATACTTATTTAAGATTACTATAAATAGTAAGTACTGTTTATATAGTACACTTCATAAATTTAAACATTATTGACTGGAGTAAAAGTAATGACGCATTAAATATGACTTTCAAGATTATCAAGTGGTTTTGGCCTTAGTAATTGTGTTTATGTCTCCGGGAAGTTTGTTACAAAGGTTAACTTCCATATGGATGGCACTGTTTTGGTACAGGGACATGTTGATGTTGGTCATATGTTAAGTTTTTGTTTTTTATAGCAGTCATCACGAATATTACAATTTTTTACAGTCTGCTGTCCTTAACCATTACACGTGTTTTAAAGAATATAAGTGTTTCCATATTGTAGATACGTCGCAAAAGGGGACTACCAGAGATCCCAAATAGAGGTTTATATAAGTGTCAAGTTCAGTATCTAAATGCGATTCTAGTGATCCTTTTTTGCAGTTTGAAAATACTGAGAGCTGCTTTTGAGTTTCCCCAGAATATGCCCCACATTTAATGCAACAATTATGATATGCCAACATTATTCTTTTCTCACTGCAGCAGGACTAGTGAGCAATAATAAGGTAGTATGTATTGCTCAGTTTTGCATTAAGGTATTCAGTATGTTTATTGTATTTTACATTGCTTTGCAACCATAGTCCTAAGAATTTGTTTTCTATGCTGTTACCAACTGGTTTATTGTTGATAGAGACAAATGGGATGTACATATCCTTGTTTGGAGCATTATGAAGTTTTAGTATGATAGCTTTTTACTATCTGTTACAAACTGTATTAATCTGTGCCCCATTGCTAATTCGTTTTGTGACAGTGTTTTCTGATGGCTGTTATTCTTCCTTATTTGCCCCTTTTAATAGAACTGTGGTGTCATCTGAAAAAATTATCGTTTATGAGTAACCACATCTAAGCTGAGGTCAAAAAGAACAGAAGGGATCCCATACCTGGTTCTTGGGGTAAACCACATTTAATTAGTTTATAGTCTGACCCGTGTTCAGAAATAGTTTTTAGGTTGACATTAGGGTGCTTGATGCACATTGCTTGCTTACAATTGCTCAGGAAGAGTAGTCCAATTGTTGGATGAACCTGAAATACCACATTTTTCAAGCTTTGACAGCAGAATCTTATGATCCACCATCTCAAAAGCTTTAGACAGGTCAGTAAATACTCCAGTTGATAGACTGTCAGGCTTAGTATGCAACTGATGAACTCATAAATGGCAATTATTGTTGAACTGTTATTTCCTAATCCATGTTGTTCATTACATATGACATTGTTTTTATTTACAAGCTCCATACATAAGTTAGTCATCGATAACTGTTTCTAATATTTTCTTACATTACATCTCTCACCTTTTCTATATTCTGAAATAACTCTTAGATGTTTTCATTACAGTGAACAGTCGTGTGAGTGTGTGAGTGCACTCATCTTTAAGATTGTGGCAAGGGCAACATCAGTGCCAGCAGAGTTAGAATTTTTTAGTCATTTTATTGTTTTTCTACTTCATCTTCTGAGACAGACCTGATATACTTTGACCTTTTGCATGAGCTGATTTATTATTCACTGAATTGGGTATTCCTTTTTTTTTTTTTTTTTTTTTTTTTTTTTTGTGTGTGTGTGTGTGTGTGTGTGTGTGTGTGTGTGTGTGTGTGTGTGTGTGTGTGTGTGTGTGTGTGTGTTATCAGCAACACCTGCAAAAATGTTGTTAAATGTATTGGCTACTTTTAAGGGGTTTGTTACTTTTTTTATTTTCATGTGAAAGTGTTATATTTGTACATTCTGCTCTGTTATTTTTTAATAACACTCCACATGACCTTCGATTTATTTGCTGAATAATAAATGAACTCATCATTGTTGCTAATTTTCTTAGTATTTTGCAATATTTTGTATAATATATGTGTAATTCAGTTGAAAAATTATTCAGTTTATGGAGCAAGCTCTTCATCTGGCCTTGACTCTTAGTCCTCATGTAATGTAATTGTTTATTCTAGAGTTGCCTCTTGTGATAATGGTTTAAAGTGAAAATGCAATTGAGGAGCATTTTTTAAAAACTCGATATGCAACTGATACAGTTTTTCTTAAAATGAGTTTTTCTATTTTCACCTACACAGATATATTCGGGCATTTGAATTTTTACAGAACTACTAGATCTTACAGACATTAATAAAGTGTTATGAAATATATTAAAATTCGGTTTTTATAACGTTATATTAAGGTGCAAAAAATGTGGGAAATTAAGGAGATGGGACCTGGATAAACTGAAAGAACCAGAGGTTGTACAGAGTTTCAGGGAGAGCATAAGGGAACAATTGACAGGAATAGGGGAAAGAAATACAGTAGAAGAGGAATGGGTAGCTCTGAGGGATGTAGTAGTGAAGGCAGCAGAGGATAAAGTAGGTACAAAGACGAGGGCTGCTAGAAATCCTTGGGTAACAGAAGAAATATTGAGTTTAATTGATAAAAGGAGAAAATATAAAAATGCAGTAAATGAAGCAGGCAAAAAGGAATACAAACGTCTCAAAAATGAGATCGACAGGAAGTGCAAAATGGCTAAACAGGGATGGCTAGAGGACAAATGTAAGGATGTAGAAGCTTATCTCACTAGGGGTAAGATAGATACTGCCTACAGGAAAATTAAAGAGACCTTTGGAGAGAAGAGAACCAAGTGTATGAATATCAAGAGCTCAGATGGCAGCCCAGTTCTAAGCAAAGAAGGGAAGGCAGAAAGGTGGAAGGAGTATATAGAAGGTTTATACAAGGGCGATGTACTTGAGGACAATATTATGGAAATGGAAGAGGATGTAGATGAAGACGAAATGGGAGATACGATACTGCGTGAAGAGTTTGACAGAGCACTGAAAGACCTGAGTCGAAACAAGGCCCCCGGAGTAGACAACATTCCATTAGAACTACTGACGGCCTTGGGACAACCAGTCCTGACAAAACTCTACCAGCTGGTGAGCAAGATGTATGAGACAGGCGAAATACCCTCAGACTTCAAGAAGAATATAATAATTCCAATCCCAAAGAAAGCAGGTGCTGACAGATGTGAAAATTACCGAAGTATCAGTTTAATAAGCCACGGCTGCAAAATACTAACGCGAATTCTTTACAGACGAATGGAAAAACTGGTAGATGCAGACCTCGGGGAGGATCAGTTTGGATTCCGTCGAAATGTTGGAACACGTGAGGCAATACTGACCTTACGACTTATCTTAGAAGAAAGATTAAGAAAAGGCAAACCTACATTTCTAGCATTTGTAGACTTATAGAAAGCTTTTGACAATGTTGACTGGAATACTCTTTTTCAAATTCTAAAGGTGGCAGGGGTAAAATACAGGGAGCGAAAGGCTATTTATAATTTGTACAGAAACCAGATGGCAGTCATAAGAGTCGAGGGGCATGAAAGGGAAGCAGTGGTTGGGAAAGGAGTGAGACAGAGTTGTAGCCTCTCCCCGATGTTATTCAATCTGTATATTGAGCAAGCAGTAAAGGAAACAAAAGAAAAATTTGGAGTAGGTATTAAAATTCATGGAGACGAAGTAAAAACTTTGAGGTTCGCCGATGACATTGTAATTCTGTCAGAGACGGCAAAGGACTTGGAAGAGCAGTTGAACGGAATGGACAGTGTCTTGAAAGGAGGATATAAGATGAACATTAACAAAAGCAAAACGAGGATAATGGAATGTAGTCAAATTAAGTCGGGTGATGCTGAGGGAATTAGACTAGGAAATGAGACACTTAAAGTAGTAAAGGAGTTTTGCTATTTAGGAAGTAAAATAACTGATGATGGTCGAAGTAGAGAAGATATAAAATGTAGACTGGCAATGGCAAGTAAAGCGTTTCTGAAGAAGAGAAATTTGTTAACATCGAATATAGATTTATGTATCAGGAAGTCGTTTCTGAAAGTATTTGTTTGGAGTGTAGCCATGTATGGAAGTGAAACATGGACGATAACTAGTTTGGACAAGAAGAGAATAGGATCTTTCGAAATGTGGTGCTACAGAAGAATGCTGAAGATTAGATGGGTAGATCACGTAACTAATGAGGAGGTATTGAATAGGATTGGGGAGAAGAGAAGTTTGTGGCACAACTTGACTAGAGGAAGGGATCGGTTGGTAGGACATGTTTTGAGGCATCAAGGGATCACAAATTTAGCATTGGAGGGCAGCGTGGAGGGTAAAAATCGTAGAGGGAGACCGAGAGATGAGTACACTAAGCAGATTCAGAAGGATGTAGGTTGCAGTAGGTACTGGGAGATGAAGCAGCTTGCACAGGATAGAGTAGCATGGAGAGCTGCATCAAACCACTCTCAGGACTGAAGACAACAACAACAACATTAAGGAGTGGTTTTTCCAGTTTTTCTAAAGTCTGTGAATGCTTATAATTATTATTGGTATCAGCTACATTCCTTCCTTTAATTCTATGTATTTTTTTTCTCCAAACTAATGTTTTTATGTGCTGTGTAATATTTATTATATGCCTGCCTTATTGTAAAACACATATTTTTGCTTATAGTTTTTGACTTTATTGAGAGCACAAAGAATAATGATAGAAACACAGTTGCATAATACAATAACAAAAATGATAATTATTTTAACATAATTGTTTTGCTTATCACTACTACATGAAGTATGACATGAATAACACAAAAATTAATGCATGTTCCAGTCACATTGTTGTTGTCAAGTTTTCCTTCTTACATCTATACTTTATTCATCTAGGACATCTTTGTAAAACTCCCTTGTATCCTCCGGAATTTCAAAATTTGTATCCTCTGGAATTTCAAAATACTTTAGCAAGGCGGAAACATTTTTCTTTTCTCCTTTGCTCACCATATTTTGTTTTGGTAAAAGAGTGGATGTTAGTACTGATGGATGGAATTGTTTCTTTCATCTCAGGATATCAACTTGTCCTGGATATCTGCAGTATGTATCACTTACTGACACTATCTTTTAGTTTTTTAGAACTTTGAGAGTACCATGCTCTTATAAAATGTAATATTCTTTAGAAGACAAGATGCTTTCTTTTTCTCTGTAAGACTTCTCATTTCTACCAAACGATCAGTCTGGAGACATGTAGTTCTGCCACAAACAGGGAAGAAGAGATGAATATTATTAAATTGTATGCTGTTTTCCAAAAATGCTGCAGGCATCACCATTATGTAACTGTTTTTATTTTGGCTGCTTCAATAATCTGAGAATAGAATTGGTTCCATTCTCTGTTTTTTATCTAACTCAGAAAGAAAGCCCAGCACATCTGAAGCAATTAATTGGATCCTCTTGAAGATTCTGTGTCCGACTGGGTGTAGATAACAATGTTCACAAATTGTATGACCATCCATGTTTAACATAGAAACCCTCACTGATAGATAGTTTTGGAATAGGCTTGTTTTGTTGCATGTCAAAGCAAATCTTAATGGCAGTAGGATTATCTGCTTTGCACAATTTTACGTAATCTTTGCCTAGTTCGTAGTTAATTCTTCTTCTGCAGACATGTTTCAGCTTTTATTTCCATTAAACCAACCTTACAAGTAGAGTAGGTATTGGAAAGTGGTGTTTTGAATGATAGATTGAAATGTTTGTGAAATACGAGGGTGGTTTGAAAAGTTCTTGGTATGAAATAGAAAAAGAAAGTACCTACATCACTGAAACTTTTTTTTATTTTTCAATGTAGTCTCCTTGTAGATTAATGCACTTGGTCCAAAGATGTCCCAGTGTCTTGATCCCCTCTTGAAAGTGAGTTTCCTCCAGGACTGCAAAATAGTTGTCAACTCTGGCTATCGATCCTTTGTTTGAAGTGAATCTTTGACCACCAAGAAAAATTTTCAGTTTTGGGAAGAGATGGAAGTCTGACAGAGCCATATCAGGTGAATGAGGCAAGTGTGGCAACAATTCATACCTTTGTTCGTGTAATTTTTCCGTTGTGATGGCACGTATGTGGGTGTGCATTGTCTTGATGGAAGATTACTTCCTTCCTTGCTAATCCTGGCCTGTTTTTGCATATCTTGTGTTACAATTTATCCAGGAGGTTAGCATAGTATTCTCCAGTAATTCTCTCCCCAGTGGGGAAAGAATCTATAAACAGAACCCCCTTCGCATCCCAGAACACTGATGCCATGACCTTTCCCACCAAAGGAATTGTCTTTGTTTTCTTTTGCGGTGGAGAATGAGCATGTTTCCACTGCTTTGACTGTTGTTTTGTCTATGGGGTATAGTAGTACACCCAAGTTTCATATATGGTCACAAACCGGTGCAAAAAATCTTGTTCGTTTCTCCTAAACTGGGCCAAACATTGTTCCGATATGTCCATTCTCAAGCATTTTGGATCCAGCGTCAAGAGTTGCACCCACCTTACAGATAATTTTTTCATTTCTAATTCTTCGGTTAAAATGTGATATACTCTTTCAGATGACATCTAGCAAGTGTGAGTAATTTCATGCACTTTCAATCAGTGATCATGACCATTTTGTGCACTTTTGTAATGAATTTTGGAGTAGTGACACATCTTGGCCGACCACTGTGTGGATCATCATCTAAGCTCTCCTGACCAAATGTAAATTAATTTGTCCACTTGGCAACAGTTGAATATGAAGAAGCAGAGTCCCTCAGTATATTCCAGATGGGTGTTCTTTGCTTTCATACCTTTCTTTGCAAAGTACTTAATCACTGCTCGAATCTCAATTTTTTCCATCTTTGCAAGTCACTACACGGGGAAAACAACAAAGCAACACCACCAGCACATCTCTCTTTGCAGAGAACTGACGTGGCACATGTTTACAGGCAACAGTCCAATGAATATCACGTGAACAGCTCATTGCGCTAGCGCTGACCTCTCTCGTGATGATCCCGAAAACTTTTTAATCCACCCTTGTATACGCTTGTATTTTGATAAGGAACATTATTTCAGTCCAAAATATTTCTTTCTTCACAGAATCTAGTGAAGATTTTATTGACTGTGAAATCTGAAGGCAGATAATCTCTGTACACTTTCCCCATTCATAATAGCGCTCTCTGCATTTATGTTTTTCATATTATTCTAATAGGCAATAGTTACAGGTTTCCTTTTACACTTTTTTCTTTGCATTTCAGATTGATGTAATCCCTTCTTGAATTGGGATTTTCTCCCATCAGAAGATTCTTAGACGTGTATGTCATTTTCAGAATCACAAGAATCACCATCTACACTGCTTCTGCTTGCAATACTTCTATTTAGCTGTACACTTGAACATCAAGTGAAAACTTGAAACATCCTGCCAGATTAAAACTGTGTGCCCGACCGAGACTCGAACTCGGGACCTTTGCCTTTCACGGGCAAGTGCTCTACCATCTGAGCTACCGAAGCACGACTCACGCCCGGTACTCACAGCTTTACTTCTTCTGCCAGTACCTCGTCTCCTACCTTCCAAACTTTACAGAAGCTCTCCTGCGAACCATGCAGAAATAGCACTCTTGAAAGAAAGGATATTGTGGAGACATGGCTTAGCCACAGCCTGGAGGATGTTTCCAGAATGAGATTTTCACTCTGCAGCGGAGTGTGCGCTGATATGAAACTTCCAGGCAGATCAAAACTGTGTGCCCGACCGAGACTCGAACTCGGGACCTTTGCCTTTCGCGGGCAAGTGCTCTACCATCTGAGCTACCGAAGCACGACTCATGCCCGGTACTCACCGCTTTGCTTCTGCCAGTACCTCGTCTCCTACCTTCCAAACTTTACAGAAGCTCTCCTGCGAACCTTGCAGAACTAGCACTCCTGAAAAAAGGTTTATTGCGGAGACATGACTTAGCCACAGCCTGGGGGATGTTTCCAGAATGAGATTTTCACTCTGCAGCGGAGTGTGTGCTGATATGAAACTTCCAGGCAGATTAAAACTGTGTGCCGGAACGAGACTCGAACTCGGGACCTTTGCCTTTCACGGGAAACTTCGGTAGCTCAGATGGTAGAGCACTTGCCCGCTGGAAGTTTCATATCAGCGCACACTCCGCTGCAGAGTGAAAATCTCATTCTGGAAGTGAAAACTTGTCTAAGCTGCAGGTGTTCCAATGACAATGAAGTCTGGTTGCAACACTATTCCAGTCAGTAAATATTGTTAGAACAATGAATCATATCAATTAAGGCAAACAGTATTTATACTCCATTATTGTTAACTGCTTGCTGCAGAAAGAGAGCTGAGAAACGAGAGAGTAATTATATTGCATTTGTCCGTTTTTGCTATAACTGTAAGAGTGCATATATTGTGTTTTGCTAACACCTTGTTATTTGGAGTGTCCATAAAGGCAATAGTCGACTTTTGTGAAAATTTGTTTCTGGGGTTGATGTGAAAGATCAACATTATGCCATTACCACACCTAACTCAATTTTGAGATTTTTTTGCACACACCGAGTTTAGAGTTTTTTTGCATGTATCGAGTTTTGAAACAAATTGGTTAGTGCAGGAGTGTGAAACAGGCAACCTGCGGGCCAAATCAGGCATGCGATTGGCTTCAGTTTGACCCGTGGCTCCTAATTGCTTATCAACTAGAATTGCCTATCTTATAGCCCAATTTTGTTTTTCTGTTCTTTCTTGTATTGTCATTAGTAAATAATGATTATCCATCAGGGACATATTGGAACACTGCAACTGTTGAAACTGTTAATTTATAATGAATTAGCTGCATCCAGTTGCTTTTATAGGCGTTCAGTTTTCCACGTTGAAATTTCAAGATGCCTGTCAACCTGTCTTCATGTGTTGATACACCGAAGCTCCAAAGAAATTGGTATTATTCAAATGCAGAGATATGTAAACAGGCAGAATATGGCGCTGCAGTTGGCAGTGCCTATATAAGAAACAAGTATCAGGTAATGCTGCTACAATAGCAGGTTACCTACATTTAGGTGAGTTTGAACATGGTGTTATATTCGGCACACAAATGATGCGACGCAGCATCTCCAACATAGTGATGAAGTAGGGATTTTCCCATTCGACCATTTCATGAGAGTACTGTCAATATCAGGAAACTGATAAAACATGAAGTCTCCAACATCGCTGTGGGTGGAAAAAGATGCTGCCAGAATGGGACCAATGACGACTGAAGAGAATCATTCAACATGAGAGAACTGCAACCCTTCTGCAAACTGGTGCAGATTTCAATGCTGGGCCATCAACAAGTGTCAGCGTGCAAACCATTCAATGAAACATCATTGATATGGGGTTTTGGAGCCAAAGGCCCACTCATATACCCTTGATGACTGCATGACACAAAGCTCTATGTCTCGCCTGGGCCTGTCAACACTGACATGGACTGTTGATGACTGGAAACATGTTGCCTTGTCAGACGAGTCTCGTTTCAAATTGTATTGTGCAGATGGATGTGTAAGGGTATGGAGACAGCCTCATGAATCCATGGACCCTGCATGTGAGCAGAGGACTGTTCAAGCTGGTGGAGGCTCTGTTATGGTGTGGGGCATGTGCAGTTGTAGTGATATGGGACACCTAATACATCTAGATACGACACTGACAGGTGACGCATACGTAAGTGTCCTGTCTGATTACCTGCATCCATTCATGTCCATTGTACATTCCGACAGACTTGGGCAATTCCAGCAGGATAATGCGACACCTCACATGTTCAGAATTGGTACAGAGTGGCTCCAGGAACACGCCTCTGATTTTAAAAACTTCTGCTGCCCACAAAACTCCCCAGACATTAACATTATTGAACATATCTGGGATGCCTTGCAATCTGCTGTCCAGAAGAGATCTCCACTCCCTCATACTCTTACGGATTTATGGCTGGCCCTGCAGGATTGATGGTGTCAGTTCCCTCCATCACTACTTCAGACTTTAGTTGAGTCCTTGGCACATCGTGTTGCGACACTTTTACTTGCTCATGGTGGCCCTACATGATATTAAACAGGTGTATCAGTTTCTTTGGCTGTTCAGTGTGTTTATTTACAAGTCGTTGCTTTGCGAATGGTGTTGCAGTACTTTAAATTGGAAGTTCTTAAGACAGCTATTGTAAAATATAGTAAGTACAAAAAAATGTTCACAATGCATTAATAAATATGAACTTATGAAGATGGAGTGAGCATAAAATGAATGTACTCTCAAAACACGTGTTTTGAGGAATAATTTGGTGATGTTACGTGGTGGAAAAGGGGGTGCCATTCATATCAGTATATTTCTCCTCAAATGGATACTATATATTGGACTTTATTCGCTGGGAGCACAGCTGTCACGTCACATCACGTGGTGAATTGGTCCATGACCGTAAGTATGTGAATCAAGTCCATGGGTCACCAAAGGTTGCCGATCCGTGGATTAGTGCATCCATGAAGGTGTTGAATTTTTAATTTACATTATTAATTGTTGTAAACCTGTGACCATTTTTCAGTAGTGTATGTTACCCAGACTATAGCTTCTACTTATGGTTCTTAAAGACATATTGCTACCAATAGTGCCATTTATTTTCAAGCTTAGTATCTGAGCAAGATGGTCACTAGAGCTTGCATTGCATTTTTTGTGAAGTATTGTGTAAACTCATCGTGAACAGGAACTGATCTAAAGCAGTTTGATAAGTGTCTTTTACTCAGGTAATAGCATTTGCTCCAGCATTAAACTATAGTATGCAAAAAGGTTCAAAAGGGTCTCAGTGTTTCTACTTTTTATAAGAAAGACGATGCTGAAGTAACGATAGATTAACAAATCATTATCCATTTTATTTACTTTGTTCACCAATGACAATAATTTACGTAAGAAAAGTTCAGAATTTCCAAATGGTCATCAGTAAACTGTAGCAATAACCATCTCGGAGTCGCTAATTTTATAGCTGCAATTTCATAGTTCTTTTCTTTGTTCACTCCAGCTAAGTCAGTAGAAGTAATAAAATCTGTATTGTCATTTATTTAAATTGTTACCTCACCATGTGTATGTTAATTTCATTGATCTTATTACTCAGGAATAGTACATTGTGATGATAAATGTTTAGGTCAGATTTATTCATGACATGGTAGTTAGGTGTCGTATTTATAGCATCACATACTTTTAAATTAAATTCAGATTCCCTGTAGTACTGCATGTTGTTTTTGTTCATTTTACTTTCCTCACAGTAACCAGAAGAGCAACAGGGAAACTGATAAATAATTTTATTTAGTTCAAGAGTTTTTTTTATTATTTCATTGACATGATCACACACAAACCTTTTCCCTTCATAGTCTAAGTTCATCCCTTGTTTGGTATGCAGGTTATGAAGCAGTTTACTTGCATCCACTACATCGCAGTCAGCATCTTCTAAACACAGTTTCTTCAATATTTGTCTTCTGAATGTCTTTATTTAAACATGAACTGTAAATTAAATTTGTTCATGCCTGTGAAGTACTGTGGCAGCTACTTTATTTCCAGGCTTATTCCTTTCTAAAAAATTTTGCAGATTTTTCTCGAAATCCTCTGCTTCATTGTTTGGTACATCATTTGAAGCCACTATGTAAACAATAAATTTATTTTTCCATGTTATTTCTGTTTGAAAGTCAGTGTTTGCAACATGTTTAGTTCCTGCTCCAGATTTCACCACACTAGGCACTGTTATGTCTTGAATTATCTCTTGGAACATCCTAGGTAAGTACACATGATAGAAGAACAGTGTACAAGAAAATTTTGACGATGACATCTACATAACTACAGACCAGTTTCACTGGTATCAGACTTCTAAAAAATTATGGATATGTTTATGTATAATAGATTAGCTGCTTATTTGGGAAAGCACTATGTTCCTGTACTATTACAACAGGGTTTCAGGAAAAATAAATGAACTGAATCAGCAATTACAAACACTGTGTGAAAATAATTGGGATCCATAATGTTTTTGGATCTTTCCAAAGCATTTAGTACCATAAATGGTGTGCTCCCAGATGTTCAGCCTAGTTGTTGTGTCTGTTTTATGCTGATTATTTCATGAGTGACCCTGTTGTTGTCTCAAGGTTCTATGAGTTGTGTTGTTACGTACTCGCTGGCTGGACTCCAACTGGTCTGTGAGCTATTGTTCGTCTTAATGCTGCTGTTTATAGCTGAGTTTCACTCCCAACATCCACCACATCCCAGATGATCTTTCATTTTTCAGAGCCTGCACTGATATCCTGTGAAAAATCATGTGAGAAACATGATAGAACATATTTGACACCATTGCTCACAGAAAATTACGTGTAGAAGCTGGAAACTATGGCATTTGTTGGCAAGCAGAGGACTACATGCAAGAATACTTGTGCAGCAAGAAATGATGTGTGTCTGTAGGCAATGCATATCAGTTAAAAACTGAAACGATCAGAAACAGAATTTGATAATGAGCCTTGAGGTGTTTAATTTCTTTGTAAGGTATTCGGATGTGGAGGAGAAAAAGAAGACTTTGTAGCATGCATATGACATGCCAGTACTGAAGAAAAATATGTTAAATAGTGTAAGACAAGAGAGTACTGTTTTGAAAGTCACAGCACAATGGCATACGGAAAACTGAACTGGTTATAAAACTGAAAAAGCTAAGCTATATATACATTACTCAGAAACAAAGAAACATCTGAGCATAGAGGTGTAAATGTGCATTAAAGGCTAGAGCAAATGGGGTATTGTTGTTTATAATGAGCTGAAATGGAAACAGCATGTTAGCATTGTCCGAAAGAAATCTTAAGATCTGTCATATTCATTATGAAGCACCAATCACAATATGCAGACAAACAACATCTGTGCACCGTATGCCATGGAATTTTTGAATTGTGGGGAAACTCAAATATTCAATAAACAAAAATTGTATTCATGTTTTGGAAAGGGGGGGGGGGGGGAAGATGACAGAGTCACAATAATTTTGTAAAAATGGCTACCTGATGTTTCAAAAAACTGCTTCAAATGTCTAGACATCTTAACCCTCTGTGTGTGTTTTTCTTTTTTTTTTTTTTTTTTTCAAAAATGCAAGTGTCCACATTAACAACAACACATGGAGGAAAATCCAGTTAAGAAGCATTCATCGCCACAGTAAACGTCCCAAACTGATCTCAGTACTCACGTACCAGCACCAAGTTTCAAAGAAGTCTCTACAAGATAGTGTTGGACAGTAGCTTTTCAGAGACTCTAAAAGACTATCTGGTGGGAAAGGGATTTTACAGAGTTAATTAGTACCTAATAAACTGCTATTGGTAAATAATGTTCTGTGTAGTCACTAGTATTAGAAAGACTACTTAAAATTGTTATTTTCTTTTACAAAATATGCAATGTTGTGTTTATATTCTGGATGTATCCTTTATTACATGCACAGTCACTATGTTGTTGTTGTTGTTGTTGTTGTTGTGGTCTTCAGTCCTGAGACTGGTTTGATGCTAATCTATCCTGTGCAAGCTTCTTCATCTCCCAGTAGCTACTGCAACCTACATCCTTCTGAATCTGCTTAGTGTATTCATCTCTCGGTCTCCCTCTACGATTTTTACCCTCCACGCTGCCCTCCCATGCTAAATTTGTGATCCCTTGATGCCAGATAGATACGAAGCCCACACCTACTACAGTAGTACAAGTTTCTATGCCAACTGGCTCTGCAGATGACGAAGAAATTGAAGAAATGTATGATGAAATAAAAGAAATTATTCAGATAGTGAAGGGAGACGAAAATTTAATAGTCATGGGTGACTGGAATTCGAGTGTAGGAAAAGGGAGAGAAGGAAACATAGTAGGTGAATATGGACTGGGACTAAGAAATGAAAGAGGAAGCCGCCTGGTAGAATTCTGCACACAGCACAACTTAATCATAGCTAACACTTGGTTTAAGAATCATGAAAGAAGGTTGTATACATGGAAGAACCCTGGAGATACTAAAAGGTACCAGATAGATTATATAATGTTAAGACAGAGATTTAGGAACCAAGTTTTAAATTGTAAGACATTTCCAGGGGCAGATGTGGACTCTGACCACAATCTATTGGTTATGAACAGTAGATAAAAATGAAGACATTGCAAAATGTGGGTATTTAAGGAGATGGGACCTGGATAAACTGACTAAACCAGAGGTTGTACAGAGTTTCAGGGAGAGCATAAGGGAACAATTGACAGGAATGGGGGAAAGAAATACAGTAGAAGAAGAATGGTTAGCTTTGAGGGATGAAGTAGTGAAGGCAGCAGAGGATCAAGTAGGTAAAAAGACGAGGGCTAGTAGAAATCCTTGGGTAAGAGACGAAATATTGAATTTAATTGATGAAAGGAGAAAATATAAAAATGCAGTAAATGAAGCAGGCAAAAAGGAATACAAAGGTCTCAAAAATGAGATCGACAGGAAGTGCAAAATGGCTAGACAGGGATGGTTAGATGACTTCCTGACACTTAAATCTATACTCGATGTTAACAAATTTCTCTTCTTCAGAAACGCTTTCCTTCCCATTGCCAGTCTACATTTTATATCCTCTCTACTTCGACCATTTGCTCCCCAAATAGAAAAACTCCTTTACTACTTTAAGTGTCTCATTTCCTAATCTAATTCCCTCAGCATCACCCGATTTAATTTGACTACATTCCATTATCCTCGTTTTGCTTTTGTTGATGTTCATCTTATATCCTCCTTTCAAGACACTGTCCATTCCCTTCATCTGCTCTTCCAGGTCCGTTGCTGTCTCTGGAATTACAATGTCATCGGCGAACCTCAAAGTTTTTATTTCTTCTCCTTGAATTTTAATACCTACTCCAAATTTTTCTTTTGTTTCCTTTACTGCTTGCTCAGTGTACATATTGAATAATATCGGGGAGAGGCTACAACCCTGTCTCACTCCCTTCCCAACCACTGCTTCCCTTTCATGTCCCTCGACTCTTATAACTGCCATCCGGTTTCTGTACAAATTGTAAATAGTCTTTCGCTCCATGTATTTTATACTCCTGCCACCTTCAGAATTTGAAAGAGAGTATTCCAGTCAACATTGTCAAAAGCTTTCTCTACGTCTACAAATGCTAAAAATGTAGATTTTCCTTTTCTTAATCTAGCTTCTAAGGTAAGCCGTGTTCCAACATTTCTACGGAATCCAAACTGATCTTCCCCAAGGTTGGCTTCTACCAGTTTTTCCATTTGTCTGTAAATAATTCGATTTAGTATTTTGCAGCTGTGACTTATTACACTGATAGTTCGGTAATTTTCACATCTGTCAACACCTGATTTCTTTGGGATTGGAATTATTATATTCTTCTTGAAGTCTGAGGGTATTTCGCCAGTCTCGTACATCTTGCTCACCAGATGGTAGAGTTTTGTCAGGACTGGCTCTCCCAAGGCCGTCAGTAGTTCTAATGGAATGTTGTCTACTCCTGGGTCCTTATTTCGACTCAGGTCTTTCAGTGCTATGTCAAACTCTTCACGCAGTATCATATCTCCCATTTCATCTTCATCTACAGCCTCTTCCATTTCCATAATATTGTCCTCAAGTACATCACCCTTGTATAGACCCTCTGTATACTCCTTCCACCTCTCTGCTTTCCCTTCTTTCCTTAGAACTTTGTTTCCATCTAAGCTCTTGATATTAATACAGGTGGCTCTCTTTTCTCCAAAGGTCTCTTTAATCTTCCTGTAGGCTGTATCTATCTTATCTCTAGTGAGATAAGCCTCCATGTCCTTACATTTGTCCTCTAGCCATGCCTGCTTAGCCATTTTGCACTTCCTGTCGATCTCATTTTTGAGACCTTTGTATTCCTTTCTGCCTGCTTCATTTACTGCATTTTTATATTTTCTCCTTTCATCAATTAAATTCAATATTTCTTCTGTTACCCAAGGATTTCTACTAGCCCTCGTCTTTTTACATACTTGATCCTCTGCTGCCTTCACTACTTCATCCCTCAGAGCAACCATTCGTCTTCTACTGTATTTCTTTCTCCCATTCCTGTCAATTGTTCCCTTTTGCTCTCCCTGAAACTCTGTACAACCTCTGGTTTAGTCAGTGTATCCAGGTCCCATCTCCTTAAATACCCACATTTTGCAATTTCTTCATTTTTATCTACTGTTCATAACCAATAGATTGTGGTCAGAGTCCACATCTGCCCCTGGAAATGTCCTACAATTTAAAACCTGGTTCCTAAATCTCTGTCTTACCATTATATAATCTATCTGATACCTTTTAGTATCTCCAGGGTTCTTCCATGTATACAGCCTTCTTTTATGATTCTTGAACCAAGTGTTACCTATGATTGAGTTATGCTCTGTGCAAAATTCTAACAGACGGCTTCCTCTTTCATTTCTTAGCCCCAATCCATATTCACCTTCTATGTTTCCTTCTCTCCCTTTTCCTACTGTCGGATTCCAGTCACCCATGACTATTAAATTTTCGTCTCCCTTCACTACCTGAATAATTTCTTTTATCTCATCATACATTTCTTCAATTTCTTCGTCATCTGGAGAGCTAGTTGGCATATAAACTTGTACTTCTTTGGTAGGCATGGGCTTTGTGTCTGTCTTGGTCACAGTAAGGCGTTCACTATGCTGTTTGTAGTAGCTTAGCCGCACTCCTATTTTTTAATTTATTATTATACCTACTCCTGCATTACTCCTATTTGATTTTGTATTTATAACCCTGTATTCTCCTGACCAGAAGTCTTGTTCCTCCTGCCACCGAACTTCACTAATTCCCATTATAACTAACTTTAACCTATCCATTTCCCTTTTCAAATTTTCTAACCTACCTGCCTGATTAAGGGATCTGACATTCGACACTCCGATCCGTAGAATGCCAGTTTTCTTTCTCCTGATAACAACGTCTTCTTGAGTAGTCCCTGCCAGGAGATCTGAATGAGGGACTATTTTACATCCGGAATATTTTACCCAAGAGGACGCCATCATCATTTAACCATACAGTAAAGCTGCATGCCCTCGGAAAAAATTACGGCTGTAGTTTCCCTTTGCTTTCAGCCGTTTGCAGTACCACAACAGCAAGGCCGTTTTGGTTAATGTTACAAGGCCATATCAGTCAATCATCCAGACTGTTGCCCCTGCAACTACTGAAAAGGCTGCTGCCCCTCTTCAGGAGCCACATGTTTGTCTGGCCTCTCAACAGATACCCCTCCGTTGTGGTTCATGGGGGGAGGAGTCACTATGCACAACAATAAATAAAAATCAAATCTGTTGAAAGCTGTAAGGGAGAGAATCATTATCATAGAGTGGATGACAACTAAGATAGTCTTTGAAATGGAATGGTTGATAACTACTCCAGTAACAGTATTTTTAATTCTCAGTGACATTATTTGGATATGGAGTTGTTCAAGGTGAAAGTCGACATTGAGAGGAGTAGTGCAGTTTCTTGATTGTTAATCTCTTTGTTTTTATACTGAATTGTTTTTAAAATAATTTGAAAGATAATAGGGAGCAATATGAATCTGAAATAAAACTTTTATTGAATTACCTCTTATTTTTCAGAGACACATTTTGAAGAACTGGAAGTTCCAACAAAAGTGAGTATGAATGAATTTTTCTCTATATGTTAATCAGATAGTGTGTTGTATGATACGACAACTGTTTTATCCCTGACTTTTGCAGGTAGACAGTGTTATCAATGTAGCACCTCTCACAGAAATACCTGAGATTGATATTTCTGATGCTAGTGTAGGCAAAGAAAAGAGGGATAGCAATCTAGAAAAAGCGGTTCCAGAAATAGCACAACAAAGAGAAGCAGAACATGGGGATGTAGAAATGATGCAGCTTCCAGTAGTTGAATCTTCTGTGACAAATGTGGTTAGTACAGAAATAATAGAATCAGCTGTGTGTGATTCAGAGTCAGACAAGGTGGAGGTGCCAACAGATGCTGAGAAGTAAGTGCAATACGAACATTCATTAAATAATAAAGGCTTTGTGTAATTTGTACGAACATAGTGGATGAATATATTGACCAAAAGCGATTGAAAGCATTTCCCACATCACCATATTATTTAAATTGTCAGAAATACACAGTCTTCATCTGCAGTGTTGTTTTTTATTAAATATTTAGCCTGCCAAACAGAATTATTTTGGGAAATTAATGGCTCTAAATTTTTAATCTTGGTCCTTAAAGTTTATAAACATATGATTTAAAAAAATTAAGATTTGTTGGTAGCGTACAGTGCATGTTTATGCTTGTTCTAGTTTGTGATGATGAAATTGAGAAGATGTGTGAAGAATTTCAATAATTAATAATGCGCAAAAAGATTCAAAACTCCAAAAGTTATGAGGGACTGGGAAGCAATAGTAGGGAATGGAAAAGAATGCTTCATTATTGGTTAACACATTAGTGCCCAAATTATTTTTTGTTAATTTTTTTATGTTTGTTACTCTTTTCAAGTGAAAAAGTAATCAGAGCAGCTATGGCAATATCTGTCCAAACTACTTTTTGTGTGCTTGTTCTGGTAAATCAGCCATGATTCCACACAAATTATTGGCATTCATTAACCTACATTTATTTACAGATAAGCAAAACTTGGAGATTTGTATATTAAAGTACATTAATGCTAGGAAAGATGTGCCTCTACTAAGTGAAAAGTTCTCACTGTCTCTTCCACAAAGTGCTGCTGAGCAAAAAAACAACTAATGTGAATCAAGAGCGGTTCCAGCAGCTGGCCTGTGAACTCACTGACAGCTACATAACACAGCAGGCAACTGTCTTTATACGCTTCATCAGCCCCCTAGTGAGAAGTGGAGCATCATCCAGATATCTTGCCAGAAAATGAATGTGGCATCCAGAGTGTATTATTCAGACAGATTGCCAGCTTTTTTTGGATAGCGGTTCTTGCACTTGAGGCTGAGGTTGGTTTCAATGCAAAAATGTAGGTAGCATTTCTGGAAATAAGTATGCTGATTTCACCCTCTTGATTGAGACTGTACTAGTTTAACCATTTAGTACTTTATCCAGTGTTCATTCTCCTCTTTCAATCACTTGCTGTGTGTCTGTGTACTGAATTTGTAGATATGGTTTGACATCGTCTGTACTCAACAGAACATGTGTGCCTGTCTGCAGGTCATGAGGCAAGAAAGCAGATGCCATTCTATGTCTGGAGGCTTGATGTGGGTGAATGCATACAGCCTGATTCCTCAGGTGACAAATGAAATCTAATGGGCCATAGTTCGGTAGCTGTACAGTCCTCAAATTGATAAATTTGCTGGACAGATGATGTAGTTCACTATGTAAGAGCTCCGCTGACAATGACTCTGGGTCCCTTATGTAAGCATTACAAACAGAACAAAGGTCGAAATAGACCATACATGACGCAGTTTTTCTACTGGTGCCATAATACATTAATGCCTCCTTTAAAGAACAGTGCCATCGTTCTACCATGCTGTTGAGCACTGGGCGGTAACTGGTTGTCTGATGATGGAGAGCACCACAGAATTTGCTGAGTTGTTTAAATAACACAGACTCAAATTGTCAGCCTTGGTCCATTGTAATCTGCAGCAGACGTCTGAAGCAAGAAATCCAGTTTGAAATGAAGGCAAAGTGTAACATCTTCACCAACGTGTTGTTAATTGCATAGCTTTTGACTAGTGAGTAAACTGATCAGTGGCAGTCAATAGATAACTTTGACCATTAAAAGGAGGAACTGAACACCCAACGTCAATGTGCATTTGCACAAAGTGCATTGTCCTGTCTGGTAATTTACCAGTGTGCACATGTACATGATGGGCTATTTGATTGGATCAATATTTAAGACACGCAAGAGCCCATTCACGACAATTCTACAAACCAGGCCAGACAAAACATTTTGGTCCTAAGTGGGTTCAGGCCTTAATGCCAGGATGACATAGGTTGTGCAGGCTGTTGAAAGCATGTCTGCAGAAAGCAGGTAGCACAAACAGATGAGACCTTCCACTGTAAATATCACAATATAATTTTATGTGTGAACCAAAAATGTCAACAAGTTGTAAGTGAAGGCTGGAGGATACACCATGCAGTGGCTTATGGAGTTCCTCATCATCAGATTCCTGTCCCTTGGCATGCTGAACAAAATCAGTAAAATTTATTGCACCGTTAACCTGTGACAGACAGTCAGTAACCACATTGTTTATACAAAAAATATGGCAGATAACAGCACTGAATTGAGCGATAAGTTCCAGGTGTTTGTATTTCCACAATGAACAATAGCTGTTGCACTGTCTGAAGGTATAGATAAGCTACTTGTGATCTGTAAATATTGTAAATACATATGGGACACTACTGTGACCCTCTGTTGAGCACTGTTCAAATGTTTGGTATCCGCACCAGGTTGCTTTAGAGGAACACATTGAAGCAATTCAGAGGCGGGGTGCTAGATTTATTACCAGCACATTCGAACAACACACAAGTATTATGGAGATGCTTCGAGGACTCAAATGGGAATTACTGCAGGGAAGGCAACATTCTTTTCAAGGAGCACTATTGAGAAAATTTAGGGAACCAGCATTTGAGGCTAACTGCAGAATGTATCTACTACCGGTAACGTACATTTCATGTAAGAACCATGAAGATAAGATTAGAGATATTAGGGCTTATATGGAGGCTTATAGACTCTTGTTTTACCCCCTTTCTGTTTGCAAGTGGAACAGAAAATGAAATTACTTTGGTGCTACAGGTTACCACCCACCATGCTTCAAACTGTAGCTTGTCAGGTATGTATGTGGGTGTATTGTAGATGAAACAGAACTAATGTTGAGCTTGCTCCAGGAAAATATAATGGGACTTGTAACATTTTCAATGTGCAATAACAACTTACAATATAGGGCTGGTAATACTACCAATTTATTTGCTGAAAATGTTGTTGTGTACAGGAAACTTGTTGTTGGATGATTATAAGGAGTTGCAGAAAGATTTGGACAACTTTGTGTAATGAATAGTAATTCTATTTACATTTGGACAAATTCTAGATAATGTCCATAACAAAAAATAAAGAACCCAGCTATACCAGATACAAGATTAGAGGTGAATATCTGTTGCAAGTCACATTAATCAAATATTTAGCAAATTTAAATGTAACAAACTTGAAAAATGGAAGACTGATGAATGGAAGACTGAAATTTTTTCGAAGCGGTTTATAAAGTGCAATGTATCTACTAGTGTGTGCAATTCTAGACTATTTCTATCATATATGACAGCAGACATTGGAAGAATTGAGAGATGCGGTATTGATATTATAACAGGTCAGTATAGCTCATACAATAGTGTAATGGTGAAGATAAAGAAGCGTAAAAATATATGAAAGAAATGACTGGAAAGATGCTTTGTGAAATGCCATGGGTAGATTTAGACAACCAGTATTGTAGAAAGACTGAGTGATAGTTTTTCTACCACCATCATATATATCATGTAGGGATTTGGAAATAATACCAGATATATTAGAACATATGTACAGTAATTTTACCTCCATGAATGTGCACACAGAGTTCATGTACAAGTGTAGATGTAGCAGAAAGTGCACAATGGCTAAGCAGGAACAGCTAGAGGACAGATGTAAGGATATAGAAGTATATATCACTTGGAGAAAGATAGATACCACTTAGAAGAAAATTAAAGAGAACTTAGCAGAAAAGAAAAGCAGCTGTATGAATATCAAGAGCTCAGATGGAAAACCAATACTAAGCAAAAAAGGGAGAGAGATAGATACTGCCTAAAGGAAAATTAAAGAGATCTTATGAGAAAAGAGAAGCAACTGCGTGAATATCAAGAACTCTGATGGAAAATTGCTACCAAGCAAGGAAGGGAAAGCTGAAAAGTGGAAGGAGTATATAGATGGGTAATACAAGGAAAATGAACTTGGAGGACAGTGATATAGAAAGGGAAGAAGATGTAGATGAAGATGAGATGGGAGATATGATACTGCAAGAAGAATTTGACAGAGCACTGACAGGCCTAAGTTGAAGGTAGACGAAATTCTATCAGAACTTGGGAAAATTAGCCATAACAAAAATATTCCACCTAGTGTGAAAGCTGATGGAGAATGTAATAATTCTAATTCCAAAGAAAGCATGTGCTGAAAGGTGTGAATATTACCAAACTATCAGTTTAATAAGTCATTGCAAAATACTAACACAAATTATTTACAGAAGAATGGAAAAACTGGTAGAGGCTGGCCTTGAGGCAGATCAGTTAGGATTTCGGAGAAATGTAGGCAAACGTGAGGAAATATTGACCATAAGAGTTCTCTTAGAAGATAGGGTAATGAATTGCAAACCTATATTTACAGCACTTGAGACTTAGAGAAGGCTTTTGACAATGCTAACTGGAATACACTCTTTGAAATTCTGTAGGTAGCAGGGATATAATACAGGGAGTGCCAAGATGTTTACGTATTGTACAGGAACCAGACAGCAGTTACAGGAGTCGAGGGGCATGGAAGGGAAGAAATGGTTGAGAAGGGAGTGAAAGGAAACCAAAGAAAAATGAATACAGCGAGAATGTTCAGAGAGAAGAAACGAAAACTTTGGGGTTTCCCAATGACATTGTTATTCTGTCAGAGACAGCAGAGAACATGGAAGAACAGTTCAATGGAATGGATAGTATCTTGAAATTTGTTAACATTGAATATAGATTTAAGGGCTAGGAAGTTTTTTCTGAAGGTATTTTTCTGTAGTGTGGCCTTGTATATGGAAGTGAAAAATGGATGATAAGCATTTCAGACAGGAAGAGAATAGAAGCTTTTGAAATTTGGTGTTACAGAATAATTCTGAATATCATATGGCTAGATCTTGTAACTAATGAGGATGTACTGAACAGAACTGGGGAGAAAATAAATATGTTGCACAACTTGAGTAAAAAAAAGGAATCAGTTGACAGAACGCATTCTAACACTGCAAGGGGTCACCAAATTAGAGTTGGAAGGAAGACTGTGTATGCATGTGTTTGTGGGAGGGGGGATTGTACAGGGAAATTAAGAGATGAATACAGCAAGGATGTTCAAAAGGATGTAGGCTGCAGTAGTTATTTGGAGATGAGGAGGTTCTCACAGGATAGAGTAGCATGGAGATCAGAATCAAACCTGTCTTTGGACTGAAGACCACAACAGCAGCATAGATATAAATGAAGCAAGCCTTTAGTTTTAGTATTTTGTGTTGTTGAAACTGAAAGAATTTGATCCCAGGTAATAAATAGCTTGGGATTTGGGGAAATAGATCTGCATGACAGTTCTGTGAGATAATGGTTTGCATGAGAACCTGAGAGAACAAATGGTTGCACACAACCACTTCAATTTCTTTGAAGAGAAAGTTATTCTTTGTTGCAGGGGTTTCTACTTCCTCCCACAGAGTTAATTCTTTACGCATGCTGTCAGTTGTTTCATGTGAACCATTGTAATGAGTACAAGTAATGGTTTTTCCTTTGTGGAGGACCACAGCCATGTAGAACTTTTTCAGTGATATTTCTGCATTTTAACTGTGGATTTGTATTCATTTATTTCACACAGTCATGAGTTTGGTTTCATAGTCATTCTCAAGTGCAAATTGAAATCTAAAAAAAATGGGCGACCTGCCAAAATGACACATCTTTTTCATAACAACACTTATTTCATCTTATATGCCATTCGTATTGAAGAAAATGAGTACAAGTGACAACAATTTATTGGCTGTCAAATACGCATTACAGTTGGTTAATGTGTACTTGTTATGCACAGTTCCAGCCATATTATGTGTCTTTGATACATACTCATATTCTTTGATATGGTGAATGGTTTATGAGGCCAGATAAATGTTATTTTGATGATGACATGTCATTTTGGCAGATTGGACATTTTTTGAGAGTTCAAATTGCACTTGAAAATAAAAGTAAAGTCGAAATCATGGTTGTATGAAATAAATGAATACAAATCTACAGACAAATTATGAACATTTCTTTCAGAAAGAGTACAAGTAACTTTATCTCTCTTAATAACTGATTTTAGTGTAATCATTGGGCACTTGTATATTTACTTCATTATATTATGATATAATTTTTGTTGCATAATGTATGCTTTTAGTTTTTCTGTTTATACACTTTAACATTTTGCCATAGGGTAATTTTAGATTGGTTTCTGTGAATCTTCTGTTTCAGATGAATTTCATTCCTGACAGGTATATATAATTAATGAAGTAACTGTGAGAGCTATTGAATTTCTAGCATTTCTAAGAAGTGCTTTGCAATTAAATGAAAAAGAAAATAGATGAATAGAAACTGAATACCAAAAGGCAACATTTAATATATATGGAGAATAAACTTCATTATTATACATTTTAAGCACTGCAGTTGTTATAAACATACTTTTTTCTCTCCAGAATTAGTAAGCCATTGAAAGAAACCATGAATGTATGGAGAAGGCTTAAAGTCTTGCAGAGGTCAATAAACAGAGCTGTTACAGTTTACGATCTTTGTCCACAACACTCAACAACAAAATTCAGAGCTGCATTTACCTTCAAATGCTTGCTGGGTGAGTACCTGATCATTTTATGTTAAAGGTTTACAGAAAAGAACACAAAATTTTATTAATACCAGAAACAGCAGTAAGTGGAACAGCAACTCAAATATTTTGCCCAGAGTATCACACACTTTTATTCTAACAGCTTATTTTTAGAATGATATTTTGATAGGCTTGTGCGATTTTTCTTCTCTGTGCTGTTGTCGACAATCTGGAAATTATTATATTTTGATGAGTGCTTGTTAAGAGATAAACAAGTGGAGAATATATCCTTTATTTTGTCTTTTCATTCCATTTTTATGACATGATTGGATTATCTTTGACACTATTTGGAAAGACACTCAACGCATCATTTTAGTGTTGCTGTGTTACTGCTTTGATAGCACATGCAGTTTTTTCTTTTGATAAATGTAATGTGTGTGATACGACAGTTTTATTCCATTACAATAATGGTTATGAGCCCAGTCATGCTAAAAAAGGAAATAGGAAACTGTGTTAATGTCAATTAGCTGATCTACAGTTGAAAATGAAATATTTGCCCATACTGGCTGATTATTTTCGTGCAATGCCTTTGGAAAATGTTAATTGGTGTTGAGCTATTTTTATGATCTCAAGGGATAAAAAACAACAGTAAAACAAGTGGTGAATTAAAAAAAAAGACAGAAACACACACACTAATGAGAAACTAAGTGGAGTGAATAGATCTTCCAGATCACATCAGATTAAAATTATTTTACTGCGTACTCATATGTGGACTATAATTGAGCCTTGTGGGACACAATCTGGAGAAGGTGCATGAGCTGCTGATAAAAAGGACTTCAAGTTAAGTCACTAGCCAATGTTGTACTTTCTATATGCAAACACCAGCAAATGCATATGTGATATTTGTCAAATACGATAATAGTGTGGGAAGAACTTCAAAAATTAAATGCTCCAAGAGATAGCATATTTCAAACAGTGCAACTGATATGGAAGTTATATTTACTAAAAATGAAGAATTGTGAAGTTATGGAAAATCATCTACAGCTGATAAACAAAACTGTAGCAGATCTAGCCAATGTTAAGTGATGAAATTGAAGATGGACTATTCTGTGTGGAGTTTGAGATGAATGTGTTGTAGTAGTTATAGCTTTGTGCAGTTTGCCAGATAATTATTTTAACTGTGCTACAATTAAGAGGTGTCTGCTTGCTGAAGATGCTAGATGTAATAAAGATAAACATTCTGCAATGTCCTAGAAAGCTAATACTGGAAATCATATGTACCAAAAAACGCCATTTATGGAAAAGGACAGAAACAAATGAAAAAATAAGCGACATGAAAAGGTAGTTTTGTTTGTTACAACTGTCACAAAGTCAGTCAAACATCCAACAACTATCCTGAAAATGGTAAATTTCAAAAGGTTCAGAAGAAACTAGGTGCTGTTAGCATGAGAGCTGCCTGTGACACAATTACATTGAATGCTGATAGCTGGATGGTGGATTCTGGGGCAACTCATCACATGGCTCCAAATGAAAATTATTTTTCAGCTGTTGATAAAAATATTTTGGTTGAGATCATAAGCTTATCTTATGGCAGAAAAACAAAAGCCGTGCAGGAATATATAGTAAGGGAAAGATAATTAGCAACAAAGGTTTGGTTAAGGGATGCATAGCTGACAATACACTACTTGTGCGTGACATTGACCATGCAGTCTAAGAAAGGAAGCAGTCCTAGGATTATACTGTGAAAAAGAAATGAAATAAACCCATCTGATGGCTGTTTGGTGGGTAAATCAACTCGAAAACCGTTTCTCAAAACTGTATCAAAAGATTCGAAGGAATGAACAACCACTGGAGAACTTGTTCATTGTGATCTCATGGGATGTATTGATGTTCCAAGTTTTGGAGGAAATAGATATTTAATGAGTATAGTGGATGATGGAAGCAGATACATATTTCTGTATTTCTTAAAAAATAAGGATGAAGTATTTGAAGACTTAGAAAAATGGAAGATTCAAGTTGGGGGGGGGGGGGGGGGGGGGCGGCAATAAAACACTTGAAGGTAATTCGCATGGACAGTTGCATAGAATTCTGTTCATACAAAGGGTCACAGTTTTGTGAATCTGAAGGAATTTGGCATGAAATAACAATGACATGCACAACACAGCAAAACCATGTAGCTGAATGCCTCAACAGAATCTTAATGGATGTGGTAAGGTCACAGATGCTAGGAAGAGTTCTTGGGCTGAGCTGATGCTCACTGCAGCATGCATAAGAAATTGAGTTAAAAAGAGCCACAAAAACACCATATGAACTGTGGACAGGTAGAAAGCGTACAAGTTTTCATTTATGTACCCAATCAAAGACATCATTCTAAATTGTCTGCAAGAGCTGTAAAATGTATTCTTTTAGGATATTCTCTATACAGCTGTGGATACAGGATCTGGATGCAAGATACAAAACAGGTTGTTGAATCCAAAGAGTGTATATTTAAAGAATTTTTGAATGGCAGATGTTCAACTGAAAAAAAGAAACAAAATATGAAAGTGAAAGAGAAGATTCTAATGCTAAGAGGAATTTTATGGTTTCTAAGATCAGGAGAAAAATTTGGAGTAGACTGAAGGTAATAAGTAACTTTTGGAATATACTGAAACTGCACAAAGTTCCAGAAAGAAGGCTTTTGCTGAAAAAGCACAAATAAGTGTCATGCAAGGAAGGAGCAGTGATGAACCATTATCATATCATAAAGCAGTTAATTCTGATGAGGCAGTGGAACGGGTAGTTGCAATGAATGAAGAAATTAACTCCTTGAAGAATCATGATACTTGGAAATTGGTTGAGCTATCATCTGGTGTAGTATATGTACTGAAACAAAGTGGCAGGTGCTGGAAGAACAAGTGCATATTTAGAAAGAAGACAGTGGGTGAGAAGCATATTTTTAAAGCTTGTTTATTCGCGAAGGGATTTAGTCAAGTAGGCAGTGTAGACTATAATGAGCATTATGCTGTCGTTTCAAATTTTGAAACGGTGTGTCTATTGATAACAGCCAATGTTGGGAAAAACTGGCATATTGGCCAGTTTGATGTGAAGAGTGCAGTTCCAGGCAGAAGATTTCATCAAGAAGGGTCAAGAAAGTTTGCAGGTCAAACAACGCAGTATATGGACTAAAATAAAGTGCCAGATGTCGGAATGATAGTGTAAATAACTCACTAGAAAAACTGAAGTGATGTCCCCATGTGTGTACAAGCTAAGTGCAAAGGAAGGGAAAGCTATTCTGTCTGAATGTGTGGATGGTGTACTCACATTTGCGCAAAGTGAAGAGATGAGCAAAAGGTAAAAACTCTTTCAGAAAGTTGCTTTGAAATGAAGCACTTGGGCATGGTGTCACGTGTTAGAAGTGAAATTTGAGAACGGCGAAGATGGAACAGTTACCATATTTACCCGAGTATAATACAACTCTGAATGTAAGACGATCCCCCATTTTTTTAATAGGTTCCTTCAGAAATATTTATTTCTTAACATACTCTCACCAGTCAAAATTAAAAACTTCTAATAAACTTATGCCATTTATTGGTTGTATGTGTTTTGATAATACAAGGAGAAATAAAAAACAAAAAGAAATTGTTCTTTACTGCCTCTTTTGTTTACCATGTTGTCTGCAGTACCACATTTTTAATCATCATAATTGTCATCATGTGAAACTTATACTTTCATTGCCACAAATTTGGCTGTTTGTTTTGAGTGTGTTGCTTCTATGCTTCTATACTAACGTGAGAATGTTAACAATGTCTGCTCTCTCATTGGTTGTGTAGCAGGTACACACCCCACATCACTTTCATCTTACTTACAATGAGTGTCGACAACATTGCTGCATGGAACATGTAAGTAGGCTACTGGCCTCAGTCTACACTTTTAGCATCTCCTGCAGAAATGCTATTGTTGAGTATTTGGTCAATTTTAAAGTCAAACTGATGGGTTGATTTGTGGAAGGGGACCAAGCAGCGAGGCCAACCACTCGCCTCCCTGCACTCAATATAGTTCTCAGCTAAGCTCATGTCAACGTTTCACCTTAATCCTTCCATAGTGTTGTTCCTGAGCAACTGTGAGAAACAGACATCTATATCTTTTAGAATTCAGGACATATTTAACAACAGCAATAATACATAAATAAAAGACTGCAATCATGAATATTGAAAATTGCTTGTCCCGTGACCTTATGCCATCTGTTGGTAATATCTCCACCGTGGTCTTTCTGCTGTAATTTATCCTTGTGATAACAACTGCAGTCAGTATAATGAGATTTGTTTCATTTGTCACACATTTAATTCAAAATTAATTTTCTTTCTCATTTCATTTGAATGTTGATCTAAAGCTGGTTAATAGCTGGTTACGTCCCCCCCCACCCCCAGTATTCTAATTTGTGAACATCTACCGAATTTTCATTTGCAATGCACTTCATAAATCATTAGTTTTTATACTGATTTGTGTTCAGAATCATGTAATGGGTTTTGAAGGACAAGATTTTTGACTTTGAGTGCTACCTTTACTTAAAAAGCAGCATAAATGTTTGTATATGGTGTCCATAATTGTATGAAAAATTTTATTTCAAACCTATTCAAATACAACAAACGTTGGTGAGTTGGTAGAATTTAATGCTATTTCCTCCTATGTTTCACCAAATTGTTAAATTTTTAAGCCTGGTTCATAGTATCTCACGTATCCATCCATTGCACCAGTGCCAAAATTCAAATGTCACATGATTGATCGATACTGTGTCAAGTGTATCTGCATATTGCGAAATCTCTAGCCTATTCAAACTAAAGTATTGTTTGCTATACTCTACCTTTCTCAGCCCTTCAAAATAAATTTGTGGAAAACCTCAATGTTCAAAATTTCATTTGTAAATGTAAGATGATCCCGCAAAAATGTTTCCATCAGCAGCAATAGTTAAGTCTGTGAATATAAGATGACCCCGTATTTTTTGGATGACAAATTCAGAAGAAACCTTGTTTTAATGTCGAGTAAATACGGTGGTCTTTCTAGATTTGAACTTCAAAATTCT
Source organism: Schistocerca gregaria (assembly GCF_023897955.1). Lineage (NCBI taxonomy): Eukaryota > Metazoa > Arthropoda > Insecta > Orthoptera > Acrididae > Schistocerca > Schistocerca gregaria. The sequence continues at coordinate 71,495,005 of NC_064920.1, forward strand.
AAGGGTACTAAGATCACAATGGAAATGAAACCAAATTTCCTTGATGAGAATTGTGATGTTGTTGTTGTGGTCTTCAGTCCTGAGACTGGTTTGATGCAGCTCTTCATGCTACTCTACCCTGTGCAAGCTGCTTCATCTCCCAGTATGTACTGCAGCCTACATCCTTCTGAATCTGTTTATTGTATTCATCTCTTGGTCTCTCTCTACGATTTTTGCCCACCACGCTGCCCTCCAATACTAAATTGGTGATCCCTTGATGCCTCAGAACATGTCCTACCAACTGATCCCTTCTTCTATTCAAGCTGTGCCACAAACTCCTATTCTTTGCAATTCTATTCAATACTTCCTCATTAGTTATGTGATATACCCATCTAATCTTCAGCATTCTTCTGTAGCACCACATTGAAAAGCTTCTATTCTCTTCTTGTTCAAACTATTTATTGTCCATGTTTTACTTCCGTACATGGCTACACTTCATACAAATACCTTCAGAAACGACTTTCTGACACTTAAACCTATACTCGATGTTAACAAATTTCTCTTCTTCAGAAACACTTTCCTTGCCATTGCCAGTCTACATTTTATATCCTCTCTACTTCGACCATCATCAGTTATTTTGCTCCCCAAGTAGCAAAACTCCTTTACTACTTTAAGTGTCTCATTTCCTAATCTAATTCCCTCAGCATCACCTGACTTAATTCGACTACATTCCATTATCCTCATTTTGCTTTTGTTGATGTCCATCTTATACCCTCCTTTCGAGACACTGTCCATTCCCTTCAACTGCTCTTCCAGGTCTGTTGCTGTCTCTGACAGAATTACAATGTCATCAGCGAACCTCATGGTTTTTATTTCTTCTCCATGGATTTTAATACCTACTGCGAATTTTTCTTTTGTTTCCTTCACAGCTTGCTCAATATACAGATTGAATAACATTGGGGAGAGGCTACAGCCCTGTCTCACTCCCTTCCCAACCACCGCTTCTCTTTCATGTCCCTCGACCCTTATAATTGCTATCTGGTTTCTGTACAAATTGTAAATAGCCTTTCGCTCCATGTATTTTATACTCCTGCCACCTTCAGAATTTGAAAGAGAGTATTCCAGTCAACACTGTCAAAAGCTTTCTCTAAGTCTACAAATGCTAGAAATGTAGGTTTGCCTTTTCTTAATCTAGCTTCTAAGGTAAGCCGTAGGGTCAGAATTGCCTCACGTGTTCCAACATTACTACGGAATCCAAACAGATCTTCCCCAAGGTCGGCTACTACCAGTTTTTCCATTCGTCTGTACAAAATTCGCTTTAGTATTTTGAAGCCGTAACTTATTAAACTGATAGTTCGGTAATTTTCACATCTGTCAACACCTGATTTCTTTGGGATTGGAACTATTATATTCTTCTTGAAGTCTGAGGGTATTTCGCCAGTCTCGTACATCTTGCTCACCAGATGGTAGAGTTTTGTCAGGACTGGCTCTCCCAAAGCTGTCAGTAGTTCTAATGGAATGTTGTCTACTCCTGGGGCCTTGTTTCGACTCAGGTCTTTCAGTGCTCTGTCAAACTCTTCACACAGTATTATATCTCCCATTTCATCTTCATCTACAGCCTCTTCCATTTACATAATTTTGCCCTCAAGTACATTGCCCTTGTATAGACCCTTTACATACTCCTCCCACCTTTCTGCTTTCCGTTCTTTGCTTAGAACTGGGTTTCCATCTGAGCTCTTGATATTCATACAAGTGGTTCTCTTTTCTCCAAAGGTCTCTTTAATTTTCCTGTAGGCAGTATCTATCTTACACCCAGTGAGATAAGCCTCTACATTCTTACATTTCTCATCCCTGTCTAGCCATTTTGCACTTCCTGTCGATCTCATTTTTGAGACCTTTGTATTCCTTTTTGCCTGCTTCATTTACTGCATTTTTATATTTTCTCCTTGCATCAATTAAATTCAATATTTCTTCTGTTACCCAAGGACTTCTACTAGCCCGCGTCTTTTTACATACTTGATCCTCTGCTGCCTTCAGTACTTCATCCCTCAGAGCAACCATTCGTCTTCTACTGTATTTCTTTCCCCCATTCTTGTCAATTGTTCCTTTATGGTCTCCCTGAAACTCTCTACAATCTCTGGTGTAATCAGTTTATCCAGGTCCCATGTCCTTAAATTGCCAGCTTCTAGCAGTTTCTTCAGTTTTAATCTACAATTCATAACCAATAGATTGTGGTCAGAGCCCACATCCACCCCTGGAAATGTGTTACAATTAAAAACCTGGTTCCTAAATCTCAGTCTTACCATTATATAATATATCTGAAACCTGTCAGTATCTCCAGGTTTCTTCCATGTATACAACATTCTTTTATGATTCTTGAACCAAGCGTAACCAAGTGTTAGCTATGATTACGTTATTCTCTGTGCAAAATTCTACCAGGCAGCTTCCTCTTTCATTTCTTACCCCCAATCCATATTCACTTACTACGTTTCCTTCTCTTCCTTTTCCTACTATCAAATTCCAGTCACCCGCAACTATTAAATTTTCGTCTCCCTTCGCTATCTGAATAATTTCTTTTTCTCATTATACATTTCTTCATTGTCTTCATCATCTGCTGCGTTAGTTGGCATATAAATTTGTACTACTGTAGTAGGCATGGGCTTCGTGTCTATCTTGGCCACAGTAAAGCATTCACTATGCTGTTTGTAGTAGCGTACCCGCACTCCTATTTTTTTTTTTTTTTTATTCATTATTAAACTTACTCCTGCAGTACCCCTATTTTATTTTGTATTTATAACCCTGTATTCACCTGACCAGAAGTCTTGTTCCTCCTGCTACCGAACTTCGCTAATTGTGATAGGAAGTTAAAAATATTCCATATCATGATCTTGTTGGACTCCTTTCCCTTTCATAGAGACTGAACCAGACACAGATTTCTGTGTCAAAGTGTCACAACAGTGTTCAAAATTTAATTTGAACCACTGGAATTCAGCAAAAAGGGTGCTAAAATACGTGAAGGAAACTGTGCATTACAAACTCACATATTATCCCACTGGTCAAAGAATTCGCTGATGGTGTTTGGGCTACTGGTATCGATGATCACAAAAGAATTTGGGATATTAATATTACTGGCAGAATCTCTGGTGTACTGGAAGACTATGAAACAAACTGCAGTTGCACTGGTATGGATGAGAGAATCACTGAAGAGCCTTAACCTGAAAGAACTGATTGTAGAATCAACACCTGTGTGGTGTGATAATCAAGCACCAATCATACACTCCAAGAATCATATAGATGAGTCAAGAACAAAATATACTGTCATAAAACATTATTTCATCAGGGAGAAAGTAATGGATGGAAAGATTGGCATTCGATATGTTTTGACAGATAAAAATCAAGCAAACTTGCTAACAGAGCTATTGAATCAGAATATTCATGAACGTCATTTTTAGAAAATGATATACATGGTTTGAAATGGTATACATGGTATCTTCCAGATATCATTTCAAGAAATGGGAGGGAGGTGGGGGAGGGGGGGAGTGAGTGGTGAGAGTTAAAAAGGTGAAGACCCTCCTGGCACCTAACCTCCCCAGCTGCCCTCCCTCCACCTTGTCCCTGAATGCTCCCATAAGCAGCACTTTACTGTCTCCCACCCTTACCCTGCTCTTCCTCCCCCCCACTGCCCCAGCCTCCTCCTTACCCCCACGTCCCGGATTTTTTCTCCCATCATGCGTAGTTGCTCGCAGTCTGGCCTCACTAGAGCAAATGTCGGGAAATATTATGAAATTACAGCTCTAAAAATTATTCAGTTCAAGCTTGTTATTGCTACAATTTACCAAACACCATGTGGAAATTTTGAACTTTTCTTTAACAAAATGGAGTCATCGCTAAATGAAGTAAATAAAAGGGATCAGCATTGATTTCCTCACAAATAGTAGAAACAGAGGGGTCTTTTTTAACCTTGCAACATCCTATAATTTAAAGGCTGAAGTAAAGGCTACTACCCAAGTAACAGAAACTAACAAAACAGCTCTAGATCAATTTCTAGTCAAGAAAAGCTTACACAATAACTCAACAAAAAATTTTGATGTAGGATTTAGTGACGATTTTCATTAATATTAATCTTAAAAATGAAGGCAGTATTGTTAACGACATGCCTTTAAGAACCAAAAATAGAAGGTATAATCAAGATCATGTAAACTACTTCAACAGATAATTGCAGAAAAAAATGGTCACAGGTTTACAAAATTTATGTTGTAAACGAAAAATTCAAGATTTTAATTGATACATTAACTCATTCAGATCGCCTTCCCACTGAAAACTGTAACCATAAGGGGAATTCTAGAACAAACAGCTAGATCACACGGGAATAAGGGTTTCAAGCCAGAAGAAAAGACTATTCCATAAAATGCATTAATTAAAAAATTTCTGACACATGTGCTATAAAAAATACTCCAAAATACTAAGAAAAGCATACGAGCAGCAAAAATAATGCTTAACAACAAATGCATGTATAAGTCAGATAATAAAGCAAAGGCTCTGTGAAATGTTATAAGAAAAGAATCTGGTGAACACAGATCATTCTGCAAAAATATAACATTGCCACAAAAAATAAAATAGTGACAAACCCCTTAAAAGTAGCCAGCGATTTTAACAATTTTTTTCACAAGTGTCAGAGAAAATATGACACAATCAGACTTACATAAGAGCATCCAAGCCAATGAATACAAAATAAGTGCATGTAGAGAATTAATGTATATCAGTTCTGTCTCACAAGATGAAGTAGATAATGCAATAAAAGAACTAAAAAATTCCAGCTGTGCATGTGTTGATGGTGTGTCTGAAACAACCTTGAAGAAGAGTGCATCAAACTTAATTGAAAGAATTACACACTTATGCAACTGCTCACTTCAGCCAGGCACTTTCCTTGATGTATTGAAAACATCTAAAGTCATTCCAGTATATAAAAAAAGGTGAGAAAGATAATGTAAATAACTGCAGACCCATCACAATTTCCTCCTACATTTCAAAAGTATTAGAAAAAATTATGTATGACAAATTTTATGAAATTGGTAAATAAAAACAATATCCTATCAATGAACAAAATGGATTAAGAAATAAGAGGTCAACAACAACTGCTATTTATGAGTGTATCAATTTGGTATTAAGCCTGATGGGACAAGAAACAGGAATCAAGAGGAGTGTTTATTGACCTGTTATAAGCTTGTGATATGGTGGACCATAAGATACTGCTATCAAAACTTGAAAAATATGGTATTCGTGGTTTGTCCAACAACAGAATCAGTTTCTTCCTGAGTAATCATGAGCAGGCAGTGTGCATCAAACACACAAATATAATCCAAAAATTGTATTTTAACATCTGTCAGACTTTAGACAAATTAAATTTGGGGTACCCCAAGGATCAGTAACGGGACCCCTTCTGTTTCTTGTGTATATAAATGATCTCAAATGTGGTTGTACATAAAATAATCGTATTTGCAGATGACACTGTGGTGTCACCGCCAGACACCACACTTGGTAGGTGGTAGCCTTTAAATCGACCGCAGTCCGGTAGTATACGTCGGACCTGCGTGTCGCCATTATCTGTGATTGCAGACCGAGCACCGTCACACGGCAGGTCTAGAGAGACTTCCTAGCACTCGCCCTAGTTGTACAGCCGACTTTGCTAGCGATGGTACACTGACTTCTACGCTCTCATTTGCCGAGACGATAGTTAGCATAGCCTTCAGCTGTGTTATTTGCTACGACCTAGCAAGGCGCCAATATCCGTACTATTGATATTGTGAATCATGTACCATAAAGAGCGACGTTCATCATTAATGGATTAAAGTTAAGTATTCCACCAGCTACGTCCGTTTTTCTCAATTTTAATTTCCTTGTCATGTTCAAGACTTCACACCAGCCTGCGTGAGCTAAAACGCGTGCATTTTGGCCTTCTTTAGGAACACGGTTGGCTCTCCTGCCAACCACAGCAGACACCACGATTCTGCTAGAAGGAGACGGTAAAGAACAATTACAGCAATCAGTGAACAATGTTGCACTCAAATTCCACAGTGCTCAAAACAAGGACATGTTCATCCCATTCGTCTCTATCAATGACAAACTAGTTAGTAACAATTCTGGAACCAAATTCCTAGGACTTTAGCTGCAGAGCAATGTTAAATAGAATAAGCATATTCAATACCTCAATTCAGAACTGAGCAAGACCTGTTACCTTCTTTGTTCACTAAAACCATGCTGTTGTGAGGAAACATTAATGAATGCATACCATGCCTACTTCCAGTCTCGCCTTAAATATGGAGTCCTTTCTGGGGAAACACTAAGACAACTGAGAGCCACCTGGAGTGGCCGCACAGTTAGAGATGCTATGTCATGGACTGCGCAGCCCCTCCCACCAGAGGTTTGAGTCCTCCCTCAGGCATGGGTATATGTGTTGTTCTTAGCGTAAGTTAATTTAAGTTGTGTGTAAGTCTAGGGACCAATGACCTCAGCCATTTGGTCCCTTAGGAATTCATACACGTGTGAACATTTTTTATTACTGAGATCAAGACCTTGGAAAGTCTCTAAAGTCGTATTTACAACATCACTGCTTTTGCACCATTGAAGAATATTTAAATTTATGAAGTGTGCTGTATAAATACTCAATGCATAAAATGTCTTATTGTAACCTTACATAACCTGGAAATCACTTTCAGAAGTGTAATTATAATTTGACTTGTCCAACGTCTTATGCAAAAGATGCTTTTGTAGACAACAGGACTAATAAATACAATACAAACCTCACAGATTACTTGGAAAAAGGCAGAAACCTAACTGGACTTTACTATGGTTTGTTGATTTGATGGATCATTTGGAACTTTTGCTATTTTTTTAAGAAAAAAAGTGCTCTTTCACAAGGATATTGCACCACTCTACACCTTAGCAGTGAAAGTGGATGAATTGGGCTTTGAATCGGTTCCTCATCCACCCTATTAACCAGACTTACCCCAAGTGACTTCTTTCTGTTGTCTAACTTAAAACTCTGGCTTGCCAGGAAGAAATCTTCATCAAATGAGGAAGTGATAATTGCACTCAACGAGTATTTTGCAAGAGTTTGATGGGGTCTATCTTTCCAATGGGATGAAAAAGCCGGAGGATTGCTAGACCAAGTGTATATCTTCTTTAAAGGAGACTATGTCAAGAAATAATGTGGATCATTTACAAAATGAACTTTTTCCTTGCTTTTTTACAACTTATCAAACCACCCTTGTATTTCTGTTGAAGTGTGGAGCGAGTGTACATGTACAAAACAAGTCAGAAAATAATTTTCGCGTTTAAGAAAGAGTGTTCTGAAACAAATGATTTCCCACATCCAGGAAGCCTAGATATCTGACATGTGTAATGAATTACCATCATTTGACATTCATACAACATTTGTAATCAATAGTCATGGCTCAGAAGTCAAGTGTAGGAGCACTCCATGCTCTAATTCAAAGCAACAAAAATCAGAGGGGTAACTGTTACTGCAATTTTGCTTGAATGTCTTCAATTTGCTCATGGAGCATTTGTATTTAACACTGTAGCTAGTGATGAGTTACGGTGCCTATACGCTAAATTCTTAAGGGGAAATTAATGGCTGAATCCTAACAAAGGACATATAATCAAGCAAAGGACACTGTGAAGATAACATCTTGCACCTTGTGGTGCAAAATGGGTGTTGTTCATTACGAACTTCTTCCCACGGCTGCCAACAACTGATACACCTTCCAGTCACAGTATAAGAATATAATGACAAAACTGCATCACATGTTGGTGCTACAAGATAATACACTCTGCTGATTTCACAAACAAGACTATCCAAGAGTTTGTTTTGGAAGTCATCCCTCATTCACTTATTCTTATGACCTTATGACTTCAAATGTTTACCTCCCTCTCTCCTTTCCAAACAACCGTCAAGAAAATAGCTTTTTGAATGAAAATTAACTTCATGACATCTTTAGTGACAGGCTGTAGGTTTTCTAAGCGCATGGAATGAGTAAACTCAGTAAGCAGTGTCAGTCTGTTTCAGGTAATGAGAGAGAATATTTTGTTTATGATTAATTTCTCTTTTATGGTTATGTTGTGTTCAATAAACAAAGGAAAAATTGGTATTAAAATATGCACTGTACTAATACAAATGAAATACACCTTAACATAATAACATTATGACGGAAAACTCAGTAAAAAAATAAAGTATCTGCAACAGGAACTTGTCTATATTGGCACGAATTATATTTAACTCACTTCGGATGTTGAAAGGATCTGTGTTTACTTTCCGTCCTGTGTCATACTCAATTAGTACCGAAATGAGACATTTCATAAGGAAAGTTGTGTATTCACAAAAACCCAAATATTATGTCAGCAGAAGTGGAAAGAGGCATTATTAGTTGTTCAGTATCTTAACTTTTTTGCCCTTACTCTACAAGATACTGAAACTAGCAAGACGACTTTTGATGGAGAAATTTTTGCGGTAGTATCTGATTTTGTCATTGGAGGATATTGATCTCTTGTTGTAGATGCCTTTAGATAGCTGATAGGCCATTTCCATTTTGCTAATATGTGATACAGCATCTCTCTCTGATAATTCAAGCTCCAACCATTCACCTAGTCATTTCAACTTTTCTGCCTGCTTAGTTTTTCCTTGCTCCACCTCCATTTCTCATGGTGCTTATTTTATGCTTGTTGTAAAGTGCGTCCTCTCAAAGGATTTTTGAAGCCCAACTTTCGCTGCTTGTGTTTTCAGTTGGTTAAGTTGTTTTGCTGCCATATTTATGGAGCCTAAAAAAATCATGAGATCATCCACAAAGGCTAGGCAGTCAGTTGTAAGATTCGTCTATTTGTAGCCTTTGCCTCACCTCATTTTCTACCCCTGAGGTGTTCATTTCTTTCTGCCTTTGTCAGATGACCTTTTGTTGAATACAGTTGAAGAGCAGAAGTGATAGTCCATCTCCTTATCTCACACTTGTCCTGATTTCAAAAGCATCAGACATCTCTCCTCTGTGCTTCACTTTGCGGGTGATGTTGTTTAGGGTTTGCTGGATAATGACTTTCATCTTGTCATCGAAGCCAAACTCTTCAAGGACTTGAGAGAGGATGCTTCAGTTGATGAAATCAAATGCCTACCTGAAATTCTTAAGGTCACCATGAATGCTCTGTTCCATAGTTTCAGATATGAAAGGATAGATTAAAAAATTGAGAATATGCTCAGCACATAATAGTACGTTTTGAAACCCAGTTGGTATTCCCCCCAATTACTGATTGATTTGTTGTGTTCCACTCTATTCTTTAGAGTACTTTGGGAATATCTTATAAGTTGTTCACAGGAGAGAGATGCCACGGTAGTGGTTCATATCTGTCGTGTCCTCTTTTTCACGTAGTGGGTGAATTACGGCTTGGGAGATTTTCACTTTCCCAAATATCTTGAATAATTATAACAAGTTTATTGATTGCCTTATCCCTTGCATGTTTCCACAGTTCAGAAATTATATGGTCTTATGTTGTGCTTTGTTGCAATTGAGTTCTTGGATGATGATTTCAATTTCTTCCGTAGTAGATGTAGACAAATTTGGATGGGTTGTTTTTACAAACGAATTCAGTTTCAGAACCTCACAGTTGAGGAGCAATTGAAAATAATATCATAGAATCTGACAATTATCTTTGTCAATAAGGGCTAGTTTCAATATGGAATCTGTGAACTGTAGGCTCGGGGGTGGAGTATTGAATTTGTTCAGATTGTGCTTGAAGGTTTTATAGAATTTAAGTTTGTTACCCCCCACCTGTTGAATAACATTCTACATCCCACAAAACATGCTTTCTTGGTTTTGTGAGTGGGGCAGTCTCCTTAGCTGCTGTGCTGTGATCACAGCTTCTTGCAGTTGTTCCCAGCTAACTGGATTTAAAGCTTCTGTCTAATGGGTGAAATATTCTGGATCTCTTGTTTCACTTTCTGTGCCTTGGCGACATGGTCAATTTAGAATTCACTGAGGTAGGAGTTTGGGATGTTCGGGTCTTGTACTTTCTGGGCCTGTGTTTGAGAGCAGTTGACTTAAGAACCAGATTGAATGATGTGTATAACTCCACTATTCTCTCTCCATTAGAGTTGGTTCTCCTGTGACCTAGGTAGTTTCCAGTAAGCTTTTGGTATTTTATTTCCATACCAAGCTGAGCGTTGAAACCCCAAGCAGAATGATGGCATGATTGTCAGATACCTTTGGGAGGATATCTTCTAGCTCGTGCCAGAACGTGCCTATTCCTTACAGGTCCCTCTTATTTGCATGATTGAATGTGAGTTGGCCTGAGTGAATGCGTATTGGCCTGGTTGAATGGCACATGTATGCCCATCACTGTGTAGACGCAGCTTTTAGGGGAGGTGAAGTCCATAATTGAACATGAAATATTCCTGTGGTTCAGTGGGTGATAGTTTTTACTACATGTTTTCCAGTCTTCCCTTTGAAGATTGTAAAGCCTCCATTGGTGAATTTTATTTCCTGAATTGTCATGATGAACATTTGATACTGGGACAAGGTATCAGTGACTTGTGTTTCAGTTTGCTGGTCTGAAGAAGTAAGTTTGTGTAGAAGTAGCAAAAAAGCTCTGGCATTTTTGTATGCCCTGTCCTAAAATCTCCAACACCTATGAGAATGTCAGTGCAGCTTCCCCAGAATCTGAAACCTGCTTGCATTATTCAAGATGGTGGTGAACTGGTCATCATCTAGGGAAATAGCTACTGATGAACTTTCCTCCATATTTGTGACAGCTGGAGAACCGTAGGTTGAGGCCATTGATGTTTGACACTGATCAAGATACTGTCGATGTTGTAAGCCTTGGAAAGAGCATAATGTTTTTCTTGTGTTGGTATGTTTGGTCCACGACAAATATTTAATTTCACATAAGTCCACTAGCAAGCTGGTGAGGATTTCCCTATCCACCAACCAGGACATGCCACACGGCAGTTTCACTTTTCTCTCTGCGACAACACTGTAGTAAGTCCATGACAATGAGCAATGTTGTCCTATCCATACTTTATCATGTGAATTCCGCAACCTTTAAAGATTGTTGTTGAAGAACACAAGTTTTATTTCAGTGTCATAACTGGTTTTGGGCTATCGTGCTCCTCTTCAGATGGCTAATTTTTTCCAATTAAATTTTATTCAGCAGCATATCATTCACTCCTGCAATATGTTTCAGTGGACAGCACTTTGTCTTGCATTGGTTCTTATAATTTTACAGGGCAACGCACAAACAGCTACAGTGCAAACAGCATGCAGATTCTAAATAAAACCCTGTGGCACACAAACACTTCATCATATTCATCATGTCAGTTTCATCCTCAGATGTACTTTATGAGAACATGTCCAAGAACTACATGAATTCTAATTTTGAAAGAAATTTCAACCAACGAAATTATCACAAAAGGGTTTTTTTCCCAGTTCAGATAAAACTCACATAAAATATATGTTGATTTACACATTTTATTTTAATTTTTTATGTCAGCAATATTGACATAAAATAATCAGATGACGTTTTGACAAGGATTCTTCTGTCTAGTGTCGGGCATACATCCAGCCAAATTGTATGTGGCTCGTTAGCAGCAGTTATTAATTAGAGTAAATAAAATTCCATCTATGTCACAGTGTCTTTTACTAAAGGTTACCGACCTTGGAGATTTGATCGTCCAGCATTTCTTCAACAAGGCTACACTATTGAAACAGCTATGCTGTAGTCACTGATAATAATTAGTATTTTGTGTTACTTGAAAGTGAGTTTCTCTCCTACAGAGCATTGATACTTTCATTAAGCATATACACCTGGCTTTTCATGTGCAATGTCCAAGAAAAATTAATCAGTACTTTTTGTTCAGCATCTTCTATAATCTCAAAAACTGAAACTTAGTTGCTGGTACTGCTCTAGATCATCCACAGCAGAACTGTGGTTTTGTCTTAACACACATTTTATTCTTTCACTTTGATTTAGTAACTACTTCATTATCTTAACCCTTTTTTGGCCTATGTGAAGTTTAAAATGAGGTGTGCTTTGCCTTCGTTGCTCTCCACTGCCTGGGTAACCAGCCCTTCTCATCTGCTGTTGCTGGTTGTGCTGTGGGCTTATCATGATTTCTTTATTCCATTGGAGCTAGCACACAAGCAACATCACTTTGAGACATCATGGAGAGCAGCCTTGGTAGCTGCAGGGTCAGTGTGGCTGAATGCCAACCTAAGGAGCTCTAGTTCAGTTCCCAGCTGAGCCCATATGGGCAATGGTTACTGTGTTGTCTTCATCATAATTTCATCATCACCAAAGCACAAGTTGACTACATGGTGTCACATAAAAAGACATGCGCCCAGCGGCGAGCCATCACATGACAGAGAGAGATCAGAGAGCATGTGACCAATTAGTCGCATGTGTAGAGCAAAGCAGTGCAGAACTAAAAACCTTCAGCATTTAAAACTGATCAGCACACATCACTCGTTGCTGCCATCTTAGATCTCTGTTCAGAACATGATCACTTATCATGGAATACTATTATTATTATTTTATTATTTTTTGTGTTACACACTAAGCTATTTTCTTGTGACAAAACAACAGTTGGGTTCAAATTAGAAGGGGAAAACCTGAAGTAATTGACTTAGCTGATAGCAACACCTGCTTTACAGGCAAGAAAGCTACATTCTCCATGTGTTAAGGTCCAGTTGGAAAGAGTGATTGTCCTAGATAGGAGTGGGTAGGGCGAATTTAGAAGAGATGAATTGTGGTAATGGATGTGGGCTTGGAAGAGAAATGGGCAACAGTAAAAGATGAAGTATAGATACAGTTCACTCTGGATGGGCAGTGGTAGTTGTTTGTTGCAGACAGGGAGAAAGGAGATGGAGAATAGAAAGTGGAGCATTGACTGACATGGAGAGATTTTGCTGATAAAACAATCTGGGGAAGGGTACATAGGCCCCTAGCAAAAACATAGTTAAAATAAGCATCAGATGACAGAATGAAGCTGCTGAAGAGAGGGACTACCTCTTGGTCTCAGTCTCTACTTAATCTCTCTTCTCTACTTTTCTGTGACTTAGCCCATTCTCCAACTTCATTCTTCACTTTGTCACTTTAGTTACCCCTATAGTCATTTCTGTATAGTTTTCTTAGTGATCTCTTTTTGCATTATTCCTTCCTAGGCTGCCCACTTCACACTTCAAACACACAACCTTCATCATATCCATGTGTGCAACATGTAAATGGACAAGCATTCTTAGCATTCCTCTATTCTTACCCTTCAGCTCTCTCTCTCTCTCTCTCTCTCTCTCTCTCTCTCTCTCTCCCTCTCTCTCCCTCTCTCTCTCACTCACTCACTCTCTCACATACACATACACACACATGTGGCCATTGTCAGCTGTTATGCTCTGTAAAAGAACACAGCTCCAACGAATGAACAGCAGTGTTCAAATTCTGATAATGTACCTATTTACTGTCCAGTGCTTTCTCTATACTGTGAAACCACTATCTTTACCCAAACCACTGAAACAACTGGGCAACACTACTCTTGGCCACAGCTGATAGTGGAATTCATTTGAGTGGACAGGTGGTTGGTGGACAAAACTATGTAAAATGCTGTGCAAAATTTATAGCAGATTTAGCTTATGACATGACTATTTAACACTGTTGGCCCCTTTGCTGACTGGGTAAGATGAATCTGTGAGGGCACTGGAATGTGTTATGCTTGGAGGGATGCATAGGACTGGTCTTGCATTTAAATCTTCCATGGAATACGACATATATGGGAAGGGTTTGGGAGTAGCTGTGACTTAATGATGAACCAGCATACGTTGTAGATCAGGTGGGTAGCAGACTGTCACTGTGCAAGTGCTGGGACCAAATTGGTTGAAACTGGGGAAGGATGTGGTTAAGTTGTTCCAGTCCAAGATGATATTGGATAATGAAGGGGTGCTGCCTTGCAGCTATTTCATGGAGGAAGTTGGAGAATTAGAGGCATGTGTGGATATGGTGCAGGAGATTATTTGCTTGCTAATTCAGTGGGTAGTGCCTCTCTGTGAAAGCCTCAGTAAAACCTTCAGCATTACTGGGCAAGGGATTGCTTGTCACTGCAAATGCTACATAAGGGAGGTACTGTTTATTTGTGTGGCCTCGATACGAACAGGGGTTTTCATCTGGACATTGAACAGGTGGAGGGAGATGCATCACTAGATTGAGGAGGATCAGGTGAAACAGATAGGAGAGATACTGTTGAGGCTGTGGAGGAACTAGGGTAGACTATCTTGACCCTGGGTCCAGGTCCTATAGATAATCAATGAACCTGAACCAGACCAGGGTTCAGGATCTTGAATGAATAAGGTTTCTTCTCAGTGGCTTATAAACAGGTTGCATTTGAGTGTGCAATACGAGTCCCTATGACTACACTGCAGATTTGTTTGTGTATCTTCCCCTTGAAAGAGAAGTAGTTACAAGTAATGGTGTAGTTGGCTAAGTTTATAAGGAATGAGGTTGTGAGCTTTGAGTTAGTAGGCTGTAGGAGACGTAATGTTTGACAGTAGCAAAGCCATTAGCATGAGGAATGATGATATATGGGGAGGTGATCTCAGCAGAGATGAGTAGGGATCCAGGTGATAATGATATGAGAATAGTTGAGAGACTGTGAAGGAAGCAGTTGGGATCTTTGAAAAGGGAAGCTGTATTGTGGACAATAGATTGGAGTTATTGGTCAACAAGATATGAGATTGCTTGGGTGGGAGCACTGTAAGAAGCTGAAGTGGGTGTTGAGGGTGAGAAGGTTTACAGATTTTGGGAAGCATTCATAACAGTGGTGAATTCACCAGCAAGCTGTGTTGTGGTTGGCAGGAGAGCCAACTGTGTTCCTAAAGGAGGCCAAAATGCACGCATTTTAGCTCACGCAGGCTGGCGTGAGGTCTGGAACATGACAAGGAAATTAGAATTGAGAAAAACAGACGTAGCTGGTGGAATACTTAACTTTAATTCATTAATGACGAACGTCGCTCTTTATGGTACATGATTCACAATATCAATAGTACGGATATTGGCGCCTTGCTAGGTCGTAGCAAATAATGTAGCTGAAGGCTATGCTAACTATCGTCTCGGCAAATGAGAGCGTAGAAGTCAGTGTACCATCGCTAGCAAAGTCGGCTGTACAACTTGGGCGCGTGCTGGGAAGTCTCTCTAGACCTGCCATGTGGTGGCGCTCGGTTCAATCACTGATAGTGGCGACACGCGGGTCTGACGTATACTAACGGACCGTGGCCAATTTAAAGGCTACCACCTAGCAAAGAGTGGTGTCTGGCGGTGACACCACAAGCTGAGTAGGCTAGAGTCTAGGGCGGCAGATTTTAGGGGTGGCTAATTTGGCATCAATTTTTTTTTTTATTTCTTATAGGTATTTAAAAGATTCATGTTTATATACCTAAATGTTATTAGGTCCACACAAACAATTGAAAATTTAATATGTTTCCCCACTTAGATAAATTTTTCTACAATATGCATAGTCACATTTGGTTGTAACGTGGGGACGAGTGACATCACTATTTGCTAAGTATGTCTGGCTGGATTGACTGCATGAACACGGTGTGTCCACTGCAGGAGCCAAAGCATAGTCATGCTGTTGTAGGCATATGCTGCATGGTGGCATTGAGTTCAGGAGAGGTACACTATGTTATCAAAAGTATCCGGACACCTGGCTGAAAATGACTCACAAGTTCGTGGCGTCCTCCTCCGGTAATACTGGAATTCATTATGGTGTTGGCCCACTCTTAGCCTTCATGACAGCTTCTGCTCTCGCAGGCATATGTTCAGTCAGGTGCCTGAAGGTTTCTTGGGGAATGATAGCCCATTCTTCATGGAGTGCTGCACTGAGGAGAGGTATCGATGTCGATCGGTGAGGCCTGGCATGAAGTCGGCATTCCAAAACAGCCCAAAAGTATTCTGTAGGATTAGGTCAGGACTCAGAGCAGAGCAGTCCATTACAGGGATGTTACCCCAACATCGTGCCATCGGATCACCATATTGTGTACCGTGATTCATCACTCCACACAATATTTTTTCCAAGGCAATCGTCCATTGTTTATGCTCCTTATATGAAGCGGGGCATTGTTTGGCATTTACCAGCATGATGTGTGGCTTATGAGCAGCTGCTCGACCATGAAATCCAAGTTTTCTCAACCTCCCTCCTAATTGTCATAGTACTTGCAGTGGATCCTAATGCAGTTTGGAATTCCTGTGTGATGGTCTGGATGTATATCTACCTATTACACATTATAGCCCTCTTCAACTGTGGGTGGTTGCTATCAGTCAACAGATGAGGTCGGCCTTTATGATTTTGTGCTTTACGTGTCCCTTGACATTTCCACTTCACTATCACATCGGAAACAGTGGACCTAGGGATGTTTAGGAGCGTGGAAATCTTGCATACAGACATATCACATAAGTGACACCGAATCACCTGACCACGTTAGAAGTCTGTGAGTCCTGCGGAGCATCCCATTCTGCTCACTAACGATATCTAATGACTACTGAGGTCGCTGATATAGAGTACCTGGCAGTAGGTGGCAGCACAATGCACCTAACATGAAAAACCTATGTTTTTGGGGGTGTCTGCATACCTTTGATCATGTAGCGTAATATAGAGTAGTGATACAAATGGCGACGTTCCATCCTATATTTACTTCAAAAACTAAAGAAAAGTGACTTTGGTTGATTGCATCTTGCAATTTCTAATACTATCTGATGATGTTAACTTGACGATTCGCGCAGTGGCTGCTGGGAACAGCTTTGCTGCCACATTAAAGCTCTTGAGGGGAGATGAGTGGTAAGGGGAAGGCAGTGTCTGCTGCTTCCAACAGTGACTAGCACCATGACCCGTAACAATATGTACAGCACTACTTAGCATCTATGGGCAGCTTAACATTGGCAGTGCTCAGAGACAAATGAATATCTTTCAACTAGTGCCAATTTTCTCTACTTCTACCAGCAAGCAAGTACAATTGTCAAGTTATTGTGGCCAAATAATACACATAAATATTTCTCTAGCACATTTTGCTGGTCATGTGCTGTAATTTTTCAATGTGTTTTGTGGATTGTATGAATAATTTTGTCATGTTACATCACAGGTGTGTACAAACTTACAGTACATAAATAATCATAAATTATTACAATAAATCATACATAACTAATCATTAAGATGTAATTTAATTTGGTAAAAAGGTGTTTCGGAAATTATGCAAAGAAATTTCAATTTTTTTTGTTGTATCATATTTAAATAAATTTCTGGAACTTATGTTAGGTAATTATTCAAAGTCTGAAGTCTGAACAAAGGGTACTGCTAATTACTTACCAGAAATAAAACTCCCAATGTAAATTTTTTAATTTCAGTTCTTTGATAAAAAAATTCTTAAAGTGATGGGAGAATGTGACCTATTGGAACTGAGATAAAAAGAAGGACAAAATGAAAAAAAGGAAACAATAACAAGAATAGATTATTTGTAAAATGATAAGAATTGAATTTTTTTAAAGTGACGCTGGAAGACCAGGAACTTCAACATCATGCACTGATACAATACAATTGTATCATGCACTGATACAATACAGTCTGAAAAAGATGAAATAGATTTGAACTCTGTGGCCCAACAACAGTCACCTGTTGAACAATCTACTTTTGACAAAATTGATATTTATGTTTTTGACTAAGAGGAAGTAGAGGAATTGTCAGTAAGTATAGCAGTTGAAGATGTATCTCAGAATCAGGCATTATGTAATTATCAAGTGCAGACAACACTACATGTAAACAAATATCCAGCTTTATGAGAAATTAATGGTATCTTAAATGAGAATATTGCATGCTATGGCATTGATCAAAACAAGTCTGATGACTTGCGAAAAGGGGAAACAATATATGCTGATCAGCAGCATTTCTTGTCGGTGAGTGTCTTCCAAAGAAAACAGAAAAATAGTGAAATGAATGGCCAAAATCGGCTGATTTATTCCAAAAGTAAAAGATCTGGATATTGTGGGCTCTGTTTGGCATTAGGTCCATTCGAGAATAAGACTCAGTTTGACAATGAAGGATTTAATGACTGGAAAAATGCAGAACACTGATTAACACAGCATGAAAACTCTGTGCGTCATAAATCCAGTAGCCCACCCTTAGTTTGGAAGAATTGATTGCTTGTCCAGATTGACGAAAGAAATTACTTATTGGAGAAACAGTGGTGTCACCGCCAGACACCACACTTGCTAGGTGGTAGCCTGTAAATCGGCCGTGGTCCGTTAGTATATGTCGGACCCACGTGTCACCTCTATCAGTGATTGCAGACCGAGTGCCGCCACACGGCAGGTCTAGTCTAGAGAGACTCCCTAGCACTCGCCCCAGTTGTACAGCCAACTTTGCTAGCGATGGTTCACTGCCTACATACGCTCTCATTTGCAGAGACAATAGTTTAGCATAGCCTTCAGCTACGTCGTTTGCTACGACCTAGCAAGGCGCCATATTCAGTAATTAGAATGAATTCTGAACAGACAATATTGTAAATCATGTACCCTCAAGAACGACGTTCATCATTAATGGATTAAATTTAAGTATCAAACTAATTACGTCCGCTTTCTGAATTCTAATTACTTGTCATGTTCCAGACTTGATGTCAGTATAGTTCTTCCCTCCTCTCGCCAGCCTGCGTGAGCTAAAACGCGTGCATTTCAGCCCTCTCTAGTAACACAGTGTTGGCTCTTTTGCCAACACAACAGAAACGTTCAGAATACGGTAGTTGCCATAGTGAAGTGACTGTGTTCAAGAGGCCTTGTTTTCAGATGAAAAAATGAAAAGTGGTGTCATCCGCATAATTAGAATTTATTGACAGTATTATGAAAAGGACTGATGCTGTGCATTACATAGCAGAGATGCTGAGTCGCAGATAAGCACAACAAAAAGACTGTCAAACAAAGTTTTTGGCCAAACAGTCCTTCGTCGGAATCAGACAACACACACACACTTCTAATGAAGGCTTGTTTGGCTAAAAGCTTTGTTTGACAGTCTTTCTGATGTGTCTATCAGCGACTCAGTATCTCAGCTGTATGGTGAGTAGCAGCTGTCTTTTTCATAAAAATGTCATTACTACATTGTGGAATTTCCACTGTTTAATGGAAGTTAATTGTATGATTTGGAAGTATCAGTTACTTATCAAAGACTGCTTGTGATGGGTTCCTTCTCTTGAAGAGTCATAAAGTCTTAAAACAAAATGGAGGTAAGATAAGAAGCTCAAAATATTTTTCATCAATTGTCAGTGCAACACCAGACATAGCACATGTTGACCAACTTACCCTCGTTAGATACATTTTGGAAATAGGCAAACAACGTGAAAGCTTTCTCGAGTTTCTGCCCTCAGTGGGGCATAAAGCTGAAGAAATTTTTTCTGACATTATTTATAAACTCATAACGCTGGGCATATACACACATCAAAAAAAGTTTTGCAACACCTTGGTTCTGAAAGTTCTGGAACCTGTCCGGAAAATTGGAATAGAGATCAACATAAGCCTCATTTCTGCCCTTTTTATTACTCATGAAAACCACACATTGTATGTTGTACCACCATAAAGTGAGACTTTCAGAGGTGTTCCAGATTGCTACACAACATTACCTCTAATACCCAGTAGCACATCCTCTTGCATTGATGCATGCCTGTATTCATCATGGCATACTATCCACATGTTCATCAAGACACTGTTGGTCCAGATTGTCCCACTCTGCAACGGCAGTTTGGCATAGATCCCTCAGAGTGGTTGGTGGGTCACGTTGTCCATAAACAGTCGTTTTCAGTCTATCCCAGGCATGTTCGATGGGATTCATGTCTGGAGAACATGCCGGCCACTCTACTTGAGCAATGTCGTTATCCTGAAGGAAGTCATTCAAAAGATGTGCACGATGGGGGCGCGAATTGTCGCCCATGAAGACGAATGCCTCACCAATCTGCTGCCAATATGGTTGCACTATCGGTCGGAGGATGACATTCACGTATCATACAGTCGTTATGGCGCCTTCCACGACCAACAGCGGCATACATCGGCCCCACATAATGCCACCCCAAAACAGCAGGGAACCTCCACCTTGCTGCACTCGCTGGACATTGTCTCTAAGGCCTAACTGGGCTGCCTCCAAACACGTCTGCGACGATTGTCTGGATGAAGGCTTATGCTACACTCATCGGTGAAGAGAACGTGATGCCCATGTTCAGCATGTTGTTGGGCCATCTGTACCCCACAGCATGGTGTCGTTGGTGCAAAGACAAACCTCGACACGGACATGGGGAGTTAAGTTGCGCGTCATGCAGCCTGTTGCACGTGACGCCCATCCTGAGCGGTCCATTCAGCATGTTGTTGGGCCCATCTGTATCCCACAGCATGGTGTCGTGAGTGCAAAGTCGAACCTTGACACGGACATTGGGAGTTAAGTTGCGCGTCATGCAGCCTGTTGCACACAGTTTGAGTTGTAACATGACGTCCTGTGGTTCGCTGCATGAAAAGCATTATTCAACGTGGTGGCATTGCTGTCAGGGTTCCTCCAAACCATAATCTATTTCTTGTGTAATCTAAATCGTTGGGTCATAAAAATAATGTAGGAAGTGACATATTGAACCCCTAGTTTACAGTCATACTAATTACAGGGAAAATGTGTAATTAGCACAATAGTGCACAAATAATGAAGTTACAAGTTCATTGACAAAAAAATTGTAATTAACATGATTGTGAAGTAGGGTATAGAATTGTAGACGTTGGTAGGGGTGATAAAATTTTAATAGCCTACTGGTGACAAATGTGTAAATCTGCCACCGATGCGGAAGGTGGGTTTGTGGGGGTAGTTGGGGTGAGGAGGTGGGTGGATTCAGAAGATGGGTACTTGGCTAGACCAAGTGATTTGAGTATGAATTAGAGGAATGTTTGACCTCTGGAATGGGATCATCATAGCACAGATTGTAGGTGGTAGAGTGAGGGAGTTGTCCGATGCCTTCTGTTAGGTATCACTGCAGTCAGTCACAGCAGTGGTAGAGATTTTGTATGCAGGGAGGATGATCAAATCAGGGTCTGTCCTAAATTAAAACACTTTTCTCCAACAAATGGAAGAGCACTTCAATCACTACCTACAAAAGTTAAATGTTTTCCAAAGCCTGTCTTGGAATACCATTGTCCAACAAGACATGTCATACCTCTTGTGAACTGTCCCCCTGTCAACCAGTGCCTCATAGCATGCAAGCACTGTCTTGGTGGCTTCTGCCATCCATCACACATCTCAAAAATTCCTCATAACCACCCCCAAAACTCAGATCACTGTTGTCAGTCTATCTAGGAATATTTAAAGTCAATCTTATAGAAGTTTCAGTTCTTTCCAATGGGCTACCTTCAGCGTCACGTGCAAATTCGGCATCACACAGAACTAGATAAAAATCTACTCTCCTCTTCCCCATTCCTACAGTGGAAACAGTTGTTGACACCAAACATTCTGATCAGAACTGACAAAAAATGTATTCAATCTTGCCTCTCACAGTCCATGGTCCCCCGCCTACACCTAATTCACACCTTCTAACGCTTTGGACAACTTAAAGTGGTGAGGTATGTGTGTAAACTCCCATTTCATTAATGATACGACTTACTTGAGATGGTCAGCCGACTTTCCTTGCTTGCTGCTGCAACCTCCTCTCCGAAGTATATTTGCTAGGAACAGAAATTTCTCAAGACTCTTTCTACTTGTAAAAACAAGCAGACATATGAAGTTTTCTTTTGCTCCACTTAATGATGTATATTCAAACATCACACTTTTACAAATCTCATTCTCCACATAAACAAACACTGTCAAATAAGTCTCCCTCGCATCTGCAAAGGTTAGAAACACATTAAATTAACATTCATAAGCAAATTGGTTTAAGAACCACTCATAATTTATGAATATGTCTTGCTTATAGCAAATCCAACACATGAAGTACAATTAAATGTCTACAATCAATTGTTCATTTTTCTTTAACAATAATTGCGACACTAAAACAGCAGTGATTACTTCTTGTTCTTCCAGTATGACTTCCATGGCTTGAGGGGCAAATACTTGTCGATGCCATTCGACTGTCGCGTCTACCTTATGCTCATGACTCCTTTCCAGCGTGCACACACAAACACGTGTCGCATAGTATGTACATTCTCGCACACTTATTTTTGAAATACTGTGTGTTCAAGATTGTAGAATGATGAGTGGTTCTGGAATTTACGCGAAAATTCTTGAAGCACTACATATCACTCCCCTCAGCTCGAACACACGATATTTTATGCATACTCATTATGTAAATTAGTATTAATTACATAGAATAACAATTCATAATTCCACTTTTTTTATTAACTGTGCATAACCCATTTATTTACTATTTAGCTTTTCTTTTTTTCATTTTACTATAATTATAACAACGGGAGTACTTCACTCAAGTTGGAGTCAATTCTTTTATATCTAGGAGTCGTGAGGCCTAAACCTTTGGATTTCCAATCATAAGCTCCAGGTGTTCGTGACACTCAAGTGTTTTACTCTTTTTTCTAATTCTTTGTACTGCTTCTTTAGTACAGAATAGCCTCATTAATTATAGACTGTTTGCAGTCTGGAGGGACTCTGGGCAAATGAAAGTGTTCTTCTCGACACTTGTAGACTCACATGAAACATAAATAATGCTAATGGGATATAGAATTCAAACTTACCAGAATAATTCCTACAAAATGTGTAACTTCTGTCATCATACAGTCCTTTCCCCCTTGGATCAGTATCTTTACCTTACATATGGGTTGACCCTATGAGTGCACTCCCTCCTTCCATTTCAGTAGGTACGCCCCTCTTGATTCCTATTTTGCTATGGTACAGGTCAGTCCCCTTCTTGGTGCCCCTTTCATAAGTCTGCCTATCTGCCTTTTGTATTCCTTTATCCTTTATGAGTAGACCTCATGGTTCATTTCCCTAGTATAGATCTTTATGTACACTATAATTAAATATTCTCTGGTAAAATTAAAAATTTAGTTCACACTTTACACTTTCTCCTTAATACTTCATTTCATACCCTATAGTTCTCCTTTACTCAACAACTTCTATTACTATTACTATTTACTCTATTCAGTATATTTTACTAAAGCTATAAGAGTCCCGCAATCACCCTACAAATAAAATTAATCAGAATATTTGATGTAAATAAAATAGAAAGAAACTTCCACATGGGAAAAATATATTAAAAACAAAGATTCCAAGACTTACCAAGCGGGAAAGCGCCGGTAGACAGGCACAATAAAATAACACACACACAAAATTTCTAGCTTTCGCAACCAACGGTTGCTTCTTCAGGAAAGAGGGAAGGAGAGGGAAAGACAAAAGGATGTGGGTTTTAAGGGAGAGGGTAAGGAGTCATTCCAATCCCGGGAGCGGAAAGACTTACCTTAGGGGGAAAAAAGGATAGATATATACTCGCACGCGCACGCACACACACACACACACACACACACACACACACACACAAACACACAGATATCTATCCATACATATACAGACACAAGCTGTGGTATCTGTAGTTTCATTGTTTGCATCTTCATGTTTCATTGTGTGTATGGGTAAGTGTGTTTGTGTATCCTGTTTCTTCAGCTTACTTATATGAAATAAGTTGAAGTTTATTGGAAACCATGGAAAATAAGAATGACTTCAGCGACAGCAGTATATGAATGTGCAAAGAGGGAAAGTTAGACCAGTACTCAGATGAGAAGTAAGAAAGGAAAAAGTAGAAACCGTTGCTAAGATCAAAGAAGAGAAAGAAGATAGCCCCAAAGACAGCAAACCCTTCCCACCTCCTTCCCCAGGATGCCTACTTCACCGGTACTTGTTTGAGAAGCCGGAGAAGGTATGGTGTAAAATGTCTTCTACAGAGCGGACATTCTCACCTTCACCTTTGAAGTACCAAAAGCAGACTCTTAACAACCCCTATGGAATGGCAAATGGTGAAGAATCAGTCACATTAGTCTGCAAGGATCGTTTGGAAGGTGTGGTGCGTGTTCTGTGTTAGCCATGTCGCCAGCCGGTGTTGCTGAGCGGTTCTAAGCGCTACAGTCTGGAACCGCATGACTGCTACAGTCCCAGGTTCGAATCCTGCCTTGGGCATGGATGTGTGTGATGACCTTAAGTTAGTTAGGTTTAAGTAAATCTAAGTTCTATGGGACTGATGACCTCAGAAGTTAAGTCCCATTGTGCTCATAGCCATTTGAAGCATTTGTTAGCCATGCTTGTACCTACACTACCCACCCCTTCGAAAACTAATAGAAACCTTCCCTTACACATCACATCTCAAAAGGTAAAATTATGTATCTTGTTATCGAAGTTATGGAATTATTCGCATAAAATTCCATTTTCTATTAATCTAATATTCTTTGCAGTTTATTAATCTCCACCCAGGTTTACATAGATCAACTAGATAAGAAATTACTTTCAAAGAATAGGTTAGGCAAACATAAGGCCTAACTATATGCTGATGCCGGGATTTGAGACCACCGCTGACTGGAGCGGAGCGTGAAGGCGACTTAAATACTTATCGTGCACTAACAACTGAGGATAGCTCAATCACGTACCAAGACCAGTTTCGGGTGATGTTATCATACTTCCACATGGGTATGTGTCTCTATAAGTGGATAATAGGATAGTATAAGAATTCAAGAATAGATTACAGAATAGTTTAAGATTTGAAGCGAATTCAGTGCAGAAAAAATAGTACAGAAGAAACACCGAGAACAACTAGGTATCCGACAGTCATCACTCCGCCTATTAACACAGAACATTAACATCTCTGGAAGACAGATGTGACTCTGCCTGGATCCCATTGATCTGACATTAACTTCTTTTGATTACTTACGACCCAATACTTTTCGTTAACTTTTGTGTGAAAATCTCCCAACAACAAAACAATTACCACTTTACTAAGAAACACAACATTACGTAAAGTTATTCTATTTTATACTTTGTCCTGCATAAGTTTGAATTCCTTCCATAAATTATCTGTCCCTCTCTTAGTATCATTAGGTTCTGAAGCTAAATTTGAAGAAATGTTGTCGGAGGTTACCCTCTCAGGAACTTTTTGATTGATTATTTCCTTTACCTGTTCCTCCAAGTTACTTATATTTACTATGTCTGCAGTGGCTAATTTCTCCTCGACATTTCGTTCCACGTTATCTACTCGAATGCTCATGCCTGCAATTTGCGATTGGACCATAGGTAGTAATTCATACGGTTTTTCCAAACTCTCTCTTAAGGTGTGCAACCTCTGCTTTACAGCATCGAACGTAACATTGCATTCGCTTTGAAATGATCCTAACGTTTCACTAAGTTCAGTTTCTACATTATTACATTTATCTCCGATATCAAATTTTAGTTTCTTTGTAAAATTCTGAAATTGCTCAAATTGTCTCTGGTCAAAGTCAGTGAACAGTTGATTCACTTGAGTATTCCAAGTACTAGTTAGTTCACTCTTAAAATCTAACTTCAGATTTTTGACCTTATTATTTAGTGTGTCAAATTCAGTCTTTAATAAAGATATATTTGTTGCTTGACTGTTCAAGGTTTCACTCTGGTTACTTAAAACCTCATTCTGAGCATTTAATTTAATATTTAATTGGGTATGCACTGAATCTAACTTAAGACTTTGAGCATTTAAAACTGCACCCTGTGCGTCAAAATTTTTACTTAAAGTAGTAACTTGGGCATTTGACTCTGTTCTTGGGTCATCTAATCTAGCATTTAGTTGAGTATTAACTGCATCTAATTTAAGACTTAGTTCCTATCTTAAAGCTGCTGAAACTGCCCGCTGGGCTTTAATTAAATTTACAACCTCAGACCAGTCTGGCACTTCCTTTGTCACTGTCATAGCCATGTCTGGTTCTGAATTTTCCCAGTTCCTTGAGTATTATCCATGTTTTTTTTTTTTTTTTTTTTAGATTAGGTTATCATTAAAAACACTCACCTCTAAATATACTAACTACAGTACTATAGTCTTTGAATAGTTTCTGTAACTTTCGATTCAAACAATTATTGTCTCACGCTCATCCGGTGTAGAGCTTTAGGCTGCGTCGGCGACCAGGTGCGGAATCAGCACCGGTGAACAGCACGGGTGCCGGCGACATCGAATGTTAGTTTTAGCATCAGTGTCGGCTGCGAGGTGTGTGGGAGCTGTGTACTCTCCATACCAAATGTTCTTAGTCGAATTGTACTCGGCGTATCTCTTCTTAGTCTAATACATCGAGATATCTCTGTTCTTTTAATGTTAAGACTTTCTTTCATCTTTCCCTTTGTTGCATTCGCAAATTTTTTTCATTTCATTGTTGGGCTTAATCTAGTTTCTCTTAATGGTTTTCTCTTCTTATTATACTCGGTTGCTATGGCAACACATATCTTCTAATCTTATTTTCATCTCAAAATTCCTGTTTTCTTCCATCCTTTCACACAGGTCGACAGGTTCTAACGCTCTTTTGACGATAGAACGTGTGCAGCATATATACAAACTTTATGTTTTCACCAATTAATGGTGTAGATAACTATGCAGAAGAACATTCTCACATTCCACGTATAAATATATTCATCTTGTTGTATTTCACTCGTAACTCC
Source organism: Schistocerca gregaria (assembly GCF_023897955.1). Taxonomy (NCBI): domain Eukaryota; kingdom Metazoa; phylum Arthropoda; class Insecta; order Orthoptera; family Acrididae; genus Schistocerca; species Schistocerca gregaria. The sequence continues at coordinate 71,521,676 of NC_064920.1, forward strand.
AGTTTTAGAAACAGGTTTATTTACATTTATAAGTGAGTTGGTTTAAGAACCACTCGTAATTTATGAACATATGTCTTGCTTCTAGCAAGTCCAACACATGAAGTCCAATCAGAATGTCTATAATTAATTGTTCATTTTTCTTTAACGATAATCGCAGACACTAAAACAGCAAAGAAAACTACATGATTACTTCTTGTTCTTCCAATACGACTTCCGTGGCTCGAGTGGAAGACACTTGTCAATACTGTTTGACCAATGAGTCTACCTTGTGCTCGTGACTGCTTTTCAGCCTGCATGCACAAACATGTGTTGCGCAATATGTACGTTCTTGCACACTTATTTTTAAAATATCATGTGTTCAAGACAGTCAGTGGAAGGACGAGTGGTTTTGCAATATATGCGGAAATTCTCAAAGCACTACAACCTGTCCCCATTACCCCCACTTTACTTTCTTACTCTATGATTTGCTAGCCCTCAGGCAACCTTCTCTCCCTTCTTTCCCTTCCCACAGTCTGCCTGCAATGCTGTAACAATGTAGGTGTTATATGTGAGCCTTTGTGTTTTTGCATTACCTCTGGAGAATGACATTCTGAAAATTCAATAACATTTCCTTTATTGTTTATATGCCTGTTGACTGATGAATAGCACAGTTATATAGCAAGTGGTCACCTTTTTCCTTCTATTATTTGTCTTCGAAACGGTTGTATTGTATTTGATGTTTTTTGTGTACTCTTCTTTAACTCGTAAAATTATTAAACAAATTGCCTTTTCAATTTCAGAACTGGACTTCCGAAAGAAGGTAGTTCTACAACAAGATAGGAGCATACCATTTGGTCCAATCTACATAAGTCTACCATGACAATGATTTCAGAGAGACTGATAAGGAATGGGCAGAGAAAACACTGTCATCTTATATTAAATAGCGACTATGCTTGTCACTACCCATTAAACTTGTATTGATACAGGTTCTCTTTTTATCTGCAATTTATTAAAGTGCCAAATAAAACACGGTTAGTCTGCATCTTTTATAAACTTTGTGTTTTGAATGTTGTTGTATATATGTGTATCTTTAACAAAATCGCAGTTTACATATTTACCATGAAGGAAATTCTCAAATCCTATTCCAGCTGGTGAACGGATTGCAAAAACTTGAACTGTCATATGAGACTGAACATCAATATTAGATAAAAACAATAGCAAAGCAGTAACTGTATGTGTATATGAGGGTGAACAATAAAAAGTTCTTGAAAAGACAGTAAAAAGATATTGTGTTTTTGTAGTTATATTTGCCTCATATTTTCCCTCATAAAATGTGTTTCTGAAAGGTTTCCAGAATACTCACCTGCAACTGCCATATCTTCTTCAATAGATTCAAAATGTTTCCAAGACAAAAATGTTCTTTGGGTCTGTAAACTGATGCAAGTCAGTGGATAAGAAATTTCCATAATTGAGTTTACATTCCAGCAACTCTTACTTCAAAAATTCAGGACTCCCTATGTGAGCAGATGCAATTCGTTATCCTTAACAAAGATGCCTTTTTTGTCATTTAGACATCTTCTCATATTTTTTATCCAGTTGGTTAAGATGATTTGCCAAGTATGCAGCAATTGTAGTAATAATAATCTCTTTGACTTCTATGCACTAGGTAAAGATAGTAAGCTGACTTAGTGTATGGAAGTAAGTGCTGCCAAGAGCAGACAGTTTGAATGTATACTGTGAGAACAGAGCAAAGCTTTCATATGTTACAATGGAATTACTTTATAATTGCATAATGAAGACCCAGACAGTGGTTCAAAACTATTTGGACTCATCTGAAACAAATCACCATTAACCAATATGTCTGCAGCAGTGACAGGAAATTAAATAAAGTGCCAGTCCTTTATTCCAATGTAATGTCAGGATTACACATTAATGATGGTGTCCTGAATCACACTAGGGAAAAATGAAATTTGTGAAACAGGCTTATTAAAAGAAGGGACACATACTAAGGCATCAAAGAATGCCAGGGGTAATATTGTAGAAAGAGATCAAGGATTGAATACTGTATGCAGGTTCAAATGGATTAAGGATGCAGCACCTCAAGCCGAGATGAAAGGCTTATACAGAATACACTAGTGGGGAGAGCTGCATCAGACCAGTCTTCGGACTGAAGACCACAATAACTACTACTTCTCTTGCAGAAATCTACTTTATCTGTTTTGATAATGAAACTCTGGCTTCCATTCACCCTTTTCATTGCTTTTATGTTTCTGCCAAGAAATCCAAACTAATATCTCATCCATTGTAATAAATTACTGCATAAAATCATTTGCATTCTTTTTAATAGGAAAGCATTTTCTCATTTGCTTTTGGGTAGCATTTAACATGTGGCACCCATCTGGCAAAAATTTTTCTCACAATTAATTCTTTATATAAAATATGCTGTACTGTTTCCCCTGATATGTCTATGACTTCAGCTATTCCATATATTTGCAAACCCCCATTATCCAATACCTTAGTGTGTACTTCACATTGTTTATCATATTCTTTCATCCAATTCTTAACTGTTGTTGATAATCTTGGTGTTTATTATAAACCTTCACAAGCTTTGGATAAAATTCTATATAATATGACCACTTTGCAATAAAAACAGAAATATACAGCAGATCAAGTTGGTTTCTGATGTATGGTATTGCGCTACATGTGCCAACATAATATAAGCTAAATTTGTATTATATCAGTGCCCATTTGTGTGCCGGGCTAAAGAATCTCATCTCTCCCTCATGTATGTCTGTTATTCCCTGGTACCTTTGTAGCCACTGATCAGTAATGCTGTGGAAATCCAGGGTAGTGCTTTTTAAGTAGTAACAAGCTGAGATAATTGTTCTAGTAGCGCCAGAATGAGATTTTCACTCTGCAGCAGAGTGCGCGCTGATATGAAACTTCCTGGCAGATTAAAACTGTGTGCCTGACCAAGACTCGAACTCGGGACCTTTGCCTTTCGCGGGCAAGTGCTCTACGAACTGAGCTACCAAAGCACGACTCACGCCCGGTACTCACAGCTTTACTTCTGCCAGTATCTTGTTTCCTACCTTCCAAACTTTACAGAAACTCTCCTGTGAACCATGCAGAACTAGCACTCCTGAAAGAAAGGATATTGCAGAGACATGGCTTAGCCACAGCCAGTTTTAATCTGGCGGGAAGTTTCATATAGCGCACACTCCGTCGCAGAGTGAATATCTCATTCTGGAAACATCCCCCAGGCTGTGGCTAAGCCATGTCTCCGCTATATCCTTTCTTTTAGGAGTGCTAGTTCTGCATGGTTCGCAGGAGAGCTTCTGTAAAGTTTGGAAGGTAGGAGACATGATACAGGCAGAAGTAAAGTTGTGAGTACCGGGCGTGAGTCGTGGTTTGGTCGCTCAGATGGTAGAGCACTTGCCCGTGAAAGGCAAAGGTCCCGAGTTCGAGTCTCAATCGGGCACACAGTTTTAATCTGCCAGGAAGTTTCGTTATAGTAGGAACTCTTGAACCCATCACGGTAAGAGGACCTTATGAAATATAACATGCTGGAGATGCTAGCCTGTTACTAGTGTGATGTTCCATTCAGTTTCAACTATGTATCATGAATATATGATTTTTATGGATAAATATTCATCTTCTAATTATGAAATGGCTATGAAATAATCATGGATTAATGGAATAAATATTAGCTGACAAATTCTTCCATGTAAGTATTGCCATGCTTATCACAAATTGTTAATGACCATGAACATGTACACTGTACAATGTTTACATGAGTATATGGGATTCAGAGTTGCAAACCAAGTAGGGTGCTATTGATAAAAACATGACAAAAACTGTATACATGAGCTCACGAGTACCATCAAGTTGTTTAGGGGCTGATTAAAAAGTATGGAGTAGGAACAGGAGGAGGAGAAAACCAAATGAAGCTATTGCCCTTAAATAGTTTGTGGTAAGTTGTTATGGAACCAAACTGCTGAGGTCATCTGTCCCTAAGCTTACACAATACTTAATCTAACTTACGCTAAGGACAACACACACACTCGTGCCCAAAGGAGGACTCGAACCTCCAATGGGAGAAGCCACACAAACTGTGACAAGATGCCTGAGACCATGTGGATGTTCCTAAATAGTTTATAAAAGATCATACGAGGGCTTGATTCTTGACCATTGTGTTAACTGGTGATTAAATGTAACTCTACCACATTGGCTCATAAATAAAGCTGTCACTCATCTGAACCTCCCCGATAATGTTCATACAAAGTGCAGAGAGCAAGCACATGGATGAATTGATGATGTATATTTTCCTTATTGAAAAAGGTCAATTAGGGTTTCACATTCTGTGAATGACAAGGTCAACAGAGTTGCAGCATGAGTTTTGACAGAACAAGAATGGGGAAGGGGATTGGCTGAGTCTATTTCAAGGAAACCATCTTTGCATTCATCTTAAGCAATTTAGGAAAACATTGGAATAGACAAGTCAGGAAAGGATGGTTATTTCAATGTACCTGTCATAGGAATCTCATAAGCCTATAGCATTTATCATGCATACATCCACATACATACTCTGTGAACCACTGTGAAGTGCATGGCAGAGGCTGCCATATATGAGGGGTTCTTAATGTTCAAGTCATGTATCGAGCACAGGAAGAATGATTGATTAAATGCCTCTGTGTGTGCCATAATTAGTCTAAATTTTTCTTTATGTTCCCTACAGGATCTATATGTAGGGGGCTGAGTTTCTAGAACCTTCACTCAATACAGGTTCTCAGAATTCTGTAAGTAAACATTTGTGGGATAATTTGCATCTATCATCAACAAACTGACAGTTCTTGTTTTTCAACACATTCATAATGTTTTGTTATGTGTCAAACAAACCTGTAAGGTGGAACGATAGCCTTTGCGCATCCACCGAAGTTCTCTGTTCATTGTCTGAAAGGCGGCAGGCAGTCCTACTGCCTACCAATCAGGAATTCTTTGCTAATGGTAATGAAATTTGGCACCTTCACATCTACATGTTTCCCACTTAGAATGGCATAAGTAGAAGGCTGCAATCATTGCTCATCAATTTGTTTGTCACATCTGAAGACACCTGTTAATTGCACTGATGAAATATTGTGTGGATTTCACAATGACATTCAATGTCTCATCTGGGAACTATTTCTACATCTAGACTGCCATGAATACCTAAAGCAACACAAATGGCCTGTGCTGCCTGTGTTTGATGTCTGCTGTTAGTCCTATTTGTTACAGATCCCACACACTTTAACAATATTCTATGGAGAAATGCACAAGTAACTGGTAATCAGTCTTTGTAAACTGACTGCATTTTCCCCAGTATCCTGCCAAAAAACCTAAGTTTGCCATATGTGATCATTCTATTCCATATCCCTACAAATAATTACTTGTAGGTATTTGTATGAGTTGACTGATTCTAATTTAAACCTTTAGTATTGTTGCCATAGGGTAGTACATTTTGTTTTATGAACTATATAAGTTTACATTTCTAAACATTAAAGCAAGTTGCCGGTCTTTGGACCATTTTGAAATCTTATAACGATCTGCCCCCCCCCCCCCCCCCTCCTCCTCCCTCCGTTGGTGAGGAGGCTTGCATGCCTCAGCAATACAGATAGCCGTTCCGTAGGTGCAACCACAACGGAGGGGTATCTGTTGAGAGACCAGACAAACATGTAGTTCCTGATAAGGAGCAGCAGCCTTTTCAGTAGTTGCAGGGGCAACAGTCTGGATGACTGACTGATCTGGCCTTGTAACACTAACCAAAATGGCCTTGCTCTGCTGGTACTGTGAACGGCTGAAAGCAAGGGGAAACTACAGCTGTAATTTTTCCCGAGGGCATGCAGGTTTACTGTATGGTTAAAAAATGGTGGCGTCCTCTTGGGTAAAATATTCCGGAGGTAAAATAGTCCCCCATTCGGATCTCCGGGGGGTGGGGGGAATATTCAAGAGGACGTCGTTATCAGGAGAAAGAAAACTGGCGTTCTACTGATTGGAGTGTGGAATGTCAGATCCCTTATCAGGCAGGTAGGTTAGAAAATTTGAAAAGGGAAATGGATAGGTTAAAGTTAGTTATAATGGGAATTAGTGAAGTTTGGTGGCAGGAGGAACAAGACTTCTGGTCAGTTGAATACAGGGTTATAAATATAAAATCAAATAGGGGTAATGCAAGAGTAGGTTTAATAATGAATTAAGAAATAGGAGTGCGCCTAAGCTACTACAAACAGCATAGTGAACGCCTTACTGTGGCCAAGACAGACACGAAGCCAATGCCTACTACAGTAGTACAAGTTTATATGCCAACTAGGTCTGCAGATGCGAAGAAATTGAAGAAATGTATAATGAGATAAAAGAAATCATTCAGATAGTGAAGGGAGATGAAAATTTAATAGTCATGGGTTACTGGAATTTGATAGTAGGAAAAGGATGAGAAGGAAACGTAGTAGGTGAATATGGACTGGGGGTAAGAAATGAAAGAGGAAGCCGCCTGGTAGAATTTTACACAGAGCATAACTTAATCATAGCTAACACTTGGTTACGCTTGGTTCAAGAATCATAAAAGAATGTTGTATACATGGAAGAAGCCTGGAGATACTGACAGGTTTCAGATAGATTATACAATGGTAAGACAGAGATTTAAGAACCAGGTTTTAAATTGTAACACATTTCCAGGGGTGGATGTGGGCTCTGACCACAATCTATTGGTTATGAATTGTAGATTAAAACTGAAGAAACTGCAAGAAGCTGGCAATTTAAGGACATGGGACCTGGATAAACTGACTAAGCCAGAGGTTGTACAGAGTTTCAGAGAGACCATAAAGGAACAATTGACAAGAATGAGGGAAAGAAATACAGTAGAAGAAGAATGGATAGCTCTGAGAGATGAAGTAGTGAAGGCAGCAGAGCATCAGGTAGGTAAAATACGAGAGCTAGTAGAAATCCTTGCGTAACTGAAGAAATATTGAATTTAATTGATGACAGGAGATAATGTAAAAATGCAGTAACTGAAGCAGGCAAAAAGGAATACAAAGGTCTCAGAAATGAGATTGAGATGAAGTGTAAAATGGCTAAACAGGAATGGTTAGATGGCAAATGTAAGGATGTAGAGGCTTATCTAACTAGGGGTAAGATAGATACTGCCTACAGGAAAATTAAGGAGACCTTTGGAGGAAAGAGAACCACTTGTATGAATATCAAGAGCTCAGATGGAAACTCAGTTCTAAGAAAAGAAGGGAAAGCAGAAAGGTGGAAGGAGTATACAGAGGGTCTATACAAGGGCGATGTAACTGAGGGGAATATTATGGAAATGGAAGAGGATGTAGATGAAGATGAAATGGGAGATATGATACTCCGTGAACAGTTTGACAGAGCACTGAAAGACCTGAGTCGAAACAAGGCCCCAGGAGTAAACAACATTCCATTAGAACTACTGACAGCCTTGGGAGAGCCAGTCCTTACAAAACTCTACCATCTTGTGAGCAAGATGTATGAGACAGGCAAAATACCCTCAGACTACAAGAAGAATATAATAGTTCCAATCCCAAAGAAAGCAGGTGTTGACAGATGTGAAAATTACCGAACTATCAGTTTAATAAGTCACGGCTTCAAAATACCAAAGCGAATTTTGTACAGACGAATGGAAAAACTGGTAGTAGCCGACCTTGGGAAAGATCTGTTTGGATTCCGTAGAAATGTTGGAACACGTGAGGCAATTCTGACCCTACGGCTTACCTTAGAAGCTAGATTAAGAAAAGGCAAACCTACATTTCTAGCATTTGTAGACTTAGAGAAAGCTTTTGACAGTGTTGACTGGAATACTCTCTTTCAAATTCTGAAGGTGGCAGGAGTATAAAATACATGGAGCAAAAGGCTATTTACAATTTGTACAGAAACCAGATAGCAATTATAAGGGTCGAGGGACATGAAAGAGAAGCGGTGGTTGGGAAGGGAGTGAGACAGGGTTGTAGCCTCTCCCCAATGTTATTCAATCTGTATATTGAGCAAGCTGTGAAGGAAACAAAAGAAAAATTCGCAGTAGGTATTAAAATCCATGGAGAAGAAATAAAAACTTTAAGGTTCGCCGATGACATTGTAATTCCGTCAGAGACAGCAAAGGACTTGGAAGAGCAGTTGAACAGAATGGACAGTGTCTTCAAAGGAGGATATAAGATGAACATCAAAAAAAGCAAAACAAGGATAATGGAATGTAGTCGAATTAAGTCAGGTGATGCTGAGGGAATTAGATAAGGAAATGAGATACTTAAAGTAGTAAAGGAGTTTTGCCATTTGGGGAGCAAAATAACTGATAATGGTCGAAGTAGAGAGGATATAAAATGTAGACTGGCAATGGCAAGGAAAGTGTTTCTGAAGAAGAGAAATTTGTTAACATCGAGTATAGGTTTAAGTGTCAGAAAGTCGTTTCTGAAGGTATTTGTATGAAGTGTAGCCATGTACGGAAGTAAAACATGGACAATAAATAGTTTGAACAAGAAGAGAATAGAAGCTTTTCAATGTGGTGCTACAGAAGAATGCTGAAGATTAGATGGGTATATCACATAACTAATGAGGAAGTATTGAATAGAATTGCAAAGAATAGGAGTTTGTGGCACAGCTTGAATAGAAGAAGGGATCAGTTGGTAGGACATGTTCTGAGGCATCAAGGGATCACCAATTTAGTATTGGAGGGCAGTGTGGAGGGTAAAAATCGTAGAGGGAGACAAAGAGGTTAATACACTAAGCAAATTCAAAAGGATGTAGGCTGCAGCACGTACTGAGAGATGAAGCAGCTTGCACAAGATAGAGTAGCTTGGAGAGCTGCATCAAACCAGTCTCAGGACTGAAGACTACAACAATAATAATCAAGATCTGAATATTTGTGCTTTCGCCAGACAGTACCTCGTTACAGAAAAATTCAGCCTCTGCTAATAATTATGTCAGGTCATGAATATGCAACATGAATATCAAGGGTTCCACCATAAATTGCTGGAGCACATTTTATGTTATTTCTGTTGATGTCTCTATCCAAGATAATGTGCTGCATCCTGCCTAACAAGAAATCCTCAAAAGAGTCACAGATTTTGTTTGGTACTACCTATAATCGTGTTTTCGGCATGTCAGTGTTGACTCTGACCTTTTCCTTGTAATAGTAACGGTGAAAAATTGAATATCTAATGCGAGGAAGACCTCATACACAAAAATTCCATATTGATAAGCTTAAGGAACCTGAGATAGCTCATAGATTCTCTGACCTACTCAGGGAAGACCTGGCACACATTCTTGACAATGAGAGTATTTAGGAAATAAGGAAGGGCCTAAAGGACTCCCCTACAAAAGCAGCTGACAGAGGTGGGAAGAGTAGATGACACAATGGCTGGATTGATGGAAAGTGTACTCAAGTAAGAGCAATTAAAAATGAAACCTAGAAGAGGATGCTTCAGATAAACAATACCCAGAGATCAATAGAATATTAAAGAACAGCAAGAAGAGTAGAAAAGAAGGTGCACAGAGCATGAAATGAAAGAACTGGGAGAAACAGAATTGCTGATTGCAGCCAAGGACAAGTTTATGTATAAATACAGATGGCTCAGTTTTAATTAATGATAATCAATGTATAGAATATGGGCTGGACACTTTGCCAAATTGATGAATGATGGTACAGCTGAGAACTAAGAAGTCTTACCCTCATAAATAGTGGCATCAACACCAGTTGCGGAGGAAGTGGAGGCAGTTATTCAGAGGCCAAAGGCCCCAGGAATGGATCTAATGCAAGTGGAACTCATTAAAAATGCAGGAAAGAATTTGTCAAACATTTCCTCAAGCTTGTAGTGAAGATTTGGATAGATGAAAGTACCCCTGAGGAATGGAACATAGGTATCATATGTCCGTTATACAAGAAAGGTGATATGAGGCACTGAGGGCACAAGTGGACTAACTGGGGAAGTCAATATGGAGGAAACAGGCCTAATAATAAGGGCTGACAAAAAATGTTTTTCTGTGATGCATTGCTGCCTTCTAATATGCGTATGATGTAACTGTTGTTTTATTGATCAATATTCTGACATATATACATTACAAATGTTAATTACATAGTAGAATATTAGCAGTTTTGTTGTGGATTAGTTCATTTTTGCTCCAAGTAGTTGAACATTCTCAATGACATGTCTGTTGGTATGCTGATTATTCATGCTGTTCATTACACAAAGTCCATCATAGATTGCATGTGACAACAGTATACATTTTTATTATTATACATTGTACAGAATCAAGTAACAGTTTACATTAGTTTCTATAATTTTAAGCCCTATGTTGCATTTCAAAATCATACACAGGCAATATTTCTACAGCATTTGAAGCACTTTTAAATTTCTGTAGAAATCATGATGAAGTGGGGGAACATATGGAAGAAAATTGAGCAGATCCTTCTTTTTTGTCTCTGTAATTACATGTCCATTAAGATAAAGCAGTTCGAGATTGCTGATGCATGTGGATGTTCGTTTGGACACATCAATTTCCTGGAATGGCTTTTGTTAAAGTTTCGAGAACATACCTTCTCTGAAGAGTCAAGCAGTATATTGCTCCCTCCTACGTATATCTCGCGAAGAGACTATGAGGATAAAATCAGAGAGATTAGAGCCCACACAGAAGTATACCGACAATCCTTCTTTCCACGTACAATACGAGAATGGAATAGAAGGGAGAACCGATAGAGGTACTCAGGGTACCCTCCGCCACACACCGTCAGGTGGCTTGCGGAGTATGGATGTAGATGTAGATGTTTCGCTTCTCCCGGCGCTTCCCCATTGGATGCAAACATCTCTGTAGTAAAAATATCCATCCTCGAATGTAATATTAACTTCATGACAATAATGGTCAATGTGGGCATTGGTATCCACAGGCAAAACAACATGACTCGGTGGGCAGTAAAACATTGTTGTACACATAACATTAAAAGTGATAATTACTCATTTACACAATATAGCAATAAATAAAGTATTGTTTGTATTTAATTGTGTTTTTGTGTAGAAAACAACTTGCATTTTGTGAACTAAGTCACTGTTGGAGATACCTCTGGACATCTTTGAATATGAACACGTTAGTGTACATTTGACAGTGTTATCTGCAAACAAAGGAAAGGAACACAACAACATTACAATTGCTCCTCCACACTTTTCACAGGGGCTTCCATGCTGAACAACTGACATACACTTCCACTTCGTCACTGGTCAAATATGTTATTCCATGCTGAATATGCAAAAATCCTCGCCGGTGTCACGGGCAGTGGCAGTGGATGGAGAGCACAGAGCACAAATGGATTATGACGCGTAGTCCACTTCAGCTCTAAAAGGTATCTATCAGTGGTTGAGTGTAATAGCAATGTGCACCTTGCTAAATGAGACAAACCTTCAGATAAATGAACAGATCAAGAGGCATTGCATAATAATCATATACTGTTATCACATGATGTCAATACCTCAAATGCACGAAAAGTGTGGGTTAGTCCACTTGTGCTCTCACTGCCTCATATTACGAGGTGCTCCAACTACAGGGAATTAGCCTATTACCTACAGCATATAAAATATTTTCCAACTTCCTTTTTAATAGGGTTACAGCAAGCACTAGAAAAATATAAAGAACTTGGTATTGGTACACATCACCTCTTTAGAGGTTTCAGATCAGCCTACAAAAGTATTGAGTTAAACAGGGAGGTGCATTATCCTGTCTTCTGTTTAACGTAGCCTTGGAAAAGGCTTTATGCAAGGGCACTGCTCTGTACAAATCAGTTCAGGTGTTGGTATATGTATATGATATTGACATAATTGCAAGAATGCCGAGAGCAGTGAAAACGGCCTTAACAAATTTTGAAACAGCTGCCAGAAAGATCAACAAATACAGGGAAAACTAAATATATAGCAATAACAGAGATGTCATGTGTAGTGTTACTTACTTTGAATCACAGTATACCAGTAACAATGAGATTATCCAAATGAGTCCCCATTAATAGGAAATGGTTCATGTAAGTTTGCTGCCATGTGTAATTTCACTTACCTTGTAAACTGTAGAACAATGTCAGCCCCGAAATCTAAAAACAAATATTGTCTGCCAACAAATGTTACAATGGCCTCGGAAAGTATCAGCTTTTCAGGAAAACTAAAGTTATGATGTACAAAGTTTTAGTAAGGGTGGTGCTAACATACACTGTCACAGCTTGGACAAATTTTGATGAAAAGAAAGTGGGCATATTGGAACTAAAGATCTTGATACAAATTCTTTGGCCAATAGGAGAAAATGGCATCTAAAGGAGGAGATGCAGTTATGAATTATATAATGTATATAGTGGACCAGACATTATCATCTGCATTAAGATTAAAAGGATGGACTGAGCAGGACATGTGATGAGAGCAAATGATCAAGAAGATATTCAGCACACTGCCTGGAGGTTTCACGAGAGTTGGAAGATCAAAACTAAGGTGGGAGGAAGTTGTCAGAGAAAATATAAGGAAAATTGAAATTCAGAACTGAAGGAGGCACTAAACAGGGAAGAATGGAATACTCTTCTAAAAAGAAGGCCAAGGCTCACAAAGGGCTGTTGTGCTAATGATGATGGCTATGAACCATATTTTATTTAGTAAATGTTAGTGTGATGCAGAATCAAATGTTGTGTGGAAGTTTCAAAGTAATTCTGAAATCAATATAACTATCAAAAATAACAATAAACACATCAAAAGGAAAATATTGTAGAAATTAATAATTAAGTCACAATCAGTTGATGAATTTTTGTATATAGGATTGCTGAAAACAATTATTGGATGGACAGCAAAAGAGAGAAACAGAAGAGTAAAAATGACCTAGAGTTCTCTTGATAAGCTAAATAGTTTTCAAAAATAATTTCCAATCTGTCTGCAAAGGAAAGTTTACAGTCAGTGTGAAGTACTACTTTTGACATAATGACAGTTAAACATGGTCTTTTAATAGTAAAAATCATTCAAAAATTAATGAGTGGCTCTGAGGGGCAATATAGATGTGCACACTGGGGATTATCAGGGCACAAGATAATAAATAAATGAATCAAAAAGTAGACTGTAGTGGAAGATATAATGATGACTGCAATTAGAATGAAATGGTGCGTTGAACATTTGGCGTGAGTAACAGATTGTAGATGGAACAAGGAAGTTCTTCATTAGATTCCAAGAGGTAGATAAGTTGATGACTTTGGAAGGTAGATAAGTGACATTACAAAGCTAGAGCAGAAGGATATGCATATTTTATGATAATGAATCATTAACACAGTTTGTAACAGCATATTGCCATCAATTTGTTTCATATTTCTGAAGCTTAGCTTTCATGATTTAATTTCTGGAATGTAGTGAGTTCAAGACGGAAAACAGAAGAATTTTATTCTCCAATTTCAATTTTTTTTTTATACACCAACGTTGTGTGTTTAACACAGATGTTGGATGTAACATCTGTACACAGTTTGGGGAAGAAAAAATTGCACACAGTTTATAACAGAGAACTCTAGTGAATTCATCTTATTCCAGTACAATATAATGACCAGTGGAGGTGGACAGGGAGTTTGCTTGGTAATAGAATACTGCTTTATTTCATTGTCAGTGCATAGTTCTCTGTGGAAAGAGTGTAAAATACTATTTTAATCCTATTATGACCTTGTCATGGCTGAACTTTTGGAATGACATTTTGTTGCTAGAAACTGCTACCACACTGAGATAAAGTTTCATAAATTGTCCACTAAAAGTCTTATAAATTGTACCACTACCATATCTAGCAGACCATTTGCATGGAGATGCCACATGTTGGACAGAATGTATATTACCTTTTATCTAATGCTGTTCATGACTAGTTCAAAAAACCATTGATAATGGTTCAGTTTTATGTCATGCTCTGAGGAAATAAATATTTGTTTGTGATGTAAGCATCTGTACTTTTCCGGATATGTAAACTTGTATTTATTATTCATGTAGCATGTAACCATACTTATTCAGTGATAATATAGCACAGGAACATTTAAAATCATCCCAGTCTCTATGTCATAAAAAGTAGTTTTAAAAGTATGGTGTCATCTTGCAAATTGTACCACCACTTTTCTTATATATTGTAGCGGCACATTTTAAAATAATGTTCACTATATATATTTTTACAATTGATTTGAAGTAATAATTGATTCCAACAATTGAAGTGCAATATGTGTTGTCTACCTCTTCACACCGTTCATCTGCCACAGCCACTAGACCAGGGGTGTAAAGACTAGCTAGTTCCAGCAGTCACAAACCACTCACTGTGACTACATAATGGTAGCAAGTTTAAAAATATCGTGCCATGAAACAAAAGAGAAAGGTCAGTGGTTGGCTACCATCAAATCAATGGCAGGCTGCGTACAGGCCATAGTCTATGTATTCCTACACTAGGGTTTTTTTCAGCCACTTCCAACCCGTTACAAACCCTTATATCAATATTACACAGACAAAGATGATAAGGATTGCTCAGCTGCTCAGAGAACCAATGACTGGGCTGTGCCCATACAAAATGCTATCAGTGGCTGCTCCAAAACTGGAATATGTCACTGGATCTAAACATTTGTCAGGATTCGGACTTCATGATGACTAAATTCAGTCCTTAATCAGAAGCTAGAAAAGTGACTACTGGAAAAAACAAGGCAAACTAATTAATGATGAACTCTTGAATCCTTCAACTCTCACAAAACAAGCACAAACTATGAGAGTGTCACTAGGCCTGCAAGATACCTTCCTTATTCCAATTCTACACAAGAGAATAAGAAGAGAAAAATCAAATGCTATTCAGATTACCAGTAGCCCTTACAAGAGTCTCCTACTTGACAAAGAATATGAGCAAACAAAAGTAGGCCTAACAAAACTAAAACTGGCAAAACCAAAAGCTGGTTCTGCAAGATCTGCAAAGTTGAGCAGGAGGAAGAAATGATGAATAAGTTCCTCAAATGTCATGTATGACAGTATATCTGTTGTGTGAAAGTGGCTGCAAAGAAAAAAGTTTTCTTGTGATACATGAAAACCTGAATGAGTAGCTAATATTGAAACTGCTCAGTGTAAGCCCAAAAGTAGCCTACATAATAAAAATGTATTGAGCATTCAGATTTACTTGTTAATGTCTTACCAATTAAAATAGCCTTCGTGCTAAGAAAATTTCTGCATTACTATAGTTAGAAAATTTCTACCGGTACAGTTTATAATATCAGTGATATAATTTAGAATTGTATAATTTAGATCTGCAACACTTTATACCTCTCCACCTATTGTGTTATAGCTTTTAAATTGTAGGAAATTTACTTTTGAAACTTTTGGAATGTTGGTATGAGAGAATAGGCTACACATTATTAGTATTACATTTGAAATAATGTATATTAGATTTCAGTTAAATGCTGAAAGTGATGTTTATGAGACTTTACCTGTATAAACTACAGACAGATGTTCAACCACATGCCACATATGTTCTGGTTTGACCAGCCTGAAATCTGTCAATGGCTCTCAAATGTAATTTGTCTGCTGTTTTTGTATAATTTATTTTTTATTCAGTTGGACTTTAGCATCAGTGACAGTGTCACTTCATGTATCGCAACATATCCATGTGACTAAGCAGAAAAGAAGACGTGTAACTATAAACTTCAGAACAAAAATATCCTTTGAGAGAACAATTTTAATGCAATTAACCCTTTCGCTGCTACAAACATCCTCCCTGCATTCCAAGCTGCTCACCAAATACTGCTACCTATGCTGAGAGAAGGTGCTCCGGCGAAATTCTTATTGGCTATTTTAAGGAAACTATTCAGATAAAAAAATTTATTTTTGCCCATCTTACAGTGTGATATCTTCACTCAGTAAAGGACTGAACTACTTTTCATTATGATTCATAATTACTGGGCTGCATCAGATAAAGTAAACCATTGCACAAAATTTTAAGAGTCTTTAGAGGTAAAAACTCATAATACAAATTTTGCATAGGATTGATTTTTAGCTCTTACATTGCTGTGTATGAAATGTAGATAAGATATTGAAATTTTATTTAAAAGTGAGAGCAGAATGTTATCACATTTAGTTCTCGAGTTTCTGGTTTTAATATACAATCCTGTGCAATGCTCCCCCCCCCCCCCCCCCCCCTCCTCCACAAATGGCAGCTGAAGCCAGAGATAAAGTCTGCCGAAATTTTTACAAAGGTACAGACGGTGTTTAGAAAGGATAGATTGCATGCAACTGGTGGTGGCGTGTTTGTCGCTGTTAGTAGTAGTTTATCCTGTAGTGAAGTAAAAGTGGATAGTTCCTGTGATTTATTATGGGTGGAGGTTACACTCAACAATCGAGCTAGGTTAATAATTGGCTCCTTTTACCGACCTCCCGACTCAAAAGCATTAGTGGCAGAACAACTGAGAGACAATTTGGAATACAATTCTCATAAATTTTCTCAGCATGTTATAGTCTTAGGTGGAGATTTGAGTTTACCAGATATAGACTGGGACACTCAGATGTTTAGGACGGGTGGTAGGGACAGAGCATTGAGTGACATTATACTGAGTGCACTACCCGAAATTTACCTCGAGCAATTAAACAGAGAACAGACTCGTGAAGATAACATCTTGGACCTACTGATAACAAACAGACCCGAACTTTTCGACTCTGTAAGTGCAGAACAGGGAATCAGTGATCATAAGGCTGTTGCAGCATCCCTGAATATGGAAGTTAATAGGAATATAAAAAAAATGGAGGAAGGTTTATCTGTTTAGCAAGAGTAATAGAAGGCAGATTTCAGACTACCTAACAGATCAAAACAAAAATTTCTGTTCCGACACTGACAATGTTGAGTGTTTATGGAAAAGTTCAAGGCAATCGTAAAATGCGTTTTAGGCAGGTACGTGCTGAGTAAAACTGTGAGGGACGGAAAAAACCCACCATGGTTCAACAACAAAGTTAGGAAACTACTGCGAAAGCAAAGAGAGCTTCACTCCAAGTTTAAACGCAGCCAAAACCTCTCAGACAAACAGAAACTAAACGATGTCAAAGTTAACGTAAGGAGGGCTATGCGTGAAGCGTTCAGTGAATACGAAAGTAAAATTGTATGTACCGACTTGACAGAAAATCCTAGGAAGTTCTGGTCTTACGTTAAATCAGTATGTGGCTCGAAACATCATATCCAGACACTCCGGGATGACGATGGCACTGAAACAGAGGATGACACGCGTAAAGCTGAAATACTAAACACCTTTTTCCAAAGCTGTTTCACAGAGGAAGACCGCACTGCAGTTCCTTCTCTAAATCCTCGCACAAACGAAAAAATGGCTGACATCGAAATAAGTGTCCAAGGAACAGAAAAGCAACTGGAATCACTCAACAGAGTTAAGTCCACTGGCCCTGACGGGATACCAATTCGATTCTACAAAGATTACGCGAAAGAACTTGCCCCCATTCTAACAGCCGTGTACTGCAAGCCTCTAGAGGAACGGAAGGTTCCAAATGATTGGAAAAGAGCACAGGTAATCCCAGTCTTCAAGAAGGGTCATCGAGCAGATGCGCAAAACTATACACCTATATCTCTGACGTCGATCTGTTGTAGAATTTTGGAACATGTTTTTTGCTCGAGTATCATGACGGTTTTGGAAACCAAGAATATACTCTGTAGGAATCAACATGGATCCGGAAACAGCAATTGTGTGAGACCCAACTCGCTTTATTTGTTCATGAGACCCAGAAAATATTAGATACAGGCTCCCAGGTAGATGCTATTTTCCTTGACTTCTGGAAGGCGTTCAATACAGTTCCGCACTGTCGCCTGATAAACAAAGTAAGAGCCTACGGGATATCAGACCAGCTGTGTGGCTGGATTGAAGACTTTTTAGCAAACAGAACACAGCATGTTGTTATCAATGGAGAGACGTCTACAGACGTTAAAGTAATCTATGGCGTGCCACAGGGGAGTGTTATGGGACAATTGCTTTTCACAATATATATAACTGACCTAGTACATTGTGTCGGAAGTTCCATGTGGCTTTTCGCGGATGATGCTGTAGTATACAGAGAAGTTGCAGCATTAGAAAATTGTAGCGAAATGCAGGAAGATCTGCAACGGATAGGCACTTGGTGCAGGGAGTGGCAACTGACCCTTAACATAAACCAATGTAATGTATTGCGAATACATAGAAAGAAGGATCCTTTATTGTATGATTATATGATAGCGGAACAAACACTGGTAGCAGTTACTTCTGTAAAATATCTGGGAGTATGCGTGCGGAACAATTTGAAGTGGAATGATCATATAAAATTAATTGTTGGTAAGGCGGGTACCAGGTTGAGATTCATTGGGAGAGTCCTTAGAAAATGTAGTCCATCAACAAAGGAGGTGGCTTACAAAACATTCGTTCGACCTATACTTGAGTATTGCTCATCAGTGTGGGATCCGTATCAGATCGGGTTGACGGAGGAGATAGAGAAGATCCAAAGAAGAGCGGCGCGTTTCGTCACAGGGTTATTTGGTAACCGTGATAGCGTTACGTAGATGTTTAGCAAACTCAAGTGGCAGACTCTGCAAGAGAGGCGCTGTGCATCGTGGTGTATCTTGCTTGCCAGGTTTCGAGAGGGTGCGTTTCTGGATGAGGTATCGAATATATTGCTTCCCCCTACTTATACCTGCCCAGGAGATCACAAAAGTAAAATTAGAGAGATTCGAGCGTGCACGGAGGCTTTCAGACAGTCGTTCTTCCCGCGATCCATACGCGACTGGAATAGAAAAGGGAGGTAATGACAGTGGCACGTAAAGTGCCCTCCGCCACACACCGTTGAGTGGCTTGCAGAGTACAAATGTAGATGTAGATATAACAGCAAGAGGTTGACAGAATGGGACATGTAAACATGTCAGTAGTGCTTAAGTAAAACCCAGGAGCCACATTTAAACATGTCTTTAGCACATGGGGAGCAGTGGATCATGAATTAACTCATCCCCAGAAGTCAAAGAGCTAATAGAAACACATTCATGCTTGAACGCCATGATTTATCATCTTAGAAATTTTGATAATAAACAAGACAAGTAAATGGGAGATGGCCTTAACTTATTAGAAACCACGTTGTTATTTTTCTGGAATGTTTTCGGCAAACCCACACAAGGAGGGCTGGATCAGCTAAAGAAAGGTCTTTATCAGGCTTACATAAACAGCAAATGTGCTGCACACTTGTTGAATATCCGTTAAAATGTCCTACAACCATAGACAAACCATCCTAGTCCCACAGCACCAACTGTCATTCTGCTCCCAAATGTTTACATTTGAACGAAGACAGTATCACAGATTTTTGTGTGGAAATTTTGTGCAGCAGAATTGTGATACCCAAGTATTAGACATTTGGGTCAATTGCTTTTCATCTTTTACAAGATTTTGTTGGGTGAATGTATTTAGTTTTTGTCTTTACACAGTGAGGTCTGAATACCCATGTGTTAATGTAATGGGTGGCAAGTGTGATTAAAACTCTCAAGACAAAATAAACTTGAAAATTTTACAATTGCAGTAATCAGTATCTTAGCATATTCTGTCAGTTTTTTTAAACACATTTAAACTTGTGAGGCAATAGTTTGACAAGTAAGGGTGGCTGATTAACCACACAATACTTAGGGTGAATGAGGCACCCCATCCAAATTATGGAGGAATAGTGTAAACACAAAATTTAATAACCCTCTTATGATTATCCCATCATTGTGTAAGCAGAGGATAATGCATCTAGTAGGCTAAAGTCTTTCCTCTCCTTAGCACATAAAATTCAGAATGTCAAAATGTGCTGCACCGAGAGTGTCACTCGAACAAGTATAGCACTTCATTGGGACTTCTTCTCAAAAGACATGAGAGTATATCAATAAGGGGAATGCAAAAAATGCAGGCTTGTGAAAAGTAATGAGGCTGAATGCTGTCAATATGTCCTGATATCCAGTGAATAGCAAGACCATTTGCTTTTGAAAGTTTTGTGTCTCATGTACCGTCTGTAAAAATTTAGCTGATGCATATAAGTGTTAAATGTTTTTAGATGATGCATGCAAGTGTTGAATGTTTTCTATCCCCTAAGCTGTCGGAGAAAACAGAGAACATCTATTGTCATAATGGTTCTAGAGTCTTACAAAGAAAGTTGATTGTCAGTTGTGCATAAATACCCAGATCATACAATACTAGTTGGTGGTGACTTTCACCTACCAAGTAGAGACTAGGACGTGTACGGGTTCATTGCAGGGCGTGTAGACAGACAGTTTTGTGAAGTACTTTTGAAGACATTTTTTGAAAATTGTACTGAGCAACTAGTTCTGCAGCCCACACGCAATGAAGTATCCTGGATCTTGCAGCTACAAACAGGCTGGACTTTATTGATGGTGTGGGGATTAGTGATCATGATATCATAGTGACTCTGTTTACGAAAGTTAATAAATCAGTCAGGAGGACTAGGAGAGTGGTCCTGCTAGAAAGAGCAGATAAGCAGTTGTTAGCAACTCACTTAGACAATGAACTGCAATCATTTATTTTCCAGAATGATGGACATAGAGAAATTATGGGCAAAGTTTAAACAGACTGTAAATCATGCTCTGGACAATTATGTGCCTAGTTAGTGGATTAAGGATGGAAAATACCCACAGTGGTTTAATAACAAAATTAAGAAAATGCTGAAGAAGCAAAGGCTGTTGCACACTCAGTTCAAAAGAGGAGACACAAATGATGACAGGCAAAGATAATAGATATTCGTGTGTCTGTCAAAAGATCTATGCGCAAATCATACAACAGCTACCAGCGTCATACCTTGGCTACAGATCTGGCAGAGAACCCAAAAAAATTCTGGCCCAATGTAAAATCACTAAGGTGCCATGAAACTTCCATCTGGTCACTTGTTTCCCAGTCTGGTTTGCCAGTAGAAGATAGCTAAAGGAAGGCCGCCATTTTAAATCCCATGTTTAAGAAATCATTCACACAGGAGAATCCTACAAATGTATCATTATATGACCATGGCATAGAGCCCCATATGGATGACATAGTAATATAGCCCAGTACTGGAATCACAAAAAACGCCCTTTGCTTGCAAAAAATGAGGTAGAAAATTTTATTTTTTACCTTGTGTAGAATCCAAGTTTTTGACCTCCAAAATCCTTGGGACAACATTTTGTGGCCAAAAAATACCAAGAAACTTTGGCACATTTTTCAGCTTTTCGCCTACTATTTGGAAACTATGCATCTTACTGAAAATTAAAATTGTTGTATTACCAAATGAAAGAGCATTTAATTTTGTGTCAAATGACATACTTAGATGTGAAAATTGGTGCAGCCGTTTGATCACTATCAGTTCCCGAAGTTTGGTCGTTATTACCAATTTAGCTAAAAAGTCAGCTCCAATGCCTGTAATTAAAAAAACAGCTACTCCAAATGGAAAATGTCAAGAGATCAAAGTTGTAGAGCACGAAATTTCATGTTACAAAAGCATCTAGTTTTTCAGTTTTATGTACTATTAAGTGCTCATACATTTGAACGCCGAAGTAGTTCCACTTACTTGTTTTCTGTAAGTCAGAGTTATTTAATGAAATGAAATTTCCAACATAAGGTATCTATAGATCTCCCTTGATTGACATGTCTTAAGGAGCCAAGGCTGCTATCCCCTCCATACCTTTGTTATGGTTTCCATTGTCGGCCATGCCCAGTCTTTCTGTGTTGTGCGACAGACGCATTCAAAATTCCTTGTGCCTTGCAAAACTCTTGTTTTCTCATTTAGAGTTAACTTTCATTGTGCGGTCTGTGCATTTAAAATGAGTGCTCTAGATTGTAAGGAATTGTGATACATGCAGTGGCTATTTGGCAGATGATGATGTGTTTAAAGTGAAACAGAAAGGACTGGAAATGCTACTGCAATTCAGTAAGGATAGGAAAATCACAGCATATTTTAAGTTATTAAATGGTCTGGCTGAAGCAGAACTGCTTAGTGCTTGTCAGAAGAGGCACAACAACCCAGAACTGATTAGATCGTCTTTGACAAAAGGCACTGCACTGTCAACATCAAATAATCGCTCATCCAAAAAGGTATTTGATTATGATAGACACCGCTTTTATTGTGGCGAGGAAATGCATGTTAATTGGGAGAAACTTAGCAGACTTTCCTATGTGAAGGGTATATTGTTAATAAAGTGATGCTGTTGTTCGGATAGCTGAAAGGCGAGGCGATGACTAAGCTCCTGAAGTATTGGAATGCAGGACTTATGTGTTAAAGATGCTCATAGATTTTTTCCAAAGGGATTTTTACTGGCCAATCAGGGGTGGAGGAAATCAAGGAAGTTCTGGATCCACACAGATAGTGAAGCAATGGAAATGATTTCTTTCTAGACTGAACAACCAGAGCAGTGTTAGTTTATTTTGCAGGAGTTAAAGGACCAAATCACGAATGGCTGGGAGGCAGATGTAAGGACCATAAAAACCTGACTCTTCCGGAGTTGGCAGAAATAAAATGAGCATGTTGGTGTGTTTCTAAAGTACAGGCTCTAAGATATTGTCTGATAGTTTCTATTACAGCAAGCTATTAGATCCATGAGAACAGTGTGTGAGAACTGTACCCGCTGTTGCAGAAATACTTTGTGAGGATATCCGTACATAGGTCTATGATACATTGCAATACTCCCCATCTGATGATTTCTTGTCACGTCTGATCAGTTATCCCTGAATCAATGCTCATTTCTTTGAGTCACTGATTTTGAAAAACAAAAGAGAAACTCTAGATAAATGAAAAGTAAATCAGTTTTATCCATTTTCCGTCTTTTCCTTTAGTTGCTCTAAAATTGTGGAGGTATGTACCATCTATGCAACTAAATAAAGGCAGTTTGTTTGTTGCCATATGCATTTCGCTTCATTTATTTGGGAAGCATCATCAATGGCCTGAAATAAATGTTTCTTTTTATAAATAAAATATCAGCATATTATACCTATCACATAATACATTTATTTCACGTATAAAAAGAAACACGTATTTCAGGCTACTGATGATGCTTCCCAAATAAACTGCCTTCATTTAGCTGCACAGGTGGTACATACCTGCATGAAAAGAAAGCGCCGGTTTGTGCATGCTGTGATATCTGCAGTAGGGTCACGGTCATTCGTATCTTCACTATTGACTGGGCTGCTCAGTACTTCACGTACAAGAGATTTGGATGAAGATTTATTGTTGATGTTCTTAGCGCAATTGGATTCGTAGCTCCATACACGGAAGCTTACCTATTTGAGACGTCTTCAACTGTACGACCCAAGAGTCCTAACATAAACAGTGAAGGATTCATCAATTTCAGCTTTGATAATGGTGATTTTAACAGCTGCACTATTTACGGGTTTAAAACTTTCCATTTCCATAGGAGGAATCACGGCAGTCACTCCCTACACAACCATGGAGTTGGGACAGGAACACTGGTTGAGAAAGAAGAGTTCAACTTCTGAATTTTTGTCTACATTTGGTATACCTTAGCTGATCACCTATCAAAAAGCAATGATGGCTTAATCAGTCTTATTATAAGGGATCTCAATTTCGACAGCCCTGTTTAAAGATATTGCTTTCTGTATATGAGATTCTGTGGCTTCATGGAAAATGTTTGTTCGAAAATAATGTGCCTACTGTTCTTAAATTATCCTCCAACTTTGTACAACACAATTTATATACCTCTTTTAACAGCATTGAAAAAATGCTTAAAACGTGGTGTTCTGTCAATTTCAGTCAGTCACATTACCTGCACGTGATGGATATGGTAAAGAGCGAAGGCAGCGACATAGAACATGTCATTGTACAATTAGGTGGGTTTCACCTTCTAATGTCCTCCTTCAGGTGCTTCAGTATAATAATGGCAGGAAGTGGTTTGAGAGACTTACTGTACACAATATTTGCTGAAAACAGTTGGGATAAAGTTTTGAGTGAGCATGCGTACAGTCGAGCAGTAAGAGCTCGTACACAGGTTCATGTGGTACTGTAATATTACATCTTCCTGATATTTAAGTTATGTTTCTTAGTATTGCCATGTCTTTTTATTTGTTCGTTTGGCCAAATTTTTATATTACTTGTACTAAAATACATATTGACCTTTACTATGTACTTGGTTTTCTCTTCAGCAACTCATGTCATACCATTTAAGGCACAGATAAAATTAATAAAAATACACATGAATGAAGCATATTAAAAAGATATACAGAGAAAACATACATGTGCTCATTAAAGAGCCGCCTTCCCACTGAAAATTTCATTTCATTGAACACCTTTTACTTACAAGAGCTGTCTTCCCACTGAAAATTTCATTTCATTGAATACCTTTTACTTACAAAAAAGAACAACAAAATGGAATTACTTTGGCTTTCAAGTGTATGAGTGGATAACAGTGCCTAAACCTGAAAAAACTAGGTACTTTTGTAACATGAAATTTCGTGCTCTACAACTCTGATAACATGACTTTTTTCATTTGTGGTAGCTATATTTGAGTTACAGGAATTGGAGCCAATTTTCTGGCCAAGGTGGTAAAAATGAACGAACTTTAACAACTGACTGTGGCCAGACAGCTACACCGATTTTGAATTCCAAGTAGGCATTCGACACAAAAATTTAATGCTCTTCATCTTGGCAATAGCAAAATTTTCTGTAGGTTGCATGGTTTCCAAATAAGAGATGAAAACCTGAAAAAAGTGCTATTTTTTTCAACATACTCTCAACTACATGCGCAAGATAAAAAAACTAAATCTTCTATGTCTTTTTGGCAAGCAAAATGTACCTCATTACTGGACTAATACACATCCCTGGCAAAGAGAAACAACTGAAGGAGTTGAAAACAAATACGTCACCAAGTCTGGATGGAACCCCAGTTCAATTTTACAAAGAGTACACTATGTCATTGGCCCCTTACTTAGTCTGCATTTATCGCAAATCTCTTGGCCAGCAGAAAGTGCCAAACGATGAACAAACTGCAGGTGACTTCTGTATATGAGAAGAGTAAAAGAACAGAGCCACAAAATTACAGACCAATATCCTTAACATTGGTGAGCCCCTGAATTCTAGATCATATTCTGAGTCTGAATATAATAAATTTCCCAGAGACTGAAACAAAGAAAGCATCACTTGTGCGAAACCCAGCTTGCTCTTTTCTCACACGATATACTGCAAGCTGTGGATGAGGGGCAAAAGACAGATTCCATAAAAAGCATTCAACATGTTATCTTACTGCAGACTGTTAATGGAGGAATGAGCATACAGAATAGATCCCAGACACGTGACTGGCTCAAAGACCACTTAAGTAATATAACACAGTATGTTGTCCTCGACGGTGAGCATCCATCAGAGGCATGAGTAGCATCAGGAGTGCCCCAGGGATGCATGATAGGACTGTTGCTGTTTTCTATGTACATAAATGATGTGGTAGACAGTGTGAGCAGTAACCTGCAGTTGTTCATTGATGATTCTGTGATGTACAAAAAGGTGTCAAAGATTAAGTGACAGTAGGTTGAGATAAGATAGACCACGACAAAATTTAAAGTTGGTGTGATCAATGGCAGCTGGATCTTAATGTAGAAAAATGTGAGTTAATGTGGATGAGTAGGCTTAACAAACCCAAAACATTCAGATATAGCATTATTAGTGTCCACTTAACTCAGTCACGCCATTTCAAAATCTGGGCATAATGTTGTGAAGCGATATGAAATGAAACACACGATTGTGGTTTGGAAGGCGAATGGCCAAACATGGTTTATCAGGAGAATTTTAGGAAAGTGTACTTCATCTGTAAAGGAGGTTGCATATAGGATACTAGTGTGACCTAGCCTTGAGTACTGCTTGAGTGTTTTGAATCTGCACCAGGTCAGATTGAAAGAAGACACTGAAGTAATTCAGAGACAAGCTGCTAGATTTGTTACCAGTACATTTTAATAAGCATGTAAGTGTTATGTACATGTTTTGGGAGCTGAAATGAGAATCCCTGGAGGGAAGAAGACATTCATTTTGAGGAACACTACTGAGAATGTTTAGAGAACTAGTATTTGAAGCTGCTGCCACACGATTCTACTGTCATCAATATACATTGCGCATAGGGTCCACAAAGATAAGACACGAGAAATTAGGGCTCATATGGAGGAATATAGACAGTCATTTTTCCTACATTCTATCTGCAAGTGGAACAGAAAGCGAAATGATTAGTTGATACATGGTACCCTCCACCAAGCACCGTACAATGGCTTGCCGAGTGTGTATATGGATGATAATGTAGACTGGATGTCATAAGATCTCGTATACTCCAATATTTCCTTGATCACTCACAGCTCAGCTTATCACATCAAAAGTCGCTGGCTCTGTATGTAAGCTCTAAGAACACAGAGCAGCATACTTTTTGTGGTGTGCGTACTGTAAGACCTTCGGTACACACACCATCAGATTATTTGACTTGTCGCTCTAATGAAGTAGGCGAGTGTCAGCAATACGTCTTGTGGTCTTATCGTAGAGTGTTTATCTTCTGTCATTAGGTCAGACAATAGAAATGCCACTTGCACGCTTAGAGTAGCAGTTTGACGGTGACCAACTTTAAACAGAACTTGATTAATTTTCACACACATTAATTAAAATAATAACAATCATAAACCTTACTTAACTTGATTCTGGATGCTATTTACAATTGACAATCTGACGTTCCTTTGGTTTTAGTACGTTAATATTATTCTCACATATAACTCTGATACTTGACAAAGTGTCTATAAATTTATCTTCATGGCTATGTACAGGAATACGATAATCTTATTAGGCGCAGACTGAAACTTGACTATGGACTAATGCAGACTGACTAATCGAAGGTCTGTACACTCGTTATAATACCTCGTGCGTTCAGGTATCACTGCACGATTGTAATCCTCGAGGAGAAAAGGTTCTATGTTAGCAGCAATCTCATTGGCTGCGTTACATATTAATACGCGGATTGGTGGATGTGCTGTTGTGCTTAGTGGGACTCATTCTAGTGGGAAAGTTGTGTATGCGCTGACTACGCGAACTATGTATGCAACACTTTTCTTGCTGTATTCAATTATATGTAAGTTAAATTTGACCCTGACAGTTCATACATCTTTTTTGAGGACAGATATGTTCTGTCCCACTGAGTTACTCTAGTTATTCCTTTCTTAGAAAATCATATGGGATCATCCCTTGACAATTATTACTAAACATATGGTGTGTAAACTGTGCAATCTAGAACTGATGAATGGACACACTGGCATACAGTTTTACACCATTAATAGTTGTTGTCAGATAGTTTGGGAATCCCAAAAATAAGAAGTATAAATAAAGAAATCACAATGATTTATAGATCAGCATAAAACTTATTATTGTTACAAGTAATAAATTAAATTAAAAACATCCATTTCATAAAAATAACAATTTTGTTTGTTTTTGTTTCAGTAGAATGGAAATAGACAAAATCTTGAATTTTAGCAAAGTGCCATGAAAATAATGTTGAACATATTAATTATATACAGTGGACCACACTTTTATTTTGCAGCTACAGAATTTTTGTTTACAAATAGTTTCTCTTCAAGCTTTCTTTTTAGGTTTAACAAATGTTCTTGTTCTCTTTATTCTTCTACGACTAATCTCCAATTTATGTAGCTCTGACTGAATTTCTGAAAATATTTCCCTCTGCTCTTCTTCTGGTATAGTTGCCCTAAAAATAAGTTAAGCATATGTTTTAAAATCTCACCAAAGGAGTCAAAAGTACTCCCACCACAGTTTAACTTTTTTTATTTTTATTTTTTTAAAGAAAATGCTCAATATTTTCAAAATAACGACTTTTGACGTACCTGTATTGTTTCATCAGATCATACTTTTCCCAGGGTGTAGCCAACTCTGCAGCACGCTTAATATGTTTCTCTGGTATATCAAGGCTCTCTACACCTTTCAAATCTTTTCTTTCCCAGCGATCATGCCATGGGCGTGGCTTTAATTTTACCTGTGTGTAAACAACATTTGTACTTAGTTTATGAATTCAATAAATGTTTTTAGAGACTGATTACATTTTATTTGACTGTCTGCAAACTCAATTATCAGATACAAAGTTGAATTGCTAAATAACATTTATTAATAATGAAGGCAACAATGGGAATACTCTGTATGGTAAATTTTGGTCAGCTCCTCTTATAAATATTCATTGTGCCCTCTCTGTGTAAAGGTGAGAAGCTCAGTCAGAAGTTAACAGATTTTGCCAGCCGATTGATAATTTGATTGATGAAATGAGTCACAAAGTTTTACTAATTTCTCTCAGATTGAACCGTTTTATCTGTACCAAACTTGTAACTCTTCTCCATGTTCTCTAGTGGAGACACTCAGTATCTCAGTACGGGCTTTTGTTAAAGTTTCGAGAATATAACTTCACCGAAGAGTCAAGCAGTATATTGCTCCCTCATACGTATATCTCGCGAAGAGACCATGAGGATAAAATCAGAGAGATTAGAGCCCACACAGAAGCATACCGACAATCCTCCTTTCCACGAACAATACAAGACTGGACTAGAAGGGAGAACCGATAGAGGTACTCAAGGTACCCTCCGCCACACACCGTGAGGTGGCTTGCGGAGTATGGATGTAGATGTAGAAGTTAATACATAGGCTGCAGGCTTAAGCATGAGCCGTTAATCAATGAAGTTCAAACTTGTAAGTGTGCTTGTGCTACAAACCAAAATCATACTCGAGGAAAATGTGTTCTATACTTGTGTAATACAGTGTAGTGTAAAATATCACTTTGGTGAAGTGATGTGTTTAACAGCTTTTACCGAACTGATGAATGATGATCTTCACCATAAAAGTCATGATTAAGTTACAAGTTAGTACATTATGCTGTTTGGAAGCTTGTTTTCTTACTGTACACGTAATCTGGAGCTGGATAGATACAGCATATCTGCAAGCTGAGATGATGATAGAAATCTCACATTGCATCACCATATCTGCTGTTTGGATGGCTTACTCTGTGTTGTCTGCTCCTGCCATGCAGATACGGCGCACTTGATGGAAGAAGGATGTCAGTGGCAATCACAATAATTTCATTGATGTCTGGAGAGTCTTAAGAGCTCATTTGTCAGCTGTCTTTCAAGAGAAAAGGAATGTCACTTACTGTCAAATGAGATTATATTGAGCTAACAACAACGTAGGAAAGACAGATTGCAACTTACCGTAAAGAAGACATGTCACACTGTAGACAGGCACAATTAAAAGACACACACAAGTAGCGCGCGCGCGCGCGCCCACACACACACACACACACACACACACACACACACACACAACTGCTAACTCCAGCATCTAGTGCCTGTGAACTAAAGTACTGATACAGCTCATTTGTCTTAAATATATTACGAGATGTCTGAATACTGTAATGAAATGAGAATATTGTAATGAATTGGTCAAAATATTGATATTAACAAAGAAGGCCTTATCATTATTTATTGGAAGATTAAGATCTTAGTCAGACCTTTTCCGCTTCCAGCACATAAGAAGTTACATACCGAGATGAAGTCTACAGTTATGAGGACATAAATGGTTATTGTGATGTCGCCATTCAAATATAGGAGGCCAGAATTATTAATTAATGGCAATTGGAAATTTATCCACAGGTACAGCACATTATGTCATGTAACCTATGCTGTACTTCAACTGGCACAGTCACACTTGTATCATGTGACAAGCTTATAAGCATTATTTCAAACAATCTTGATAGCACCTCTGATTTATTCTCAATGCAAAGAAACTACAACTGAAACAGTAGCAAATGCCCATCTTGTGTGAATAAGGAAAACTTTGGCTGCTTTGAAAGCATCGAAACAATTATAAAACATTGAACAAGACCTTCAGATATTACTCATAAGGAAAAAAAGGGAATCTCTCTGGAAATTTTAATAATACTCATTATAAAACAAAATGCTCCCTAGTTTTGTAAACATATAGCAGTTCAGACAGAATTCAGGATTGTTTGAAGAATCTACAATCATATGGTGTGTCAATACAGTTGATCTGTTCATTGCAATTTTTAAAACTTTTCCTCATGGCTCACTTTCCCCCTTCAGTTGATTTCTGCTTTTGCACACTGTGTGTGTTATGACAGGTCTTTCTCATATATCTTGGAATTTCCATTGGGGGCAGTACTCCCTTTATTATCTTTATTCTGTAATCATACAGCATCATTTTACATCCCCTCCCCTCCTCCTCTGAGTATTTGTTGTACCGATAATGTGATTTCAAAAGCAGCAAGTCAGTTACATATAAGAATGTTTTTGTACCAGCAGATGATCCTCCATTCACATAAATAATACAACCGTTTCTGGTACTTCCTATCAGTCCCACACATATTCATGTAGTACTGGCAGCAGTTTCAAGACAATTGCTACTGTGAATTTGACACCTGTACCATTGTACACTCTAAGAGAAAAAAATAATGGTGTACCATTACAGAATTATCCAAATGCTATGGAAACTGGTAGAAGTGATGAACATGTACAGACAAACAAATGATTACAATTTATTCAAGAGAAAGAGTTTCACGAGTTGAGCAAGTCAATAACACATTGGTCCACGTCTGTCCCTTATGCAAGCAGTTATTCGGCTTAGCATTGATTGACAGAGTTGTTAGATGTCTTTCTGAGGGATATGGTGCCTAATTCTGTTCAACTGGTGCGTTAAGAGCATCAAAATCCCACACTGCCCCAAATGTTCTCAATTGGCGAGAGACGCGACGACCTTGCTGGCCGAAGAAGGGCTTGACAAGCAATAGAAATTCTCTCTCTGTGTGGCTGAGCATTATCTACATCTACATCCATACTCCACAAGCCACCTGACAGCGTGTGGCGGAGGGTAGCTTGAGTACCTCTATCGGTTCTCCCTTCTATTCCAGTCTCGTATTGTTCGTGGAAAGAAAGATTGTCGGTATGCCTCTGTGCGGGCTCTAATCTTTCTGATTTTATCCTCATGGTCTCTTTGCGAGATATATGTAGGAGGGGGCAATATACTGCTTGACTTCTCAATGAAGGTATGTTCTCCAAACTTCAACAAAAGCCCATACTGAGCTACTGAGCGTCATCTCCGTAATGCTTTAGTGATTACTAAACGAACCTGTAACAAAGTGCCCTGCTCTCTGTTGGATCTTCCCTATCTCTTCTATCAACCCTATCTGGTATGGATCCCACACCGGTGAGCAGTATTCAAGCAGTGGGCGAACAAGTGTTCTGTAAACTACTTCCTTTGTTTTCAGACTTCATTTTCTTAGGATTCTTCCAATGAATCTCAGTCTGGCATTTGCTTTACCAACGATTAATTTTATATGGTCATTTCATTTTAAATCGCTCCTAATGCCTACTCCCAGATAATTTATGGAATTAACTGCTTCCAGTTGCTGACCTGTTATATTGTAGCTAAATGATAAAGCATCTTTCTTTCTATGTATTAGCAGCACACTACACTTGTCTACACTTAGATCCAATTGCCATTCCCTGCACCATGCGTCAATTTGTTGCAGAACCTCCTGCATTTCAGTACAATTTTCCATTGATACAACCTCTCAATATACTACAGCATCATCCGCAAAAAGCCTCAGTGAACTTCTGATGTTATCCACAAGGTCATATATATATTAAAAACAAAGATTCCAAGACTTACCAAGCAGGAAAACGCTGGTAGATAGGCACAATAAAAAAACACACAAACACACACACAAAATTTCGAGCTTTCGCAACCAACGGTTGCTTCGTCAGGAAAGAGGGAAGGAGAAGGAAAGATGAAAGGATGTGGGTTTTAAGGGAGAGGGTAAGTAGTCATTCCTATCCCGGGAGCGGAAAGACTTACCTTAGGGGGAAAAAGGATAGGTATATACGCGCGCGCGCGCACGCGCACACACACACACACACACACACACACACACACACACACACACACACACACACACACGCGCGCGCGAGCGCGCGACACGCGCGAGCGCGCCCACACGCGCGCGCACACACACACGCACACGCACACACACACGCACACGCACACACACACGCACACACACGCACGCACACGCACACGCACGCACACGCACACGCACACGCACGCGCACACGCACGCACACGCACACGCACACGCACACGCACACATCCATCCATACATATACAGACACAAGCAGACATATTTAATGGCAAAGAGTTTGGGCAGAGATGTCAGTCGAGGCGGATGTGCAGAGGCAAAGATGATGTTGAATGACAGGTGAGGTACGAGTGGCGGCAACTTGAAATTAGCGGAGATTGAGGCCTGGTGGATAACGAGAAGAGAGGATATATTGAAGGGCAAGTACCCATCTCCGGAGTTCGGATAGGTTGGTGTTAGTGGGAAGTATCCAGATAACCCGGGCGGTGTAACACTGTGCCAAGATGTGCTGGCCGTGCACCAAGGCATGTTTAGCCACAGGGTGATCCTCATTACCAACAAACACTGTCTGCCTGTGTCCATTCATGCGAATGGACAATTTGTTGCTAGTCATTCCCACATAGAAAGCGTCACAGTGTAGGCAGGTCAGTTGGTAAATCATGTGGGTGCTTTCACACGTGGCACCCACGTGGCTCTGCCTTTGATCGTGTACATCTTCCGGGTTACAGGACTGGAGTAGGTGGTGGTGGGAGGGTGCATGGGACAGGTTTTACACCGGGGGCGGTTACAAGGGTAGGAGCGAGAGGGTAGGGAAGTTGGTTTGGGGATTTCTTAGGGATGAACCAAGAGGTTACGAAGGTTAGGTGGATGGCGGAAAGACACTCTTGGTGGAGTGGGGAGGATTTCATGAAGGATGGATCTTATTTCGGGGCAGGATTTTAGGAAGTCATATCCCTGCTGGAGAGCCACATTCAGAGTCTGATCCAGTCTCGGGAAGTATCTTGTCACAAGTGGGGCACTTTTGGGGTTCTTCTGTGAGAGGTTCTGGGTTTGAGGGGATGAGGAAGTGGCTCTGGTTATTTGCTTCTGTGCCAGGTCGGGAGGGTAGTTGCAGGATGCGAAAGCTGTTTTCAGGTTGTTGGTGTAATGGTTCAGGGATTCAGGACTGGAGCAGATTCATTTGCCACGAAGGCCTAGGCTGTAGGGAAGGGACCGTTTGATATGGAATGGGTGGCAGCTGTCATAATGGAGGTACTATTGCTTGTTGGTGGGTTTGATGTGGACGGATGTGTGAAGCTGGCCATTGGACAGATGGAGGTCAACGTCAAGGAAAGTGGCTTGGAATTTGGAGTAGGACCAGGTGAATCTGATGGAACTATATATAATAGAAAGAAACTTCCACATGGGAAAAAATATATTAAAAACAAAGATTCCAAGACTTACCAAGCGGGAAAGCGCCGGTAGACAGGCACAATAAAAATTTTTTATTGTGCCTGTCTACCGGCGCTTTCTCGCTTGGTAAGTCTTGGAATCTTTGTTTTTGGTCCTACAACACTCCCCTGCGGCACATCTGAAATCACTCTTACTTCGGAAGACTTCTCTCCATTGAGAATGACACGCTGCATTCTTTTATCTAGGAACTCTTCAATCCAATCACACAATTGGTCTGATGCTTTTACTTTGTTCATTAAACAACTGTGGAGAACTGTATCAAACACCTTGCGGATGTCAAGAAACACGACATCTACCTGGGAACCTGTGCCTATGGCCCTCTGAGTCTCGTGGACGAATAGCGCGGGCTGGGTTTCACACTATCGTCTTTTTCAAAACCCATGATGATTCCTACAGAGTAGATTTCTAGTCTCCAGAAAAGTCATTATACTCTCCAGAAAAGTCATTATACTTGAACATAATACGTGTTCCAAAATTCTACAACTGATCAATGTTAGAGATATAAATCTATAGTTTGGCACATCTGTTCAACGTCCCTTCTTGAAAACGGGGATGACCTGTGCCCTTTCCAATCTTTTGGAAAATTACACTCTTGTAGATATCTACAGTATACCACTGCAAGAAGGGTGGTAAGTTCCTTCACAAACTCTGTGTAAAATCGAACTGGTATCCCATCAGGTCCAGCGGCCTTTCCTCTTTTTTGAGCAATTTTAATTGTTTTTCTATCCCTTTGTCATCTATTTTGATATCTACCATTTTGTCATCTGTGCGACAATCTAGAGAAGGAACTACAGTGCAGTCTTCCTCTGCGAAACAGCTTTGGAAAAAGACATTTAGTATTTCGGCCTTTAGTCTGTCATCCTCTGTTTCAGTACCATTTTGGTTACAGAGTGTCTGGACATTTTGTTTTGATCCACCTACCGCTTTGACATAAGACCAAAATTTCTTAGGATTTTCTCCGAAGTCAGTACATAGAACTTTACTTTCGAATTCATTGAATGACTGACTCATAGCCCTCCTCACACTACATTTCGCTTCGTGCGATTTTTGTTTGTCTGCAAGGCTTTGGCTATTTTATGTTTGCTGTGAAGTTTCCTTTGCTTCCTTAGCAGTTTTCCAACTCTGTTGTTGTATCACGGTGGCTCTTTTCCATCTCTTACGATCCTCCTTGGCACATACTCATCTAATGCATGTGGTACGATGGTTTTGAACTTTGTCCACTGATCCTCAATACTATTTGTACTTGAGATAAAACTTTTGTGTTGAGCCATCAAGTACTCTGAAATCTGCTTTTTGTCACTTTTGCTAAACATAAAAATCTTCCTACCTTTTTAATATTTCTATTTATGGCTGAAATCACTGATTCCGTGTTCTGTGTTAACTGTTTCAAATAGTTCAGGTCTGTTTGTCACCAGGAGGTCTAATATGTTATTGCCACGAGTCAGATCTCTGTTTAACTGCTCAAGGTAGTTTTTAGATAGGATGACTTCCCATAAATGCAACAAAAAAGGGCATAGGAAATCGTCAACATACTGCTGTGCTGCTAATGACAACTAAAGGGTTCTACTACGAAAAGAGATGATACCCCAGACAATCACTCCTGGTTGATGGGCGACTCCAGAGACATCTCCACTAGTCATAGGGGCTCAATTCAAAGTGGGACTCATCACTGTCGACAATCCTGCTCCAGTCATTCAGATTAGAGGCCAAAGATGTGTCTTGAGATGCCCTGGACAGCAGTGGGATACTAACCTGACTTACGCCTGCCACATGGCCTGGGGTGCCATATTTTTTCATAACGGGACCCCTGTGGTTGTCATCTGTGGCACCCTCACAGCACAGTTGTACTCTGACTATATTCTACACCCTGTTTTGTTGTCTTTTATGGCAAGCTATCCTGGACGTACATTTCAGCAAGATAATGTCTGCCCACATACTGACAGTTTCTACTGCTTATCTTTGTGCTTGTCATACCTTACTTTGACCAGTAATGTTTGCTGGACTCTCTCCCAACCTGAGAACGTCTGGAGGATTATGGGGAGGAATCTCCAACCAGGTCTGGACTTTGATGCTCTAATGCCTTGGGGTGCTCAACATCAAGGTTATCAGTCCCCTTACACATATTACAAGAAACAAATATGGAATAAATGACTAGAATCACTCATCTTAGATGCCTCGAGAGAATGGACGAAGAATGAAATATGCTATACATGGGATTAAAACATAAGAAGAGCTAAAAGAAAGACACAGGGAAATGTTACTGGCTGACCACTTAATAATAAACGTGGTGAGCCAGTCACCCTGTCGATAAATTAAGACCGTGTCCCTAACATCTGCACAAACAATTTGGAGAGATCACAAAACCTTATAACTCTAACTACATTCATTTCAAAAGAGAACAGATCTGCCGACAAATATGCTGTTGCTCTCTGGTCTGAAAATAAAACACAGTCTAGTAAAATGTGGTGCAAGCAAGACATATTGGAGGGTCATTGCACTGGAGCAAGAAGCCATGCATCACAGGGCTGTTGCCTGCACAAAGATGTGTATGGAGGACCTCGTCACATCGATGAGGTAGGAAGGAAGTACGCCATAGCCGCATTGTGGACTTCACAGGGCGGAACTTAGTGTATATCACTTCCAACCACTTGTCATCCATTCAGCGCATGACTTTGTACCTCAAGAGCAAGGTGATAGCATGTAGGGTGATTGTACATTGAACTAGCTGAGAATCACTACATGCCTCCTTGTCTGATAGATCCGCCCTTTCGTTCTCTTTCTCCTGAATAAATCATCCATTTTTTCTGAAATGATAATCATTTGTTTGTCCATACATGTACATCACATCTACTGATTTCCATTCCATTGCATATTCTTTGTTTTGTCTTAGAGTGTATTATGAAAATTTTTGTAAATTTAACTAACCTCTTGTCTATCCTTCCATTTTTGAAACATGATGCATTGCTAATAGGAAGCAATTGTATTTCCAGTTTCAGATACATCTTTATGAATATTCCCCCTATTTAACCTTAGGGTTAACTTATTAAGATTTCAGCTAACAATAAGCTACTGAAATAACTGTCCAGTAGGTGTGATGACCAACATGCAACTTCTCAGCCGACAAATGTAAAACTACCTTTCCAATACGAGATTTTTCCATCCCTTACACACAGGTCATTAAGTTATATAATCATCTAGATTGTTAAGCATAAACATTTTGATGCCATACTTATGCCTTTTGTTTTGTGTACATTGTCTACAGGACAATCTCCCCCTCCAAAGAATAACTGATTTACATATAAATAGGTCTGTTACTGGGTAGTGCATTTGGCACATTCTGTTGTTAAAAATAATTGAATACAGGATGTACATTAAGACCAGGAACACTTTCAATTATGAAGAGAAACTCAGAAAGTTTTTTTTTTTAATTTTTTTTTTTTATTTACAAGCACTCGATATGCGAATCCGGCAATTGTCAATATAGTAATCGAATTCTGGCCATACCCATCCCAGCACGGCACCATCGACTGTGGCAGTCACTTCCTG
This sequence comes from Schistocerca gregaria, assembly GCF_023897955.1. Classification (NCBI taxonomy): domain Eukaryota; kingdom Metazoa; phylum Arthropoda; class Insecta; order Orthoptera; family Acrididae; genus Schistocerca; species Schistocerca gregaria. The sequence continues at coordinate 71,558,614 of NC_064920.1, forward strand.
TATTCCCTCCCGGAGCTCAGCTACATCACATGGTAGAGGCGGTACGTACACCAGATCTTTAATGTGTCCCCACAGAAAAGAGTCACACGGAGTGAGATCTGGTGATCGGGGAGGCCATTTCATTGAACAGCTGTCCCCTTCTGCAGCATGGCCGATCCATCAATATGGGAGCTCTGTGGTCAGGTACCCACGCGCTTCATGATAAAATGGGGCAGAACCCCATCCTACTGAAAGATGAACAGAGTGTCCAACTGCATTTGAGGCATCAGCCATTTCTGCAACATGTCCAAGTAGGAATATCCAGTGACAGTACTCCTGGCAAAGAAGAATGGTCCGTACAGTTTTCGATGTGACAAGGCACAAAAATCATTTACCTCTAGGGAATCACGCTCAAATTCAATGGAGTCATGTGAATGCTTTGTACCCAAAAAAAATGCCTGTTCACTTTCCCATTAGTGTGAAAAGTGGCTTCGTCGCTAAAAATTAAACGATCAACAATGCCACCCCCATCGTCATTCAACTGTTGCAATTGCAAACAAAACCCTTTGTCGTCATCATTGAGCTTCTACACTAGCTCCAATTTGAATGGTTTCATAGACAGCTTCTGTCACAGGACTTTCCACACTGCCATTGGAGCCATTTCGAGTTCAGGGGATGCACAACACATCGATTTCTTTGGACTCCTTATGAATGTGTCTTGTATATGCTCCACATTCACTTCACTCACACTGGGACATCTACTGCTCTTTGCCGAACACAAGCAATCCGTCGTAACGAATTTGTTGTGCCAGTGGTAAATGGCCTTCCTTGTTGGTGGCTTCTTACTGTACTTGGTTTTAAACATCCATTGAACAGCTGTACCACACTTGTTTTTGTCGAACTCCAACACACAGAAAGCTCACTCCGCACCTGAACTTGCCATGTTTTTGACTAACACTGACTATCGGCAAATTACCAAACTATGATGTGGCGGTATACACAGGGAAAAAAAGAAAGAAAAAAACTGTCGGGGTCTCTCTTCAAAATAACATATGTATGATATCTGTACAATGTTTGGTTCTTGTGCAATAAATAACTGAAAGTGTGCCTCGACTTATGCACATCTTGTATACGTCATATTTTGTGAGATAGGTCATCTTCTTTCGGGTTTATATCAAAATGCATTCAGTGTGAGATGATCTGTTTTTGCTCAAGCTCTCACTATTCCCCTATTTTGAACCAGAGTATCTTCTAGTATTGGTAGCCTTGTCATTGGAGAGATTTTTTGTTAATGATATGTAATGAAGTTACCAATACAAATATTCCATATAAACCAACAGGTTTCCAGTTACAAATCCTAGACCTGTCTTTTATATTATCACTCAGAAATATACTCATAGTGATGTGTGTTTTATCAATGAGACTTGCTCCTAGCGCGAGCATGTACATTTGAGTGTCTGTGTGGATGTGTGTTCTCTTACTAGGAAAAGAGCAAGAGCTCAAAAGCTATACAGTGTTAGTTGTCCTCTATTACATGTTTCTGTGTGCCACTCACCAATTGTCTATAGGTATTTTACATACCTATCCAGGAAAATACATTACTGTTATACACTAGAGTACATCATCTATAAGTAATAGGATAGAGAAATTTATTGTTGCATTGCTACTTGGATGAATTGAGAAAACGGTTGTTTTATAAACTGATGATACCGCATCTCATGTGGTTCATCATACCAAGCTTCACCAGATATATTGCTTTCTGTCACTCTAGATTCTTTATCATAAATTCATCACCACCATGTGTATCTTCCAATTCTGCACTGTCACAAAAAATATTTTAAAGCTTTGCTTCTACTCTATCATCACTAAAAATTTCTGCATTCTCAAAAGTCTAGTTATCTAATATTTCTGAATTCAAAATCACTATCTTTTGATGTGTTCAATAACTGATCAGAAGTGAATTTTTGATCTTCCTACTGTTCTTAGTGCTCCCAATGTCAGCTGATCAGCTGCTATTTTGAACAATGTACATCAAAGACAACTACTTACAAGAAAGCAAAATTGTAGTTACAAAAAATGTTCCTGTAGATTTCACTGTTTGTACAAACACATGTTGACAGCTAGACTGAATAATACACCTGTAGACATAAATGTGATTGCCACACTGCCCTATTTGTTGTAGAAATGCTTATAAGTATTAACAGCACTGGCTAGTTGATTATGTTGATGCTTATATGTGTCAGCTACAGCAAATTTGCTAGCTAATGTTTCTACTTCATCAAAAAACGTGTGTTATCCATACTTACAGAACAGCAAGGTTTGTCAATAGTGAGTGACTATTTTAATAAGAAATATAAAGGAAAAATGGTTGCCATCCTATAACTGCCTGACAGTGAGTTGGTGGCTGACAAGAACGGAGTGCAGTATTGTAGACACACTGGATGCAGCAATGAACAATTTTTTTTATTGTGTCACATCCTTAAAAGGAAAATAAATTGAATACTGTATCAATCCAATTTTGATTATTTTTAGAGAGGCACTTTTTATGACCTGTCAGTTATTTATTTATTAGGCCAGTTTATCCGACAAGGAAATATAGTGTCCTCATATCACTTAAAGAAATGTTGGTTCATATCATCTTGACAGAATACAGAAAATTTTGTAGTCCTTGCCAGTAAAAATGGCTTAACAGTCTAGTTTCATGGCTTAACAGTCTAGTTTCATGATAGTGACATAAATATACTTCAGGATACAAAACTTTGAAGATTACGAATGTGTAAAACTAAACCCAGTTTCTTAAAGTAACAAGTTCCTCTTTGTGGGGTGCAGTAAACATAAATGGCTGAGTACAGAGCTAGATGTAGTCCCTAATGCTGGCAAGAACTGCTGCACATTGAGAACTGGAGGAGGGAGAGTCCACTCTTCTTTCTGAGATGAACAGAAGAATTCTTGGGAAATTCTGAGTTCAGGACTAAAATCTTATGCTAATGACAGGAAAAATACAGTACTGACCACCTGCCTGTTCAATTCATGTCCACTTTCACCTCTTAACAGAAGATAAGTGAGCAGTTGACTGGTATGATGAGACCCTCTACGGTAGCCACAGTGTCCTCCAGTCAAAATGAAAATAACATTGACATACCCCTTCCAATTAGCTGTTGTTTTATGATTATTCAATGTCTTTTGTCCCATCTGTTTAACGGAGGTTTTTCTCTACTCCTTCATGGTTAGCAACACTACTCTGGTATTACATTTACTCTTTCTCTATGCATAACGCTGGATATGACGTACACTCCAGAAATTAAGACCCTACGTACAATGACTAAACAAACATTCAACAGAAGGAAGGAGCTACTATGTGGAAAAATGGACAGGCAATTGTACAATGTTTTGTGTGGAATGTGGTTTTGCATGACACAGAAATGTGGACATTAAGGAAGGAAGATGAAAATGACTGAGGCCTTTGGGATGTGGGTATGGAGAAGGGTGGAGAAGGGTGGAGAAGATAAGCTGGGCAGAAAGTATTAAGAGGAGTCGGTGAAAATAGACAAATATTAGAGAAGATTTTAAAGAGAAAAAAAGGACTATGAAAGGCACTGTCTAAGAAGACAATACTGATGGATACTTTAGGTACGACAGTGAAAAGATAAAGAGGGCAGAAAAAATATGAGTTGGTAGGTAAACTTCAAACGCAAAATGATTATGTAATGACAGTAATGGAGTGCCCAAATTAAAGGAAGATCTGCCTAACAGACAGTATAATTTTTTTCCTCATTATCTTTAAAATATCGCACTTCATCCATTTTAATTATGCTTATTCATGTGTTCTGTTAAACTATGACTTCCTTTGCATGCTGGCATCTTCTGTTTTCACCAATAACCCAGGATATTTTCTGGGTTATCCATGGCATTTAAGTTTCTGCTATTACATATGGTATAGCCTGTCTCTAAACTGAACAGCAAGCAGCACTTTTAGAGGGAGATGACGATGCTGGATGTGGAGCACTCAACAACATAAAAAAACTGACATCATAAGGGGACAGCACATCCATGTACAACACTGACCCTATACGCTGCTTTGTCAGTTGTCATTTCCCTGCATCCCTGTGAGTCCACGAACACAGCAAGACCACCACCTCGTTGCCTCAGTGTTGGATTCACTGTAAGGTGTCACTGATGATCTGAATCATCTGATCAACTGGATACATTTGGTGGATCACTTGTAGCACACTGTGCGTGTCAAAACAGAAAAGAAACATTGTACTGTGATGCATCTGAATCTACTAAAATGGTTATCATGTCGTCGTATGAGACTGCATTATAATTTGTAAATTGTTCCAGAAGGCATACTCGGAAAACCTTATCAGGAAAAACAGCTAAACAAATGTGTCCATTCCCTTGTAGGGATCTCAATCTGTACAGACAACAATAAAACAGTGGAACAAACTTAAAATTAAAGAAAACCGATTTGTAAAAATATAATTTGGAGTACATCTACATCTACATGACTATTGTGCAATTCACACTTAAGTGCCTGAAAGAGGGTTCATCAATCCACTTTCACACTATTTCTCTACCATTTCACTCACAAACAGTGTAGGGGTAAAATGAACCCTTACATCTTTCCGTGTGTATTACAACTATTCTTATTTTATTATAATGATTGTTTCTCCCTGTGTAGTGGATGCCAAGAAAATATTTTCACAGGCACAGGAGAAATTTTGCAATAATATAAAACAAGCTGCCCCTTTGAACTTTTTCAATGTCTTGTTTCAATCCAATCTTGTAAGGATACCATACTGTAGAGCAGTGATCTAGCAGAGGACAGACAAGTGTAGTGTAGACAGTCTCTTTAGTAGACCTGTTGCATCTTTACAGTGTCTTCAGTACACATGTTGCACTTTGTAAGTGTTCTGCCAATAAAACACAGTCTTTGGTCTGCATTCGCAACAACGTATTCTATGTGATCATTCCACTTTAAGTTGTTTGCCATTGTAATTCCTAGATATTAAGTTGAATTGACAGCCTTTATATCTGTGTGACTGATCATGTAACTGAAATGTAATGGATTTCTTTTAATACTCATGTGGATGACATCACACAAGTAAAAGTTTTCTTGCATTGTGCCAATGTTAAAATCATCTTGGGCCTCTGACAAGTGGCAATTTGTTCCATCCCTGGCTGCATATTTGGAGGTCAGATCTATGAGACAGCTGGTAGTGAGAACCTAAATAGCTTGACCACATGGGGCCGATTCCTGAACTGCTGCTCAAAGTTTGTGTGCACCACTGCACCAAATGCTAATTACTGACACAATACTAAGATTAAAGGGCCTGTCGAGTCAGAAGGAGATGCTGCCAAATCCACAGTGGTGATGGCTTACCAGCCTCTGCATGCAGTCTCTGAATTGGGCCAATAGAAATGCTCCAGTCAATATCTGAATGCTTTCGTGGTGGACATTTTCAACATATGTCAGCTCTCCACACCTTTCCACTGAGGCATTTCAAAATATTCAGGTGCAGGAGCCAGGTTAGTTACATATCAAATAGTAGTCATAAAACAGTTCGCACTCTCCTCAAAAGTTCAACAAGCATTGTTAAAACTGACAAGTAGTCTTCCCTACAGGAAACCTAAAACTATATTTATTAGTCCAAGTTTCCAACTTTCTGATGGTCAGCTGTGGGTGCCTCATTATTTTAGAACTGAAGAAATAGTAGAAGTTTGCATAATCATCCACAAACAAAGAACTTTTTAAAGGGTTTCTGACTGCAGAGGAGATGCTATTTAGCAATTGCCAAAATTCCCCAGAATAAATTGATCAGACAAAGCATCACCAACACGATAGTGGAAGCTCCTTCCCTCAAGGCAGGACTGAGTAAGTAGCAGCAGATGTCTACATGGGCCGCATTCATGAAGGTGGTGAAGGATGTTGGACATCCAAATGGAGATGTACATCTTTTTAAGATCAATCAGCACACAGATTAAATGGTTGTGGTGTACAAAAGCGTCCTGCATGGCTGACTCCAATTGAATTAAGTTACCCAAAGTAAAATGGAGCACTCAAACACACACTGCAGTGCAGGTGGCCTCACAATTCAAGGAGCCAAATTAGTGACAGTTGACCAAGTGCTCAAAAGTCTCTTGACCAGACAGCTGGTAAGGGCTGCAGTCTAATAATTGTTAGGACTGTTAGGATCCTTGCCTGGTTTCCATAAGGGAGTTACTATTGCCTCCTTTCAAGTGGCAGGGTACTGTCCATCAAAACAGATCTGATTGAAATACAATAAAAGTGTGCATTTGGCTCCAGGGCACAAATAACGGAGCATGGCATAACAAATCTGAACTAGTCCTAGAGCAGTGTCTCTGGCTAGGGACAGAACTGATTGTAATTCCCACACAGAGACTGATGGATGAAGACTGATGGATGACGGTAGATCTCATTACTTGAGAAGAAGTGGAGCCTTCTCATCTCCACAGTTCTACAGAGTGACGAACTCAGGAGCTTATCCGCATATTGCAGAGATGGTAAAGAAAGTGTTCAACTAAAACCTGAGTCATGACAAAGGCCTGTCCATCAAGACCCCATTTCTCAACAAGGCTGTATTTCTAGGTGTACCACTCTGCCTAATATCCTCCTTATTGATTCCCAAACTCATGTAGTGGTAGTGGACTGATTAATGGAAGTTGTGAATTACTTCCACGAGCTCTTCTTCCATTCTTTTATCACTTCTCTTACTTGTGCTCTCATAGGCCTGAAATCATGAACATTTTCTGCAGCTGGACAGAGTTTGAATTTCTGCAAAGCTCTGTGCCTGGCTCTAATTGCCAAGTGACATTCTTCTTTCCACTAAGGAACAGGCCGTCATCTGAGGTGATTTCTAGACTAGGGAATGGTATCACCAGCAGTTCAGTGGATCATACAGGTGATATGATCCATCTCCTGGGCATATTTCTGTGCGAAGAAAGCCCAGCTGACTGTATCATAATCAATTTGCCCATTGTTTCATCCATCCCCATGGACCCCTGACTATCACCAGACGAATAAACACCAGAAAGTGATAATTGAAATACAAATATGTGGCCACTTCCCACTGGGCAGTCGGGAAGAGCTGGAGAGCAAAAACAAAGGTTAATTGGGGAAGATGATCCTGTAGTTGTAGAAAAGTGTCATCTGACCAGAATTCAAACAGCAGATATTCCTTGAATGGCTGAGGCACTCAATAATTCAGTCCCACAGGGCTTGTAGCTGAACCCTGCAGCACAATGTACACATTGAAGTTATCCATGAGGAGGAATGGGTGAGGGAGTACTTGTAAGAACTCTTGTCAGTGCACCAGCATCCAGTGGATAGTGAGGTAGGAGATATAACACTCAGTGATCGTAACAGGCATGAGGGTTTCCACTGCAACTTCTTGTATGGCCGTGATAAGAGGGACAAGAGGGGATTGGTATCTGTCATTGAAAAAAAAAACAGCCACCCCAACTTTAGTCCTGTCTCCAGTACCTTATAGGCAAATGTAGAATGGTCTCTCCTGGACCAGCAGCTGCAGTCCTTCCAAATGTGAACTGTATCCATTTAAGTTCCACTGCAATACAGAAATCCGCATGGGAGACAAAGGTTAGCAATGATTGTCCTTGGCTTTCTCTCTCAGCACCAGTAATTTACCTGAGAGGTCAGGGAAAACATTAGGCAGTTCCTAGCTCTCTTGTTCATCTGTTTGGATAGCAATATCGATAACAGTAAAATCACAACTGGAAAGGAAGAGTGCTGACGGATTTGATGGTTTAACTGCCACTATCTGTGATTTTGAATGACTTTTTGTTTTGCATATTTCCTTACTTATAAGAAGAGTTGGCTGCATATGTAAAGCTTAGCGGTTCTCTGATGATGTGCAGTGATTTGTCACTGAGGTTCCAAATCCTTCTCTGAAGCCTTTCAAATGGTTATATGTCAAGTACATATTCCCCCCTGGAGGTACATTGACAATTGCATGTATTTGTACTTGAATCTGTGATAGGAGTCTTTGTGGAAGCATCACTTTTGGTGACTGGCTTCTTAAGGGTCCATGCAAAAGTAGCAACAAATGCCAGACATTGCATGGCTTTAAAAACTTCTTTCAGCTTCACCTTTCAACTTGTAAATTTACCTTTCCTTGTTATAAACTACACACTTTCTGCTCCATGCTGGTTGATCCCCAAAGCAGGTTATGTATTTCAGAGGAAATACACAAAAAGCTGCCTTATTCATGAACTGGACGTCCACATTTTCCAAATGTAGTATACGTGTTACTTGCCATGGTGGCATGACCAAATCATTGGCACTTCAAGCACTGCATTAGGTTGAGAACAAAGGATCAAACCTTAACATGGGTATATCCAGCAAGAATATGTTCAGATAATTCTGGTTGAAGGTTAAAATAAATGCTGCAGTTTTTCCAATGTGTCGTTGACTTTCCTCATGCAATTCTACACTTTCATGACATCCATATTTCTCCATTCTTCACATGATTCTTCAGGGTCTATCTCCATTATATCATACCATGTAACCATGCCTTCACAGACGTTAAAGGTGTTAGGCATTTCAGCCACAAAAAGGTATTCACATATGGCCTTGCATCCTGGAAGCTTAAATACTTGGTGTGACGAAGCAGTTTCAATTAGAAGTATTCCATTACAAAGCTGCTTAGCACTTGTTAGGGACATGGCAGCACCCTATAGCCCCTAGTGAATATATACAGGTTCCCTCTGCTCTGTTAAGTTGACTGCAATGAAAGTGTTATGGTAGAGCAGCACCCTTTTACTTGCATGGACTGGCCATCCAAGCCCTCTTTTTTGGGTAGGTGTAGGTACTACCTGACAGTTCACCATCCTATCATGAGTAGATGTGAGTTGAGGTCACTTCGTAAGATTCACATGAGCCACCAGGGAAACAAATGTTGTCTCAGCCAGAGTTCTGCCTGCCTGACAAAGCCTTATGCAACTTGGAGGCAACAGCTGCCCCAGAGGTTGCCTAATATAGACTGTTTTACCTCAACAGCCATTCACTCCAATAGCATTCAGCACACATTGGAGCTGCGGGTTTTCTTTATAAAAGTATGCACCTTCCTCAGTCCAGGCTATAAAGACAAGGCCCTGTTCCTCAAAACATACAATATTCCATTTCCACACCTAACAATGGTCCTTCAAGTATGCCCAGAATTTATACACTGGTCAGCATCCATCTCAAGAAACCTGGGTTTGGTATGCCCATACCCCATCATGTTAGCAAAGCTCCCTAGAGCGGGTGGGGAGGACTTCAGGCTACCCATCTCTTTTCTGAATCAGCAGGTATACCACAACACCCAAATTTCTAACATTCTAAATATCATTCATAAAAATTTTTCATTCTTCCTGCTTCTGGTAATTATTGTATTTTATGGACTGGCAAGGAAAGCGTTTCTGAACAAGAGAAATTTGTTAACATCAAGTGCAGATTTAAGTGTCAGGAAGTCATTTCTGAAAGTATTTGTATGGAACTGAGACGTGGACAATAACTAGTTTGGACAAGAAGAGAATAGAAGCTTTCGGAATGTGATGCTACAGAAGAATGCTGAAGATTAGTTGGGTAGCTCATATAACGAAAGAGGAGGTATTGAATAGAATTGGGGATAAGAGGAGTTTTTGGCACAACTTGACTAGAAGAAGGGATCGATTGGTAAGACATGTTCTGAGGCATCAAGGGATCACCCATTTAGTATTTGAGGGCAGTGTGGAGGGTAAAAATAGTAGAGGGAGACCAAGAGATGAATACACTAAACAGATTCAGAAGGATGTAGGCTGCAGTACGTATTGGGAGATGAAGAAGCTTGCACAGGATAGGGTAGCATGGAGAGCTGCATCAGACCAGTCTCAGGACTGAAGTCCACAACAACAAAACACCTCAGTTTTCAGCATTTTTTAAAAATAACATTTTTACCACATTTATTATTAGATTGCAAAACTAGACTAAAAAAATTCTTAGTTTCTAAAACCAAACTGATGTTTAAATCCCTGGAAGGAGGGCTGGGGAAGGGGGGAGGGGGGGGGGGGGGAATCCATCATCTGAACTTTCTTTTCATTCTTCTTCTTCGTCATTGTTTTCCTTTCAAATAAAAGATAGTCTTCACTGCCATCAAGAGTGTTACTTATGCTGCAGTTCTTGAAAGATTTAACAGTAATGTCTTCTCCCACTCTAGACCACAACTGTTTTATCCACTGATATGCTTATTTGATTATAGGATGGAATGTAACAATATAATGAAAATAAGTCTGGCTCCAGCTGTCAGAGACTGTGGACGTGTTTGTGAGAGTGAGTGCGTGTGTGTGTGTATGTATGTTGTTTCTGACATAGGCCTTGTTGGCCAAAAACTAACTTTCCAAGAGTCTTTTTGTTGTGCCTTTCTGCGACTCAGTATCTCCTCTTTATGGTGACTAGGGACTTTCCTTTTCATTATATTGTTTGATTACCGTATTTACTCGAATCTAAGCTGCACTTTTTTCCCGGTTTTTGTAATTCAAAAACCTGCCTGCGGCTTAGAATCGAGTGCAAAGTAAGCACAAGTTCTGAAAAATGTTGGTAAGTGTCGCCACAACTAACTACTGTAGTCAAATATATGTAGCGCTACACAGGCATGCTTTGTAGGCACAAAGATAAATATTGGCACCAAAACCTCTGTGTCAGTAAATAAATTAAAGGAAAAGGTAGACGAATGTAAACATTATGCCATGTATTCTTTCGTGTTTGCTGCTATCTCATTTAAATCCTGTGTGCCTAATTAACTACAAAACTAGAGTGAGACAACAGCGAACGCGGAAGAATATACATATCGTGTCATGTTTATATTCGTATTATTCTTATGCTGAATAGTGATACAGTCAGAAATGAAGCACGGCAACTGACTAGATTTTTAAATCTAAGATGACTCTAATTTGTGTGCTGAATGTAATGTACTAAAGATGCATCTGCAAAGAGTTTCAAACGAAGAAAAATTTTCGCTAAACTATCGTTCAGAACATCTTCTATCATATGCAGTCTATTATTTGGTTTTTGTTGATCATTATCAAAGAATGCAGCAATGTAAGTAACAACAAATAGCAGTCTTGCCATTGTTTTGCTTATGAGACAATTCCTCTCTCTTCTTTTTATTGTAAGCCATGGTAGCGCGCACAAAAGCAAGCCATGCCGCGAGCGGCGACAGTTCGTAAGCACTCATTATCAGAATGTGACAAACAATACGCGACACATTAAAATTATGCAGTTTCAGCTTAGAGTGACATAAACACCTACAACAAAGAGAACGACACTTATCGGATCAAAGCAAAATAAGCAATTGAATCAAACCAAACAAAGCACATGAAAAAGGAAGGGTACCCATACAAATAAGGATGGAGCGCCTGACACACAGCAATGGCTACTTGCTAAAGCTTAACTGTTAAGCTTACGACTCGAACCAAACTACTGTAGCTGTATCTTCATCTAATCGACCTAAATTGTGTCTCATGTTACAATGGACCAACTTTGTTTCGATTTGGAGGAGTGGTCTAAAACTTCTCTCTCCTTGAATTTCGAGTCTTAAATATCAGGTGCGGCTTTGGGAAAAATTTTTAATTTTGAGTCTCATTTTTCAGGCGCGGCTTAGATTCGAGTGCGGTCTAGATTCCAGTAAATACGGTACAGGTCATTTTAAAGCACCCTTCAGTGTGGATTCATGTTGGTTTTCACCCATCATCCATTTGTTCCATTCCTCTCTCACATACAATTTAAATAGTTTATTTATTGAGACATAGAGATGTTTCAAATGTGAAGTAAGTCCTTCTGGAATAACAGCAAGCTTTGTATTTCCCTGTCTCAATTTCTCTTTCACAGAATTTTTCAAATGATGACTAAACTGATCTAGCACAAGAAGAGAGATCTTCTTCGATAAAGCACCTTTTCTTCTCTGCCACACTCGGTTACTTCATAGTTTCATGCCAGCCTCGTCCATCCAACCCTTGTAACGTATCTGAACAACACCACTTGGCAGTATTTCGGAAGGTTTTAGCTTTGTTTTGCACTTGAAATGATCACTGGATTAAGTTTAGTATTGTCAGCGCAATATGAAAGGACAACAGTGTAGTGCATTTTTTCATGTCCACTTGTTTTTATAGTTACTTTTTTAGCACCTTTCATGGCACAGGTTCTGTTACTCAGCACATTGCATGACAAAAGAGTTTCATCCATATTCGGTATTTTGCTCAGTTCCAAACTGGTTTTATTTCGATGTTGAATAATAAACTGAAGGAAAGATAATATTCTCTCTTCACACTCTAGTGGCACTTTCTAAGATATTTTGGTTTTGATTCACAGCAAATTCATGATGCTTCATAAACCTGTGGTACCAACCAACTCCCCCTTAAATTCTGTTAAGTTCCACTAGTGCTAACTTATGACCATATATTTGAATCATTTTTGTATTAATTCTAATGCCATTTTGATCGTGTTCCTGAATTTATTTAAATATGTCATCATCTTGTTTTGGCCATTTTACATTCAGTCCCCTACTTGCACATTTAGTCTTCCTCATTTCTTCTTTTCAGTTCTTCTTTACTAGCCCACTAATCATGAATCATTTTTTTCTGTTGGTGGAGGGCAGAAATGCTGCTCAGCTCCTTTTCAATAATGCTTCATAGGCTAGACAGTGTTCTGGGTTTGTGATGGGGGGCCAGGAGGAGACAGTGTTAGAAAGCTTGTGAATCCTGGCAACTCATGTTCATCGCATCAGAGTACTGCTCTTGCCAGTTGAATCCAATGTTGCCAGATAGAGATAGGTTTCCCGTGGCATTGAATGTATGGCCATTTTTAAGATTGGCGGGAATTTTAAATCTAACACTGTACTTTTTATATTAACTTTCAGTATAAAGTGCACCTGTATTTTGGAGGCAACTTTTTGAAGGAAAAATGTGTGTCTTATAGTCAGTAAATTACGGTACCTCTTGTCTTGCTCTGACCAGAAAACCTGAATGTGGAGTAATTCAGTTCAAGAGTACTTCTTTATTAAGATTGCCAAGAATTAAGTGCCATTTCCCTTAATTATTATTTATTAGTCTACCACATTGTGGAAAGGGTAGTCAGCTACTCACGACATAGAGGAGATATTCAGTTAAGACATGCACAATGAAAAAGATTATTATAAATATTTACACCCCCCCCCCCCCCCCCCCCCCACAACGAACCGTGGACCTTGCCGTTGGTTGGGAGGCTTACATGCCTCAGCGATACAGATAGCCATGCCGCAGGTGCAACCACAACGGAGGGGTATATGTTGAGATAAATGTGTGGTTCCTGAAGAGGGGCCGCCTTTTCAGTAGTTGCAGGGATAACAGTCTGGATGATTCACTTATCTGGCCTTGTAACATTAACCAAAACGGCCTTGTTATGATGGCACTGCAAACGGCTGAAAGCAAGGGTAAACTACAGCCGTAATTTTTCCCGAGGACATGAGGCTTTACTGTATGGATTAGATTAGATTAGATTTACTTTCATTCCAATTGATCCATAGTGAGGAGGTCCTCCAGGACGTAGAACATGTCAGAAAAACAACAATACATGACAAATATTTACAACTCAAACAAATAAGCTAATGTACCATTCCACAAGTCCCAAGTGGCATGGTCGTCATTTTTTAATGAACACTATATGAAAGAACCATTTTACAAATACTAATGCACTGAATTTAAAATAAAAAAGTTTATTTATTTATTTATAAGGTAATCAACATGCAATACAACTACTAAATACTCATTTACAATGAACACATTACTGCACTGAAATTGTATAAACAAAGATGATGTAACTTACCAAACGAAAGTGCTGGCATGTTGATAGACACACACTAACAAACACAAACATACAAACAAAATTCCAGCTTTCACAACCAACGGTTGCTTCATCAGGAAAGAGGGAAGGAAAGGGAAAGACGAAAGGATGTGGGTTTTAAGGGAGAGGGTAAGGAGTCATTCCAATCCCGGGAGCGGAAAGGCACCCGCACCCCCACCCGCGCGCACACACACACACACACACACACACACACACACACACACACACACACACTCGCGCGCGCGCGCGCGTGTATACCTGTCCTTTTTTCCCCCCTAAGGTACGCCTTTCCGCTCCCGGGATTGGAATGACTCCTTCCCCTCTCCCTTAAAACCCACATCCTTTCGTCTTTCCCTCTCCTTCCCTCTTTCCTGGTGAAGCAACCGTTGGTTGTGAAAGCTTGAATTTTGTGTATATGTTTGTGTCTGTTTGTGTGTCTATCAACATGCCAGCGCTTTCGTTTGGTAAGTTACATCATCTTTGTTTTTATATATATTTTTCCCACATAGAATGTTTCCCTCTTGATTCCATGAATTGAGCTGTTGGTCTGAAAAAGTGATATATTTTTAATGACAAATTTCATTAAGGAATAAATATATTGGGAAGCAGTAGTTAGTATCCCTAGTTCCCTAAACAGGCTTCTGCAGGATGTTCTTGAGTTCACACCACATAACTCTTACTGACACCACATAACTCTTACTGCACGTTTTTGTGCCTGGAAAATTTTGGCTTTGCTTGATGAATTGCCCCAAAAAATAATCCAATATGACATTACGGAATGAAAGTAAGCATAGTATGCCAGCTTTTTAATTTTTATATCCCCTATGTCTGACACAATTCGCATTGCAAATAGAGATTTGTTAAGGCGCTTCAGCAGTTCTGTGGTGTGCTCCTCCCAGTTGAATTTATTATCAAGCTGTAATCCCAAGAATTTAACACTGTCCACTTCTTCTATCTGCTTGTCATTGTATGTTAGGCATATACTCGTGGTGCACTGCTTACAAGTTCTGAACTGCATGTACTGTGTTTTTTCAAAGTTCAGTGACAAAGAATTGGCTAGGAACCAGTGATTAATGACCACAAATATTTTATTAGCTGACCTTTTTAAGACTACACTTGATTTGCTATTTATTGGAATGTTTGTATCATCGGCAAACAAAACTAACTTGGTTTCTGGTAATGTTACTGATGAAAGATCATTGATATACATAAGAAAAAGGAAGGGGGCCTAAAAAGGGACCTTGTGGGCCCTCACATGTAATTAGTTCCCAGTTGGATGATGCCTGATAGCTTGATACATGTCTCTTTTCTAATAACACCCTTTGTTTTCTGCCAGAGATATAAGATTTGAACCATTTTGCAGCATTTCCTGTTACACTGTAATATTCTAATTTACTTAAAAGGATATTGTGATTTACACAGTCAAATGCCTTTGACAGATCACAAAATATACCAGTTGCCTGCAATTTTTTATCTAATGAATTAAGCACATTTTCACTGTAAGTGTAGATAGTCTTTTCAATATCAGAGACGTTTAGAAATCCGAACTGTAACTCTGACAGTATGTTATTTGAGATAAGATGGTTATAAAGCAGATTGTACTTTACTTTTTTTTAAATTTTTGAAAATGCTGGCAAAAGTGACATTGAACAGAAATTTGATGCTATTTCTTTATCTCCCTTCTTAAACAGTTGCTTAACTTCAGCATATTTCAACCATTCAGGAAATATTCCACTGATAAATGACTAGTTACACAGATAGCTTAATATGTTATTTAACTCAGAATCACATTTTAATTAACTTTGTTGATATTTCATCATACCCACTAGATGTTTTTGATTTTAAAGATTTTATGACGGATATTATTTCTGCTGGGGTAGTGAGGGTCACATTCATATTATGGAAGTTACTTTAAATGTCTGGTCTGAGGTATTTCATAGCAGCATCTACAGAACCTGACAACCTCATCTTGTCAGTTATAAAATGCTTGTTAAAAAGTTCTGCAACACTATACGCATCTGTCACCAATGTATCATTTATTCTTAATGCTATTTGTCCCTCTTTATGTCTGGTTCTACCGGTCTCCTCCTCCACTATATCCCATATAGTCTATATTTTGTTTTCTGATATGACTATCTTCTCCTTTTAATATATTTGCTTTGATGTCCGTATTACAGTCTTTAATATTTTGCAGTATTTCTTGTAATGTGCTATAGCAACAACATCGGAACTGTTTCTGATTGACAGATACAGTTTTCTTTTTGTTTTACAAGATACCCCTATTCCTTGAATAATCCGTGGCTTCTTTGTAGAGTTTGCTCTAACCTTGGTAAGTTTTGGGGGACAACAGTGTTCAAATAAGGTAAGCAGTTTATTAGCAAAAGTGTTATATTTTTCATTCATGGCATGATGTAAACATCAGTCCAGTGAATGTCTCTGAGGAGTGCCCTAAAATAATCAATTTTTGGCTTATTGATTACCCTCTTGAGCTCAGATTTAACAAATTTTATATCTTGTTCAGTATTAACATTTAACAAAAGGAACTGTATTATGGTCTGAGAGGCCACTGACTATTGGTTTTGTAATATAATTTTGTTCATTGGACTTTTCTATAAAGATACTCCCCCCATGAACCATGGACCTTGCCATTGGTGGGGACGCTTGTGTGCCTCAGCAATACAGATAGCCGCACTGTAGGTACAACCACAACCGAGGGGTATCTGTTGAGAGGCTAGACAAACGTGTGATTCCTGAAGAGGGGCAGCAGCCTTTTCAGTAGTTGCAAGGGCAACAGTCTGGATGATGGACTGGTCTGGCCTTGTAACAATAACCAAAACGGCCTTGCTGTTGTGGTACTGTGAACGGCTGAAAGCAAGGGGAAACGACGGCCGTAATTTTTCCTGAGGGCATGAATCTTTACTGTATGATTAAATGGTGATGGCGTCCTCTTGGGTAAAATATTCCGGAGGTAAAATAGTCCCCCATTCGGATCTCCGGGCGGGGACTACTCAGGAGGATGTCGTTATCAGGAGAAAGAAAACTTACAGAAGATATCGCCGCCGCTCTAAACAAACAGTCTACAAGACCATCGAGAACATCGAATTTGCTACAACAGCTGGAGACAAGAAGAACCGTATTCCAGTTAAGTCTGGCGCTGCACAAGCTCTGCTGGATGGTCCTGCTGTATTCGTCGGTTGTAGACTTAACTAAAAGACTAAACTAAATGTACTTGAGGACAATATTATGGAAATGGAAGAGGAAGTAGATGAAAATGAAATGGGAGATACGATACTGTGTGAAGAGTTTGGCAGAGCACTGAAAAACCTAAATCGAAACAAGGGCCCCGGAGTAGACAACATTCCATTGGAACTACTGACGGCCTTGGGAGAGCCAGTCCTGATAAAACTCTACCATCCGGTGAGCAAGATGTATGAAACAGGTGAAATACCCTCAGACTTCAAGAAGAATATAATAATTCCAATCCCAAAGAAAACAGGTGTCGACAGATGTGAAAATTACCGAACAATCAGTTTAATAAACCACAGCTGCAAAATACTAACACAAATTCTTTACAGACAAATGGAAAAACCAGTAGAAGCCGACCTCGGGGAAGATCAGTTTGGATTCCGTAGAAATACTGGAACATGTGAGCCAATACTGACCTTACTTATCTTAGAAGAAAGATTAAGGAAAGGCAAAACTACTTTTCTAGCATTTGTAGACTTAGAGAAAGCTTTTGACAATGTTGACTGGAATACTCTCTTTCAAATTCTAAAAGTGGCAGGGGTAAAATACAGGGAGCGAAAGGCTATTTACAATTTGTACAGAAACCAGATGGCAGTTAAAAGAGTTGAGGGGCATGAAAGGGAAGCAGTGGTTGGGAAGGGAGTGAGACAGGGTTGTAGCCTTTCCCCGATGTTATTCAATCTCGATATTGAGCAAGCAGTAAAGGAAACAAAAGCAAAATTCGGAGTAGGTATTAAAATCCATGGAGAAGAAATAAAAACTTTGAGGTTCGCCGATGACATCGTAATTCTGTCAGAGACAGCAAAGGACTTTGAAGAGCAGTTGAATGGGATGGACAGTGTCTTGAAAGGAGGATATAAGATGAACATCAACAAAAGCAAAATGAGGATAATGGAATGTAGTCGAATTAAGTCGGGTGATGCTGAGGGAATTAGATTAGGAAATGAGACACTTAAAGTAGTAAAGGAGTTTTGCCATTTGGGGAGCAAAATAACTGATGATGGTCGAAGTAGAGAGGATATAAAATGTAGACTGGCAATGGCAAGAAAAGCTTTTCTGAAGAAGAGAAATTTGTTAACATTGAGTATAGATTTAAGAGTCAGGAAGTCGTTTCTGAAAGTACTTGTAAGGAGTGTAGCCATGTATGGAAGTGAAACATGGACGACAAATAGTTTGGACAAGAAGAGAAAAGAAGCTTTCGAAATATTGTGCTACAGAAGAATGCTGAAGATTAGATGGGTAGATCACATAACTAATGAGGAAGTATTGAATAGGATTGGAGAGAAGAGAAGTTTGTGGCACAACCTGACCAGAAGAAGGGATCGGTTGGTAGGACATGTTCTGAGGCATCAAGGGATCACCAATTTAGTATTAGAGGGCAGCGTGGAGGGTAAAAATCGTAGAGGGAGACCAAGAGATGAATACGCTAAGCAGATTCAGAAGGATGTAGGTTGCAGTAGGTACTTGGAGATGAAGAAGCTTGCACAGGATAGAGTAGCATGGAGAGCTGCATCAAACCAATCTCAGGACTGAAGACCACAACAACAACCACAACAACAACAACAACAACAACAACATAAAGATACTATCAATGGCTGTTTGTGGGCAATTGGCTACTCTAGTGGGGAACTTTACAGTGGGAATTAAGTTGAATGATAGTGTTACTAACTCAAATAAGTTCTTATTGGGAGAGTCTTTAAGGAAATCTACATTGAAATCACCAGCAACCACTATTTCTTTGTTTTTGGTTGTTAAATGGGCCAGTGCAGCTTCAAGGTGGTTTACGAACAGATTAAAGTTACTTGCACGTGCTCGATATACACTTAATATTATGAAGGATTTTTTGTGAAATTCTACTTCTGTTGTACATGCTTCCATATGCTGTTCTAGTCAAAATTTATGAATGTCTATGTTCTTAAATTTATGACAGTTCCTGATGAATGTGGCAACTCCTCCTTTCTTCATTTCTGATCTACAAAAGTAAGATCCTAACCTAAATCCTGTAACACTTAAAAGTTCTATAACAGTGGTCATATGATGTTCAGAGAGGCAGATTATATCAGCTGGGTTTGAAGACTAATTCGTCTATGCAAATAATTAATTCATTAATTTTATTTCTCAGTCCTCGAATATTTTGATGCAATAAAGATAGCGGACATTTCACACTGACTGAGTTAAAATTTGGTAGAGCTGTTTATGCTGATGTAATAAGCTAGAATTATATTTTTTGGTTTCTTTCTCAAACTGGAGGTTTGTCTCAGTCCTAACCCTTCTCAAAATTTGGTTTCTTTCTGTCCTCGCTACCCTAAGAAAGTGTCTTTTCTGAACCCTATAACCATTAGTATTTTACGGTTAAATGATAATGGTGTTCTCTTGGATAAAACATTATGGAGGTAAAATAGTCCCCCATTCAGATCTCCAGGCAGGGACTGCGGTTGGTACATGTGAGGCAATACTGACCCTACAACTTATCTTAGAAGATTGATTAAGGAAAGGTAAACCTACATTTCTAGCATTTGTAGACTTAGAGAAAGCTTTTGACAATGTTGACTGAAATATTCTCTTTCTAATTCTGAAGGTGGCGGGGGTGAAATACAGGGAGTGAAAGGCTATTTACAATTTGTACAGAAACCAGATGTCAGTTATATGAGTCGAGGGGCATGAAAGAGAAGCAGTGGTTTGGAAGGGAGTGAGACAGGGTTGTAGCCTATCCCTGATGTTGTTGAATCTGTATATTGAGCAAGCAGTAAAGGAACAAAAGAAAAATTTGGAGAGGGAATTAAAGTCCATCTAGAAGAAATAAAACTGACACCATCAGAGAGCGAGGGGGGGGGGGGGGGGGGGGAGAGATATGAATAGAAGACAAGGCCTTCAGTTACATGTTACAAATGTAAATATTTAAGTGTTCCTGTTTCCCACACACCATTCGAGAGTGGAATGGTAGAGAAGTAGTATTAAAATGGTTCGATGAACCCTCTGCCAGGCACTTACGAGTGAATTGCAGAGTAACCATGTAGATGTAGAAGTTACATTTCACTTTGTGAGGATCATAGGAATGTAACTCCACTAGCAGTTTTACAGGAAAGATGAAAGAAGGTATTTTTACATGTAATTTGTATGCTTCACTGATGTAATACAAACTTTATTGAAAAATCTCTGCAGCACTACAGAACACATTTTTAAAAGCTGTCACATAATGATACAGCTTAAAAGTAGTCATAGCTGGTTACCCACTACTTACTGTTTAATATAGTGCTAAGGAGATACATTCTTATGGTCCTAAGCGAAACTTTTATACTCTGGAGATATGAGAAAAACAGTATAAAAAATTAGTTTCCACATTAAAAACAGATCAATTTCAGTTAAAATAAAAGCCTGTTGGTGGATTTTTGTACCACGTCAAACATTGAATGTTCACTTTCTCACTAATGGCCACCACTGTCTGAATCTCCAGCTTTTTCTTCATCAAAACTTTTGCAGAATGTGTGATACTGATCATGCAAGTGCAGCAAATATCAATGAGGAGTTTTATTTCATCTTTCTGAAGTTTTAGTACTTCACGGTATTTTGGTTCCAGCTGGAATACCTACCGTATCAGAATTTTGGGATTTTCTGGAAACTGGAAAACCTTTGAACAGTTGATCATAGAAATGTTTCAATTGGAAAATTGACACTTTGTCACCTTAAGTCACTGTACTTTATTTGCCTCACTGTAAATTTTCATTTTTCAACCATTCCTTCTGCATAGGACCGAAATCAAAGAAGTTCTTCTGGTCAATTTCAGTGACTTCATACAGCTTTTGTTTTCAAGCAGAGTGAACAACATTGTACCACTCTGAAGGGTCATAGATCTTAATGCTTTTTGCAGTCGAGTGCATGCTAACATTAGCCTCTTCACAGTCAGTCCTTCAAGAAACTACACAAAATGTGACATGAGAAAGGAAGCAATATGACCACACTGACAATTTTTGCAAAGGACAGTCATTGTTTTGTCTAGCGTTCCTCCACTTGCTAATACTCACAGGGGAAATGCAATAGCTTGAAATCTTGTACACAAACTGTTCCAAAAGCTGACGGGCAGACAAATGATTCAACAGTAAAACTTGATGTGACATTTCCACCTGACATCACAAGACCTTTTATTAGCTGCCAGATAACACATACTACTCTTTCAGCACACAAATGCAGGAAAACTGTATTACACAAAACAAGCAGATAGTGGTTTCTGCTGGGTTAAATCACACTTGCAAATTTACTTCACAAAGTAAGGAGCCCGAAAAATGTAAGTGCCAACCAATGGCGGATACAGAAAAACCTCAAGGAGGGGCCCATAATATATCTTGAGCCACCTTTACTTTTACCATAATAAAAAATTATCAAGCCACATGCTGTGAAAGCGAGAAGCCAATATGTACCTTGCGACATATAATATAAGGGCAAGTTTCCAATGATGACATCATCCGGCAATTTATGTGTGTGTAACTTTTATTGTTGATTCCATTCCTTTCTAGTGCATTCGATAGTGGGCCTATATAGTAACAATGTGTTTTTAGGAATCTTCTCGAAAGTCACTATTACCAGGGATATACGCATCAACAGTTTCCTACATGTGTCTCATATTACAATTTATGTATGGGAAACTATTGTTACATTATTAGTAAAAATATTGTTACAAATCTCATCACAATAATTTTACTGATAAATTACTAATGAATTACTATTATTAATACTTCACAACCAACTGATCACTCTCACTCTTCACTAATCTTCACATTTGCACTTGCTGCATCTAGGAATTTTTACTTAGTCATTCTTCAGTATTAATATTTCTGCTTCTGAATGTAAACTAGCTTCCTATTCGACAAATAGTCCGTATTTATAACGCTACATATCGAATGTCCTCTGGACAAGAAAACAGCAGAATATTCGTTACTTTTCTCAAACCAATGGCAGATAGAATAATGTATAAGAGATCACTAGAATAGCTGTGACTTTTCTTGTAGGTATGTGTTAGCTACCTATGTGCCAGAGAGAAACGTATTAAATTCGATGATGCGAACACACATACTACATAAGAAAGTACAACTACTCGATAACTTGATTTAGTTGAGTCGACTGATGAAAGAAACGAACGAATAGCATGCGGGCTTACTGGCTGGGACAGCACTGGTGGCAATGCGAGTGGCCCTGCAAGGGGAGGAAGGCAGGAGAGGGGTGCACCCCGCTCAGCCCCCATATGTATCCATCTCTGGTGCCAATACATTTTACTGTTCCCAAAACTTATTATATACTTCTTCATGACAAAAGAACACAAGTGTCAATACGTCTATCTGTCACTAAAATAAATTCGCAACTTGGAGGTACACATCATCTTATTCCTATCAGGAGAAGAGATAGAGATATGCCATTTTGACATGTCATACAATTGATTACCGTGAGAACACATGTTAAAAAAGTAAAAAATTGTGGTTTTGTAGATACATTCCTCTGACTATCACACAACGATGTGCAAAAAGAAATGACAAAACAGAAAGAAAAAGAGAGTAAGTGTTAAAGAAGAAAATGTAGACTATCAAAAAGGAAGATGAGGTGAAAATAGTAATGATCAAAGGATTGTATGACTGTTGGCATATTAGGGAAGGAGGAGGATACAAATAATGACTAGTACATATCTGAGCCTCATCTGTTACACTTCGCAACATATTATCTCATCGAGTTATCCAGAGCAACTTTTCTACTGCTTATGCATTGTCTTCTACAATATGTCAATATCTAATGCCAGGATTACAGCTCTGTATTATTTTTGCAAATTGGTGTATTTTAAAAATGTCTACCATTTCTCTATTTGAAAACAAAATTGATTTTCTGTAATTATAACACAACTGCAACTTCAATGGCTTCAAACCACAGAACTGAATGAACCAGCAACAGAATTCAGCAATGTCTCAAAAGATACCCCTGGTTATGATCCATATGGATTGTGTAAGTTCAGAAAATTAGTTCTTAAATTTGCAGACAATAATCATAATCTTCCTTATATAGACACACAGACTGGAACACAAGAACCCAAAAAAGTAAAAGATGTAGTGCTGTAATAATATCTTAAACTTTCCTTTTGTTAACAATACAATTAACAAACATTTTACCTTCAGTGGGTTTATTGGCACAGATGCCCCTTCTGGTAGCACTTCAGCCTCCATGTTAAATGAGAATGTGCTGTATTCTGGTAGTGCATCTCTCAAATAAAACAACTCCTCATCCAATCGTTTTTCAAGTCTTAAAACTTCAATTTTGTGAATAGTTGGGTTGTACATGTCATATATTATCTCCACACCTAAAATGAAATGTAAACATTATTTGACATTCATGAATACAGAATTCTTTCCAAACATACTTGATTAATGTTCAGAATTAGATAAAACAAAGTCATGAATCTGCATGTCCTATTCATTCTAACTAAACAACATTTTAGAACGAAACAATGGAAATTCCAGATTAGAATATCAACAATTATGGAAATGACATATTTACCATAAAGATGACATGTTGGGTGGCAGACAGACACAACAAAAAGACTCACGCTCTGAGCTTTCGACCAAACCCCCCCCCCCCCCCCCCCACACACACACACACAGACACACATGATGCACACATAACGACCATCTCCAACCACTTTGGCCAGAGTGCAGAAGGCTTTGGCCAAAAGCTCAATACATAACAGTCTCTCTGTTGTGCATGTCTGCAACTCAATGTCTCAATGTGTAACCTTTAGGTGGCCTGTTTCTTTTCAACACAGCATAAAGCAAGCAAAAGAACTCTGAACTTCTGTCACCTTAAATTAAAATTTAATGAAATATACACAAATTAGAACAACAGAATTCAGCATCAATGTTTAACTTGTAGCAAACATTACTTGCAAAACATTTACCATATTTATTCCAATTGTAAGACAAGTTTGTTCTCAAATTTGTTGTTCAATAAAAACAGGGTCATCCAATATTTGCAGATTAAACTACTGATGGTTAGGCCAATGTTTTTACATTGTTTAATGATTAATATAGGGGTCACCTTATATTTACAGATGAAGCTTAGGCTTTTGGGGTTTCGTATAACTTTATTTTGAACAATCGTGAAGGGTAGGGCAAATCGAACAATACTCGCATTCAAATTGGCTCAATATTTTCCAATATACTGAAGCACTCAATACAGTATCAACCTTGTTCGAACAATTATGAGACATTTGATTTGCGGCACTAGCAAAAAAGGTACACGAGAAACTATGAACTAGCCACTGCAACAGTCTAATGCACTGTTTAAAAACTGACAATTTTGTGAAATGCAGAAGGAAATAACATTAAATTCTATCACCTTACTGACTTTTGTCATATTTGAACAGGTCTGCAATAATGTGCTCATAAATGCATGGGGACCATACACTACATACATTTATGCTACTTCGTAAGCAGAGGTAACATTCAAAGGCGAAATTCTTGTCTTTCAAAAACCATTATTTGATTCTTAATCCAAGTCAGTATCTTATTTGGTTAAAGAAACTAATGATTTACCAAGTGTGTTGCAAATGAAAATTTCAGTCACTGTACACGTCTTAGAATACCGGAGAAAATCATTGCCAGATTTTAATTAGTTTTAAAACAAGATGATGACATTCAGATGAAATGAAAAGGAAAATTAATCCAGAATGAAGTGTCTAACAAATATAAATCATATTAAACTGCCTGTAATTGTTGGAGAATAAATTACACTGGAAAGAGGTGTTGTTGAGTAGTACAAACAGATGTCACTAGATCACAGGATAAGCGAAAGTTCAAGAATTGGACTGAATTGTGATCGTGATCTTTTATTTAGGTATTGGTTGCTGTTGTACATGTCACCTGTACCGTAGAAAATATTACTGCCCATGTTTCACTGTTGCTCAAGCACAGCACTACGAAAAGTTCGACAGGGCACAATGACCCAGCTTGGCTGATAACTACGATCAGTGAGGGGAGGAGAGTGTTGAGCAGGCAAAAACTTCATCATGCAGCTAAACATTGGGAATGTGAACAGTCTACTTTGGCTTATAACGAACATCTACCATGCTTAAACTTCAGCTTGCCTGAATCCATTTGCACTCGGAATCATATTGACTTTAAAACTGGATAAGTACTCAACAATACTGTACATTTCTGCAGGAGATGGCGGGGAGCAGTGGTTTACTTATGCGTTTGTCGATGCTAACCGTGAGGTATGCCAGGAACAAGGGGGATGTGTTAGCTGCTGGTTCTACACAACCAACGAGAGAGCAGCAGGGCAGTCGATATGCTTGCAGACATGAGACATTGTAATGTTCTCATGTCAGAATAGAAGCAAAGTCCACTATGTGTTAAGAAAAAAACAGCTGTGTTCTCATGTCCCACAGTAACCACAATCCTGAGAAATTGCAACATATTCAGAAGAAACAGCCAAATATTTGTGAGAACAGAGATACAAGGTTCACAGATGATCTTTTCGGTGATGATGACGATAATCAAGAATAGTGATACCACAGACAACAGGTTAAGTAAACAAAAAAAGGCAGTGAACATAAAAATTAATGTAACCAATTTCCTTTTGTTCATTTTATTTCTCCTTGTATTAGCAAATTGTAGACAGTAAATGGCATAAATGTAGAATAGGTGTAATGCTAACTTTTTAGGGCAGATCACTTACTTCAATCAAAGTTTGCAATTTTGTTTAGTCAGAACATGTTAAAAAATAAATTTTTCTCGAGGAGCTTCTTAAAAATGGGGGTCTTCTTATAGTCAGGCTCATCTTATACTCAGGTAAATAGGTTAATCCATGACAATAAATGACATAATAATATGACTTAAAATGTTTACATTCTTCTCGTTTCTTTCTCCTCCCTCCTCTTCCTCAGGTACCATTTTCATTATACATTTCATAATTGTTCATCCCTGACTGAGCTCACAGTCTGGTTGCATCACATGATGAACACAATGTGTTATATCTTGCTGGAATCGTGGAAATGTCTACTTTTGTTTGGTGTATGAATATGGGGCTATTCAAAAAGAAGGAACAGGTTTCAACCATTTATTGCTTCCAGACTACAAAAGATACAAACACACTTACAATTTTCCTGGAAAGAGAAAAGTTCAAATTTATATACATTCAATGTGAACACCACATGCTACATGACAAATAACAAAGTGATGGCTGGTTTACTGCCACACATGAAGCAGGGCTCTTGTTATTGAATTCACAGTGTCAACAATGCAGTATCACATACTTCAAGACCTTTAAGCAACCCCACAGATAAAAGTCACGAGGTGTGAGGTTTGGAGAGCTGGGAGCCACCAGCGATGAAATTCGTCTTCTGCTCCTCCTCTTCCAATTCAACACCCTGGAATAGGTCATACAGGTTATACTGGACATGCTTAGAGAAATTCTTTACTGGCTGTAATATGGAATTGCTTGCACACTGTTCTTTTTTGGCCTCAAAGCAAGCATCCACACTGACCACCATGCACTTTTCCGACTCTGTAAATGATGTACGGTTTCACACAAGTGCAAAGCAACTAATTATGTTACGAGCACTGTCTCACATGAATACACAACAATGAATGGAATCTCAAGGGCTTCCTATGTGATGGAAATTCCTGAGGTAACCACTACAACAGAGAGCAATGAAGGGAAATATTGTTCAGATGTCTGGTAGCATAGCATACATGAGCACAATGACACAATAGCAAATAAATTAAATATGTGATATTAGCACTTAATGGACATTTATTTGCATAAAAACAAGACTGCTGTGAAAGGCAAAAAAGCCAAAATCTACAATTTTCACCTTGTCCATATATACATATCACTATTAGGAAAATTGCGGCAATCTACATCCACCATTATTATGACAAAACACGTAATCTGAAAGCAATGGAAATCCTCCTGTAAACAGATAATGGTTGTATCTTTAAACTATGCAAAGGAAATTGTTAATGTAATTATGGTCTTGCTTCTGTGACTCTTCAAAAGCTAGCACTGGCCAAAAAATGCCTGAAAAACCTCTATCTTAAAATATCACCAAAGGTGCCACCCTCTTTTCAACTAAAATAAAAAATCATACACAAATTAAAAGTACACATTTCCATGCTTTTGGCGTGGTACAGCTCATCAGTGTTCGTCATGCAATGTAACAAGAATATGGGGTAAAGTAAGAGGCGAATCTTTGTGAAATGTTCAGCAGTGAAGGCTGGTGATCCACCCAGCTAGCTCTGATATTGACTGCGCAGCATGGAAAGCTGGTTCTGATTGAATTGTGCCATCTTTGAATGTACTGCAGCCATTCTTCCACTAGACCATTCGGAGTGTATCTTACTTGAATAATAAGTTATAATAATTGAAATCTCTTGGCATTCATGGTAGACCTCAGATACTGGTTCCTTTTTATTTTAAATTTTATAAATTTATAAATCTACTGAACGACCTTGACATTTGGTATTTCAATATACAGGGTGTATGCCATATACATTTAAAATGCCTCAATTAATTTTTTTTACTTGGGTTCAAGGTTTAACTCTCGCATCCGGAAAGGAAAACAGAGAATATCTAGCCACAAATGATTATAGTTCACAGTTGCTAACAGATGTCTGGCCTTGTGAAGATATTTTTCTTATTGATGAATTGTTTCCTGGTCTGTTCAATTCTGGATTTTATCTCTCACTTTGAATCAGACTGCTGGTACAAAATGATGTTCTCTTCTAGGGAATACTATTATTTTGGTCTTGACAGGGTTAATAAATAAGTCAAATTCTTCACTGCCTCTAACTAGGCAGTTTATTGTGAACACTGAGTGACAGATAATTTATCTATTATGGCAACAGTCTCATCAGCATATTTGAAATTCAAAATGTCCCATTTGTTGCGATCTCTTCACAATCTTTCATCAAAATTATACATACGACGTTTTCTTGTCCTTTTACTCCTCACAAGAAAACCAACTCGACCTCATACTTTAAAGAGAAAAAATACACTTGCAAGAGACCAGACCAAGTAATCAGTCCCACATGAAAATTTTGTCAATAATTTTCTCATAGTAAGCATGACCTTCTGAATGAAAAGCTTTTAAATTTCGTGTGCATCAGTTATTTGTCACTGGCTCTGCCACACTACAGCCACCTAATGCTTGAGCACAAAGTACTGTACAGCGAAGTGACAACCAGAGTTCTCCTATTCACGGGATATTGAAGGCAAGGGAAGAGGACGGAGGAGGTAAACACATCTCCCAAATACGTTACAAAACCTTGTTCAAGAACACACATTATTCTATGCAAAGAATAGATGAGTAATGTGAGTACGGTGCACAATTGCCGACTCACTAACATATACATTCAATATTATTTAACCATATTCTCATATTGATATTCTGCAGCTGCATATAAGGCTCAAAAGCAAAATGAGGAAACCTAACCAACTTAACACTTTGACTGCCAGCCACGTAGAAATTGCCATTTCTTAGCATGCCAGCCCTTTTTAATGGGTTTTCAATATTTTTATTAAGAAAACTGGTCAACATTTAACTGTGATGATAACTTTTTGTTAAAGTCCAAAATTGCATCTTCTGGATTATATATAAATTGTTACACATGTTTTTCACATAGTATGATTTTGTGTGTGATACACTCTGAAACAAGGTTTTATGCCCATTTTCCCTGCACTCGCTTTCCTGTTGGCTTATAAAAAGTTGAGAAAGTGCTTTATGGTCCAGAAACTGAAGAAATATCAGAAAGGAACTCAAAATTTCAACGAACAGTTTGCAAAATCAAAATGAGAAATACTCACTTGAAGTTTGATACTATTCTTCTTGCACAAAGTCGGGATCCTGATCTACAGTCGATATTGTCCTCCTTGCTGTTGTCAACAAAATCTTACTCCAATTCATGAAAAATTTAACTGTCTGTAGGACAACATAAAGCCATGTGTTTCATTTCTTTACATACAGAACAAACAGCTGTCACCTTGCAGCAGCTTGTCGAAACCATGTTTCTCACTACACAATCAAGTCCGATCAAGGCTGTTAATATACGTGGTTTCTATTAACAATCAGGAGACAATGTACCCATTACATGTAGAGATTGAAAGTACACCACAATTTTCACGTTCCATGAGTTGATGCGATTGGCAGTCAAAATATTAAGAATAAATATTTTGATTTACAATTTAATCATACCAATCATATTGAAGAATAGCACATCTCCTGCTTATGCACTTCACTTTACCACTGTCAGCTTTAAGAATATATAAAATAAGTCGTAACAGTGGTTTTAATACCTCAAATAGTGCTAGTCTGTTACTTTTCTAATGACACACATTCATTTCACTCATTTACACTGTATTTATGAACTGCAAACGTAAACATACATAAAACAAAAATATCTCTGGCATAACCTATGGGTTGGAAACTGCCCACATAGACATAGAATAAACATGACATGTTGCCTATGCCTCAGCGGTATTTCACAAACCTCTTTTTATTCCACTGTACAATACTTGACACTCAGGCATTGAGCAACTTCAGGGTGTGGACTGAGTGAGAAACAACAGATGTGCATGAAATTTAAAAGTGTACATTCATTCTGTAGGTCATAAGTGCATACTATCAAAATTATGGCTCAAATTTTCGTGCAGGGTCAACTGCTGGTGGTGATATCTTGAAAGTGTGCATTTTCTCCCTTCAAATATCATGAGATGTTCCTTGTCAAATGTGTGTTCCATCAGTAACAGACACTTCCTTGTGTAAGTGCACAATATGTAACGATTGTATGATTATCATACAACAGTTATTCTCATTAAAAAGTTGTGTGTGTGCTATATTTCATCATAAAACTGCAATTACTACATAACATTTTAAAGAAATTCTTTTCAAAACCATCTTAGTGTCTGTAAGCTGAAGGCTTCAACTTGTCAGTCACTTATCAAAAATGAGAGGAGAGGTTTTGGAACCATTCAATGCTTGAAAAGGTGTATTACATTTTACTTGCATTTACTGTTCTGTTCAATCGAATACATGAAATGTATCTTTCTCTCAGTTACACTGATAGACAAATTATTGTCTATATCCAAAACTGTTATTGGCGTGCAACAACTTCTACTTTCAGGGAGCAGATCTCAACTTTCTCTCCTTTTGCCCTGGCAATACAGCTTACAGTTATCATCTCTTAACATTCACACCTCAAAGTTTTCTTAAACAGTCTGCTTCTACAATTTCAGAATCCAAATGGAACTATAAATGTTCTATTACAATTTATTGAATTTTTAGTTTGGTTTTTAGATACAATACCCAGCAATGATTGCCTTATACAATTATAGTTTTTCCCTCACCTCCATAAAAATGAAACTTTTCTCTGATGAGGCTGTGAAAGATATACTATTACAGATTAATTATCATAGCCATCAACTGCTAGTGCTACAATCTTACAGTCAGTGGTGAATATGTAGTTCAATACTTGTCATGCCAAAGATGCTCCTTATCTTTAGCAGTTCATGGACATGTAAATTTATCCAAATAAATGTGTCACATGTGCTGGACTGCTATTCAAATCACTCAGCAATTATTTGTAATGTTTTATATTTCAGATACTTATTTTAAAGATTATTGGTATTAATATTTGTTTAAAAATAACTTATTAGTGGTTTTCCATTCATCTCAATCATTCTTTTTGCATTACTGATATGAGTGGTCTCTTATTCATAAGTGTGCTTACATCATTCATCAAAGTCTCTCAGCACTGTGTTTACATTTCATTGTGTAGAGTTGCAGCTGTAGCTGTTCTAAAGCTAAGTACTGACAGAGTTGTTTGTGCACTGAATTCGAATATTAAATTTAGTAGTTTTCAGTTGTTCATCTAAATATTAGCGGTATGTTTACATTTCACAGTGTGCAGTTGCAACTGTAGTGGTTCTTAAGTTCGGACAAAGCTGTTTGTGCACTGTTATTCGGTTATTAAACTTAGTAGTTTTCAATGGTGTCTTGCGCTGTTTCTGATGAAATAATGGTTTAACAAACTTTTGACCATTGTCTATGCGCTGAAGTCATGTATTAAATTTAGTATGCAGTTTTCAGCTGGCGTTTCTTTTTGTTTGTAGTGAAACATTTCAGTTAAATTTTTGTTCACTAGGTTCAATTTTGTCCATTGTTCCAGTCAGTAGCTGCTTGAACTTTTGGTTTTAGATAAGAAATTGTGTGAAGTTTTTGTGGTACTGATATTAGTTATGGTTTAGTAGGAGATCACTATTTCTAGTTTTTTTAAAATAGTTCTACTGTTGCAATTGAACTTACGTAACAGAGACATTTTGTTTCTTCAGTAACTGTTAAAATTTTACCATGACTGAGAAGCGTGGACTTTGTCATAGGTTTATGAGTAGTGGGTTCTGGTGTGAGATTTGGTAAAAGTATTTTCATTGGGGGGAATGCAGAGGGGAGCTACTGGACATTCAAACGAGATCCTCTCCTGAAAATACAGAATCTGAAGCAGAAATAAGTTGATAGAGGGGAAGGAGCATAAGATCTCTGCCCTTCAGGTTGTAATGGTACTTGAATTACACAACCATTACAGCACCTTACCTTAACCTCTCGATACCAGCTATATTTTACTGTGTTTCCGTTAACTACTTAACATATATCTGAGACAACATTCAGATTTGATTTCATTTGTGATACATCAATATGTTTATATTGCAATGATATTATTCTTATGTGTATTCTTTCTTTTGTCACTATGATCTTTTATGTACTTTTAACTCTGATTTTTGGGTGCATAAGCAATTACTAGTTAGCTGTTACGTTGTTAGAGAGTCAGACCCTGAAAAGGTCAAGTCTTGGATGTCATGTTGGAAAGACGCATATTGTAGTTGGCTTATAAGATGTTTTCAAGTATTTTTTGTATTGTGAAGTGGTATTTTGGGTGATATGTGATATTGCAATAAAAGCAGTTAAAATGAAGTGTAACTTAAATTCGGAGTGCTGATTATTTTTTTACATCAAAATTGTGCTAACTTTGAAAGGTTTAATCTCCAAGAATGGTTTGAGAAGCGCATCTACAAAACTTTTGAATATAGCAGAATAAAACCTAGGCCGCCTTGCATTCGAGCTTGGAATCATAATCACCTAGATTTTCAAAGATTGAGCCATGATAATACGAGACCAGAGTGGGAAACACAAAAAGATGAGTGCCTAGTTTTTTTCATTATTACATGAAATGACTTTATTAACTGTGCTCTAGTGACACCTGGCACATAATACGACTGTTGTTGCCCGAAAATGCAGTATTTAGCAGCGTGAGCAACACCAAAATCGTTATTAATTGCTGACCTTTGTTGTTAGAAGGTGCAGTTACAAAATGCAAGGGAGGAACTAGATAGGTCGAGGAGAGTGAAAGGCACTGTGGAATGGGAACTGGCAGTTGGTAAGAAGGCAGCTATGAGGAGGAGATCTTCGGACAGTTGCACTTTGCGTATAACCAATAGATTTGATCAACTGTCCAAGCTTAGTGGAGAGGAGCCTCTCGTAGGTGTAGGAAATATACAGCAGTCCTCAGCAGTTAGGGAACCAAATCAGTTGCAAATTCTAATAGAAAGAACAAGGTTCTGGTGCTAGGCAGTTCACATGGGAGAGATGTTGGCCAGCAGTTGCAGGAAGTGTTGGGGAGTGAGTACCAGTCGCCAGCATTATGAAGCCAAGTGCATGGTTGGTTCAGGTGACTTAACATAGAGGAGTTATGTGGAATTTTACAAAGGAGGATCAGATAGTGATTGTGGATGAAGCTGGGAACAGCTGGCATAGCATATACGTGGCAGTGCAGTGGGTGGCAGTCAGATCGCTCATGGGAAAATTCCTGCGGTAGTCGGTGTTAGAGCTGCACCTCTTTTAGATTGAAGTCAGCTGATAGGTATCCCTGCTTAAAGGAAGTCCCTCTAACAAGGGAATTGCCTTCACAGGAGGTCAGATAGCCAAGTAGTGAAGGAATCAGCATTTTTCATAAAAATATAAGACATATTAGAGATCATGTTAGTGAACTGCTTTTAGATGTTGACTCTGACATTATTGGTATATCGGAGCACCACCTAAATAATATGACAATTCAGAGGCTTCCTTTACCAGGATATAGATTAGCTGGCTGTTTTCCAAGTTCTTTGCAGAGTGAGGGAGTGGCCATGTACATAAGAAACAGTATTCCATTTTAGTCCATAGACATATCATGGAAATGCACTGAACAGGTATTTGAATGTTGTGCAGGGGCAGCTCAATTCACTGAAACTGAGCTTTTAATTCTTGTTATTTATAGATTCCCTAAATCTGACTTCAGAGCACTTCTTCTGAAGCTAGAGAGGGTTCTTGACTCACTTTATAGGAAGTGCCAAAATTAGTTATCTGAGGTTCACTTCAATATAAATTTTATATGTGATTGTGCAAGAAAATGAATGTTGGTAGACCTCCTAAATTCGTATGATCTGATGCAAACTGGGTTTTTTCCAACCAGGGTGCAGGGGAACTCTAGCACAACCATAGACAATATTTTTATTCATTCTTCATTATTACATGGGCATTCTGTTAGTAAAAGAGTGAAGCCTTTCAGGCCATGAGACACAAATTTCAACACTAAAAGGTGTTGTCCTCTAACAAAGGGTACACAGAATTACAAACTATGTAGAAAAGCTAATCCAATTCAAAAAAGAGAGTATTTTAAACCTTGTTATGGAACAAGAGTAGCAAGATGTTCATGGTACTGATAACATAGATGACAAATATAATGCTTTCCTTAATGAACATATTTCTCGTGCTCTTTGAAAGTTGCTTTCCATCAGAAAGTTACAAACAGGATACTAGCAATAAAAGAAAGCCTGGGTGGCTGACTAATGGGATAAAGGAATCATGTACCACAAAGTGGGAATTATATCAAAATGTTAGAAGTAGTCACAATCGAGCTTCAGTAGCCCATGACAAACAATATTGTAAGAAGCTAAAAATGTTATTAGGAAGGCAAAGAGTATATGGTATTCAAATGGAATACCAAATTCACTGGATAAAATTAAAACTATATGGTCAGTCATGAAGGAATTGTCTGGTCCGCAGCACAAGGTTGACAATATAATGTCAGTTCAAAGTAAAAATATTTCTGTTGTACTGGTACGTCAGATATATGTGAAGTATTTAACAATCACTTTCTGAACATTTCTACATGGAATCATATAACTCTCTTGGAAAATGCCTTTCTGAGACTGATGTCTGAAATACTCATCTGTGATATTGACAAAGGGGAAGATATAGTCAAGCTGCTTTATAAAAGGGGGAAAGGGATAATGTAGACAAGTTTAGACCAATTTCTATGCCAATTATTAAAAACAATTTGCTATCAAACTGTACAGTTCAGTTTTAGAAGTTGTTTATCAACTGAAAATGCTATATTCTCTTCTCTCTGTGGGGTACTGGATGGATTAAACAACAGGTTTCAAATGCTAGGCATCTTTTTTCATTTAACTAAGGCATCTGATTGTGTTGATCACAAAATATTGCTGTGGAAGTTGGACCATTATGAGATACAATTGGTTTGCCTCTTACTTTCACAACAGATAGAAAAAGGTCATTATCCACAGTGTTAAGAATGGCTATGATGTGGGATTGGAGTGGGATGGTAGGTCCCAAGGGATTAGTCCTGGGGCCACTCCTGTTCCTTATTTATATAAGTGATATGCCCTCTAATATTACAGGTGACTCTAAAATATTTCTGTTTGATGATGGTAGTAAAAGATGCTGTGTGCAACACTGGCACTGTTCATGACGTAAATTCATGGCTTGTAGAAAATAAGCTAACATTAAATCGCAGTAAGACTCAGCTTTTACAGTTTCTAACACACAATTCAACAAAACCTGACATTTTAATTTCACGGAATTGTCATATGATTAGTGAAACTGAACAGCTCAAATTTCTAGTGTTCAAATACATAGTAAACTGTCATGGAAAGCCCACATTCAGGATCTTGTTCAAAGACTTCGTGCTGCCATTTTTACTATTCGAACGGTATCTGAAGTAAGTGATAATTCAACACAACATAAAGTAGTCTACTTTGCTTATTTTCATTCATTTATGATGTAAGGTATTATATTTTCGGGTAACTCTTCCCATTTGCAAAGGATATTTTTGGTTCAGAAATGGGTGGTTCAGGCATTAAGTGGTGTAAGTTCACAAACCTCTTGTCGACCCCTGTTCATTAGTCTGGGTATTCTGACACTGGCCTCTCAATATTTATATTCTTTACTGTCGTTTCTTGTTCACAATATCAGCTTATTCCAGAGAATCAGCAGCTTTCACTCAGTTAATACTAAGCAGAGATCCAATCTGCATTTGGACTGCACTTCCTTGACTCTTCTGCAGAAAAAGTCTGCAGTATACTGCTACATCCATTTTCAATAAGCTACCACGAGAATTCAAAAATCTTAGCAGTAATTCACACTCTTTAAAATCCAAAATGAAGCTCTCTCTCATGGGTCACTCCTATTATGTCAAAGAGTTCCTTGAAAAATTAATCTGATTCCTGTGTTATATTGTTGACTGTGTTTACATAAACTTGTGGTTTGTCTGTATTTGGGTTCATAAACATTTTATTTTTTCTGTTATTATTTTCACATTGTAGTTTCATGTACTGACACATTCCATGACCTTGGAGACTTGCACATCAATTTGGCCCTATGGAACCAAATGTTTAAAAAAAACTGATACTTTTATGGGAAATTCATTTTGGATTTAGCTTAAATATAATACACAACCTTAGATATTACCTTGATGATCAACAACATTCCTAAGAATGAATGACGCTCTTAGGCCGCATCCACTTCGGCTGATACATATGCCAACAAACCGATTAACTTTATTCTGTGCATGAGGATCAGATGTTGTGACAGCCATTATGCTTCCTGGCAAAATAAAAGAACACCGTTGAATTGCAATGAGCTCAATAACATAACATAATGTAATCATTTGATAAATATGAATAACGAGAGGTTAAAGATATGTTATACTGAAGTGTATATTAAAAACAAAGATTCCGAGACTTACCAAGCGGGAAAGCGCCGGTAGATAGGCACAATAAATAAAACACACAAACACACACACAGAATTTCTAGCTTTCACAACCGACGGCTGCTTCTTCAGGAAAGAGGGAAGGAGAGGGAAAGACGAAAGGTTGTGGGTTTTAAGGGGGAGGGTAAGGAGTCATTCCAATCCCGGGAGCGAAAAGACTTCCCTTAGGGTGAAAAAAGGACAGGTGTACACTCGCACACACACACATATCCATCCGTACATACACAGACACAAGCAGACATTTGTAAAGGCAGAGAGTTCGGACAGAGATGTCAGTCGAGGCGGAAGTACAGAGGCAAAGAAGTTGTTGAAAGACAGGTGAGGTATGAGCGGCGGCAACTTGAAATTAGCGGAGGTTGAGGCCTGGCGGATATCGAGAAGAGAGGATATACTGAAGGGTGAGTTCCCATCTGAAGAAGCAACCGTCAGTTGCGAAAGCTAGAAATTCTGTGTGTGTGTTTGTGTGTTTTATTTATTGTGCCTATCTACCAGCACTTTCCCGCTTGGTAAGTCTTGGAATCTTTGCTTTTAATATATTTTTCCCATGTGGAAGTTTCTTTCTATTTTATTTATACTGAAGTGTGAATGAAACACACACAGAAATACTGACTTACATATTTTGAATCAAAGTTTCCTCTTTGTAGTCTATTATTATGATGGATGAACAAAAAGGAACACATACATGCATTGACTGAAGGGAGAAAGAGGAAAAGTTGGGAACGTGAAGACTGAATGCAGATGAAGGAAAATGAAGAATGGGGAAAACAACCAACAAAAAGTGCAAAACACAGATAACTAACCCAGCTGTACACACAGAAATAAGGCTTTACTGATCACGATAAAAAATCCTCAAATATCAAAGTTACTGTTACTGCAGCTTCTCTAGTTTTCACTATCCATAATACCAGTTTTCAAAAACCATGTGCACAATCTGCAAGCTCCAAAATTTACAAGAATTTCCTGGCTGTCAAAATATAGAATTACTAGTTTCTTTTTTACTTTCATTTTCCAGAAGTTCAATCAATAGGATATCTTTATTGTGTAATTTAACACAAAACATAATTAAAGTAATGTTTGAAAGAACTTAAAAATGTGTAACAGAAAAAACTAGAACAGACATACCACATAGTTAAATACAATAACATCTCCAGATCCATCCTGATACATTAATATCACAGAGATCTGATATAAAATGACATTATCCCAAGAAAGCTACCTTCTCCACATGTTTCTCATGACAGCAACAAGTGTAACACTTGTAAAGTGATGCAAGTCCATTGAGCACATCAGTATTTAAAGGTGGTGGTTGTGCCAGCCAATACAGATGCTTTATAAGAGGTACCTTCATAAAAGTTCTTTCTACTGGCTGGATCCTTAACTATTTTAAGAACTCAATAAAATTGAAAGAAATAATTGAAATACAACTTCATTGTTTGGATAGTAATGTTAGATAGACCTTTCAGTTTATGACTAAATGATATTCACGTCATTTCAAGGTTTTATTGTCAACCAATATCATTTGCCTCATTAACATGAACAGGAAGAGTTGACTTTTTCCCTTTCCTACCATAAATCAGGCGGTCTCTATTTGAGCCATGACAATGTCATTTCGAATTTTCTTTATGAGAAAAACTGCAGAAACTGAATCTTTTAAGCCTGGCTGTGGATTTTTAAGTTACTCTAATGCTTATTTCGGTTCAGGAGAAGTGTTCATCCTGAAACCTTGATGTGGTTAAATCTGCATTCTCTAAATAAATGTGTTCACATGGTGAATATTTTAAACAATAATGGATTTAAACTTTCTACCAAATTCAAACTGTGTGCCTCATGGGGACTCGAATGTGAGAGCATCTTGCCCTTTACAGACCGAGCTGTCCAGGCATGCCTCATGACCTGTCCTCACACCTTACTTCTGCCAGTTGTCTCTCTCCTACCTTCCAAACTTCACGAAAGTTCCCCTGCATAGCTTGTGGTACCAGCACACACTTTGAAGAAAGTACTCATTCTGAAATAAACGGACTGATGGTACATTTTCAGGACTGGGGTAGTATTCCTCTTCAGATGACGTGAGCAGTCGTTTTATGTGTACTTGTAGCCTGAGGGCAGACAGTTAACATTATTAGCATCCATTGCTGCTAATGCAGTGTTACTGTCATTGTTCTTTCTTGCCCAAGGTCTATATGTCTAAGAAAGTAACTAAAAACACTTTTTTTCTCTCCTAAATACTAACCAAAAGGTTTTTTCTCCTTTATTTCTTTTAAAATTACTGCATTGGATTTCTTATGTGTCCATCAAGTCTTTGTTAAACCTGTGCATGATCACAAGTTCATCCACAGTAAATATTTCTTGTTTGTAGTTAACAATGTTCACATTAAATGCACATATGGCAGTACGTTATACATTTGATCAATTGTTTCTTACTTATCCTTTTATAATGTTTGCCACGACTCATTTCTTTCTGTAAAAAATTGTTACAGGACTTTTATCTACTTTTCAACATAAACCACCATTTTCAACTGAGTTTCTATGTCCTGTTCACAACAGAAGGTCCCGTTGTTGTTCCTCATTTTCTGGTTTAATAGTAGCATCTGTGCAGAATTGACTTCACTTAATTGTAATGGTAGTATTGGCTTGTTGCTGAAGAATTTTACACTGTCCGATCCAAGCAGCGGCATGTGCTTATAGAGTGGCGTGTGTGTGTGTGTGTGTGTGTGTGTGTGTGTGTGTGTGTGTTATAGGCATGACAATGTGCCGAGTAGGGCGCGCGCGCGCGCCCACACACACACACACACACACACACACACACACACACACACACACACACACACACACACACACACACGGGAGTGCCTGTCAGTTGACCTGTAGGCATGTGCAGGTAGTGTAGATTACCCACCAGACTGCCATATTGTACACATTCTGCATATGTGTGAGCCACTACCTGTAGCCATTCAACTGGGGCAGTATGATCACATAGGCTATGGTCTGGCTGGCTGACTGCCCGCATGGCAGTTGTTTGCCCACCCCCATCCGCCAGTTCCCATGGGCACCTGGTTGGTACTCTACATGGAACAGGCTGTTCTTTACCATGTCACTGACAGTTGTCCTTGCTGTATGAAATTCCTAGTTCTGCCTGGGAACTTCCCCCAAGGTGTGGCTAAGCCTATCACCACAATATCCTTTCTTCCAGGATTGCTAGTTCTGCAATGTCTGCAGAAGAGCTTCTGTGAAGTTTGGAAGATAGGAGATGAGGTACTGACAGAATTAAAGCTGTGAGAATGGGTCGTGAGCAAAGTGCCCGAGTTCAAGTCTCGGTCCAGCACGTAGTTTTAATCTGCTAGGAAGTTTCATGTCAGCTCACACTCCACTGCACAATGAAAATTTAATTCTGAAAACATCCTCCAGGCTATGGATAAGCCATGTCTCCTCAATTTCTTCCAGGAGTACTAGTTCTGCAAAGTTGCAGAAGAGCTTCTGTGAAGTTTGGAATGTAGGAGAAGAGGTACTGGGAGAATTCAAGCTGTGAGGACAGGTCAAGAGTCGTTTTGCTTATTATTATTATTATTATTATTATTATTATTATTATTTTAGGGTGCAAAACAACTAGGGTCATAAGCGCCCAACTTTCGAGTGCAATTATTGAAGTATCTGTGATCTGTTCATGTATGCATTTGTATTTGTGTGTGTGTGTGTGTGTGTGTGTGTGTGTGTGTGTGTGTGTGTGTGTGTGTCCAGATGGTGTGGGGAAGAGTTTTTTGTTTTATGTTATCATTTCCATTATTAAGTGTAGTAGAGAGCCTGTGCTGATGTGTGCTTGTTCATTTATCACGTGTTTGTTTTCTGCTATGGTTTTCTGAACTAAACTACTTTCAGTTTGAAAAAGAATATTATCTACAAAGTGATAGACTGCCTTTGGGGTCCCCAATATCAGGAAAACTAGCAAACATTTTCATCAGTCACCTAGAAAATCAGATATTTGGAAAATGTCGGTGCCAATGACCAAAGCACACATAACACCACAGTCGGTCTGAGAGCCATCAATGTACACAAAGTTACTATTGCGAAGTTCCATGCGAAGGTCATGAAACTGAAGGTGATAAGAGTGAGGGTGGAGTAGTGTCCTTAGGAAGTGAATCAAGGCCAAAGTGAACATGGGCCATCGGTATTGGCTTCTGCAACACTGCTCAGTATTTACAGCAGAGCTCTTCACCCTGTATCAGGCCATGCAGTACACCTGACAACACAGGTGTTTCAGTTGCGTCATCTGCTCAGACTAACAAAAAACTCTTCTCCACACCATCTGATCACACACACACACACACACACACACACACACACACACACACACACACACACAAGCAGAGCAAAAAAAAGGAAAAAAAAAAAATAAAAGCGAAATGCGTATGGCACTAAAATTGTGTTTTATTCAGTTGCTGTCAGATGGTCCATAAGTAAAAATTATCAATATATCATAACAAAGAGAGGAGTTAAAAATTACTACATGTCAATCCCAATCAAC
The DNA here is from genome assembly GCF_023897955.1 of Schistocerca gregaria. Classification (NCBI taxonomy): domain Eukaryota; kingdom Metazoa; phylum Arthropoda; class Insecta; order Orthoptera; family Acrididae; genus Schistocerca; species Schistocerca gregaria. Next base: position 71,599,364 of record NC_064920.1, read on the forward strand.
AGAAGAGAAGACTGCTAAAAATGGGAAAGTGGAGGAAGGTCTATAAAATATGACATATAAACATGGAGCTCCAGAACTAAAAATTAAATAGCCTTCGCCACATCGCTATGACACAAAAAGTGAAATGCAGTTGACAGCCAGCAAAGCATTCACTAAAACAGCCGATAACTCAGACAGCAAACACAAACAGGAACATACGGAGTTTAAAAATAAGGGCATTCTGTCAGGAAATGGTGGACAGTTAAAAGTTGGGCGAAATGTGCAACACTTAACAAATGGCACCATTTAACAAATGATGATGACTGATAAGATAGTGCCCTGTAAGCAACCTGGTTAAAATGATCTCCACGTGGTGAGAGGGCCGAGAGAAGGTCGTCCAAGCTGCTGGGAGAGGCTTAATGACCTGGAGCTTGTTCCAATGAAGGGAGGGCCAGTGGTAATGCCAAAGTGACACCACCTGCTGAAAGACCACAACACAGAGATCTTCGGATGGAATGTAAGAACTAGCGGGTTGTGGTCATGGAACACAGTCTTGGCAACAGTATCAGCAGTCGTTGTTTCCTGTCTGACCAACGTGACCAGGAACTCACATAAACATCACACTGGCTCCATCAAGAGTGAGCAGTGACAGCTTTTTGGAGCCATTGCACTAAGGGATAGATGGTGTGTAGCACACACAGGCTTTGAACAGCACTGTTAGAGTCTGAGCAGATGACGCAACTGAAACACCTGTGTTGTCAGGTGTACTGCATGGTCTGATACAGGGTGAAGAGCTCTGCTGTAAATACTGAGCAGTGTTGCAGAAGCCAATACCGAAAAATGTCGGTGCCAATGACCAAAGCACACATAACACCACAGTCGGTCTGAGAGCCATAAATGTACACAAAGTTACTATTGCGAAGTTCCATGCGAAGGTCATGAAACTGAAGGTGATAAGAGTGAGGGTGGAGTAGTGTCCTTAGGAAGTGAATCAAGGCCAAAGTGAACATGGGCCATCACACAAAGCCAAGGTGGTGAAGGGTTCACACCCACTAGGAAAGTTGCAGGGAGCATAAAGTTAAGCTGCTGGAGCAAGAGCCAAAAGTGAACTCCAGGAGGTAACATAGAAGAGGGACGTGCCCCATACTGGCGATCAAAGGAGTCGTCGAAGAAGGGGACGTAAGATGGGTGGCCACGCATTGCAGATAAATGGCATGTATATCTGCTGAGGAGAAAGTTGCAGCGGTAGGATAGTGTTAGTTTGGTAGCTGCTACATACAGATTCTCAACTGGGCTAGTGTAAAAGGCACCAGCAGGCAAACAGATGCCACGATGGTGGGTAGCATTGAAATGCCATAGGAGGGACAGACATGCAAATGCATAAACGAAACACCCATAGTTGAGCTTCAAATGGACAAGGGACTGACACAAACAGAGGAGGGTGGTTTGATCTGCACACAGGAAGTACCACTGAGGACACATAGGAAATTGAGGGACCACATACAGTGGGCTGCCAGATAAGTCATGTGGGAGGACCACAAAAGTTTCCTATCAAGCATGAGCCCCAGGAATTTCATAGTTTCAACAAATGAAAGAGCAACAGGCCCAAGATGTAAAGATGGTGGAAGAAACCAATTGTGCCATCAGAAACCAGTACAAACAGGTTTGTCAATGGAAAAACGAAAATCATTGTTGATGTTCAATGAGTAAACATGATTGGAACACTGCTGAAGATGTCACTCAACGAGGCAAGTATGTGGAGAACTACAACAGATGGTAAAATCATCAACAAAAAGGGAGCCAGAGGTGCCCAGTGGGAGGCAGGCCATTATAGGGTTAATGGAAATAGCAAAGGCACACCATTTTCATGGATAAAGTTGTCTGACAAGACAGAACCCACAAGTACCTTGAAAACTCGGTCTTTTAAATTTCTGAAGGAAACGGAGCAGTCGGCCACAGAAGCCCCACGTGTAGAGAGTAGAGAGTACAGAGGATACCAGTGCTCCAGCAGATGTCGTAGGCTTTCTCCACATCGGGGGGGGAAAAAAAACTGCCACTGTCTGGGATTTCTGCAGAAAACTATTCATGGCATGGGTGGACAAAGTGACAAGTTTGCCAACTGCACAACAGCACGCACAAAATCCACATTGTGCAGTCATTAGTAAATTGCGAGACTCAAGCCACCATACCAGCTGGGCATGAATCACATGTTCCATCACCTTGCAAACACAGCTGGTGAGAGAAATGAAGTTGTAGCTAGAAGGAAGGTGTTTGTCCTTGCCGGGCTTGGGTATGGGTATGACAGTGGCTTCATGCCAACATTTGGGAAATGTGCCCTCTGTGCCATTGTACGTATTAAGCAGAAAGTGCTTGCCCACAAGAGAAAGGTGCTGTAATATCTGAATGTGAACAGCGTCTGGCCCTGGGGCAGAGGATTGGGATGAAGTGAGTGCATGCTATAGCTTCCTCATAATAAAGGCGGTTTGCACCACTCATGATTCTGAGAAGCGAATGATATCACCTGAGCCTTCACCACTCGTTTCCGATGGAGGACGGCAGGATGATAGTGGGAGGAGCTCAAAATCTCCACAGAATGGTGGCCCAAGGTGTTGGAGAAAGCAATAGGGAGCACGATGACATTGTCTGCTAATATCAGGGCCGTAGGATGTTGGTCCACATGACAGAAGAGGAAATGGAACTGTTAATAGACCTGGTGAATGAACACCAGCTATCTTTTTTGCTATCCTGAAGAATGCAACAACACTATGCTTGCATCTATTTATAATGAATGTAATTTGCCATCATAGCATGAAGGTTAAGAACATGAAAAGCATGTCTCCGCACACAAATTGCATTTTGGCACACCTTAGTCACCAAGGAACTGGGACATAGCTTGGTAGAGAAAAGAGAAAGGAATGCAATGTTCTGTGGTGGTAAGGATAACGTTTGTAAGATATTCCACCTCGTCATCATAATTGGGGAAATCTTGTTCGTCGAAGGTTGCCAAGGAGAAGGAGAAGTAAAGCCTCTAGTCATCCTTACTAAGTTGCCATTTGGGTGTGCACAAGGGTGGGGTAGGTGTCAGCAAATGGATAGCACATGGGAAATGGTTGCTGAAGTACGTGTTAGAGAGAATGTACTACTCAAGACGATGGGCAAGCTGGGCAGTTGCGAGGAGTATGAAAATAACATGGGTGCTCTTGTGTTAAGATTCTGGGAGAACTCCAAGGGGGATGAGGCACATTAAAGTCACCTAGTAACAGAAAGAGTGGTGAGGTAGTGGCCCAATAAGCTGGAGGCAGTCTAGGCTAGTGACATCGAATGACTAAGGGTGCTACTATAATACTGGCTGATTTTACAACCTCACAGTCTAATTTCAGATCGTATGTCTGCGTGGTTATTTTCTTCATGGAGCGAGATGTAGCAAGAACAATAATGTAAGTGCCAGATGGTAGAACACAGGATTTGCGATTAGCCAGTCACTTGTGGGCAACCGGGTAAGGTCAGACTGTCAAGCAGCCTAGAGTACATAACGCCACGGCAAGAATTCAGAGTCCTACGGACCTCAACATGAATAGGATGGCTGTGGAGGACCAAAGCAGCAAGCAATTGTTGTGCTTGGGAATCAGAAGTCGTCTCCAAAAGCGAAGTGCCACTGCATAAATGAGAGCGGGATTTCGCAGGGCTGGCAATTGTATCTACACCTTTCTGAATTAGAAACAGATTTATCATTGCAAAGGACGTTTTCAGTATGTGAAACCACAAGGAACTGTGGTGTAGCTGGGAGAGTCACTGAATTGGGAGCTTGGTTCTGTTTACGTTTGGTAGACGTGGACTACAGAGATGATGACTGGCTCATCGCAAGAAAATCCCCCATGATTGTCAGCATACCCGATGACTTCCAACTGGGTGACCCCTTCACAAGAGGACGCTCACCTTAGGTGATTGTTCACACCTCAGATCACACCTCCCGAATACCTGATGGAGGAACCAAGCAACAATTTGGGAAGGTAGCAGATCAGGCAATCACTGCTCCCTGGGCCTAGCCTGTACTGGGGGGTACATGTTAATTCTACCTGTCAACCCGGGGCTGAGAATTACGCATTACTCAGTCACCTGTTATGTATCAGACGTGTGGGCTGGCCTTCAGGAGCAGAGGGCAGAAGAAGAAAAAGAGGAGCCTCAAATACCGAAGTGGAGTAGGGATTCCAGAAGGTGAATGAAGAAAGGAAAAAGGAATGAAAAACAGTGTGATACAGTTTTTATGTCAGCTACAGATGATGTGGGACATTCTCAAAAACACCCCAGACATGTTCTCCAAGGGAGGGTAAAAAGAATAGTATGAGGGTAGACATGAAGCACAGAAGGAAAAAGTTGCTGCACAGTCTGGGGCCAGATGGGCACAAACCCATCAAAGAGCGTTGAGCCCCCTGGATGGTTGTGAGTCATGCTTAGGTAGCTCAGATGGTATGGAATTCGAATCATGGTCCGGATGTATTTTTTTTTATTTATTTATTTATTTTTTTTTTTTTTTTTTTTTTGATAGGATGTTTCATATCAGTACACACTCCACTCCAGAGTGAAAATTTCATTTGGGAAATGTGGACTTCATTCTTATCTGTTTTGTTCACTCAATTCACACACCTTCTTAATTCAAATTACAAAAATAATGATCACCTTTGAGTTTAACATACAGGGTGTCCACAAAAGAATGTCCCAGTTTCAGTGGAATATTATAATAATTTAATTTGAACAATCACAACAACCCATACACCAAACTAAAGATATATGAATCTAGTTTTTTCTTACAAATGTCCAATATGTGAACCTTTAGTTATATGGCTATGGCACACATCCAACCTAAAACTCAATCCTTCCCATGCTTTGGTTAACAAGTCTGGAGTAATGGAAGCAACAGCCTGTTCAATTCTGTGACTAAACTCTCGCAAATCCTTATGTAGGGCCAGAATATAGACGCTCCATTGGAAAAAGTCGCAGGGTGTGAAGTCAGATGATGTGGTGGCCAGTGGAAATGAGCTCTGCCATACTGACCATTACGACCAGTCCAGCAGTCAGTGACTTTGACCAGTCCAGCAGTCAGTGACTTTGAGGTCCAACCACTGTCATATAAAGAGATTCCAAAGGGGATGGACTCCCTCTTGTTGCCAAATAAAAGTTTTCACATTAACCTTCCAACTGGTGAAAGAGCCATTCTTGCAACGTACCCAGATAAGCCCTTGGTACAGTAGCTTCAGAGAAGAAAAAAGTGTGGTTCATATAGATGATGTCAGGTAAGAGTGCAGGAAAGGTATCATTTTGAGGAATCAATTTAATATAGTACAGGTTTATGAGTATGTTCTGTTTCCCAGGTATGAACATTATGGACATTTACCTTCCCACTTAGATGAAGAGTTGCCTCATCAAAGAACACCACAAATCAATAAAGTCATCTTCCCACTGCAAAGTTATAACTTACACCATAGCCATCTAACTTTAACGCATGTGCTAACTCTAACCAGTATGGAGGGAGGAGTAAATATTTTCTTGAAACCTTCCTCACTGTCGTTTATGGCAACCAAAGTTCAAGACTTGCTTTTTGATCACACTTCTTAGGACTACAAAGGTAAGATTCTCTGACACTGTCTACATCTTCTTCAGCTCAGTGAATGATCCCGCACACAAGAGATCACAATTAAACTTTAAGCTAAATGCACTTTGAACTCAAATTACAGATTCACTCTTAGCAAGCTGTAGAACACAAAGTGCTTTATGTTCAGAAGTCACCATTTTGCACATGTGGCAGTGGCACTTCATGTGGGAAAACAACAAAGTACACTGTGGGGATAAGAACCACTTCCCTGGCAAAGGGATAGGGATGGGGGTAAAAAATAAGTGTAGCCTGCAACATGTGAATTTCCAGCCTTCTTTTATCCAGTATTAGAGAATAAGAGTACTTAGCAACTTGTAACAGAGTTTACACATAATTTCAAAACTTTACAAAAATGTTTCTCTCTGACAACACCTACAAAACATTGGAATGAAAAATGTTTCTCGCTTACTACTTTTCTGCTGTTCAGGCAGTAAAAGTAATGCATGAGGCATAATTTATTACCTCTTAACTACTAACAGTATTCATGAAACAATTTGCAGACAGCATGCACAAATACCACTGAATTTAACTGCAAAATTATATCAGAATACGGCACACAGTTAACGAGATATGATGTCACAAACAAGTACACGGCCAGACGCTGTGTGGTGCTAGCATGGGTGTACAGCTGTAAATAAATACCTGGGCCACACTTGGATCCACCGCTAGTTTACATAGGGGACGTGTTGGGTTCTCTCACTCACTTTTGCCACTTGCAGTGCCTTCTAGCGTCATCTTACAAACTGAGCAGGTGCCCCTGTCCAGTATAAGCTGGTTCCTATCATGAACTTTACAACTGTATTTGTGAGCACCTACCTGCCTCTTTGTTCATTGTATGCAGGAATCGCTGAGGGACCCAGTGAGTGGATGTGACAGTTACCTTGGTGAATCTGCAGCAAGCTGATGTATGTATCAGCGTGCTAAGTGCTACAGTGAGTGGAATGGATTGTATCTTATCATGTACTAGAATGGCAGTTAGCCTGAACATACCATAGCGAACAGATTTATGTCTTGGCCAGCGGAGCTCTTCAGTGGGCAGGCTTGTACAATTTGTGCAGTATTATGAGAGTAAACATTTTTATGTCAACGGTTATGTTCTTGTAATTAATTTGAGTGGAATAAAGAGAGGGCAGTGAGTCCTCTCATACTGTACTCATACAGCACACTCAAAAGGTAAATGGACCAATGCAAGACCAGATGCTAGCAAGTGCAGATCCTATGTTTTTTGGTCCTCTGATCTGGATGCAGTGAAACACACACAATAGTTATGATCGCACATGTGTGCGTGTTTGTTCTGATATTTGTGAATGAGTAAAAACTAAGAAATTAAGTACATCTGAGTTGCATGTGTTCTCAGTTTCATTTGTCTGCCAAGCTTTCTAAGACCTATCAGGGACTTTGGGAACAACAGCATTAACACCAGTGTTCAGAGGCATTTTTTTGCAGATAATGTTAATGTGTCTTTAACTCCGAATACAAGGAATGCAGACACAGACAGTGACAATCATCATTCCCTGTGAAATTACCTGCTTCTGTCAAAACTCCGCCAGAGTGGACGGTCCAACCACCTTCTGTGGCGTCCCCTCCCACTGCTGCTAAGACACCAACATGAGACTGCACAGCCAGCCAACTCCAGCTGCCAGTGTCCGTGATCTTACTGTTGTTCCATTTCACATGACTGCATATTAGTAAGGGCAATTCCCTTTGCCCTTCACCTATTTCCACATATAGATTCAGGAGGAGAAATATGATCAAAGAGACGAGATACCATGCATGAATGGGAAGAAACAAACTGTTCTTACAATGTTTATGGCATCTAGGCCTTGATTGAGATGAATTTCTTCCATACAGTCTGATTGATGAAGTGAGTTATCCATATGTGCAATTATCTTCCCAAAATGGTATTTTTATTGGCAGGAAAATTATTCCTTGCCCTCAATACATTAAATATAAAAATTCGTGTTTTTGTGATGCTGCACGGTTGGCATTGCTGCTTTTTTTGTATCAGATGTGATTTTCGCAATAACAATGTTGTAGTCTCACTGGCTCCAGCCAAATGACATATAATCCCTGTCAAACAACCCAAAAGTGAGTGGACGTGGCAATTACCTGTGAGAATATGTAGGGAGCACCTGCTTCTCAACCAGACAAGCACAGCATTCATTGTATCTTGCTCAGAATTAGAATAAGAGCTCCTTGGGAGACTCTGCAGTGAGCAGATGTATGTCTCATCCTGCAAGGGCTCCAGTGAGTGGAATGGATTGTATTTTGTCATGTGCTAGAATAACGGTCAGCCTGGAGGCATCATAGCATGTCGACCAGCCAAGCACTGCAACAGGTAGGCTTATACTGTTTATAAAGTATTACAAGAAAAATCATATTTTTATGACAAAGGTTGTGTTCTTGCAAATTCATTTGAGTGGAAAAAAGGGAGTGCAGTAAGTCCTCTTGTACCATCCACTCACAAGGCAAATATGCCAACGTAAGACCACAGGCCTGCTAGTGATTGTGTATAGGATCTTACAAGATTGGCCCTCTTTTTATTTCTTCCAACTCATAGGATTTGAAGGTCAGGGGCCAAACATAAATTTTGTAAGACAGTACGACACAATTCTCAAATAACTCTATAAACTGGCTTAGAAGATTGGAAGATTTCTAAACTCAGTTGCACACAAAACAGTTCCTATTCATGTGTGTATTTGTATGTGTAATGAACTGCTTCAGTAACTGTAAAGTCACTGACTCAGATCTCAATAAGAACAACTTTATTTTATTTATATATTAGCCTTTTACCTGCAGCTTTGCTCACATATTGCACACGTACATACATACATTATGTGATCAAAAGTATCCAGACCCCCCCCCCCCCAAAAAAAAAACATAGGTTTTTCATATTAGGTGCATTGTGCTGCCACCTACAGCAGTTACTCCATGCCAGCGATCTCAGTAGTCATTAGACATTTTGAGAGAGGAGAATGAGGCGCTCTGCGGAACTCACGGATTTCGAATGTGAGTCAAGGTGATTAGATGTCAGCTGTGTCATATGTACGTACACGAGATTTCCACACTCCTAAACATCCCTAGGCCCACTGTTTCTGATGTGATAGTGAAGTGGAAACATGACCGGACACGTATAGCACAAAAGCATACAGGCCGATCTCGTCTGTTGACTGACAGAGACCACCGAAAGTTGAAGAGGGTTGCAATGAGTAATAGGCAGACTTCTATCCAGACCATCACACATGAATTCCAAACTGCATCAGAATCCACTGCAAGAACTACGACAGTTAGGAGGGAAGTGAGAAAACTTGAATTTCGTGTTTGAGCAGCAACTCATAAGCCACACATCAAGCTGGAAAATGGCAAACAAAGCCTCGTTTGGTATAAGGAGTGTAAACATTGGATGATTGAACAGTGGGAAAACGTTGTGTGGAGCGACGAATCATGGTACACAATGTGGTGATCTGCTGGCAGGTTGCGGGTATGGCGAATGCCCAGTGAACGTCATCTGCGAGCGTGTGTAGTGCCAACAGTAAAATTCAGAGGCGGTGAAGTTATGGTGTGGTTATGTTTTTCATTGAGGTGCTTGGAACCCTTGTTGTGTTGCATGGCACTATCATATCACAGGCCTACATTGATGTTTTAAGCACCTTCTTGCATCTCACTGTTGAAGAGCAATTTGGTGACAGTGATTGCATCTTTCAACATGATTGAGCACCTGTTCGTAATGCAGAGCCTGTGGCAGAGCGGTTACATGACAATAACATCCCTGTAATGGACTGGCCTGCACAGAGTCCTGACCTCAATCCTATAGAATACCTTTGGGACACTTTGGAACGCTGACTTCATGCCAGGCCTCACCAGCTGACATCGACACCTCTTCTCAGGGAAGCACTCCGTGAAGAATTGCCATTCCCCAAGAAATCCTTCCAGCACCAGACTGAACGTATGCCTGTGAGAGTGGAAGCTGTCACCAAGGCTAAGGGTGGGCCAACACCATATTGAATTCCAGCATTACCAATGGAGGGCGCCACGAACTTGTAAGTCATGTTCAGCCAGGTGTCCGGATACATTTCATCACATAGTGTACATACATCCCTCCCTCCAGTTCTATCTAGGTGTTGGGATGAATTACACATACATACATAAATACATACACACACACATACATGCACTCAGATTTGTGACCAGTTAATATTATGGTGGATCGTATGCAGGGCCTGATACATCAGCGGAAATGGTGTCATCAATACTGTAGGGATGGATTATGTTTACTAACCACAGGAAGTTATGGGAGTGTGGTAGTCCACATTTTTGCCACTCAATGGTGTGCATCCATCAGTGCACTGGGCCAAATACATTTCCTCTTGTTATGCTTTTGATGGAATACCCATCCTGTAGCATCATGGTGATCACTGGAAGCCTGGGTGTGCATCACCTACCATGTGATCTCAGGCCACTGAGGGTTGCATATAAAATTGATAAACAGGTCAGGGCAGCCATAATTCTTGATATATGTCAAGGCAACCTGTGTATGTTGTTACACCTGGCAAGGGCTACCAGTGTATGCAGGCAGCAGAATTACTGCTGCAGCAACATTGGCAGCATTTTCATCTTTTGCAAGTGCATCCTTAATATGTACATAGTGCTGAACATCCAAATGTCATTGATGCTGGTGTATGTGTTGGAGACATCCATTCTCAATTTTTGCATACATACCCACCAGGAATTGCAGTAACTGGTAGCAGCTTAACAGGTGGTTGGAAGATGTCATTGTGAACCAGAAAGTGTTATGCTTGGATTTCCATTGCAGTCACCCTCTTTGGACTGGTGTCTCTAGGCAACAGATCAACATGCAGGAGGCTGGAATGGTAACCATCATCTCTGTGGGGGAAAATGACGAGGTCCTGCAGACTATCATATAATTGGTAAAATTTAAATATTTGTGTAATACCTGTACTGCATCAGTGCACAATGATGTCCTGTAACTTGGTTCAAGAATCATAAAAGAAGATTGTATACGTGGAAGAAACCTGGAGATACTAGAAGGTATGAGATAGATTATATAATGGTAAGACAGAGATTTAGGAACCAGGTTTTAAATTGTAAGACATTCCCAGGGGTGGATGTGGTCTCTGACCACAATCTATTGGTTATGAACTGTAGATTAAAACTGAAGAAATTACGAAAAGGTGGGATTTTAAGGAGATGGGACCTGGATAAACTGACTAAACCAGAGGTTGCACAGAGTTACAGGGAGAGCATAAGGGAACAATTGACAGGAATGGGGGAAAGAAATACAGTAGAATAAGAATGGGTAGCTTTGAGAGATGAAGTAGTGAAGGCAGCAGAGGATCAAATAGGTAAAAAGACGAGGGCTAGTAGAAATCCATGGGTAACAGAAGAAATATTGAATTTAATTGACGAAAGGAGAAAATATAAAAATGCAGTAAATGAAGCAGGCAAAAAGGAATACAAACGTCTCAAAAGTGAGATCGGCAGGAAATGCAAAATGGCTAAGCAGGGATGGCTAGAGGACAAATGTAAGGATGTAGAGGCTTGTATCACTAGGGGTAAGACACTGCCTAGAGGAAAATTAAACAGAACTTTGGAGAAACGAGAGTCACTTGTATGAATATCAAGAGCTCAGATGGAAACCCAGTTATAAGCAAAGAAGGGAAAGCAGAAAGGTGGAAGGAGTATATAGAGGGTCCATACAAGGGCAATGTACTTGAGGACAATATTATGGAAATGGAAGAGGATGTAGATGAAGATGATACGATACTACGTGAAGAGTTTGACTGAGCACTGAAAGACCTGAGTCGAAACAAGGCCCCGGGAGTAGACAACATTCCATTAGACCTAATGACGGCCTTGGGAAAGCCAGTCCTGACTAAACTCTACCATCTGATGAGCAAGATGTATTAGACAGGCAAAATACCCTCAGACTGCAAGACGAATATAACAACTCCAATCCCAAAGAAAGCACGTGTTGACGGGTGTGAAAATTACCGAACTATCAGTTTAATAAGTAAAGGATACAAAATACTAACACAAATTTTTTACAGACGAATGGAAAAACTGGTAAAGCCGACCTTGGGGGAAATCAGTTTGGATTCCGTAGAAACGTTGGAACATGTGTGGCAATACTGACCCTACGACTTCTCTTTGAAAATAGCTTAAGGAAAGGCAAACCTACATTTCTAGCATTTGTAGACTTAGAGAAAGCTTTAGACAATGTCAACTGGAATACTCTCTTTCAAATTCTGAAGGTGACAGGGGTAAAATACAGGGAGCAAAAGGCTATTTACAATTTGTACAGAAACCAGATGGCAGTTATAAGAGTCGAGGGGCATGAAAGGGAAGCAGTGGTTGGGAAGGGAGTGGGACAGGGTTGTAGCCTATCCCCAATGTTATTCAATCTGTATATTGAGCAAGCTGTAAAGGAAACAAAAGCAAAATTCGGAGTAGGTATTAAAATCCATGGAGAAGAAATAAAAACTTTCAGGTTCGCCGATGACATTGTAATTCTGTCAGAGACAGCAAAGGACTTGGAAGAGCAGTTGAACGGAATGGACAGTGTCTTGCAAGGAGGATATAAGATGAACATCAACAGAAGCAAAACAAGGATAATGGAATGTAGTTGAATTAAGTCAGGTGATGCTGAGAGAATTAGATTAGGAAATGAAACTTTTAAAATAGTAAAGGAGTTTTGCTATTTGGGGAGCAAAATAATTGATGATGGTCAAAGTAGAGAGGATATAAAATGTAGACTGGCAATGGCAAGGAAAGCTTTTCTGAAGAAGAGAAATTTGTTAACATTGAGTATAGATTTAAGTGTCAGGAAGTCGTTTCTGAAAGTACTTGTATGGAGTTAGCCATGTATGGAAGTGAAACATGGACAATAAATACTTTGGACAAGAAGAGAACAGAAGCTTTCAAAATGTGGTGCTACAGAAGAATGCTGAAGATTAGATGGGTACATCACATAACTAATGAGGAGATATTGAATAGAATTGGGGAGAAGAGGAGTTCGTGGCACAACTTGACCAGAAGAAGGGATCGGTTGGTAGGACATGTTCTGAGGCATCAAGAGATCACAAATTTAGCATTGGAGGGCAGCGTGGAGGGCAAAAATCATAGAGGGAGACCGAGAGATGAATACACTAAACATATTCAGAATGATGTAGGTTGCAGTAAGTACTGGGACATGAAGAAGCTTGCACAGGATAGAGTAGCCTGTAGAGCTGCATCAAACCAGTCTCGGGACTGAAGACCACAACAACAACAACAACTACTAATCTGTTGTTGTCACTTGGCATAAGTTCTATGATGGTTTTAAATTGTGCAGTTTACTGTGTGAGCATTTTTTGTAATGTAATAATGGCATGTAGGGGTGTGGTGTGCCTTTGCCTGACTTGTCTCACACTGTAACAGGGGCCTGTGCTCATGAGTTGGAGGTGTACATCTCAGCCACTGAAGTCTTGTAGCACAGTTGTCAGCTGAGTCAATTGCTCTGCATGTGGCTGCAGTTGATTGCATCCATACCAACGTGGGGCACACTCAGGTGTAATCGTTTGCTGTCATGTACTGATGGTCATCGCCTCAAAGATGACACACTGTTGTCCGTAGAAGATCGAGAACTTGGGGAGGAGGGGGGTAGGGGGGAGGGGGGGGGGGCAACTGTATGCAGCTGGTTGCCTATCTGATTGCAGATAAAGACGTCACATGTAGGCTGCCCAGTCGACTACATTGATAATACAGGTTGATGCCATTCCCTCACAACAAACCTGTTATGCAGAGCGCCCTATATTATATGGGCTACGTTGCATGTCTGTATCTTCGTGAATATTGTAGATAACTGCCCCTCCCCCCCCCCCCCCCCCCCCCCACACACACACACACGTTGGCCCCCTTGGGACAAGGAGTTCATGTGCCAAACCTGGTCCACAGTGGTTCAAGGACCTAGGAGTTGATCTCTTATGTAAAGACTAGCTGATAAACCTATCTTTGCCCATGTATTCATTTTTCCAATTTTCCATCAGAAATGGAAACAAAAAATGACTTGTGTTTGAAAAAGGTGGTTTCTGTGATATAATTATGCAAGAGCAAGTTCACAACTCCACTACATCAGGAATTCAGGACCACATTTAATAAGGTTCCACCTACCTGACAGCATATTAATGAGTAGCTACAGAAGTTGAAGGAAACAGGATGTTTTTGTAAAGGCAGACGAATCAGAGCATCTGTGACAGACACTTATGTGGGCACAATGGGGCAAGTGAGAGCTACATTGGACCACAGACTGGACGAGTGTCATGTGACTAACAGTTCAGGCATCAAACATTTGTACACATGACACAGAAAACTTCAACTGTTTTTTTTTTTTCTATACATATAATTATATAATACCCTATGCCAATAGAAGCATTTTTACAATCACTTGAAATTGTCTAAATCGTTTTGAATAACCCTGTATAATAGGAAAAAATAAGCATGGGACTGTATAATGGAAAAGAATAAGCATGGGAGAAACAATTCTTCTAATGGCTTAATGTCCACAGCAGAGCAAAGCACAGCAATTTCTTCTTTGCAGTCGGTTTTAACAGAACATCTGAAAAATATATATACTCTAATTACTTAGGAAAATTTATTAGCACATCCTCTAAAAATCTGAAGTAAGGTTGTTGGCACTGGCCAAATCTAATCTGCAACTGTCTTTTTGTTAAGCCTGTCCGCAACTCAACGTGTCATCTTTACAGTGAGTAGCAATCTATCTTTTCCTGATACTGCTGATACAAGAGATGTCTCTAATCCAATAACTCTAGTATAATTTAAACATCTCAACTTCCATGCCATCACTGAAAATAATTATTATATGTTATTTACTGATACAGTGTCAATATGTTTTATGAACAGCATAATGACAGTTCTGAGAGTCTTAAGACAAATAAAATACCATAAATTGAGTTAAAAATATAATTTTTCTTGCAGAACCAATGAATAAATGGACTTTACTGATTTCTCCAGATACTTTGTAAAAAAAAAAGCATGAAACTGTTCATCTTAAACTTACCAACATAAAATTCAGGTATGTCAATATTATTTCTACGGCTTAGCATGTCCATTCTTTCCAGCTTTTCACGAATTTGATTTCTTTTCTTCATATCAGGATCTGGCAGAAATTCTGGGTATATCAATCTATAGTCCACACCTTCCCCAGAGCGACCTTCTAACGACTCTCTGCCTGTTGTGACAGGTTTTTCTGATTTCAAGACATCCTGAATCACTGTCACTCCAGACCGCTTTTGTTGCTGTTGAGCACCTGTGACTGTCCCATAGTCTTCATGAGTTATATGCACCAATATAAATATAAATATAAATGAAGAAAAACACAGAACACAGTAGTATTATATTTACTAGTAACTGTTTTATATATTTGGTAAAAAGTGAAACATCGTAATGCAACAAAATAGTGTCACTCCAAAATGTGACACACACACACACACACACACACACACACACACACCTCGGCTCTCAGAATGTGTGTATCATTACATTAAACAAATCTGAATTCAGTATGTGGCAGTTCGAGTCAAAATTTGCATGGGCTTGTTGTGCAGTATATATTATTCTATTCTACTGGGTACATTTGTCCCACTAGTGTTTTATTTTATTTTATTTTATTTTAATTGCCATGTAGAATTTCCATAGCAGCTTTAAAAACACACAAGCAAGATAACTGATGAGTTAACACGAATCAGATGATGGATCACTGACAGTGATAAAGCTGCAGAAATTAGAGGTCTATCATAGTCCCATCACTCTTATCTTTCCCAAACATTTATATCAATATATACTGTGGTGCAGACAAAGATTTTATCCAAAGTAGCTAATAATGGCTAAATATTCTCAAAAATAAGAATCGACAGAAATTAACCACACTTACAAGAACCATATCCAGCTACTGTACTTATCATGCTATAGCCTGAAACTTTCAGACAGATTAAAAATGTCTGGTACACGGAATAAAATCCGCAGCTTGTTGTCTCGCAGTAACATTCTCACTTCCTGAGCATGGAGTTCCAAGTTCAATTCCCAGCGGGGGTCAGGGATTTTCACCTGCCCCGAGATGACTGTGTATTGTTGTAGCATCTTCATCATCATCGTTCATCCCCATTATGGTCAGAGGAAGGCAACAGCAAACCACCTCCATTAGGACCTTGCGTAGTACGGCGGTGCGGGTCTCCTGTGTCGTTCCCTGATGCTCTGTCAAGAACCACGGGACTTCATTTCCAAACGGAATCAAACCTACACCTTTATCTTTTAACAGTCGATGCTTTCATTGGATGAGACAGCTTTGAACCACGATGTAACTGTGTTCCCTGTTGTGATGCCATTCTGCCACAGTATCTTTGAAATGGATTGTGTTGGTTGGTTGGTTAGTTGGTTTAAAGAAAGACAAGCGACCAAACTACTACGTCATCAGTCCCTTGTTCCTAGTAAAACAATGCCACAAGGGTAAGAATAAAAACAGACGAAGCATATAACACAAAACGAAAAGAAAGGAAAAGCCACAAGAACGAAGGGAAGGCAACAAATACTAAAAGGAACAAAAGAGTACAAGAAAACAAGAGAGAGACGCTAGAAACAGAAGGAGTAGAACATGAAAGCAGATTACAGTGACTGGCCAACCACGAGAATGAAAAGGGCCAGCCACTCTGCAACATATTAAAACCTCCACCCCAAAAGCATTAGGGTGGAGGACACAGAGGGACAAAGGACATGCGCTGAAACCAACACAAAAGTATAAAACTCACTCTCGTGGATAAAACGTAAAACTAAAGCTGCTGTGGAGGCATTGTCGCCCAACACTGAAGGCAGGGTGCTGGGAAAGTTAAAAGTCTGCCGTAGAGTGGCTAAAAGTGGCCAGTCCAGCAAGAGGTGGACAACTGTCATTTGGGAGCCACAGCGACACTGGGGTGGGTCCTCGCGACGGAGTAGGTAACCATGCATTAGCCACATATGGCCAACGTGGAGCTGGCAGAGGACAACCGATTCCCTGCGAGAGGCCTGTATGGAAGACTTCCTCACATTCATAGTCTCCTTAATGACATGCAGATTGTTGTGTGTGCTGTTACGCCATTCCGTCTCCCAAAGCCAGAAAACTCTGTAGTGTAAGAAAGTACGCAGGTCAGCTTCAGAGATGCCTATCTCAAGAAGCAGTTTCCGCGTCGCCTGTTTGGCCAGCCTGTCACCAAGTTCATTGCAGAGGGTTCCGACGTGTTCTGGGGTACACACAAACACCAGAGTGGCGGGACTATTCCAGGGCATAGATGGACTCCTGAATGGACGCTACCAGAGGGTGGTGTGGGTAGCATTGGTCAATAGCTTGTAGGCTGCTTAATGAGTCAGTACACAGGAGAAATGACTCGTCAGGGCATGAGCGGATGTACTGAAGAGTACAAGATATGGCTGTCGGCTCTGCGGTGAAAATACTGCAGCCAACTGGAAAGGAGTGCTGCTCAACATGTCCTCCATGAACATATGCGAAGACAACGTGACTATCAGCCATTGAGCCATCGGTGTAAACCACTTCAGAGTCCCAGAACACGTCAAGAATCGAGAGGAAGTGACAGCGGAGAGCGGCGGGTTAAACAAAGTCCTTAGGGCCATTCAAAACGTCCAGACGAAGCTGCAGCCGAGGCGTACACCATGGAGGCATATGTGAACAGACGGCAAGTAGAAGTGGTAAAGGGAAGAACTCCAGCTCAGAGAGAAGGAACCGAATGTGAACCACAATCGTTAGCCATGATCTGAGCCACGAATGTGGGAGATGGACTGCCGTGGGCGGGAAAAGGAGATGGTAATTCGGATGCTCAGGGGAACTATGAATGTGTGCAACGTAACTGGTGAGCAGTTGCGAACATCTGATCTGCAGTGTGTATTGTAATTAACTGTCAGAGATAAGATTTATCTCATGTGAAAAGTACGATGCCCACAGTAAAGAGTTAAGCTAATTTCATTATGTTGCCATAAAATGTGTTTAATTTATTTAATTATGAATATTTTCTTTTATGA
Organism: Schistocerca gregaria; assembly: GCF_023897955.1. Taxonomy (NCBI): domain Eukaryota; kingdom Metazoa; phylum Arthropoda; class Insecta; order Orthoptera; family Acrididae; genus Schistocerca; species Schistocerca gregaria. The sequence goes on from NC_064920.1 coordinate 71,617,074, forward strand.
TAAATAATTAATTCGTTTAAGATGTTAAATGCTGTATATTTATATATATATTCATTTATATGCATCTTTGGAGTTTATTAAGGTCAGTAGACCAAAGAATCTAGAATGCAGGAATGTCTGCAACTTCCGGGCACATGTTGGCTTGCCCGCCACTTCTTTGTCGGTATTGGAGGGAGATGGGCGTGTTTATGTGACCAGTACAGTATAATGCATTTCGAGTATCAATGTTCATAGTGAAAATGATGTAGTTACTAAACAAAAAGTACGAATAAATATAATTTTAGCAGAAAGTACTTCAGATCCGGTAGTGTTTATTTCAAACAGGAAGAAAACCCAGGCCATGCTTGTTGGAATGATTATTTTGCAGACAAAACTTCAAGGACCCCTAAACAAGCGAGATCTGCAGTGTGTAATCTTTCAGCAGCTACCAATAAATAAGTCTTGCTGAAATTGTGCTGGAACTACTCATATTATTCTTAATTGCAAACACGTGGTGAGAGTGTGGTCCTACCACAATATACCGCGTAAGATTCCACAATTTTTCAATTACCTAAGAAACGAGATTGAACAGTACAATATGGTGGCGTCATCCGGGATTACTGAAAACATTACCGAAGTAAATTACCACCGATATTGCGAAGAAAACGACAGAATTCGTACATCATGGATGAAAATGTTCAAGGAAGTCGTATGCTGATACCTTCAAGACAAAGGATGTTGTATGCTGATAGCTTCTAGACAACGGAATGCAGTTACTGGAGCAAGAATAACGGCACAACAAGTCAAGAAAGAAGAAAAAAGTGTAAAGTGTTGTGCAACAAAAAAAAAGCAATATTCATATAAGTGTAGTATTTCAGTGTTATGAATTCCATCACGCACCAATCAACAAAGATGTTATAAGATAAGAAAATCAGTAAACTGTGAGTAACATAATTTAGTGTCCTTTAGAAAAGAAAAAAATTATTGCATTTTGTTTATTCCTGTGTAAAAAGATGACTATTGTAAAAGAGGAAAGTATTGACGACGGTGTCGCCAACGTTAGTACTGATCTAATTTTATCATATGAAAGTGAATGCAACAGTAATAGTCCAGATCCTGTAGACAAAGTTGAAACTCCTACGGAAAGACAGGATGAAGTTAAAGACATATTATCACCAATAATGAATTATATGGAGGGAAAATTTAAAGCAATTGATGACAGTAATAGACAAAATGGGCAGTGGTTAGGAAATATTAAAGACAGACTTGATGCTAATGAGATTTGTTTGGAACAAAACAACGCTGCTCAGTTAGACCAGAATCTTAAGCTTATCAGCGGTAGATTTGAAAAACAGTTCAAAGAATATGAAAAGAAAAATGACGATCACTTTCAAAAAGTAGAAGCAAAAATTTCCAGTTTGAGTTGTAATATGGTTAAGATCACGGGTAAGATCAATTATGTCTTGAGAAAAGTTAAAAATGTAGATGCAAAAGTAAAAAAAACCTGAAAACTGAAGTTAGTACAGGTAGAGAGAAAGTCTGTAATGCGTTTAAAGTTATACATTCAGATATCAAACATGTAGAAGAAACAGTATCTGATCGTATTTCTATTGTAGACGATAAAGTTGTTGAAGTAGAAAGCAAATTTGAACAAAAGATAGGAATTATTACTGAAAAAAATAGATGTAAATAACCAGATAAGCAAAAATGAAGCCAAGAGTTTAGAAAGTAGTATTAATGACATCACTAAGAAACTTGAAAGTGTTAGTAGCAATATGGTCACCAATTGTTTGCCGAACAATATTGGCGCTTTGTGGTGCAACATTCCAGTAAAAAACTTTTCAGATGAGAGCAGTATGCATCCGGTAGATTTCCTGCAGCATTGCAATGATAATTTTTTTCCAATTATGAATGATAATTTGAAAATTAAATTTGTGAAGAGATTTCTAGAAGGTGAAGCATTGTCATGGACTAATCATTATTGTACGGAGGGAATGGCTTTTGCTGAGTTTGAGGAGAGGTTCTTAAGTAAATTCTGGTCAGAACAGAACAAGCAAGAATAAAAAGCGAATTCTTGAATGGACCTGTTTACAGTCATGAGTTTGGTAGCATGAAGCGATTTTGCAGAAATCAGTTAAGGAAACTCACTCACCTAAGCAAACCTTTTGATGAACTTACTCAAATCGATGCACTTAAAAGGAGGCTACCGCATGCACTACAGTGGGAGTTAGCTTACGGTCCAGATGACACAATAGATCAGTTTTTGGTATATGTTGACAAACTAGACAGAATTATTGAGAAAACGGGTAAACCACCACACCATAGTCAAAACCATTTTCAAAAGACAGGGCATACAAATTGGGGAAACACACAACACAATAAAAAGGAACCACACAATTTTGGAAGTAGCGATTCTCATCAGAGAAATCACCAGTACAACTTCAAGGAATCACAAGGACACAATTTCCATTACAAGGGTCAATATGGAAATAATCACAATCAATTTGATAACAGACACTTTGGAAATAAACCAAAGGAGTGGGATAGTCATAATGGTACGGGGAGAACTGAACAGGAGTTTAAAAAACTGAATAGGGCTCCATTGGCCATCCGTAAGGTAGGAGCTACTTATACACAAATGGAAAGGGCCAACCCAAACTGTCAGACCAAACAGAAAGATACCAGTGACATAATGAGTAATTATTTTAAAGAGGAGTGTTATCCCATTAATGTAGTATCTGTTACAAATAAATATGACATACAAATAAACCAGAAACAAAAGGTACATTATTTAAAGACACTGATTGCTTAGAAAACTGTGAAGAATTAAACTTAGATTCATTCCATGAGTGGGCTGAGAGTGGCACCTTGCTGGAAAATAGTTGTTCAAATGATGAAAGTGTACTAGGAATTAGAGAACTTATGGAAAAGTCTGGTGGGCTAGGAATGAAAAGAGCACCTAGTAAAGATTATTTAAATGTGTATCTGCATACTGAAGGTAAGGGTGCAGAGAATCAAGAGGGAGGATAGTAATGAAATTAGCAGGGTACACATGAACACCGTTGACAATTTGAATGATAAGGATGCCAGAATTTTAGTCAGTGAGTTATTTGATCTTAATACATGTAAGAAAAGTGAGAAGGAATTGACAGCAGGTAATCTTAACAGCATTAGTAGAGTAGATGATGAAATGTCAGATAGTGAGCAATTTTTGTTTAACTTATGATTTAACAGTAGTGCCATTAAGGATGATGAAAATTTCAGAAAGGTAACACTTGATATATGTGAAACTTTGTATCCAGAATGGTGGCATAGAATTAAGTATCACATTGCACAAATGTTAAGAGATAAATATAAAGGAGAGACACATAATAGCACAAATGAATGTAGTTGGATTAGTGAAATATTCAGGAATAGTAATCAGGCCAAAGAAAACGCAATTAGGGTAATAACAGCATATAACCCTGGTAGTAATGACACAGGTAAGGACACTGGAAAGGGATATGGATTCAGTGAAATTGAAGACGACTTATTACATGAGAATATTAACAAAAAATTTGACTTTGATGTAAGCAGTCTGTTTATTGATGTACAGATAGGATCATGGAAAGGAAAGTGTTTAGTTTACTGATGTACAGATAGGATCATGGAAAGGAAAGTGTTTAGTGGATATTAGAATCATTAAGTAAAAAACTGAAAACTAATAAGGTTTATGTTGAGTTACCTGTAGTAGGAATTTAAAAAAAGAGGTGCTACCGCGAAGCACAGTAAAGCAATAAGGAGTCAGGCTTTCATTACTTTTGAAATTGAAGGAGTATCATGGTCACTTGGGTGTCTCGTCATTCCTGATCTCACAGAGGATTTTATTCTAGGCATGTCTTGTATAACAAAAGTAAGTGCAGCATTTGATTGGGCAGGACAGAAATTAATGATCAACCTTCCAAGTGTTGAAGTCATCGCTACGAAACTTCTTACATCAAATGTGTTGTGTATTAATAACATTGTGAACAGTATTGAATTTACAAAAGAAAGTAAGTACATTAAACGCCATTGCACAGATTTTGATACAGAAGAGAGAGTTTGAAAAGTTGGTAAATGAAAAAGTAGCCGAAGCTAGAGAACTAACTGAGAACCAAAAAGAAGATTTGAAATTATTTTTGTGGGAATATAGTGATGAACTTAGCAATATACCACGTAAAGTAATTTGATACCAATGTACTTTTCAGTTGAAGCCACATGAACCTTTCTTTACAAAACTGTACAGTATTCCAATCTCGAAAAGGGTAGCAGTGGAGAAAGAATTACAAAAGATGGAAGTGTGTGAAATCATTGAGAGGAGTATAAGCCCTTATAATAATCCCTTGGTCATTGTAAATAAACCTAATGGGCAAGTCAGATTAGTACTAGATTCCAGACAGTTAAACAAATGTTTATACAGAGAAACTGACCACCCAGAGAACATCGATGAGTTGTTATACAAATTTAAAAATATCCAAATTATGTCAAGCCTTGATGTAACTTCAGGTTTTCATCAAGAACCTCTTGCAATTAGTTCTAGAAAGTACACTGCTTTCTTATACATGGGAGGTGTTACCAGTATTGTGTAGTGCCTTTTGGATTAAACTCATCAGTCGCCGAATTTATAAGGGCACTAGACTATGTACTTGGCCAAGAAGTTGTGTCAGAACTAACAATTTATGTAGATGATATATTAGTGCCAAATGAAAGTTGGGAGCATCATTTGAAGTTATTAAAAAAGGTGTGTGAGAAACTCAGAAGAGGGGGGATGACATTAAAACTGGAAAAATGTAAATTTGGTGTGTCAAAACTGAAATTTTTGGGTCATGCCATTACTAAGGAAGGGATAAGTGCAGATCCTGAGAAAATAAAATCTATCGTAAACTTTCCATCTCCTAGAAACCGAAAACAATTAAAATCTTTCTACGGACTCTGTGGATTCTACCAAAAACATATACACTCCTGGAAATTGAAATAAGAACACCGTGAATTCATTGTCCCAGGAAGAGGAAACTTTATTGACACATTCCTGGGGTCAGATACATCACATGATCACACTGACAGAACCACAGGCACATAGACACAGGCAACAAAGCATGCACAATGTCGGCACTAGTACAGTGTATATCCACCTTTCGCAGCAATGCAGGCTGCTATTCTCCCATGTAGTCCTGTGGAACGGCTTGCCATGCCATTTCCACCTGGCGCCTCAGTTGGACCAGCGTTCATGCTGGACGTGCAGACCGCGTGAGACGACGCTTCATCCAGTCCCAAACATGCTCAATGGGGGACAGATCCGGAGATCTTGCTGGCCAGGGTAGTTGACTTACACCTTCTAGAGCACGTTGGGGGGCATGGGATACATGCGGACGTGCAATGTCCTGTTGGAACAGCAAGCTCCCTTGCCGGTCTAGGAATGGTAGAATGATGGGTTCGATGACGGTTTGGATGTACCGTGCACTATTCAGTGTCCCCTCGACGATCACCAGAGGTGTACGGCCAGTGTAGATCGCTCCCCACACCATGATGCCGGGTGTTGGCCCTGTGTGCCTCGGTCGTATGCAGTCCTGATTGTGGCGCTCACCTGCACGGCGCCAAACACGCATACGACCATCATTGGCACCAAGGCAGAAGCGACTCTCATCGCTGAAGACAACACGTCTCCATTCGTCCCTCCATTCACGCCTGTCGCGACACCACTGGAGGCGGGCTGCACGATGTTGGGGCGTGAGCGGAAGACGGCCTAACGGTGTGCGGGACCGTAGTCCAGCTTCATGGAGATGGTTGCGAATGGTCCTCGCCGATACCCCAGGAGCAACAGTGTCCCTAATTTGCTGGGAAGTGGCGGTGCGGTCCCCTACGGCACTGCGTAGGATCCTACTGTCTTGGCGTGCATCCGTGCGTCGCTGCGGTCCGGTCCCAGGTCAATGGGCACGTGGACCTTCCGCCGACCACTGACGACAACATCGATGTACTGTGGAGACCTCACGCCCCACGTGTTGAGCAATTCGATGGTACGTCCACCCGGCCTCCCGCATGGCCACTATACGCCCTCGCTCAAAGTCCGTCAACTGCACATACTGTTCACGTCCACACTGTCGCGGCATGCTACCAATGTTAAAGACTGCGATGGAGCTCCGTATGCCACGGCAAACTGGCTGACACTGACGGCGGCGGTGCACAAATGCTGCGCAGCTAGCGCCATTCAACGGCCAACACCGCGGCTCCTGGTGTGTCCGCTGTGCCGTGCGTGTGATCATTGCTTGTACAGCCCTCTCGCAGTGTCCGGAGCAAGTATGGTGGGTCTGACACACCGGTGTCAATGTGTTCTTTTTACCATTTCCAGGAGTGTAAATGGACACTGCCTTAATGTAACATGTTTAAGCAACTTACTTAGAAAAAATGCTACATCAAATTGGTCTGAAGAGTGTCAGAAAGCATTCGATAAAATTAAGAATGAACTTTTACACAGACCAGATTTTAGTTTGCCATCTTGTCTTCACACTGACAGTAGTGATTATGGACTAGGAGCAGAACTATTTCAAGAGAAAGTTGTGAATGGAAAAAAATCTTCATTGTACAATTGCATTTGCCAGCAGAATGCTACTTAAACATGAGAACTTACACAGTCACAGAAAAGAATTACTCGCAGTACACTGGGCATTTACAAAATTTAAAACATACAAAGCTTTAAGTTACTTGTGGGAGTGTAGACCGTATCACAGTAGATTAACCAGGTGGGCAATGTTCATGCAACAGTTTGACTACGAAATTGTGTATATTAAGAGGTCAGAAAATGCAGTAGCTGATGCTTTATCCAGGTTACTAGTAGGAGGAGATCAGGAAATGTTTGATCAAGAGGAAGAAAAGGAATTTAAAATAGGATACATGAAGGGAATACAAGATGAAAAGCTCATAAGGACACTTTGCAATAACATCAGGAGGAGACAAAATAACGATCCTAATTGGAAATTAGTTAAGGTCTGTTTAGGCAAAAGAGGGTATGATAAACTTGACAAATACTATAAGGTCTTTAAGGGAACACTCTTTTGAAGAACAGATGTGGACTCTGACAATTGGAAGCTATGTTGGCCAGAGTGTGAAGCAGACAAGTTAATAAAGTACACCCATGAGAGTTATGGTCACTGTGGAATACAGAAATGTGTAAAAAAGTTACAAGAAAATATCTACTTTTATAACATGATAAAGAAGGTGAGGTACGAAATATCAACATGCGACAAATGCCGAAGAGTAAAAGTAAGCAACAGAACATGTTAGGGAGAAATGCAGAACATCATTCCAGATAAGCCATTAGATTTAGTAGCTGTAGACTTTTATGGTCCTTTACCTAAAAGCAAAGGTGGCCATTGTTTTATATTCGTCATGGTTGATGTATTTTCAAAACTAATTAAACTTTATTATGCTCAAAAAGCTACAAGTAAAGAGATCATTACAAAGATTGAGAGAAATTACTTCAAGAGTGTAGGTAAACCTAAAGCTATACTATCTGATAATGGTTCACAATTCGTTTCAAAAACTGGAAAGCATTCATGGAAAAAACTAACACAAAACACATCTTGATATCCGTGTACAACCCATCTTCAAACCCAGCAGATAGGTACATGAGAGAAACAGGGAGACTTTGTAGGACGTATTGTAGTCACAAACACCCTAGTTGGTCCGACCATGTAAACAACTTCGAGGATATCATGAACAGCTTGCAGCATAGCTCTACTGGGTTTTCACCGTATGAAACTATGTTTCATCTCAGACCAGTGAATCTTATTTCTGAATTAATAGACTTTCCACAATGTAGCTTAATATCAATGAAAGAACGTGAAGAGATTGTAAAGAAAACCATGAAGAGACTAGATGAAGCTAGGAAAAACAGACATGATAGGAAAATAAAGGCTGCCACATTCGGAGTAAGTGACCATGTCTTAGTGAAATCCCACGAATGTAAATGATGATGTATCTAGATTGATTGTCACTTAATTCTATTATAAAATTAAATTTAATGATCCCAATGTGCTTGTTTAAGTAATTGTACAGAATTTAATGAATTGCAAAATATGCAAACTTGATAAATGAGGGATTTTATTTTACTGATGGTGCTAAGAGACAAGACATGTCACCCTCTCCCACAGTTTGAGAATAGCAAATCTCATAATTTTTGAAATCTTGTTCCTTCACTTAAATAGACCATAATGCCTATAAAAATGTTCTATACTTAATCGACTATATTTTCTTGTATATTCAAGTGTGCTTTTGTTTTACATCATGCTCACCATGATAACTGTTCTGTTTTTTTTGTTTGTTTTTTTTTCCCCCCAGCTGTGTTGATAACACAACACAGATACTTTATGTTGGCTTATTTTGCCTCTTAATTTTGATATCGCATAATTTACAAGGCTAATGAGAGAATAGTATTGTTGAACTGAAATACTTTTGCAACCTCAGTGATGATATAGGAGTTAGTGATATGTCTATTCTAGTTTTATTTTATAGTAAATTTATGGGCAACAAACCGATATGTGTATTTATGTAATTTACGTAGTGGGACAAAGGAGGAAGTCAACGGGTGATGTAAGAATAAACAGTTTACTAGAGTTGTGATAAAAAGTTGTATACTAGCCAAGACAGTGATGCAATTTCTGTATCGGACTGACAAGTGGACCAGGGCACACTTGTAAGTCCTGGTGGGCTATTGTAATGTAATTAACTGTCGGAGGTAAGGTTTATCTCATGTGAAAAGTACGATGCCCACAGTAAAGAGTTAAGCTAATTTCATCATGTTGCCATAAAATGTGTTTAATTTATTTAATTATGAGTATTTTCTTTTATGATAAATAATGGATTCGTTTAAGATGTTAAATGCTGTATATTTATATATATTCATTTATATGCATCTTTGGAGTTTATTAAAGTCAGTAGACCAAAGAATCTAGAGTGCAGGAATGTCTGCAACTTCCGGGCACATGTTGGCTTGCCCGCCACTTCTTTGTCGGTATTGGAGGGAGATGGGCGTGTTTATGTGACCAGTACAGTATAATGCATTTCGAGTATCAATGTTCATAGTGAAAACGATGTAGTTACTAAACAAAAAGTACGAATAAATATAATTTTAGCAGAAAGTACTTCAGATCCGGTAGTGTTTATTTCAAACAGGAAGAAAACCCAGGCCATGCTTGTTGGAATGATTATTTTGCAGACAAAACTTCGAGGACCCCTAGACAAACGAGATCCGCAGTGTGTAATCTTTCAGGAGCTACCAATAAATAAGTCTTGCTGAAATTGTGCTGGAACTACTCGTATTATTCTTAATTGCAAACACGTGGTGAGAGTGTGGTCCTACCACAATATACCACATAAGATTCCACAATTTTTCAGTTACCTAAGAAACGAGATTGGTAACAACCAGCACAAGTGGAGGGACACAAGCCTCCACCAGTATGCCGGTCACCGGACTCGTCCTAAAAGCTCCTGTCGGTAATCGAACCCCACAGTTGTGCACAAGGTTGAGTAAATGCAGTGCTGAAGCTGCTGCTGAGCCATAACCCACACTTCCATAGTCAATTCGGGATTGGACAAGGGCTCTGTAGAGCTGCAGCAGCGTACAGCGATCTGCACACAGCGATCTGCACTCCAGTTGGTGTTGATCAAGCAAGGGAGGGCATTGAGGTGCTGCAGCACTTCTGCTTAAGCTTTGATGAGGGAGCCAAGTCAATCGAGTGACAAAAACCAGTCCTAGGGATTGATATGTCTCTACTACAGTGAGTGGATTGTCATTAAGATAAAGTGTGATTCCAGATAACAGTATGACGTCAAGAGAAGTGCATGACACACGACTTTGTGGCTGAAAACTGGAAACCATGGGTTAGAGCCCATGACTGCACCTTGTGGATGGCTCCCTGGAGGTGCTGCTCAGCAACAACAGTACTGGAGCAGCAGTGCAAAATGCAGAAGTCGTCTGCATACAGGGGTGAGATGGAGGGCCCAACAGCTGCTGCTAGACCGTTAACGGCCACTAAAAATAGAGAGACACTCAATACAAAGCCCTGCAGAACTCCATTCTCCCGGATATGGATGGAACTATGGGAGTCACCAACTTGGACATGGAAAGGACGGAGCGACAGGAAGTTTTGGATAAAAATCAGGAATGGTCCCTGGAGACCCCACTGATACAATGTGGCATGGATATGACGTCGCCAAGTCGTGTCGTATGCTTTACGTAAGTCAAAAAAAGACAGCAATCAGGTGTTGTCATTTGGAAAACACTGTTCGGATGGTAGACTCAGTGGACACAAAATTACCACTGGTAGAGCGATCCTGGCGGAAGCCGCCCTGGCATGGAGCCAGCAAGCCACGTGACTGCAGGATCCAACCCAACCGCCGACATACCACACGTTCCAGCAGCTTAAAAAGAACGTGGGTGAGACTGATGGGCTGATAGATATCAATGTCAAGCAGATTTTTACCGGGTTTGAGCACCGAAATGATGGTGCTCTCCTGCGATTACGAGGGAAAGATGCCATCACACCAGATCCGGTTGAAGAGGACAAGAAGATGTCGCTTGCAGCCAGATGAGAGATGTTTAATCATCTGGCTGTGGATGCGATCAGCCCAGGAGCTGTGTCAGCAACGTGCAAGGGCACTCAGGAGCTCCCATTCTGTAAATGTGTAGACGATGTTCCCTTCCAGCTGCTGTTTGAGTGTGCGAAAGGCTGTGAAGTAATTCTCACAGAGGCTCAAGCAAAGTGCTCGGCAATCGTGTTTGTGTCGGTACACAACTCGCCATTTATGGTAAAACCAGGGGCAGCTGTTGGGTCCTAGTACCCAAAAAGATGTTTGATCTTTGCCCAGACTTGGGAAGGTGACATGTGGCACCCAATGATGGAGATGTATCTCTCCAACACTCCTTTTTTCCGTTGTTTGATAAGGTAGTGAACACGGGCACGGAGCTATGAGGTGCTCCAGGAAAGGGTGCCGCTTATGCCACTGCAGAGCTCGCCGACGCTCCTTAATTGCTTCAGCAACTTCCAGCGACCACCAAGGAACTGCCTTATGCCTCGGGCACCCTAAAGAGTGAGGGATCGCGTTTTCTGCCGCGGAAACAATTGTGGTACTCACCTGCTCAACCATCACATCGATGTTACCATGTGGGGGAGATTCAGCGGTGACAGCAGAGGTGAAAGTTCCCCAGTCCGCCTTGTTCAAAGCCCGTCTGGGCAGGTGTCCATGGGCCTGATGCTGGGGCAGTGACAGGAAGATAGGGAAGTGGTCACTATCACATAGGTCATCATGTGCTCTCTAATGGATACATGGAAGAAGTCCTGGGATGCAAATTCATAAATCAATGGCTGGGTAACTACCATGAGCCACACTGAAATGTGTGGTGGCCCCAGTATTTAGAGGCAGAGATCAAATTGTGTCAGTAAAGTTTCGACATCTCTGCCTCGGCCAGTAAGCATGGTGTCAAGTAGGAAAGGTTTAGGGAGTTGATCAATCAGTGCAGCTAATACATTCAGGGGTACTGCACCATCTGGAGGAAGATATATATTGCAGACAGTTATTTCCTGACAGCCACAGCTCCAAGAGGGGTTTGAAGGGGCACATGTTCACCACAGACCGAGTTTAGGAGATAAACACAAACTCCACCCGACATTCAATTATAGTCGCTATGGTTCCTGTAATATCCCTTATAGCCGCAGAGAGCAGGGGTCTGCATTGCTGGGAACCAGGTTTCCTGGAGGGCAATGCAGATAGCAGGTGTAAAGCTTAACAGTTGCTGTAGCTCATTCTAACCCCCAGACCCACAAGGGGTTGGATTGAGTTAACAGAGAGCATGTTGGAGTAAGCGGGGGCACACTTTAAATAGGAGTATCCACCATCTTGATGACATCATTGGTCTAAGACGAGGTGGGGGACTGCAGTCTTTGCTATTCCCAAGTTCCCTCTTACTTTCCAGATGGCACAGAGCTTCCACAGCACACATTTATGAACTATTACTCACAGAGAAATGGGAGAAATTTACAGGTTGTACCTAAATCATTTTTCACTATAAGCATTCTCCATAAGAATGTCATAATGCATAAAGCTCTATATGCTAAAACCCCACAAAAGAAGAAGAAATGACAATACTACCTGTGAAGGCACAAATGTGATATGAGCTCCAAATTTTGTTCAGAATCCTATGCTGGCATGCTCATTACTAACTTCAGTTAGAATGAACGGGCATACACAAATTACCTACACTTGCCATATCAAAGACCTTGTTATTAAACACTTTTAGTAGCACAATGAAGGTGCCTTGTTTCTGTGTTTCATTACTTGTATCATATGGAATCCCAGTGTGTGGAATGGTTGATAGACACCAAGTTACAGAAGCACACCACCATCATACTCCACCATAAAACAGGGGTACAAAATGTTAAAGGAGTCTAGAAGGGTCATGAAGAGGATGAGTCCTAGCATCTGAGTATTTGTGATCAAAATGTGGCAGGTGCAACAGGCATTTAGCCCTACCAAATCAATCCATCAAATGTTTTGACACTTGCAGTGAACACCAACCACAGTACACAGACTACTACACAGGAGACTGAAGCATGATGCCTACAAGGTGCAGCTGCTGCATGCACTTCAACCTGATGATATAGCAGTTGAGAATCAGTTGCATCAATGATAACCCAGACTGTCCGAAAAAGGTGATGTTCACCCAAAAAGCTTGCTTTCATGTGTCCAGAAAGATAAGCTGATACAGTGTGAGAATCTGGAAGTCTGAACAACCATTAGAAGAGAAACTGTGAGTGATGGTCCAAAAATAAATGTGTGACGTGTTCTGCTTCATGAACGGATGGTGAGCCTGTTTTCTTAGCGGAGGTGTCAATAACCTCAGCTGTTAATCTGAACATGGTGGAACAGTTTGCATTCTCACAGGATGCAGAACTGCAATCTAATAGCACGTAGTAGCAAGATGATGGCCCTGCTTACTGGGCGTCAGTCACTAGGACAACACTGGACGACACATTTCCAGGTCAGTGGACTGGCGTAGGAGAATCCTTATTCTACATCTATATCTACATTTATACTCCGCAAGCCACCCAACGGTGTGTGGCAGAGGGCAAAACACCATAAACCAGACCTCAATGCAGGCCTGCGGAAACAGTGCGCCCATTTTTTTTTTGGGGTGGGGGGTGGGACTCTTCTAAGGTCACCAGTCACACACACACCCATGCCCGAGGGAGGACTCTAACCTCCACTGGGACCAGCCGCACAGTCCATGACTGCAGCACCTTAGATCGCTTGGCTGTGAGCTCTCATTAGAACAGCAACTACTGCATATTTTAATAATGATATGCTAAACCATGGACCTTGACGTTGGTGGGGAGGCTTGCGTGCCTCAGCGATACAGATAGCTATACCGTAGGTACAACCACATTGGAGGGGTATGGACAGACAAACGCGTGGTTCCTGAAGAGGGGCAGCACCCTTTTCAGTAGTTGCAACGGCAACAGTATGGATGGTTGACTGAACTGGCCTTGTAACAATAACCAAAACGGCCTTGCTGTGCTGGTACTGCAAATGGCTGAAGCAAGGGGAAACTACGGCCGTAATTTTTCCCGAGGGCATGCAGCTTTACTGTGTGATTAAATGATGATGGCATCCTCTTGGGTAAAACATTCCAGAGGTAAAATAGTCCCCTATTCGGATCTCCGGGCGGGGACTACTCAAGAGGACGTGGTTATCAGGAGAAAGAAAACTGGCGTTCTACGGATCGGAACGTGGAATGTCAGATCCCTTAATCGGGCAGGTAGGTTAGAAAATTTAAAAAGGGAAATGGATAGGTTAAAGTTAGATATAGTGGGAATTAATGAAGTTTGGTGGCAGGAGGAACAAGACTTTTGGTCAGGAGACTACAGGGTCATAAACACAAAATCAAATAGGGGTAATGCAGGAGTAGGTTTAATAATGAATAGGAAAATAGGAATGCGGGTAAGCTACTACAAACAGCATAGTGAATGCATTATTGTGGCCAAGATAGATATGAAGCCCACACCTACTACAATAGTACAAGTTTATATGCCAACTAGCTCTGCAGATGATGAGGAAATTGAAGAAATGTATGATGAAATAAAAGAAATTATTCAGATAGTGAAGGGAGACGAAAAATTAATAGTCATGGGTGACTGGAATTCGTGTGTAGGAAAAGGGAGAGAAGGAAACGTAGTAGGTGAATATGGATTGGGGCTATGAAATGAAAGAGGAAGCCACCTGGTAGAATTTTGCACAGAGCACAACTTAATCATAGCTAACACTTGGTTTAAGAATCATGAAAGAAGATTGTACACATGGAAGAACCCTGGAGATACTAAAAGGTATCAGATAGATTATATAATGGTAAGACAGAGATTTAGGAACCAGGTTTTAAATTGTAAAACATTTCCAGGGGCAGATGTGCACTCTGACCACAATCTATTGGTTATGACCTGTAGATTAAAACTGAAGAAACTGCAAAAAGGTGGGAAATTAAGGAGATGGGACCTGGATAAACTAAAAGAACCAGAGGTTGTACAGAGTTTCAGGGAGAGCATAAGGGAACAATTGACAGGAATAGGGGAAAGAAATACAGTAGAAGAAGAATGGGTAGCTCTGAGGGATCAAGTAGTGAAGGCAGCAGAGGATAAAGTAGGTAAAAAGACGAGGGCTAGTAGAAATCCTTGGGTAACAGAAGAAATATTGAATTTAATTGATGAAAGGAGAAAATAGAAAAATGCAGTAAATGAAGCAGGCAAAAAGGAATACAAACGTCTCATAAATGACATCGACAGGAAGTGCAAGCAGGAATGGCTAGAGGACAAATGTAAGGATGTAGAGGCTTATCTCACTAGGGGTAAGATAGATACTGCGTATAGGAAAATTAAAGAGACCTTTGGAGAAAAGAGAACGACTTGTATGAATATCAAGAGCTCAGATGGAAACCCAGTTCTAAGCAAAGAAGGGAAAGCAGGAAGGTGGAAGGAGTATATAGAGGGTCCATACAAGGGTGATGTACTTGCGGACAATATTATGGAAATGGAAGAGGATGTAGGTGAAATGGCAGATACGGTACTGCATGAAGAGTTTGACAGAACACTGAAAGACCTGAGTCGAAACAAGGCCCCCGGAGTAGACAACATACCATTGGAACTACTGACGGCCTTGGGAGAGCAAGTCCTGACAAAACTCTACCATCTGGTGAGCAAGATGTATGAAACAGGCGAAATACCCTCAGACTTCACGAAGAATATAATAATTCCAATCCCAAAGAAAGCCACAGCTGCAAAATACTAACACGAATTCTTTACAGACGAATGGAAAAACTAGAAGAAGCTGACCTCGGGGAAGATCATTTTGGATTCCATAGAATTATTGGAACACGTGAGGCAATACTGACCCTACGACTTATCTTAGAAGATAGATTAAGGAAGGGCAAACCTATGTTTCTAGTATTTGTAGATGTAGAGAAAGCTTTTGACAATGCTAACTGGAACACTCTCTTTCAAATTCTGAAGGTGGCAGGGGTAAAATACAGGGAGCGAAAGGCTATTTACAATTTGTACAGAAGCCAGATGGCAGTTATAAGAGTCGAAGGACATGAAAGGGAAGCAGTGGTTGGGAAGGGAGTGAGACAGGGATGTAGTCTCTCCCCGATGTTATTCCATCTGTATATTGAGCAAGCAGTGAAGGAAACAAAAGAAAAATTCGGAGTAGGTATTAAAATCCATGGAGAAGAAATAAAAACTTTGAGGTTCGCCGATGACATTGTAATTCTGTCAGAGACAGCAAAGGACTTGGAAGAGCAGTTGAATGGAATGGACAGTGTCTTGAAAGGAGGATATAAGATGAACATCAACAAAAGCAAAACGAGGATAATGGAATGTAGTCGAATTAAGTCGGGTGATGCTGAGGGAATTAGATTAGGAAATGAGACACTTAAAGTAGTAAAGGAGTTTTGCTATTTGGGGAGCAAAATAACTGATGATGGTCAAAGTAGAGAGGATATAAAATGTAGACTGGCAATGGCAAGGAAAACATTTCTGGAGAAGAGAAATTTGTTAACATCAAGTATAGATTTAAGTGTCAGGAAGTCGTTTCTGAAAGTATTTGTATGGAGTGTAACTATGTATGGAAGTGAAACATGGACGATAAATAGTTTGGACAAGAAGCGAATAGAAGTTTTCTTAATGTGGTGCTACAGAAGAATGCTGAAGATTAGATGGGTTGATCATATAACTAATGAGGAGGTATTGAATAGGATTGGGGAGAAGAGAAGTTTGTGGCACAACTTGACGAGAAGAAGGGATCGGTTGGTAGGACATGTTCTGAGGCATCAAGGAATCACCAATATAGTATTGGAGGGTAGTGTGGAGGGTAAAAACTGTAGAGGGAGACCAAGAGATGAATACACTAAGCAGATTCAGAAGGATGTAGGTTGCAGTAGGTACTGGGAGATGATGAAGCTAGCACAGGATAGAGTAGCATGGAGAGCTGCATCAAACCAGTCTCAGGACTGAAGACAACAACAACAAAAACAGGCTGGACACAAGATAACTCAAATTTTGCTTAGGTATCTTGCGTGCTACCAACTTCGCACATCTTGAACTCTATTAAACAGCTACAATAACTTCAGAAGAGTGTGAACATTATGATGCTGCAAACTACACCTTTCTGTCACAGTTTCTAAAACAGACATGATCACAGTTGTAAAGATAATTTTGGAACACCATTAATTAGGCTGAGGATGCAGCAATAGTTGATCAGGGTTGTGCACAGTCTACTGTTGCTGATCACAAAGTTATTTGTTTATTTCATTCTTTAATCCCAGTCGACAGAAGAGAAGACAGCTAAAAATAGTAATGTGGAGAAAGGTCTATAAAATAGACCATAGAGAAACGGAGGTCCTAAACTAAAGATTAAATGTCCTTTGCAATACTGCTACAATGAATAAAAAGTAAAATGCGGTTGACAGCCCATGCATCGTTTGCTAACAAAGCCGATAACTTAAGACAGCAAACACAAATGAGAACGTAAGTGGTTCAAAAGGGGCATTCCGTCAGGATATGATGGACCGTCAAAGGTTGAGGGCAATGAGTACAAAGCGGTGAGAGCTCTGCTGTAAATTTTGAGGAGTGTTCCGGAATCTGATATCAAAAAATGTCAGTGCCAATGACCAAGGCACACCCAACACCACAGTCAGTCCAAGAGTCATCAATGTACACAAAGGTACTACTGCGAAGTTCCATGCAAAGTTTGTGAAACTGAAGGAAATAGAGCAAGGCTGGAGTAGTGGAATTAAGAAGACAATGAAGGCCAAGGCGAACATGTGCTGCCAAACGAAGCCAAGGTGGTGAAGGGTTCACACCAGTGAGAAATTGCCATTGGGAAATTGCAGACAAAGGGCATGCATACCTGGTGAAGAGAAAGTCATGGCAGTAGGATAGCAGTAGTCAGGCAGCTTCTGCATACAGACTCTTAACTGGGCTTATGTAAAACGAACCAGTAGCCAAACAGATGCCACTATGGTGAATAGTATTAAGATGGTGTAGGAAGGGCGGACGTGCAGTTGTGTAAACGAAACATCAATAGTCTAGTTTCGAAGGGACAAGGAACCGGTAGAAATGGAGAAGGGTGGTTCAATTTGCTCCACAATAAATATCATTGAGGACACACAGTACAATGAGGGACCTCATACAGCGGGCTGCCAGGTAAGAGACATCGGAGGACCAAGAAGGTTTCCTATCAAGCATGAGCACCACGAATTTCGTAGTTTCAACAAATGGAAGAGCAACAGATCCAAGACGTAAAGATGATGGAAGAAACCAATTGTGCTGCCAGATTTTCATACAAACAGTTTTGTCAGTGGAAAACAAAAGTCACTGTCAATGCTCCAGGAGAAAAGACGGTAGAGACATTGCTAACGATGCTGCTCAATGAGACAAGTCCATGGAGAACTGAAATGTATGGCAAAATTGTCAACGGAAAGGGAGATGGAGACACCTGGTGGGAAACAGGCCATTATAGAGTTAACGCCGATAACAAAGAGAACGACGCTCAGGACGGAACCCTGAAGCACACCGTCTTCCTGGATAATGTGCCCGACAAGACAGATCCCATAAGTACCTTGAAAATTCGGTCTTTTAAAAATTCCTGCAGGAAACGGGGCATGCTGCCATGAAAATCCCACAAGTAGAGTGTACGGAGGATACCAGTCCTCCCGCAGGTGTCATAGGCTTTCTCCATATCGAAAAACACGGCCAGTCTGGGATTTCTGCATTCATGACATGGGTGGACAAAGTGACAAGATGGTCAACTGCGGAACAGCGTGCTTGAAATCCACACTGTGCAGTGGTTAGTAAATTGCAAAACTCAAGCCATGAAGCCAGCCAGGAATGAATCATACATCTTATCACCCTGCAAACACAGCTGGCGAGAGAAATACGGCGGCAGCTAGAAGGAAGGAGTTTGTCATTAGCAGGCTTAGGTATGGGTATGACAGTGGCTTCATGCCAGCGTATGGGAAACGTGATCTCTGCCCAGATGCGGTAGTACGTATGAAGGAGAAAGTGCCTGCCTGTGAACATCGTCTGGCCATGGGGAAGAAGATCAGGATGAAACGAGAGCACGATCCAGCTCCCTGAAAGTAAAGAAGGTATTGTCTCAAGTCTCCTCTGTTCATTTCCAAGGCATGGTGATAGTGAGAGGAGCTCGAAATCTGTGCAAAATTGTGGCCCAAGGTGTCGGAGATGGCAATAGGGTCCACTGTGACGTGTACGCTACCATCTGGCTGGAAATTGGTGAATGGAACTTGGTCCTAGAGAGCCGTCAGAGGTTGGTCCACATGATGGAAGAGGGACTGGAACTGTTAAAAGAACTAGTAAATGAAATCCAGCTAGCGTTTCTGCAATCCCAAAGAACATGACTCCACATGCGAACTGCGTTGTGGCACGCCTTGGCCCACCAAGGGACTGGGACACGGAGCAGTAAAGAGGAAGTGCAAGGAATGCAATATTCTGCGGCAGTAAGGATAATGTTTATGAGATATTCCATCTGGTCATCACAACTGGCGAAATCTTGTTCATTGAAGGTTGCCAGGAAGAAGTAAAGCATCAATTCGGCCTTAGTAAGCTGCCATTTGTGTGGGCACATAAGTGGGGTAGGAGTCGGCCAACATATAGCACACAGGAAATGGTCGCTCAAGTATGTGTCAGAGAGAATGAACCACTGTAGACGATGGGCAAGCTAGGCAGTGGAGAAGGCTAGGTCCAAATGGGAACAGGTGTGGGAGGGGTCTGGAAGGAACATGGGTGCTCCTGTGTTAAGCAGAAGAGGTTAAGTTGATGGAGAACGCCAGCCAAGAGGACACCTCTCGGACAGGTTCTGGGAGAACCCTAAAGGGGATGGTACGTATTAAAGTCACCGAGCTGCAGAAAGGGATGAGGTAGCTGCCTAATTAGCTGGAGGAAGTTTGTCCTGGTGACATAGAATGACAGAGGGATGTCAATGGTACAAAGGGAAAAAGTCAAGTGAGGAAGGAAAATGCTGACTGCAACAGCCTGAAGCCAGATAGTCAGGGAGATGAGTTGACTATGAACATAATCCTGTATGAGCAGCATGACTTCCTCACGAGGTGGAATGCCCTCCTCAGGAGGAGGTCAAAGCGGACAGGGAAAAAACGGAGGAGGTCAAAGTGATCATGAGGACACAATAGTTGGCATAACATACTCTATTTTAGTAACAAATAATTGACAGCAATTAGTGTCATGGCGGATACATGATTTGGCAACTACAGGTCATTGAAGTTACACAGGTTAAATGGCGCCACATTTAAATCATTTAAATATAGGAAAAACAAACACAAATATACCTATTTCAAAAGTCGGACAAAAATTCACTTGACACCTTCCTTAGAGAGAGTCTCCATTCCTTAAATAGTAACCATTGTTGATACCTCACCGGGGAGGGGGGGGGGGCTCCTTTATTGTAATCCCAAGAAGGCAGTATAGTGCCTGCATGCTCAGGCAGCAAATAGAGGTTTGCAGCCTGGTGCTGTAGATATTGCAGAATCATCGACACAGCTGAACAACATGGGCTGCACACCATATTGCTGCCCGACTGTTCAACCATGACGGCTGGTCAGGGAGGGGTTTATGTTCTGTTGCTTGCTGTTGTCTGCACAGTTCAGGCTGCGATTACATGTTACTCCGAATGGTCTGGAGCAGAGGCTATGTCTGGGGTGGCCGTCACAATCAGCAGCATCTTGACGGCACAGAAGTTGGTTAAGCTGGAGGAGCATTCTCAAAGGTTGAACCAAGGCAATTACATCCTGAACAGTGTAACAAAAATGTCTTGCTACAGCTGTGGGACGCACAGGCGACTGCTGTCGGTGACCAATGCCCGACTCCTGGCACATCGTTTTTGGCTCCAAGCTCTGCTTCAGTCCACCCTGCCAGAAGTGTTATAGGCCATTACTGTTCTTGATCTGTATCAATCATTTAGGAGACAACCTGAGCAGTTCTCTCTTACATCTGATGCTGTCATTTAGCATCCAGTAGAGTCATAAGGAGATAAAAACTAATTGCAACATGATTCAGACATGATGTCTGCATGGTGTGGAAAGTGACAACTGACTCCAAACAACAAGAAGTTTGTTGACGGGCTACTGCCATTCACACCATAAGCAACTATTTTTGGCACTTATGCAGTATATGGGGTACA
The DNA here is from genome assembly GCF_023897955.1 of Schistocerca gregaria. Taxonomy (NCBI): domain Eukaryota; kingdom Metazoa; phylum Arthropoda; class Insecta; order Orthoptera; family Acrididae; genus Schistocerca; species Schistocerca gregaria. The sequence continues at coordinate 71,637,825 of NC_064920.1, forward strand.
TGCGCCGACTGTACTCTCTATGAAATGTAAAATGTTGATAACACAGTATCCTCATTATAATCATGTTTGATAAAGGGGCATTAGAATGGTGTTTTGTAACACTGAAATCAACTACAAAATACCCTATAAATACAAATGAAAGCGTAATTCCTACCACATAAGGTTAAAGCAACATGATCTATAAGAAGATAGAGGTGCAGAGACATTACTGAAGTGTTTGATACCGCTTCATCATCTCACAACTATACTACATCTTTCAACATAACCTAGAATTCGGGATATACTGCAGACCAGTCTGTCACCACAATCTGAGCTGTAGCGTACCCTGAGGTGAGAATCTGGTTGAGATATATAAATGTTAACTATGAGCATTACGTGAGTGACTCACTTCTCTGCAATAAGGATGGTAAAACCACGCTCAAATTATGAAAACTTCCTTAGCGGTGGCATTTCAAAATTGTCAATATTTTATTTTAATACATTTGTTAGAAGAATTTACAAAAATATGAACACTAATGTCGGGGCCCGGGATGAAAACAAACACAGCGACACTCTTAACAATGTAATGCAATTATGATTTATGGAAGGCGCAAATATTTCCATTTCCTTAAGCACCGTAGTGCTACCAGTTATCCACTGTCACAGTTAGTAGTACTGCACATTTCTCCCTCATTTTGTCCCATGACGTACCACACCGAACTGCAGATATTTGAAATCAATCACTTACGCTCCATGTCACAACATGTACTATTAGGTGTAAAAAAATTGTGTGTGTGTTTGAGTGTCTTTCATGCACAAATACATTTTTGATCTGTATTTTCCACGACACAACAAAAACCTGTCAATATCATAACATTCTTCCGTAGAAAACACTAACGGGTTAATACCACACAGGCATACATCTACTGATAGATATTTACCACAACAGCGTGACTGGAATAAGTGTTTGGCATATCTAGAACTCAATCTACACGCCATCCTCATGACGCTACCTAGTACCTACCACACCGAATTGTTTACATACTACATCAAAGATTACAATGAGTTCAAACCACGTAGCTTAATAACATGGAGGTATACCTCCATGCTTAACCCTTTCAGACCCGAATTTTTCTGGAGGAAGGAATTTTTTTTATATACTGTAATGGACTTGGACGATTTTTAATGATTTTACAAGCAACATTTATAAAAAGATATGTTACCATTTTCGAAAAACAATTTGTACACATTTGTGCACACTGGGTCTCAATCAACACTGAAATCAGAGGAGACAAAACTAATTTATTTAAACATTACACATAAATTTGAACTCATTTACACGCAAAATACATGCAAAATTCACCATACTTTTACTTAAAAATGAAATGAGTCAGGAATTGCGTTCATTATGTGGTTGTAATTGACATGAAATGAACGGAAACAGTTCTTTTTCCTTTGACAAACAAAGATGTACAATACATTTTTCACATTTTATTCATGAACGTCCCTTGCATCCCGGAAATTTCCACCTGGTAGGCAGTGCACCACATTCATGAAGAGGCAAGTGTTGTGTTCCATCAAACTGAATCTCTTCAGGAGGCCTATTTTCTCCTCATCATCTTTAAACAGGTGTATCTGGAGGTGTGACAGATGGTCGGCCTCGTTTTCTATTCGAGGTGTCCAGACATGTTACGCATGGCAGTGTATATAGACCGAACTTTATAGAACGTTTCATTATTGTCTGTTGGTATAGCCATGTTGTTAACAAGATGTAAATTTGTTCTGAGTTGGAAGAATCTATTTCTGGGCATACTGTCCAAGAATAATTGCATTTTCAATGTTGTGTCCCAATACATTTGGACTCTAGGAAATTTTAGAGTTCCCATAATTATATGAAGCCCAAACAAGATTTGGAGTTCCGCTGGTGTAGTTTGCTTGAAATTGCTAATTGTTCCACTCTGCAAGGCATATAGGTTTGTCATATCAGCCATAGTACTGAACACATCATTGGTAATGTACTTGCTGAAATAAGTTGAAGGAGAAAGTATTTCCTGTTCTTCAATACATTGTTCCCATTCGTAATATGAATCCAGTATAGAGAGAGCCCGATGACACCACTTGATGTCCTTTTTTTCTGACAAAATGTATTTTACATCACTGAGCTCATTGTTCATAAGTGAATCACTGTCTTGAATATCACTATCGTTGTTATCATTGTCACTGCACAAACCACTTTCATTATTTGCAGTTGACTCGTGATTGGTTTCTCCCCTTTTTATTTTGTCAGCCCCACTCTCACTTCCTCCTCTCTTGAAGTACAGTAGGATTCTACATCAGGAACTGATTCTTCATCTGATGAAATCGAAATTTGACACCTCTCCATTCAGCAGCATCTCTAAAATGGAATCTGCATCGTGCCCAATGTTGAAATACTGTTTCTTTGACATAATGAACTAAACTGAAATATTCACAAATAATAATAGCACTAGTGGTATTTCCCTAAAATAATAATTTACAGTAGACATAACGACATTCTCATCTGGAGCTTCAATGCTCTGTCAATTTTCCTAATTGTTGCTCATAACAATACATAGTAATACAACATACTTCATATGTTTTGAATAAATCCCAGTCAAAACTCATACAATCGTCAGGATAACAAGAAACTGTTCGAACAAGCACTACATATGAAGGAAACATAAGATACTCAAACTTATGTAAAACATTGTTCTTGGGACCTCATGGCTACAATTGTGCACACAGAAAAATATCGCTTCTTTTTGTTGACTGAAACAAATGGTTCTGAAATATTGATTGTTGCAATAAATAAGTCGAACATTCTACAATGTTCATGCAAAACAATAATACTGCTACTCAACTATACTGTTGGTTATAGCTTACCAAAGACTACCAGGTACTTTCAAGGTCACAAACTGCTCTGCACTGCTACATTAATCTGTTGATATGTTTATAGTGCTGCACAACAGATGGCAGCACTTGTGCACAGTGAAAAGAATGAATATTCACAAATATGTACATCAGCTCCAAATTGAGGAAAAATATTTCTATTGCAGCTAAGACGTCGTGAAAACTGTTGTACACAATTGTAACCACAGGGTCTGAAAGGGTTAATATTGAGGTCACTGGTGCAATCTTCGATGCCAGTGCTCTCTATTAGGGAAGATATGACTTAAATTTCAAATAAAAGACAATACAAAGCTGTAAATCTCCTTGTTACGAATGCCGTGGCATTTTCACGGAGGTTTCAGCCTGGTTCACACTCGCGACTACAGTGACGCCACTGCTAATGGCAGTTGCACGTACAAACACCCAGTGTTCAATTGCGTGACTCAAGTCCCGCATCTTTTGTCATACTACAAAAAGTTCTACATCTATATCTACATCTAAATCTATACTCTGCAAAATGACGGTGAAGTTCATGGCAGAGGGTTTGTACCAATTATTACGGTTTTATCCCATTCCACTCTCGTTTGGAGTGTAGGAAGAATGAGTGTTTGGATGCCTGTGTGGTGCAGTAATTATTCTAATCTTATTTTCACTATCTCTATGTGAGCGATACATAGAAGAGTGTAGGATATTTCTAGAGTCCTTATTTAAAGCCGGTTCTGGAAACTTTGTTTACAGGTTTTATCGGAATAGCTTACACCTGTCTTCAAGAGTCTGCAAGTTCAGTTCCTTCAGTACCTCTGTGAAACTCTCTCACAGATTAAACAAACCTGTGGCCATTTGCGCTGCCTTTATATATGTTCAGTATCCTCTGTTAGGTCTGATTGGTATGGGTCCCACACACTTGAGCAATATTCTAGAACAGGTCGCATAAGTGATTTGTAGGCAATCTGTTTGTAGAGTGATTGCACTTCCCATATTGCACCAATAAACCAATAAATAAATAAATAAACACACCCACCTTACCCACAACTGAGCCTATGTGATCATTGCACTTCATATCCCACAAAGTGTTACACCAGGTATTTGTATGAGTTGGCTGTTTCCAAGAGCGACTCATTGATATTATTGTCACAGGATATACGTTTCTTCGTTTTGTGAAGAACAAAATTTTACATTTATGAATGTAGGGAACAAGTTGCCAGTCTTTGCATCATTTTGAAATCTTATCAAGATCTGACTGAATAGTTATGTAGCTTCTTTCATATAGTACTTCATTATAGATAACTGCATAACCTGCAAAAAGCTGATGGTACTATTAATAGTGTGATTAATATATAACATGAACAGCAAGGGTTCCAAAACACTTCAATGGGACACACACGAAGTTACTTCTACATCTGTCGATGATTCTCCATCCAAGATAACATGCTGCTTCTTCCCTACCAAAAAGTCCTAAATCCAGTCACAAATTTCACTTGATACCCCATATGATCTTACTTTTGACAATAAGTGTAGGTGTGGTACTGAATCAGATGCTTTTTGGAAATCAAAAAATTCTGCATCGACCCAATTGGCTTGATCCAAAGCACTCGGTATGTCATGTGAGAAAAGTGAACGTTGGGTTTCACACAATCGATGTTTGCGGAATCTATGCAGGTTGGTATTGAGGGAGTCATTCTTTTCAATATAACTCATTATGTTTGAGCTCAGGATGTGCTCTAAGACTCTACAACAAATCGATGTCAAAGATATTGAACATAGTTTTGTAGATCGTTTCTACTATCTTTTTCGTAGACTGGTGTGACATTCTCTTTTCCTTGCCACCACAGCAGAACTTCAGAGACTGAATCCCATCGCCATATGGCACCCTCCATACAGGCCAGATTTAGCACCATCTGACTTCCATCTGTTCCCGATAATGAAAGACGATCTGCGTTGACATCATTATGCTTCTGGCGAAGGCGTTCAGAGACCTATGAGACTGTTGTTGCCGAAACAGTGCGTCGTATTCTTCCTTGACGACTTCAGAAAACTTGTTCATCGTTGGCAGAAATGTGTTCAATTGACCAGTGATTATGTGGAAAAATGAATATTGGTAATTAAAGATCACGTATCACATTCTAAGGATTATTTCTGCATTTGATTTATTAAAATATTTCCATTCAAATACAGTTAATTAAGGGGGAGGCATTACCTTTCATTCAACCCTCGCACAAGAAATCATATAAATTCAGCTTTTTCTAGCGCTTAGTGAGAATCCTTAGCCAGTGTTAGGTGATCTTGTATCTTAGGATTTTTCCTATGCGCTCTATTATGTCCTTAATGAATGACAGAAAAACTTTCGATTTCACTGGCGCTTGAGCATTACTTGGTTTCTATGCAGTCGTCTTAATGCTTTTTCACCTCAGCGAACGAATAATCATTCTTGAGCAATGAATTGGTGAGATTTTTTAATTTTGTGTCAAGCAGCTCTGGTTTGCAGATTTGCCTTGCTCTATTCGCCAATGTTTTTATGGTGCCTCGCTTTTGTTGTTGGTGGTAGGTAGAATCCCAGTGAAGGTAATGGTCAGCGTGCATGCGTTTTCGATAAATCATGCGGCACAAGCTACCATCTTTCTTGAAAGCTAGCACATCAAGAAAATTTAATCATCTTCCTGCCTCCACCTCTTTAGTAAACTGAATCTTCAGACTGATCCCCTTCAGATGTTTGTGGAAAAGATTCATTTCTCCCTGCCATGCCACCACAAAACAAACGTATCATCCATGTAATGGAATCGAATATTTGATTGCTTGTTTGCAGTTTCCAGTGCCTACTTCTCGAATTTCTGCAGAAAGATGTTCGCTATAACCGGGATCAAGGGCTTCCTGTAGCGATATCATCAATCTGTTCATAGAACGATTCGTTTCATTTGGAATACGTGATTGTGAGGCAATATCTAAACCGTTCTGCAACATTGGGAGGAAATATCCGATTCATCTGTTCCAACACTTCATTGAGTGGAACCGCAGTGAACAGCAACACCAATCAAATATCCTCTAGATGAACCACAATGTAGCTTAATTTGCTGATGAAATGCGTCGAACTTTTGATAAACGAATACGATCGGCCCACAGACGGTCATGAGAATGTTGTCAAGAAGTTGTCAATTGAATAGATGAACAAACCAACCGCTGAAGGCCTTAGAGGAACATATTCTTTGTGCACCTTTGGCAATCCATATAGTATTGGTGTTAGCGCAACTGAATTGAACACACTTTTCTAAACGCTCTGTTCGATAGATGACTTCTTTATCAACCGCATAACATTTCTAAGAACTTCGTTTGTGGGGTCTTTGCTTCCTTTCCTATTTGCTTGGCGATCTACTAAGTCGTTAATCTTATTATAATAGTCAGTCACATTAAAAACAACAGTTGCGTTTCCCTTGGCAGCAGGGAGAATGATAACACTATGGTCCTCATTCAGTGGTTTTCTGGGATTCTTGTCACCACCAGTGAAATTACTTTTTGGGGGCTATGCATGAGGCAATACTCTTACAGCTCGAATACCTGCTACTAAACTGGCTGTTATCTCTTTTGTGAGCACAACGTGTGGGATAATGGAAAAATTTCCATCCTTGGCAAGCACAGATCTCCCATCGTCAGATACGAACATGTGGATAAATTGATAACATTGTCGAAGCATCTAAATCTTGCATCGCTTTATTAGATTACAAATTTTCCGATTCATTCTTTCGACAATGTCTAATAGACAGAATAAGATTTTAAGAATGTAATGACCTAAATACAGAATTAATTCTGTTAGGCACTTCTAGAAATTCTCTAATTATTACTCCACTTTATTTATATTTGAAGTCACACTCATCCAATCCTGCATAGAAAGGATCATTAAAGAATAAAAATGCTCTCCCTGTGTGTATGTTTACTACATTGTTTAGTAAAATTTATATATCTCATATTAGCTATTGGTTTAGCATATCTTAGTAATGTATGAAAATACATCATATATATATATATATATATATATATATATATATATATATATATATATAGCCTCTTGGTCTCTGATACACTCCATCTATTTTTTGTAAATCTTGTGACAAAAATTTTAACTAATTAATTATTAGAGAGAACCATTATAGTATGCATACATTATTGCTCCATCAAAATCTATGTGCTGTAAATCTAAGGTGTGACCAGTTTCATAAACGAAAACTTCAAATAGATTTTTTTGATAATCTGGTGTATTTCTATCCATTTTCGAGTACCAGATCAAATCTTTATTTAAATTCATTTCTACTTTACCATTATTCGTATTTGGAAAAATGCATAACCTAACACATTACCTTTTCCATCTAGATCCTAGAACATTAGTGACCTGATATTTCAAATGTTTATTTTCTTCTTTCATGTGAAGTTAAATCATCAAAAGCATTGCTGTAGTGAACAAACTGAATATCATTATATTATGGCTATAAACGAAATGCTGCCTCTGTTACTTCTAATACTTGTTTCTTTTCTGTTTGTAAGTCCATTTTATATTATTATTCCATGTATACATACCAGTATAATGGTTAACAAATGGATCTTTAACACCACAATTAGGTCTACTCATAAAATTTAAGGTATCTACACTTAACTCACCATTTATCTCAAGACAGAGTGTTAACTGAAATAGGATTAATTAGTCTCTTAACACATCATCAGTCACTTGTGTAAGTTTTGTATCATACTGAATATCCAAGTAATCCATAATGACTTAAATATTTTATTGCTTTACTCTTTTCATATGGACACAGGTCTAAGCCTGCTTCAGCTGGAGCTGCAACTACCATTTTCACAAACAACAATAGTAGTAGTATCTTGAGTTATATAAACTTAAAATATTATAAGATGTGATTAAAAGAGTTCTTGATTTTCTACACCTACATCTACGTCTACATGGATAGTCTGCAAATCACATTTAAGTGCTTGGCAGAGGGTTCATCGAACCATCTTCACAGTTCTCTATTATTCCAATCTCGTATTGCATGCGGAAAGAATGAACACCTATATCTTTCTGTACGAGCTCTGATTTCCCTTATTTTATCGTGGTGATTTTTTCTCCCTATGTAGGTTGGCGTCAACAAAATATTATAGCATTCAAAGGAGAAAGTTGGTGATTGGAATTTCATGAGAAGATTCCTACGCAACGAAAAACACCTTTCTTTTAATGATGTCCAGCCCAAGTCCTGTATCATATCTGTGACACACTTTCCCGTATTTCGTCATAATACAAAACTTGGTGCCCTTCTTTAAACTTTTGTGATGTACTCCCTCAGTCCTATCTGGTAAGGATCCCGCACAGTGTAGCAGTATTGTAAAAGAGGACGAACAAGTGTAGTGAAGCCAGTCTCTTTAGTAGAGCTTTTACATTTTCCAAGTGTCCTGCCAATAAAACTCAGTCTTTGGTTAGCCTCCCCACAACAAGTTTCTATGTGTTCCTTCCAATTTAAGTTCTTCGTAATTGTAATACTTAGGTATTTAGTTGAATTTATGGCTTTTAGATTACACTGATTTATCGTGTAAATGAAGTTTAATTAATTCCTTTTAGCACTCATGTGGATGAGCTTACACTTTCTGTTATTTAGGGTCAACTGCCAATTTTCGCACTATTCAAATATCTTTTCTAAATCGTTTTGCTTTGTTTTTATCTTCTGAAGACTTTATTAGTCGATAAACGACATCATCATCTGCAAGCAACCTAAGGCAGCTGTTCAGATTGTCTCCCGAATCATTTATATAGATAAGGAACGGCAAAGGGCCTATAACACTACACTTGGGGAAAGCCAGAAATCACTTTTGTTTTACTCGATGACTTTTCATCAATTACTATGAACTGTGACCTCTCTGGCCGGAAATCACAAATCCAGTCATATAACTGAGACGATATTCCATAAGCACGCAATTTCACTACAAGCTGCTTGTGTGGTACAGTGTAAAAAGCCTTCCAGAAAACCTAGAAATACGAAATCGATTAGAAATCCCTCAACACTTCATGTGAATAAAGAGCTAGTTCTGTTTCACAGGAACGATATTTTCCAAACCCATGTTGACTGTGTGTCAATCGACAGTTTGAACACAATATACGAGGTGGAATCCAAAATTTTCAGGTCTGGTGCTGCCATCTGCCTAGTAGGAGTAGTAGATCTTTGCACCGCTAGGTGGCGAGAGCTGCACATCTGATGAGTCAATGTGCAGAGTGGCATTGAGCTGGGAGAACGTGTTTCGTGTCCACAGTGATTTCCGTAATACTCTATGTATGGTGTGTTGCGATTTTACGGTGGATCCGCGAACAGATCAGCGAGTGTGTATCAAATTCTGTGAGAATCTCGGGAAAGTTGCTAAGGAGACCCTTGCAGTGATTCATCAAATGTTTGGGGGACAGTGCCCAGGCTCTCCAAGATCCAAAATAGCGAGACAGGTGAAGAGCAAAGTGAAGAGCATGATCATCGTTTTCTTTGATACGAAGGGAATTGTGCACAAAGAATTCGTCCCACTCAACCAAACAGCAAATTCCGCATACTACTGTGACTTTTGCGATGGCTCTGTGAAAACATGCCGCGACGATGGCCGAACTTTGGCGTCAAGGGAACTGGCTGCTGCATCACGACAACACGCCGTGTCACACATCCTTGCTCACCAGGAAATTTTGGCAAAAAACAATTAGGCTATTGTACCTTGCTCAATGTACTCGCCACCATTTGGCACCTTGCGACTTCGTGCTATTCCCAAAACTGAAACTCAAATTGAAAGTCCGTCGGTTCCACACTCTGGAGAGGATTCAAGGAGCATCGCTGGCAGTGATAAACACCCTCAAAGAACAGGACTTCCAGAAAGCATTTGACCAGTAGCAGACGGGCTGGGACCAGTGTGTACATGCGGATGAGACCTACTTCGAGGGTGATGGTGACCATTAGTCCAAAGGTAAGGTTTTCAATGGGTGGCAGCACCAGTACCTAAAGTTTTGGATAGCACCTAGTATGTTCCAAAATCAATGTCAACATCAATGTTAACGATATTGGCCTGTAATTTAGTGGATTACTCCTACTACCTTTCTTGAATATTGGTGTGACCAGTGCAACTTTACATTCTTTGGGTAAGGTTTTTTCGTTTAATGAACAGTTGTATGTGATTGTTGAGTATGGAGAATGCATTAGCATACTCCAAAAGAAACCTAATTGGTATACAGTCTGGACCACAAGACTTGCTTTTATATAGTAATTTAAGTTGCTTCACTACTCCTAGGATATTTCCTTCTATGTTACTCATGTTGGCAGCTGTTCTCGATTCGAATTCTGGAATGCTTACTTCTTTTGTGAAAGCATTTTGGAAGGCTGTGTTTAGTAGCGCTTCTTTACAGAACTGTCTTTGATAGTATCTCCATTGCTATCGTGCAGAGAAGGCATTGATTGTTTCTCACCTCTAACATACTTCACATATGATCAGAATCTCTTTCGATTTTCTGCCACGTTTCGAGACAAAGTTTCGTTGTCGAAACTGTTATAAGCATCTCGCATTAAAGTCAACAATAATTTCGAGCTTCTGTAAAAGACCGACATTCTTGTGAATTTTGTGTCTGTTTAAATTTAGCATGTTAGTTTCATTGTTTCTGCAACAATCTTCTAACCCATTTTTTGTACCAAGGAGGATCAGCTCTGTCGTTTGTTAATTTATTTGGTATAAATCTCTCAATTGATTCTCATACTATTTCTTTGAATTCAAACCACATCTGGTCTCCACATATATTATTAATTTGCAATGTGTGGAGATTGTCTCTGAGGAAGGCATCAAGTGAAATTTTATCTGCTTTTTTAAGTAGGTGTATTTTTCGCTTATTTTTGGAGGATTTGGGGATTACAATATTGTCTCGCTACGACAACCCTGTGTTCACTAATCCCTGTATCGGTTTTGATGCTCGTTATTAACTCTGTAGCATTTGTTCCTAAGATGTTAAGTGTGTTTTCATAACCATTTACTATTTGTGTGGGCTCTTGAACTAACTGATCGAAATAATTTTCAAAGAATGCGTTTAGCACAAGTTCGAATGATATTTCATGCATACCTCCGGAATTAAACATGTATTTTCGCCAAGATATGGAGGGTAAATTAAAGTCACCACCAACTATTACTGTATGAGTCAGGTACGTGTTTGAAATCAAACTCAAGTTTTCTTTGAAACTTCTAGCAACTGTATCATCTGAATTGGGAGGTCGGTAAAATGATCCTATCATTATTTTATTCCGGTTGCCAACAATGACCTCTGCCATGCTAACTCACAGGAAGTATCTTCTTCAATTTCGTGATAAGTTAAACTACTTCTAACAGCAACAAACACGCCACAGCAAACTGCATTTGGCCTATCCTTTCGGAACACCATTAGGTTCTTCGCAAAAATTTCAGCTGAGCTTATTTCCGGCTTTGGTAAGCTTTCAGTGCCTATAACGATTTGAGCATCAGTGCTTTTTATTAATTCTTGTATTTATGGTACTTTCCCAACATAGCTACATCAATTTACAACTGTTATACCAATGGTTCCTATATCTACATTCTTCCTGTGTTTGACCTGCACTCTTTGTGACTGAAGCCCTTCTTGTGTTTTCCCGAGACCCTCTAAGCTAAAAAACCGTCCAGTCCACGCCACACAGTCCCTGCTAGCAGTGTAGCCACCTCCTGCATATAGCGAACACGTGACCTATTCAGTAGAACCCGAAACACAACCAACCTTTGGCGTAAGTTAAGGAATCTGCATCCTAGACGGTCGCAGAACCATCTGAGCCTCTGATTCAGACCCTCCATTTGGCTCAGTACCACAGGTCCGCAATCGGTCTGTCGACTATATTGCAAATGGTCAGCTCTGCTTTTATCTTGCAAGCAAGACTGCCAGCCTTTACCACTTCTGTTAGCCATGCGAAACCAGAGAGAATATCTTCTGATCCTAAGTGACACACATCATTGGTACCGACGTAAGCAACCACCTGCAGTTGGCTGCTCCCTGTGCTCTTCATGGCATCTGAGAGGACCCTTTCCAGATCCAGAATGATTACACCTGGTATGTGGCCGGAGTGCAAAATTGTTTCCTTTCCCTTCTTGTCAGCCAAGTCCTGAAGGGGCCCCATAACATGCCTAATGTTGGAGCTCCCAATTGCCAATAATTCCACTCTCTGTGATTGCCTGGATGTTGTTGGCTGAGTGGTTTCCTCTGAAACAGGACAGGCGACAGCATCTGGCTCAGAGACAGTGTCAGCCACAGACAGCACCTGGAACCTCTTTGTCAGACAAACAGGGAGGCCTTACATGCTGCCCCCTAGGAAGTCTTTCGCGCCTGCTGCGCCACAGGGCGACCTCCCACGCTACCACAGGTGAGGTGTCAACCTTAGCTCACACGGTCACTGGGTTGGGCACTCGTGAAGACCAATTGGAGGACTCGGATGTGCTGGACGTCCATTGGATCCCCACAGCTGGCCCACAACATTGGTGCCCACCCATTGCAGCCTCAAGCTGTGTAACCAAAGCCATCACAGCCTAGAGCTGAGAGCGAAGTGTCACGAACTCAGCTTATATCATCATACAACAATTGCAGTCACTCTTGGCACATGCTCCGAAACTCTGCTGTAGAACCTGACGAAAGTGCAGGAATAATATGCAGTTATTCAAAAATTTAACTACCGAAGCACTCAGGTGAAACTTCGAAGCACTCAGGTGAGACTAAATAATTCGCCCCTGACTAGGAAGTATAATATGTCACAAAATCGGTTTGCTTTCCAACGCAAACGAAAATGCGAAAACTGTGACTATTAGATATTAAATTTACACGCAGAAACTCAAGGAACTAAACTATTAAATCACACAGATGATATAATAAAATTCGCTCCTGGTTAGGAACTCATAATTGTCACAAAAGTGGTCCTTCCCCGTTTCTGAATCTGTCTCGGCTGGCTACTACTGCTTGACTACACAAAAATTATTTTTATGAAATGAAGTCGATAACACCTACAATGAACGTATTTGAATTTATTCCGAAGCACAACAGGACTGTTAATAACAATAAAGAAGTACTTGTGATTAATGAAATAAAATATAACCCTTGGTTTAAGGCTAAAGATGTAACTGAAATTTTAGAGTATGAAAATCCTAAAAGACTGTTCCTGACCATTTTCGAAGAAACGTATTAGTCATGAAGATTTAAAGAAGAATGATATGTTCCCCTTAATAAATAAACATGCATATATTGTTTTTCTTGAGAAACGAGGCTAAAAAATATTTCTAACAAACTTTATTTTTATTAAATGCAGTTGACCATAGACATCAGGAGCAACTAGCATGCATTCGATGGTAAGTTAGGATTTGTAATTATTGATGGGAAGAATAAACCTTGGTTTAAAGTTGAAGATGTTAAAATATAAGGAAATAAATAAAGCTATCGAGAATTGTTGATGTAGATGAAACAAAAATACTGTAAATATCAGTTGGACTGGCAGTCCCCTCTACCTCATTATGAAAAAACTCAGTATTTATCAATCAGTCTGGTTAATATTCATTAATCTTAAATTCTACAAAAGAAGAAAACGTACAGTTCATAAAATGGCTTACAAAAGATGCTTTACCATCAAGTCGTAAACATGGAGTACAGAAGATTAAAAATGAAATTAAAGATATGTATCAATGTCAAATAACGCATTTGGAATATGCTTTAGAAAAAGTACTGGAGAAAAAGAGAGAAATAGATTATTATGTCATAATGTTCCCAAAACAATCGATCAGACTTTAAGACCAACCTTTATTCTTGTAAGATTATTTGATGATGACTATGAATATAATTATTACGTTATTAGAACACAATAAAGAAGCACATTAAAGCCATTGAATTATATTAGAGCTATAGATCCAGATTTTGAAGAAGTTTTAAGATTTAATTCAGGTCCTAATTTTATAAATTCATATCAGAGAATGAGAGAAAATTTATGCATTGTTTGCTATTGTAATTATTTTAATATTTAGAATGATTAGACACTAGGACTGATTAATGATATAATAAATCTGCAACAGGCCCAGGGAATAAAAATTTAATCTAGAAGATTAATTACGTTCTTTTAATAACATTGGACATGAAAAATGTTCTGTTAACCATTTATCAACACAATCGTTATGAAACACATGATTGCATTTTGTTTTGAAAACAACAGCTAAGCAGATATTATTTCATAAGATTTTATTATTTGTTGTACAATAGATTTTGATAGATCTTGATATTTTAAAACACTTTCTCAGTAATATTATCATTAAATTCAATAAAAAAAACTTTAGACAGTATTTGTGCATGTGATATATCATTCCAATTTAATTTATCTTTTATTTTTGATTATTTTTTAATACCTTGATACATACCACCAATCAAAGATACCTTGAAGTTCTCTTATGAAATTTTCAGATATTTTATGATGACTTAGTATATATTCATAATCTAATTTATCTCAATGTCTGGTGTTTCCACAGAAATTCAATAATGGATTTTTCTTTTTAATATAATCAACAACAATATTTGTAAATATTTGATTTGTTAAATATACATTTATAATTGATCAAAATTGTAAGGTAAATAAATAAAAAGGGCTGTAGTTCTTTAACTGTTAATTCATTACCTCATTGTTATAGTTAATATTATTACTGTTATTGTTATTACCATTATCATTATTGTTATTATTATTGTGGTTGTTGTTCTTATTGTTGTTAATATTATTATAATCGCTCTTGTTAATAATATCATCAAGTTTTTTTCCCAGTTTAGAACATCCTTTTTTCCTAGTTTCTTTTAATTCATGCACAGTAGACTTCATGATATTATTATCCTTAGAGTAGCTATTTCATTAAATATCAATAAGTTGCTGTCTATTCGTTGTAGAATATCCTCTATATCCTAGTTCCTTTAATCTACCCTTTATAGCTTGTACACACTCCATTAACAAGCTGTAATTTTATTTTTAGAAAGAAAATTAAAATCTCCGAGGGCCAAATACTTTTTATGCTGATGTTAAGTGGTCCACAAAACAATAGGACATTTACTAGATGCTTTAAATAATTACAATCTAGAAAGTTCTGAAATAAACATGATGAGTCATTAGCTTTATGATACATACAGATTAAAATATTTTTCCTTATTAAATTTTATTTCTTAATAAATGGAGTCAGTTTTCAGCACATGCAATGTTGTTTTCTATGCAGAAGCATCTACGATGAAAATATTTGAATCCATTAATCACAAGAACTATCAACTAAATTTAGGTAGCCATTCACCATCGGAAGAGAAAAATATATTGATTGCTCTAATATTTTAGTGTGTCTTTACAATATTCCATGGTGTAAAAAATTTTGACACTGCGTTTTTAAAAATATACAGCAAATTATGTTCAGTTTCTCACACAGAACAACATTCCAGTCAGAGAAATAAAATATAATAATCCACTGGAATTAGAATTTGAATATAAACAAAACATTTTTTCCAAACAAATTTTATTTCTTTATAAATGGAGCCAATTCAATATACATGTAATGCTCTAGCAGCTATGATGAATGTAACTGAACTTATTAACCACACCAATTATCAATGAAATTGAGTTTTTGGGTTAAAGAATATTTGTTTTCCATTATTTGAAGTGAGAAATATGTTGACTACAAATGGTATTTTGGCTTTCCTATGTGATATTACTGGATAATCTAGTTACTTCCATGTAGATTTAAAATGATATAAAAAAAGTTCATTTGAAATTTCCTAAGGACAATGAAATACCATATAAAGAGATAAAAATGTGATGATTGATTGTTACAAGAATAAGAACTGAGATGAGATAAAAAATTTAAGAGCAAACAATATAATACAAAAGACATGGGTATTATTTACAGTTGATAACTTCAAGGTATCAGTGACATCATTCAAATCAAAACAATGTGAGCAAGTAAGAACATGTAATGCTCTAGGACGTTGTATTAATGGTTCTAAAATTAGAGGCAATTTAATGATATGGAAAGCGATAGCGAATAATTCAAGAGGTCTTAACTCACACATAAATTTTAAGTAGTTAATCTATACTAGGAGGTTAGTAGTTAATCTACACTTACTTCTATTTGGATTTAAAATGATAATAGCTATGAGTTTTAAAGACTAGGTAGAGGAGAAATTATTGACTTGAATTCGAAAACATGGTGAATACGAACCATTATCTACAACTGAAAACTTACAAAAACAAATTGAAGATTTACATCTTGATGATGAAGTGGCTATGTTTGTGCTGAAGAAAATAAGAGAAGAAATTCATACTGTGCTTGTAGAGCGAATAAGAGAAATGCATACACATATCATCGTTCCAACTGAAAAGACTGATTTGCGAAATATGTTTATTACTTTAAAATTATTTGATAATGAATTTGAGTATGATTACTATGTGATTAGATGTCAAAGAAGAAAGCTTCAAACATGATTAATATTACTTGGAGCACAAATCCAAGTTGTGAAGAAATAATATAAATAGAATATAATCCAAACTCAATCAGCTTGTATAACAAAATTAAAGAAAAATTGAATCAAAATTTTAATTTTTACAGAAATTATTATTGGTTAGTTACTGGATGCACCACGCAATGACTTTTACAAGATGTGAGAAACTTTATATAAAATTATTTTATCTTTACTAGGCCTACTATTATTTGAATTGTCAAATCCTACCCCTTCAACATACACTTCATTATCTTTCTTTCAGTAAACTTTAACAACAAGATACACATCAGGATAATTAGTTTTCTGTAACTCATACTCATAAAGGTTTCCTTTTTTTCTCCATCCAGTGCTTTAGTTTTATGTGAGTTGATCAGAACGAGTAACATTACAATTGCAAAAATTTGTCTTTGCCAATTAGCTGCATATCCTTCTTCAAAAATTCCGTTCAGTTTGCTGGTTCTAACTTTATCACCTATGTTATATTTTGCTTCTTCTAAAACAGATGATAGTCTGCAACTTGGTTAACATTACATACACATTAGCTTGCTTATAATTTTTTCAGTAACTTTTATTGTTTTCATTTTTATTGTTGAATGTTTTGTGTTGTTGTATTCATCCGCTAGTTTCGAAACAATATCTACCCACTTATAATATTCTTGAAGAGTAAATCTCTTCCACATTTATTCTTTTAGCATTCTGTCAAATCTTTCTACTACAGATGCTTTTAATCCTTTAAAAGTTGATATACTGGTTGATCTTGTATTTCTTCACCAGTTCTTGACATTCGTTACTGTAAAATTCCTAACTGTCATCTGTTTGTAGATTTCTTGGAGTTATTACTTTTAAAATTTTTTGTGTGGTATCCACTACAGTTTCATAAGTTTTATCTTTATCTGGCATAGCTCAAGCAGTCAATAAATATTTATATCCTTTATTTATTTTTAATATTTCCGTCAAGTTGTCAGAACCATTTTTACTAGATAGTAGTGCCATATATCATCTACAATGAATGAAACCACACTTCGTCTTTTAAATGTTTTTCTCTTTTATTTATGTAATTCATTAATTATTTATTTACGAATATTCATCTCATCACCTTCAAATTTAAAAAAAAAACGTTTTACTCTATTTAGTTTTACATACTGTGCAAAGACATTCAGCACTCTATCTTCCATTTTCACCTGTTACTCTGTGAGGATAATGTATTTCAGTAAATTATGTGCACTTCAAGTACCAAATATCATTATCTGTTTATATATATATTAAAATTTGTGAACTACTGTTCCCATCTGTCATCATCATTTGATTCTACAATCAGTTCACCAAACATAAGTTATTCACCTGAAACATCTACAGTTTTACCAGATTGATTTAGGCATATAAATATTTAATCTTCTATTTTCATTTCAACAAATGGATTATTTAATAGAGTTCCATATAAAATCTTAAGTTCATCACATTGCATCTCTTTACCTTTATTTAAAAAACAATAGATGACAGGTCATCATTTGCATTGCCTCCAAATAAAATAGTTCTCTTGATTTTTAAATCATACTCAAATGTTTATTTCATAATTACTTCACCAGCAACAAATTGAAATTTTGTTTATGTTTCTCACACATTCCTTTCTGAAAATATTTTAATTGGTTAATTGTGGTGTTTAATCTGCCTTTGAGAAATAATCTGGAAAAGCTTTTTCATTCTCCTCTCTTTTAATTTGTTGGATTAATCTGTGGAATGTAATTCAATTATGTTAGAATACTTGTGTATTCAGTTTTTGTAAGGTATGTTTTCTAAGTATTGATTGGTAACTGCACCATTATCGCTTATTAGATGTTTTAAATCTACCAACTGTCCACTTTTAAAATCATTTTATTCTTTAATTACTTTAAAGATGTTACATAATTCTTTATGAAATTGTCTACTTAAATTTCGTGTTTTTGGATCAATTTCATTTTTAATACTTTCTTATTCTCTAGATTTTCTATTTCAGTATTTATGTTATTTGGAGAAACATACCCTTAAAATTTAAAATATCATAAAACTTATATTTATATTAAAATTTTTAAGACAAATTGACATAAATGGCTGCACATTATTTACTTAAATTTTTTGTTCGTTTTCCATTGTGAAACAACTCACTTGAGTCAAGATATTTAACCATTTCTTCAGGAATAGTTCCCCCAAATGAAATGAAATACAAATTTATAATTTTTATATTTTATAATAACAAATCCCATGTGTGCCCGTATGAATGGATCTATCTAGAATGTAGAATGATCAAGTGATTCATCAACTGTATAAACAGTGTGATTGTAATTAAGGTTTCCAACCACTGTAGAAATAACAACACTGGCCAGAATGACATTAAATTACAATGGAATATTATTGGAGAGGGGGGAAACGTATGGCAGAAGGAAAATAAATAATTACAAAATGGAGCAATATATGGCACTGCAAGCATCGTAATTTAATAGTGAACCACTACAAATGTCAAATGAATCATCAACATTTCCAAAGGTGTACGTTTGATCTTAAACAAACTGTAATACTCAGTGTGCATGGATGTACAGATGTGATACTGTTAGTAATGTAAGCCTATCACCACGTCAAGGCCATATCACATCAGATGGGAAAAATCTGTTTTCAGTTTTCCTGAGGCCAAACACATTATAGAAAGCATCAATCGCATCGGTTTTTAATTGTCCTGAAGGCAAAAACCGCATAAAAAGCATGAATCCGAATCAAATCGGATTATTAATTTCTGTGTGACTGGCGCAATACATGTTCAATATACTGTCCACTGTCTTCTACAACAACTGAAGTCGAGAAATACCATGTTCCACAACTGATCAAAGTGTCTCCGATGTAAAGCCCTGAATGTGTTGCGCAATGTGTGCCTTCAATACAGCTAAGTTTGCAATCGGAAAACTGAGCACATCATCTTTCAGATAGCCCCACAGCCAGAAGTCATAAGGTTTAAGATCACGTGATTGGGACACCCAGGCTGTAAGGAAATTGTGGCTGATAATTCCAGCATTTCCGAAATGGCGCTTCAGCAGCTGCTTAACTGGATTTGCATTGAACAGAAGTGTGCTATCTTGCATAAAAAATGATCCAATCCACACACCCATGCTGTTGGAGAGTTGGAATGACGTGGTTGCACAAAAGACACTCATAGGACTTACCTGTGATAGTACAGGTAACAGGACCGGAAGCACTTGTCTCTTCAAAAATATGTAGCCTATGATAAGTGATGCTGTAAACCTACACCACACAGTGACCTTTTCAGGATGAAGTGGTACTGGTTGATTTCTGTGTGCATTTTCTGTTGCCAAATTCGACAATTCAGTGTATTGACATATACTGCCAGACAGAAGTGAGCTTTGTCTGTCCACAAAATCTTCTATGGCCAATCATTGTCCACATCCATGCAAGGAAGAAATTCTAAAGCAGAGGTCTCTCTTGCTGGCAAGTCAACAGGAAGCAACTCGAGCACATCAGTAATTTTGAATGGATACAAAAGAAGGATGTTTCATAGGATTTTACTCACCTTGCTCATGGACATGTCCAATGTTGGGCTATTCCCTATGCACTACCCATTTGCACACCATCACTTGTCTCCTCCTGCTTTGCTGTAGAAACTGCTTCCACTGACATCAAATAAATTCATTTCCTCCTTCCATCAGGTTGCACACCAAAAGAACAAATCTTGTCGAATTTCCAAAACATTTTATCCAGACACGTGGCAGTCATTGGACCAACGCCTTTTTTCAAATCCTTCAGTGTTTGGAACTTCTGCAGACCAACGTGTGTACATTCATCATTCTTGTAACACAGCTTTACAAGCAGAGCGCGATCCTGCATTGAGACAGACATAGTGCACATAGTAGACGTGAAAGGATGCACACCAAAAGAACAAATCTTGTCGAATTTCCAAAACATTTTATCCAGACACGTGGCAGTCATTGGACCAACGCCTTTTTTCAAATCCTTCAGTATCTGGAACTTCTGCAGACCAATGTGTGTACATTCATCATTCTTGTAAAACAGCTTTACAAGCAGAGCGCGATCCTGCATTGAGACAGACATAGTGCACATAGTAGACGTGAAAGGAGGAAAAGCTGTGTACCCAGCTTGTTCCGACCAACTTGAATGGGTCATGCACATGACAGGTGTTTTCATTTACGTGTTCTGACACGTACAGCGCCATCTATTGATCTGTTTTCACACTATTATTTTTCTTCTGCCATACGTTTTTTCCCTTCTCTGATAATATTCTGTTGCAATTTGACGTCATTCTGACCAGTGGCGTTATTTCTATAGCGTTTTAAAAGTTTAACTTAAATTATAATCACCCTTTATTCGACGCAAGTGTTTGATTTTTAATTGGTTAGATAAATTATCTGTATGAAAATTACCTAATGCCTTAGGATAACTGTCAACTATTTGTTGTAATTAATTTTTTTGTTTTTTAGGCCTGAATGTGAGACTTTTATTCCTATTGTTTATTATGTCTTTGGTCTTTTTCTACTTTTTGTTTAATACTGCATGCATGACAACTGCTGCTCCTCCAGCTCGTGAACCAATAGTAACTAAGTATGATAATGCAGCCAATACTAATTTTTGCGTTAACCCAAAGACTTTGTTCTCTTTTGTCACTTAACAAGGTGGCGCAGTGGTTAACACACTGGACTCACATTTGGGAGAAAATGGTTCAAACCTCTGTCTGGGCATCCTGAGTTAAGTTTTCTGTGATTTCCCTAAATCGTTTCAGGCAAATGCCAGGATGGTTTCTTTGAAAGGGCACAGCCGATTTTCTTCCTCATGCTTCCTAATCTGAGCGTGTCCTTTGTCTCTAATGTTGTTGATGGGACATTAAACACCAATCTCCTCCTCCTCCTTCTTTCTCTTTTTCGTTAGACATTCAATAATGTTTTTCACAACCTAATGTTATTAGTAAACTACCAAGAGTTGTATTAATCACTCTTTCTTGAGGTTCAGTTAAAAATTATCAATGCTGTGTTGGTGAACAGTATTGATTTTAATTTTAATTGACTTAACTTTAGTTTTGCCCCTAGGTATCAAAGCATAATCAATGCTGAAGTTATTCATTTACATAGAGTAAAAACTGTAAAGGATAAATATTTTTAGATAGCACTGATATGGTGCTATTTAAATTTTTATGAACCCCCACCATTTTCATTGAGTTCAATTGCTCATATGTAATTATATTTTTCCATACATTATTCCTCTAACTGCTGTGGCTGTTAATATTTATCCTAATGAATCATCATAAGCATACATTATTTCTTTTGCAGCTAATTGACGGTCTTTACGTGCTTAATGTCGTTTTTCTAAATCTTTATTATCTCTGTAGGCAATATCATGACTTTTGGAAGCTTCATCTAGTGGATTTATAACTTTATCACCATGTGCTAATCATTCTCCTGTCTGGCAGACGCATTTCGAATAGAAGTTTGTCAGTCATAGTGTTCATTAGGCCTTCACCATATATATCACTTTTCCTCAACTTGATTTTATCTTGTTGGTTTATCAACAGAATGCAATGCTCCTGAATTGTAGAGTATACCAACATAATTTGATAAATAACACAACCAAATTTTTCATTCATATCAGCCATAGTAATCTCTTTTTTCTTAAGAGATTCATTACTCCATCTGTGTCTTCATATTCTTTTCCATCAATTGTTAATTTACATGCACTGAATTCGACTGTTAAATGTAAAAACATTTCTTAATCAAAAAACTGTATCTTCACTGTTATTAATATACTTTACATTATTTCAATTATATTTGACTTTTTTAACAGTACCCTAGGTCGTACTTAGCAGGAAACCATTCATACTTCAGGCTTTCATATCCTGGTAAACCTCCACTATGATGGTAAAGAATGGCTGCAGGGGTGCTACCATAACAGCTATTTTAGAAATTGATTAATAAATTTAGTCCTTATTAAGTAATGAACAAGGTTGAGAGCTATCAGTTTTACTCATTCCATTTGATTGAGAAAAGGAAATATAACCTAAATGTTCCTGATAAGGACGCTGCAATGACTGTAAATATAGGATCTCGATGGCTTCATCAAAATCATGCTCAACTTTAAAGAAGCTTCAGTATTACTTGAACTAATGGTTGAAATTATACAACACAGGACGGAAAATCTAATAAAAATGATTGATAACTATGTGCCAAAGTTATCTGATTTTGTAATCATAAATAAAGGCAACTGTGTTATGTCTAGATTAGAGCATTTTACTTCACCATCAGCTTTGTTGTACTTGGCTCTATCTTTTAATGATAAAATAAGTGTGGAAGGACATATACTTAATAAGGGTAAGTAAAGCTCAAGAAAAGTGAAGTGCTTTATCCACTAGGAATGCTTGGTGGACTTTTAAAAAGCAAATAAAGAAATTATGTGGGAATGAGATTTTTACATGGGTGTTTCAGTGCTGGTGATGGTCCTAGTTGGCCTGATTACAATGATGTTGTAATTGAAATAAACGATACTTTTCCAAAAGAAGTAAAAACCATAGTTCAACGTAAGGAAATTCGTGTGACTATTGTTAAATATGACCCAAATTACAAGCTTTTGGAATAAGAAAATATATTGAAAAATCCAAAACATCTGATATAATTTTATGAATTGCAAACTTTGGAAGTGGCTAAATTAAATGGAAAAATTAAGAGCTAAATAATCAGTTGGCTAATTCAGTATTATTTATTCATATTAAGCTACATACACTAGACTTGAAAAATGGAAGGGATGAAGTTTTCCCTCAGGGGACGACGAACTTAGATAATTTTCTAAAGCTTATGATGTATTTCCTGATTTTAGATGAGTTACACTAATAAAATGAGATGCAGATATAAATCCATTTAATTTCATAACAAAATATATCCTAAATATTTGATTAACATGACTCACACAAAGAAATTGTGACCTCACAGACAACAATGATGAAACTGGTTGCAAATCTTAATTTAAAAAAACGTGCATACACTTGAGAGTATGTAATTATGTATGACAAGAAGAATCTCAAATTTGATGCGCAACACAGGATACTAATTGAGAATTTTTAACAGAAAAACTTATTAAATGATATCTGATTTTATTCATTTTTATTTTTCTGGGTAGTTTTTTATGTAGATTATGTTAGTATTTGCAATTTTTAAAATCGGTTAATATTTGGCTGAGAAATTAACAAAAATGTTTTGCTCTTTGTCTCTGCATCTTATTGAACCCATCTTACTTCCATTGATTGCAGATTTCGGTTTTTCAGGACACTGATCTTGTCCAAATATGTAATAGGAATTCAATTATTTCTAAAAATAAAAATGTTATAACAAAAACAAATTTCATGCGCTTTAAACTTCCTGCCTGTGATAGTGTCTGAATTGTAGTGGTGCCAGCAAGATAACAGATGGAGTTCAAGTAAACTTCATTTGAATTAATATGGGAAAATTTTTATTTTTAAAAAAATTATTCTTTTTTAATGTTAATTTGAATAGTGTGATTGACATTGCAAGTTCTTTACATCTAGTCTTTTCAAATAAAATACAATAATATGAGGAGGATCATATATTTAGATCCATAATAAACTGCTGAAAATACGACATTTTAAAATGAAGTTGAAACTGCTTACATGCTGTATATATACATTGTTCGAGACTCTTTACTTCAGCCAAACTCCGTATACTCTACATACGTTGACTGAAGGTAGTCCACATTACTAGAGGTCACTATAATGTAATGTGTAGAGAGAGTTAGCCATTTGGCGAAAGCAACTGACAATCTGACCTACATATTTAATAGCAGCCTGAATGAATGGGGGACTGCTGTTAATTCAGAAGTTAGTCCCCATGTAGTGTTGTGTACATAGGGTCATAGGAGTCTGTAATACACAAATTATGTGGTGGCAATGTGGGGTCGTTTTGCAATTTTTTAAAGAATTTGAAGAGTTTCATAAAGATAACTATTGTACATTTGGGTATTGTAATAAATGTAATATGATGATAAATACCAGAAGATAAAAGTCACATGTGAATGTGGAGTGAAGTCTTGTGTCAAAAAACATATGCAATCGACAGTTCACTGCAATTTCATGGGTGCTAAAGAATTAAAAATTATGAAATTTTAGGCAAACAAATTTACTTTTACTTTAATGCCAAATTGTAATTGTGACTTGTCCTATATCCATGTGTAACAATGCCCAACAGAAGTTCACACTCATGGTCCATTAAATTGTAAAAGCAATTTGTGTGTATACACTATATGCAAACCAATTTTTCCATAAATTTGTTTTGTGTCTTATATGTTGTCCATATTGTTATAAAAATTTAAATGACATGCACTTATGAGTTGCAAAATGTATTATAATAAATAATTAAAAAGGTGTATGACAATAACTACAAGACAGGAAAAGAATAAAATATTTATACA
This sequence comes from Schistocerca gregaria, assembly GCF_023897955.1. Taxonomy (NCBI): domain Eukaryota; kingdom Metazoa; phylum Arthropoda; class Insecta; order Orthoptera; family Acrididae; genus Schistocerca; species Schistocerca gregaria. The sequence continues at coordinate 71,662,705 of NC_064920.1, forward strand.
GCATGACATACATTGCTATAAAATAAAATGTGTTATTTTTGCATAGTTCAGTCATATCAGACCAATTGTTACACCACAAGGAATTCTTGAGAAGAGTAAAATACTTTATTTTCCATCTTTTCACAGTTATGGCTTAAAATTTATTTACTAGTGCTGTGTAGGGTTTTTCAGGTAACTTGTTGAAGCACGCGAGACCTGGACATTTATAGCTGTCATGGGTCTTTGCCACCCTAGCATATGGCACATTTAACACATCCTACGGTCGTGGATTGTTCTCCTTAGAATACTTGGTTAGGTTTTCGTTTACAAAGACAAGACAGTTATAGATATACTAGGTTCTCTCATCATATTTAATTTTTTGAAATAATCTACAGCTATATGCACATGCATACTCAACAAGTCACGATACAGTGCATGACAGAGGATACCTTATACCACTATCACAGAGGGTAATTAAAAGGTAAATGTGCACAATTTGGAGGTGTAATATGCACCAAAATAAGAAAAAAACGTTAAAGTTTTGTCTCAAACTGCTTTATTTCAGAGTTATACAGTAGAGTTGGGATGACAAATCCAACACAAACAAACAACACAAATTTAGTTCTTCTCAGAAAGAAATGACATGATGGGACCCAAAATTCTACAAAACTACACACTGTATATTTACCCAGAACATGTTGAAAATTATCCCAATGTAGACATGCTCAACATCTCACTACTCTAGGAATGTTATAGGCTCCATTCATCCTCTTCTGCACAGTTGCACATCCATTTTCAGCTCGCTGTGGTAGTTGTGCTACATTCTCAATGAAACACCATACATGAGCTCCTTGAGATGCTGCCAAGGAAGGAGTTCAGGGGGTTCAGATCTTTAGATTTGGGAGGCCAAGCAAATGGTCCTGCACAACCTAACCACGTATCTAGCTAAGCTGCTTTGAGATACTCCCTCGCCTCCCCATTGAAATAATGCAGGGCACCTTCATGCATAATGTAGCGAGTGGGACATAATGAAGCAGACCACCCAATCCATGTTCAAAAACAGTTGATACACTCTGTTAGTCAGGTAACATGGCGCTCAAGTAACTGCTGCCAGAAATTCAATCTCCATCTACCATTTCAAGTATATTCTCAACAGCCATTCTATCCAGCTGAGGTCGACCTAATCATGGTGCACCACAAATGCCATATTGCCTTTAACACATGCCTACAACTGTGAAAATCTAATGGTTCTCTTCCATTAGGAAACATTTCCATATACCATGATCTTGATGCTCGTACATTGCCTTCTGGTGAGCCACAAAAGAGGTGCATACGCACATATTCCATGTTTCAGTACACCTTCGTATAGTACACTGTGGCTGCAGTGAACTACTGATGGAATGATGTACACAGTATGTCTGGTGTAGCTACACTACAGGAGTACCATAGAGTACAATAGACCACACAGAAGTCAAGTAAACGAAGGCAGTTCATGCTGTGATCAACTGAGCGCTGGAGAGAGGTGCACAAAGCACCCTCAGTCGATATGCAGGCGAACACAACATGAGAAAAGCCTGTACTGGCCCATCATGTAATGCCTACTGCCAATGAAAATATCAACCATAACTCAGAAATAAAGCCATTTGAGAAGAAAACTGTATTTAGTGCTTTTCTCTTACTTTTAGGCATACATTAAACCTTCTATGTACAGTTACTTTTGAATCATCCTGCATGCTTTAAAGGGATACTGGTCGATTAGTTTGTGTGTGTTCTAAAGGGTTCTGAAAAAATATTTCTTTTATGGGGGCATAAATTAATCACTCATAACCTTTTAAAAATAGACGTTATGACCCTTTGAACATAAAGCTTAGATAGCAGCACTGATAATGCTGGATATCATTCAATACTTTTACTTGCACACCCAGGTACTACTATCACTCATGTTTAAAAGAAAACAATATGATTCAGTTGTTTGGCTGTTTCACATTGTTCTCTTTGTCATCTGCACAGTTAAACATGAACTACATTATAGGCTGGCAGTAGTGTTTGCTGATTATATGTAATGCAACGACTGATACAAATTATTGCTAATATAGAAATATTGTCTCTTGCTTTAAAAACTGCAAAACGCGAATGCCTACTCCTCCTAAAATAACATGGCATAACTCATCTGTCATTCAGTTCAGAATAAGAATCACAATCTCAGAAGATTTCTGTTACATTTACTGATTTAAGAAATTTAATAACATTTTACATTAATTTCGGGCGACAGGTCATAGTTTTTTACCCTGGTATAGGGATTTCAGCATTATAAAAGGTAACTAAGGAAACATAACATATTGTTTACTGCACATGATGTGACAAAGCTGATTCTTACAAGCCAGGTGGAATTCTTGTTAGACAGGCTACTGCTGCTTAAATATCAGACTTCAGGTTATGATAGCAGGTGTGCTACAGGGAGACCATAATTTCTGAAGAAAAAGTCTTGAAAAAGAACGGATGGTGACATTGTCGCATTCAGTTTTTGATAACACAGGACAGGGCGTGTATTGCTTCTACAATGATCGATGGACTGATTAGTCACATCTGTCATCTAGACATCGAACATGATCCATTGTCTGCACCAGGGAAACTAGATTATCAAATTAAGTGTAATACTATCAAGGACTTGGAAAAACTCCTACTGTACCTACCTGACGAACACTTACCTTCCAATGAAGATACTCTGAAGTGCCCTATAAAGAATGACAGCGAAGACATCGAGTAAATGGACTGTCAGACACTGATTATTGTTGCAGAACGATGCGTTTGTACTGTGATATGTAGAATGGTGTGTGCTTTATTGTATGAAATCAAGATAATGTGAATAGAAAAGAGTAAGCAATTTTAGTATCTTTTATGTACTTTTTAAAAAAGATATCAGTTTCCAGGTTTTAATGTTAACCTTTAAAACTATATGATTCTATTAACCATTGCGTTTCCTGTTAGACTTGTAAACTGGAGTAAGGTTAAAGCAGCAGCCTATGCACCTCCATATGAGCCCTAATTTCTCTGCTCTTGTCTTTCTGGTCCTTAGGTGACACATATTACACATGATTTGTGATCATTTCGAGGAACAAAAAATAACAGATATTATTCTATAAGTAGAGTGTAAGTTCTGTGCCAAATTAGTCTCTTTAATAATAATTTTCAAGCAGTCAGTATACCACATGTGATGCTACTTTGTCAGTGATAAACTTTCGAGACTAGATTAATAAAAAAAAAGAAACATCAAGATGGTGGTTTGAATTCTTGAGATGCACTACATATTCTCCTTTGCCCCCTCGCCACTTAAGTACAATACACAAAGCATTCACACAAATATGTGAAACCATTGGAAAAGTTCTTCTTTATGATGTTACTCAACTCACACATCACGTTGGTTCTAGTTTTTGTTATGTGTGTCAAAGCATAGACATTGTGCTGCACTATGTATTTGTGTGATAGTTTTATACTGATAACTTCAAGTCCTGTCACCCATGATGATTTTTCATAGAAAGAAAAAGCCTGCATTTTACATTTCAGTTAAGTTGTCACATGTGTCGACGCAGTGTTTTTTTATTTTTTATTTTTTTTTGCAGGATTCGAGATATGTGGGAATCATTTAGCACACAGTTTTCTCCCCTTGAAAAAATTATGGAAAATGACTTATACATTTGATTTAATGTTGCTCAAACTCAATTTCTGCCACACCAACACTGGCACACTAAGGTCGATTGTCCTTTACTTAACAATGTCTATTCACCATTGACTGAATGAAATGCACATCTGTAGTTTGCAGTTAGTGCTTCAAACTGTCAGTGTAGTTACTGAAATCACTTATATGCCAGGCATAATATCAGCCTCAGAACGTTTTGGATGGATGGTGTATGGGACTCTTTTCTGACAGTGAAATGAATATTGATATAAACATGCTTGCTAATGAAACTCTTCTTATTGGTCATATGATACTAAAATTTGCATATCTTTCAACCTATCTGTTTGGCATATTTTCATTTCCTTCAGATGTATTGCGTCCACTGCTTTTACTTACATAAGTAAAAAAGTTGTATCTATTTGACATGCAACTTAAGGTTTTGCTACATTATGCTGATCCTTAGACACAACTTTAGTACAGCACACACATGTCAATTATGCTGTATTTAATCAGTAGCCTAATTTCAGCCATTTGTTTTAACTGTTAATATGAATACTATTCAGCGGTTTACATGTACTTAGTCTCATTTGTGCACATTTTTAAGTATTTTTATTCTCCTATACGTTTTTTTAATTGTAGGTTTTGTCAACTTTGCATTTAAAATGAGCCAGTGTAATGTAGATGCAAATGTTCATTATTTATATAATAATGTAATACAGTTGGCTCTACGTGCACTGTTTATTTGCTCTCTTTCGCTACTTTTATGGTTTCGTAAAAAGGAAACTTAATGTTCTTGTTATTATTATTATTATTATTATTAAGCACTTTAATTCATTTACAGACAAGCCCATCCATATATTTCCAAGGAATTATCACCCATTGTCAAGCTATGATACAACAGTTAAGGTAGTTGCGTGCTATGCATTCATTTTTGTTTTAATATATTAGTTAAATAAATTTATTTTTTTAGCAGAAGATTCACTGTTTTTGCTTCACTGAGGGAAAAATTTTTTCTTACAATGTAAGCGATATGTATGATAATGGTTAATAATCTTACTCTTTATTTGTATTATCATTCAAGCACTCACACAGTTGTGATATTTCATCTATGAGTAGATAACAGTTTGTCCCTCGCTCATAGATGTTGCACATTGATTGCTGGTATAGTTAATAATAAATTGGCATATATTATCAATCAACACTCAGTGATTAATCAATGTAATTGGCATTCTTTGTTTTGAATATTTTAGAACCTTTAGTACAAATTTTATTTTGTATTTAATCTCTATTACAAGTTTTAGTTTTTGTATGGATATGTAATTCCACATTTCTACAGTTGAGAGTAAAAGTAATAATAATGTTATGTGACTAGGGCCTCCTGTCAGGTAGGCCATTCGGCTTTCGATTTGACGCCACTTTGGCGACTTCCGTGTCAATGGGGATGAAATGATGATGATTAGGACCCAGTCCCTGAGTGGAGAAAATCTCCGCCCCAGCCGGGAATCGAACCCAGGCTCTTAGGGTTGACATTCTGCCGCACTGACCGCTCAGCTACCAGGGGTGGACAGGGTAAAGGTTACTGTGCATGATACGAATGCACTATATCCTATATCCAAATAGTGGCAGTGAATTAAATAACGTTTTCACTGATTCTGGTTAGGATATAAATGTAGCTTCTATGTACTTAATCTACTTTAATGTTTTCAGACTACATTTGCAGCACACATAATAGTCAGGGTATGTTTGTATATGAGGGCTGGTAAATTTCCATGAAAGAACAGGACAATGTTGTTGTGCCTTCAGGATTAGTAAGCACGATTATTCCAAGGACTGTGTAAATAATTTTAACAGTGTGTAGCGTACAGTTCATTGTTGACAGCCATCTGAATTGGTCGGTGTGTTGAATGTGATTGAGAGTGGAGAAAAGAGAGTTTCATGGTGTTTTAAACATTTTCTGTTGAAGGATTGGACTGCCAAACAAATTCATATAGAATTGCAAGAAGCTCTTGTGAACTCTGCACTATTACTGAAGATAATTTGCTTTATGATTTATGAATTTGATAGTGATCAGACAAGCACCAAGCACCCAAGTGAGGACACCAGAAAGGAAATAATTCATAAAATTCATGATATGCAATCCAAAACAGCTGAAAAAAGATACTGAGACTGCGGGCATCTCAAATGAGCGAATATCTAATATCCAGCATGTAGAATTGGCCTTTGAAGTATGTGTGTATAAAGAAGAACTTTTCCAATGGTTTCACATATTTGTGTGAATGCTTTGTGTATTGTACTGCTCACAGTCAACCAAAACACATCTGGCACCACATTTCAGAACAACGTTTAGTTATAATTAATCGCAGTTCACAAGAAGTTTTGTGCTGATTTGTGACTGTTGATCAAACCTGCATCCATCACCGAGCAAGGTGGTGCAGTGGTAGCACACTGGACTCGCGTTCGGAAGGACGATGGTTCAATCCCGCATCCAGCCACCCTGATTTAGGTTTTCTGTGATTTCCCTAAATCACTCCAGGCAAATGCTGGGATGGTTTCTTTGAAATGGCATGGCGAACTTCCTTCCCCATCCTTTCCTAATCCAATGAGACCAATGACCTCGCTGTTTGGTCTCTTCCCCCCAAACAACCAAACCAACCTGCACCCATCATTACATTCTAGAGTCAAAATGCCACTCAAAACAATGGACAAAGGTTGGTAAAAGTACACTGAAGAAGGTAAAGACCATTTTATCAGCTGGTAAGGTGATGGCTCAAGGAATAATTATCGTAGATTACTTGGAAAAGGCAGAACCATACCTCAACCCTTTTACACTTCAGTGCTGGATCGTTTGAAACTTGTGTTGGCTGAAAAAAGACCAAAGTTGGCATGGAAAAAAGGACTCTTTTTACCAGGATAATTCACCAGCCCAGACATCAGTGAAAGAGCACGATTGGGCTTTGCATTGCGTCCTCATCCACCCAATTCATCAGAATTAGCCCCAAGTGACTTCTTGCTTTCCCTAACTCGTAACTTTGGCTTACTGGCAAGAATTTTTCATCAACTGTGGAAGTGTTAGTTCCAGGCGAATAGCATTTTGCAGATAGTGACAGAACCTATTTCTCCAATAAGATGAAAAAGCTGGAGGATCGCCGGACCAACTGTATATCCCTCAAAGGACACTATGTCGAGAAGTAAGGTGAGTTGTTTATGAAACAAACATTCATTCTTGCTTTTTTACTAAACTTATGTAATATTACACTCTTCACTACGTGTTTTAGTGAAAATTGCACTTCATCAATTTGACCTAGTTATTGTCCACTCTCTAAGGTAATAACAAAATGCAAGTATGCAGACATATGCAGTGATAATGACTGCAGAAGCTTTAATTGTAAGAGGAGGTGATACATTTACTCTCTTATTTTATATTTGAAGTTATTTGGTACCAAGTTTTAGAGATAAGAGACATTATTATTGTGTGATGAATCTATTGTACTGTTGTGGTATTTGTTTTATTCTTAAATATAGGTAAATAATCATATTTTTGTCGTACACTAGACTTCAGTGATCCGATATCTTATGTTTTTTACATAGTTGGTGAACCTAATTTTCTAACATATTAATAATATTTAATTTAAGTGGATTTATTGATGAATCAAGCACTACTGTAATTTTATAGTTCACACCACTCCTGAGACCACATTACTTCAAAGTTATTAACTACAAATAACTTTGTTAAAGGTAAGTGTAAGTAACTGTAAATTTCTTACATACTTGCTGCCATATTTAAACCATTTTATTATGCATATCAACAACGAATATCACAGAAAACAATCACATATTTAAGTATCTTTAAATACTTCAGTTATACGTGGATACAAAAATAAAAAGTGCAGGTGAGTGACTTCCAATTTTTACATTACACAAACATTCATTGTTACAACAAATAAGGCATCTGATATGCAATAGTAACATCTCAAATTTGGAATCAAAGTGAAGTAACTAAGTTAATATGAATTGTAGTTAATAGTTAGATTATATTTTTACAAATCTCTGGCAACAAACATAATTATACTTGATGGAAGCGGTAATGGACAATAAAGATATCAAATTACAAAATTTGTCTAACATGTATATGTACAATATAGTTGCATAAATATTCTTATCAGTTAGAAATGAATTGAGCAAAAATAAATGGTTTCAACGTAAAAGCTATATTTCACATTGTATTTTTATACTCCTTAGAATATTACAGTTCCTTAAAAATCCATAAAACGGATTGGCTTTCTGGTATATCTAGATATTCCTGTTAAAAGCTATCTGTAGCACATTCTGTAGTTTTGAATTAAAAAACAAATTCAAGCTGAGCAATTGGATATATTTCGAGGGTTGAAAGAAAACTTCGAAAATAATATAGTACAAAGACATTTATATAAAACCGTTGGGAGTCTAAATACTAGATACTCTAAACAGCATTCTGAATTAATTTACAAAGCCCCTCACATAAAAACAATCCAAGATTGAAAAATATTATTTATTACAAATTTTATAGTACTTGTCTTCATAAAACATATGCAGTTACCATGCATATTAAAAATATACAGTTTTATTATATCATGTACAGTACTCAAATCTGATTGTTTTGCAAAAGTATTTTATTTATGACTAGTACGATGTGAAGTTGAATATATTCACAGAAAATGTGTGTATTAATTATAAGGCTTCTGCTAGTAGTAATTACACTAATTGCTTAAAGGAGATCAGTTTGAGCCTAAAATGTATTGTGAATTGTGCTCTAGTTGATGGAAACTAATATGTTAACTGGCCAAATATATGTTTTGATGAACTACTTTATCTGTTAATGTATAATTTGCTAAGAACTGCCATTTTTGTGTGATGTAGATGGAGAGCCACACGATGAAATTAAAAAATAGACGTAGTATCCATCCGTACCAAGATGTCATCATTAACTCTACAAGATACACCTGTAAAAGAAACAATCCATGTATCACAACAAGAAGGACTGAACAACTATATATATAAGCACTCAATTTCACTTCATTTTGAATATGAATTAGTTAGCGTTATTCTGAAAACAGTTTGAACAATTTTATAGATGAAACTTCCTGGCATATTAAAACTGTGTGCCGGACTGAGACTCAAACTCGGGACCTTTGCCTTTTGCGAGCAAGTGCTCTACTATCTGAGCTACCCCAGCACGACTCATGCTCTGTCCTCGCAGCTTTACTTCTGCCAGTATCTTGTCTCCTACCTTCCAAACTGTACAGAAGCTCTCCTGTGAACCTTGCAGAACTAGCACTCCTGTATGTATAAGGGAAACTTAGTTTTTATGGTATACCACATCTCAAAATCGACAAATTCATACATATCAAAAACCACAATTTCAGTAGCTAGCCTTCACCCTAACCCCAACCCCTGGGTATTAGAGACGTTCTGTTTACCAAAGTATTGGACTTGCCAGTTCTAAAGTGGATAACTTTTACAGTCGTCAAAATTTCGCCTATTTCAGGAAAAAACTTAGATCCAGATCCAGTTAAATTAAGACCAGATTTTTGAGATACTTATAGGCATTGTAGAGACCTATATCATACGTGTTTAGAAATTACGTGATTATTATAGGAGGCAAAGTAAACAACATAATTTCTACCAGTTAAATATTAACAACAGAGAAGAAAAAAATTTCTGAAGTGTGTATGCAGTAAACACAATACAAAAAGTCTGAAAATATTAGTTTTGAGGTCAACAAAAGGAGATTCCAATGATTTCGATAGTTTCAGAGATATGACATACATTAGAAAATGTTTCCTGAAGCTGGAAAATTTCATGCATTTAAAAAGTAACATTACTTTGACTCTAACTGCAGATACAGAAATGCTATGGTGCCCGCCTGCAGATAGTGACTGCCGTGACAACATCGCAACATCAATCCTTAAAAACGTCGGATGCCAACTGCTTTCAAAGACTGCAGTGCTGTAAATGTGAGTGTTTGTCTGGGAATTCGACTGTAAATTAAAATTGGCCTGTAGTACATCATTTCCTTTGTAAGTCAATCTCCTCTGGAAAAGTTGTTTTTAACTATCATGCCGGGATTTCTTGTTTACAATGGAACCTTTCAACAATTGGCAGCATTGGTATGCGGCAGGTACAGGCTTGTTCTGTAGTCTCTTCTCTACGGCTCCAGTTGGCGGAAAGCCTTAGCATTGAATGGTTGTGTTGTTAACAGTGTAAAGTATGAAGGCCTGTGCAGACAGTCGGTGAACGCGATTTAAACAATGAGCAGTCACTGAATTCTTAACAGCAGTAGGTGTCACCCCAAAGGCGATTCATCAGACAATGAAAGCAGTTTACAGTGACTGCGTTGATATGAGTACTATGTGTCGTTGGGTGAGTAAGCTTAATGATGTTGAGGTGGCAACATTTGACCTGCGTGACAAACAACGAGTTGGACGTCCTGTGGCAGCAACCGAGTTTCACAGGCAAAATGTTGACAGACTGATTCAGGACGATCGTCTTATGAATCAGAGAGAAACTAAAAGCACAATTGGCTTTTCAAAAGAAAGTGTTGGTCACTTTATTGCTTTGCTTGGCTATCGGAAGGTCTGTGCACGATGGGTACCCCGAATGCTGACTCCTGAAATGAAAGAGCACAGAATTGAAAATTGCCAGGAACTTCTCTCGCATTATGAGAACTCAATTTTGACAGGAGACGAAGCATGGGTCACCATTACGAACTGGAGATGAAACGTCAGTCTATGGAATATGGACACAAAGACTCGCATCAAATTCAAGATGCAGCCCTCAGCTGGAAAAATCATAGACACAGTGTTCTGGGACGCAGATTGTGTTATCCATGTTGATTTCCTTGATCGTGGAACAATAAATTCAGAGCGCCACATCACAATGCTGTGACCTCTGAAACGACGACTAACAAGGATCCGAAAGGAAAATGGAAATGTTTTCCTGCGCCATGACAATGCCAAACCACATACTTTACGTGTCACCACAGCAGAACTTCGAGACTAAATTTCACCATCGCACGGCATCCTCCACACAGTCCACATTTACTACCCTCTGACTTCCATTTGTTTCCGATAATGAAAGTCGATCTGCGGGGACATCATTGTGCTTCTGATGCAAACGATGAGAGACCTGTAAAGACTGTGGTTGCCGAAACAGTGCGCCGACGTCTTCCATGGTGGCTTCAGAAAACTTGTTCATCATTGGCAGAAATGTATCCAATTGGCTCGTGATTAAGTGGAAAAGTGAATATTGTTAATTAAAGATCACATTCTAAGGATCATTTCTGCGTTTGATTTATTAAAATATTCCCACCCAAACCCAGTTTGCAAAGGTGGAGACATTACTTTTCATTCAACCCTCGTAAATAAATGTCCTTCACTTCACATACAATCGCGTTGTCTACATTAACCAACATTTCTAAAAGCAAACGGGAATATAAAAACACAAGCACCTTTCAAAAACAGTTCAGCATTTATGTGAAAGCGAATCTCGATTGCCGAAGTAAAAATTCAGCAACTAGATCTGTATATGTGGTGTCATCGCCAGACACCACACTTGCTAGGTGGTAGCCTTTAAATCGGCCGCTGTCCGGTAGTATAAGTCGGACCCGCGTGTCGCCACTATCAATTGATTGCAGACCGAGCGCCGCCACACGGCAGGTCTAGAGAGACTTCCTAACACTCGCCCCAGTTGTACAGCCGACTTTGCTAGCGATGGTTCACTGACGAAATACTCTCTCATTTGCCGAGACGATAGTTAGCATAGCCTTCAGCTACGTTATTTGCTACGACCTAGCAAGGCGCCAGTATCCGTACTATTGATATTGTGAATCATGTACCATAAAGAGCAACATTCTCCATGAATGGATTAAAGTTAAGTATTCCACCAGCTACGTCCGTTTTTCTCAATTCTAATTCTCTTGTCATGTTCCAGACCTCACGCCAGTCTGCGTGAGCTAAAACGCGTGCATTTCGGCCTCCTTTAGAAAGACACGGTTGGCTCTCCTGCCAACCACAACAGTATATCTAGAATCAGTATGTTTATATGAACATGTTTTTACATGAACAACTGAAAGTAGCACTGTAAATCAGTACTTTCGAAGCCCAAAGATATTCTAGAAATACTGTAACTAGTACATGTTGTGTTCCTACTTAGGTCTAAGCTATCTTCACACTATTTCATGTGTGCCAAATGTAGATAAGGTATGGAATATAATCATTCGAAAAGTAAACGTAGACTCGACCGAAAAAGAATCACATATGAAGTTCGCTACACATGCACGCTGTGGTGATGTGAATGCAAGTATTGTGTTGGGCAATGAGACCATAAACTGAAACTGGGCTGTAATACTCTTCAGTATGTAACGATTTTCTAGCATATCGATCTCCACTGTAAAAGCTGTTTTTGAATTACCTGCTATTAGTTTCCAATTTCCAAAACCGCTTACAAACTTACAGTGTGTGGATACTGCCTGCTTCAAAATTCATAGAAGTATGTTCCATCTATACAACTAAATGAGAGGCAGTTTGTTTTTTGCCATGCACATAACGCTTCTTTTATTTCTGATGCATCTACAGTGGCCTATAATACACGTTTCTTTTTATATGCATTGTAAATGTATTATGTAGTAGTTCAAATAGCTCTAAGCACTATGGGACTTAACATCTGAGGTCATTAGTCCCCTAGCCTTAGAACTACTTACGCCTAATTAACCTAAGGACATCACAAACATCCATGCTCGAGGCAGGATTCGAACCTGTGACCGCAGCAGCCGCGTGGTTCCGAACTGTAGCTCCTAGAACCGCTCGGCCACAACGGCCGGCTATGTCATAGTTACAATACGTTACTACGTTATATTTTGTCATGTTTTTCTCTTGTTTTTCAGATCAGAACCAGCACAAATTTCGTGCGGTTAAATTATTGTTTGGTGTTACTTATGATTTGCACTTCCACATTATTAGTCTATACGTGTGGTTCTGGGGATGTGTTCTTTCGAACCTCATGCTCCAGCTGGCTGATGGGGGTGAAAAAACGCTGGAATTGGACCTCTGGAGCATGGGGACCGAATCAAGACATCTCCAGAACCACACATATGGGCTAACACCCAACGACAATTTAACTTCACGAAATTTGTGATACAGAAGAGAAAAACATCACAAAATGTATCATACTAACGTATTGGAACTACTACATTATACATTTTTTATATGTATGAAAGGCAACGTGTATTACAGGCCACTGAAGATGCTTCATAAATAAAAGAAGTGAAATGCGCATGGCAAAAAACAAACGGACCTTCATTTAGAGGCATAGACGGAACATACCTTCCTGAGTACAAATTAGTACACATCTCGCCCGCCTGCGCTGCGAGAAAAAGCGATAACTATTTAACGCACTTCTGGAAATTACTTCGTCCCCCACCAACTAATAAATGTGGCGACAATTTTGAGAACTAATGTGCCCAGGAAACGCACAATCTAATTTTCTCCTCCTCCGATTATGAAGTATGGAAATGGCACGTGTCATTTAAGATGCTACTGAAACGATTATCTTGTCAGTGGAATCTACGTCTACGAGGACGTTATTTGAGAATTAGCGATACAGTATATAGCTAAAGACCAAAACTTTGTACGCCAATTCGTTTTCGTTTGAAACTTCACTCTTTCCACAAAATAAGTATTTAAATTCAGAAAGTTTGCGTACCTGCCATTCGTAAGCGTTGCGAGACTCCTTGCTGAGTTTGTCCAAATCGTAAGGCAGTCCGGCCAGCTGACTGTACACATATGCACAGACAGCATCAGAGTCAATTGCTGGCAGAATGGCCCATATTCCGTCCAACATGGCGCGTGACATCGTAGCAAAATCTTCTGGAGGTTTCTTCAGGTTAGGAACGAAAACTTGCTCGAGCAACATTGAACACAGTTGACGGGTTTCTTCAACGCCTTCTGGGCGGCATATGTTGAACCTGTATGCACACAGAAAAGCACTGTAGACAGGACCGTAGCTCGTATTTCCTTAACGATTTACTAAATCCTTCCATTATTTGTGGAACATTACTTACAATATAACTTAACTACATAACCAAGGCGCATTTTATTGGTCTTACAAGACACCTTCATGTTATGTTAAATGTCGCGGTTGTTTCTAAAAAGAATATTTCTTTTTCACTTTTCTTAAGAACACGCGAATTAATTAACAAAACAGCTCAGCTCCCAGTAGTGGTGGCTCAGTCGTAAACTGAATATCCAAGAAACGGCAAAGACATTTCATGTAGAACAATGAAACAAGGAAATGTAAAGTGACCCCTAGACGTTCAAAAATATTCACAATAACTCCCGGACGCGCAATAATATTGACCATATAGGAGATAGATTGAGAGGTTGCACAGTAATTTTAAGAACATCAGAAACTACGGAAACATATTGGGCTGCTTAAAATTATTGTGCTGTCTGTAGGTAACATTGAAAATTTCTTTGACAGTCTGTCGCGTGCTACAAGAACGATGGCGGTTTCTTATTGTTGGATGGAGAATGAGATCAAAACAAAACGAAAGAACATTATTATTAGAGTACTTTAAAATATTTTCGGCATTGTGGGATGTTACAGCAAATGAATAAAAAAAGTGTTGAGAATGATGAATTGTATGATTCGTTACTCAGAAAATAGGGAACAATCACGAAGGAAGATGATTTAAGAAATTTATTTCATGTATGGCTATGAATATCATACCTAACACTTGGTTTAAGAATCAAGAAAGAAGGTTGTATACATAGAAGAACCCTGGAGATACTAAAAGGTATCAGATAGATTATATAATGGTAAGACAGAGATTTAGGAACCAGGTTTTAAATCGTAAGACATTTCCAGGGTAGTGTGGACTCTGACCAAAATCTATTGGTTATGGTCTGTAGATTAAAACTGAAGAAACTGCAAAAAGGTGGGAATTTAAGGAGATGGGACATGGATAAACTAAAAGAACCAGAGGTTGTACAGAGTTTCAGGGAGAGTATAAGGGAGCAATTGACAGGAATGGGGGAAAGAAATATTACTAACAATGTAATTGACAGTTTTACTGAGCTGTCTAGGCCTCTAGGGAGTACGTCAATACTACTGTGCGACATTATTGTGTAATGCATGCCATGAGGTGGGAGGCCTCTGGGACCCTATGCTGAAAACGACATTTAAGGCGCAACATACCTGAAATTCTTTATTAAAATGAAGTAACATTTAGTTAAAAATCCCGTTTTGATCTTACTGCGGTAAATTAAGCCAGCAGGAACATACTTTTTGTCGCACAAAATCACTCGTTTTGTGCTCTTTTTTTAATAGTATACGTAATCTAACTGTTAGAAAACTGAATTTTATACTCTGAAAAATTATAGTATCCCTGTAGCAAGTAAATTTTCACGTAGAATTGTATTCTATGGTTTAAAATTGCACGTAAAAATTGCTTTCAATAAGGACAGGACGAAAGTCTGTAAAAGTGGCATTCAGTGCTGCGATCCGCAATTTTCTTTATCACCACGGAGACCACGAGTATACTTGATCTTAACTAAAACTTTAGATATTTGAATGGAAAAGCAGAGGACCACAATACGAATGTCCTGAAGTTCTTCCTCTGAATGACCTCTGCTAGCGTAACTATGATCACTAGCTATTGTAAAATTGTCGTCCCTTGCCGTTCTTTCTTAGATATTTCACTATCATCTTCCTCCGAAACGTTCCTACAAGCACATTTTGTGCTATATTTTTTTTTAAAAAAAAAACAGGTACATAGTTCACGAGGGATGGCCTAAGATATCACAACATATGTCAACAACACCTGTCAACAACGCAGGAAGATGGCGATAACGCAACTGACAGCAAAACATTGTAAAGTTGGTGATTTAAGGAGGATAGGGGATATATAAAAGCATTCCGTCAGAACTGACGTTGGGAAGCGAGTTTGAAAATCTTCGAATAGCTGAGGGACCTGAGGTAAGACTATTCACTGCCTAGGTGCAGCTTGAATGACATGTGGCATTCTCTGCTGGGACGTTTCTCCACCTAAATCGGAACGATCCACTGGTTACCCACTCCTTTGTGAAGAGAAAGTGTTTTCTATTCACTGTGATTGCTTAGTAAACGTAACTAGTATGAATGCATGTGGATTGTGATAACGTATTCGTATTGCTGATGATAATGGAAGAAAAGGGAAAGGACGAAACCCTATGTCAGCACGTAACCTACCAACGTGCTGCTAATTATAACGAATGAATTTCAACGTTCACACACTTGCCGGTCAAATACAGCGGTTAGAATTTCTCCTCCCACCAGCAATGTTCTGTTTCTAACGGTAAACCGAGAGTAGTTACAAAAGACTAAGGGGGCCGTACCGCTGCAGATTCCGGCCCTGGCGTGTGCGGCGCCGACACCGAGTTCACAGAAATGTCCGTTGTGCATCTTCGATGTAATAAAGTGCAGGGACACACTTTCTCGTGTTTCCCTGCACGCTTCGCCGTGAGTCATCCCTCTCTCCCAAACTATGCCTCTCGCTCATTCTGACATATTACGACCACTGAGCTACGGGGCTTGTAACACATGAAACAGGACGAGTGCTGAGTTCATCGGGATCTACCAGACACGAAGAAGCGAAGTAAGCAATGGAAGCACGAGGATTCACCAGCGCCGAAAAAGGCGAAGACGGAGTCATCATCAGACGAAGGTGATGCTGACTGGATTGCCATGGTGCGGTGCTAATAGATTACACACGCAAAGGACAAACCACCATAGGAGCACGCTTCGTCAAAACGAAGTGAAGTGTCGCGGGAAGCTGTCCGAGGCGGGTGCTTTTGCTCCACGACCACACTCCACCTCATTCTGCACAGGACGCAGCAACACGTGCTGCTGCTTTGAGCTTTCGAATTTTGCCTGTGCCCCAAACTCTCCTGACACTGCACTCAGTGACTTCTTCGTCTTTCCTCCGATGAAGAATAATTACCAGGCAGGCATCTCCAGAACGACGATAAGATCTTAGTCCTGGACAGTTTCTTGAACAGCGAAAATTCAGACTTCTGCAATCAAGGTATCTGCCGATCCATCCACCGGTGAAAGAAATGTATCGCGCTGAAGGCTGAACACGTAGAGGAGGACTTACTCTGTCGCCAAGTTTACTAGTCACTGCTTGAATTTTTCGAAGCGGCAATATAAGTTTTATAGCTGCTCCTCGTACCTTACACCATGTGATCAAAAGTCTCTGGACACCTCGCTGAAAATGACTTACAAGTTCGTGGCGCCCTCCATCGGTAATGACGGAATTCAATATGGTGTTGGCCCGCCCTTAGCCTTGACGACAGCTTCCACTCTCGCATGCATACGTTCAATCAGGTGCTGGAAGGTTTCTTGGGGAATGGCAGCCTATTCTTCACGGAGTGCTGCACTGAGGAGAGGATCGATGTCGGTCGGTAAGGCCTGGCACAAAGTCGGAGTTCTAAAACATCCCAAAGGTATTCTATAGGATTCAGGTCACGACTCTGTGCAGGCCAGTCCATTACAGAGACATTATCGTCGTGTAACCAC
Source organism: Schistocerca gregaria (assembly GCF_023897955.1). Lineage (NCBI taxonomy): Eukaryota > Metazoa > Arthropoda > Insecta > Orthoptera > Acrididae > Schistocerca > Schistocerca gregaria. Next base: position 71,679,953 of record NC_064920.1, read on the forward strand.
CCGGGCACAGGCCGTGCATTATGAACAGGTGCTCGATCGTGTTGAAAGATGCAATCGCCATCCCCGAATTGCTCTTCAACAGTGGGAACCAAGAAGGTGCTTAAAACATCAATGTAGACCTGTGCTGTAATAGTGCCACGGAAAAAAACAAGGGTGCAAGCCCCCTCCATGGAAAGCACGAACACACCATAACACCACCGCCTCCGAATTTTACTGTTGGCACTACACACGCTAGCAGATTACGTTCAGCGGGCATTCGCCGTACCCACACCCTGCCATCGGATCGCCACATTGTGTACCGTGATACGTCACTCCACACGACGTTTTTCCACTGTTCAATCGTCCAATGTTTACGCTCCTTACACCAAACGAGGCCGTCGTTTGGCATTTACCGGCGTGATGTGTAGCTTATGAGCAGCCACTCGACCATGAAATCCAAGTTTTTTCACCTTATAAGTAACTGTCATAGTCCTTGCAGTGGATCCCGATGCAGTTTAGAATTCCTGTGTGATGATCGGGATAGATGTCTGCCTCTTAGACGTTACAACCATCTTCAACTGTCGGTGGTCTCTGTCAGTCAACAGTCGAGGTCGATTTGCACTTCACTATCATATCGGAAACAGTAGACCTAGTGATGTTTAGGAGTGTGGAACCTCGCGTACAGACGTATCACAAAAGTGACACCCAATCACCTGACCGCATTCGAAGTCCGTGAGTTCTGCGGAGCGCCCCATTCTGCTCTCTCACGATGTCTAGTGACTACTGAGTTCGCTGATATGGAGTACCTGGCAGTAGGAGGCAGCACAATGCACCTAATACGTAAAACGTATTTTTTTTGGGGGGGGGGGGGGGAGTGGAGGGGTGTCCGGATACTTTTGATCAGATAGTGTAATAATTTTTATTTATGAGTAGTGACATACATAGAATGCCCAGCGTATAAATTTAGATCATTTTATTTAGTTGTCTACTCTTCATTTACAATATATAAAAGTACACGAGACAGTCACGTTAATATTGGACGTCAACCAGCGACAACCACCCGCAACGGCAAGTGGCAGCAGTAGAGGTGGAGGGTACATAAGGCGTGTCCCGCGGACGAGCAAAACAGAGCAGCTGTCGTAATGCGGCGACGGAGAGAGTCGTCTGACGTCCAAGAGGGCATGAGAGGGGCCGAGAGGGGAAGCATTTCCGAAACGGCTAAGTTTGGAAACGGTTCGTATGCTACAGTGGGTATAGTATGGCAAAATGGCGCCCTCCAAGACCGGCGCTGAGGCCTCTGTGTTGCGCCACGGGCCGAACATGACAGGGGTGAACGACGGCTGCGGAGGTGTCTTATGGACAGTATACGTGAAACTGCTGAACAACTGGCCGCCCAGACGAACTAAGGAGTTACCAACAGTGTCTCCTCAACGGCCTCCACAGCAGGCTCCTGGTTCGTGCACCCAGGCTGAGCGCTGTTCAGCGGCGATGGAAGCTGGAAGTTGCAGGCCATTACCTCAACTGGACTTCTACCGAGTGGTCACAGAATAATGAATGTTTTATGTTCCATCGGACAGATGGCCATTGGCATATGTGTGGTAAAAACCTCTACGGAGGCCTTACTGTCTGCGAAATGTTTTCGTGGCGTTTCCTGGATGGCCTCGTCATTCTGGAAAGCACACTGGATGAACACATGTATGCATCTACGCTTGAGAACTGTATTAACCGCTACACGCGATATGCTTTTCCTCGGCACGGTGGCATCTACGAGCAGGACAAAGCTACGTGTCACGCAGCGCGCAGTGTATGTGAGTGGTTGAAATAGGACCAAGATGAGTCTAACACACTCCCCTTGCCACCACGTCCCGGGATTTAAACCAAATAGGTAAGCTGTGACGCCATCTCGATCAGACTCTTCGCACCACGGATCCTCTACCGAGAAATGTGGCGCTCGTGGCCGTGGCCCTCGGCTCCACACTTACGTCCGCCCCTACCAGAACTTCACTGACTTCTCTGCCTGCGCATCTCACGGCAGTCTGTACTGCAAGAAGTGCCTTTTCGGCCTTCTGACAGGTGGTCACCACATTGTGCATGGACAGTGTCTATCATTGTATTAGGCAATGCACGTTTTTATGAATTGAAATGCAGTTCTATAGTGACAAACATAATAATGCAATTATTGCATTACTCAGTTTTTAAGAGTGCACAGAAAACAAACTCGTATCAGAAGACAGACAAAAACGTTGTGCTTGGTACATTTTAACAGTATCGGGCTTTCTAAGTGCTAGGCACTTACATACGGTTTTATGGGAGCAAATACGATTTAAGTGTGGGATAAGACATTTAAATATAGAGAAGGTGTTAGCTTATAAAGCATTTCAGTCCATTGGCACGAAGGGGTAAACATTATATTTGATACTACTCGATTTTGTACATTTGAAAATAGTTACATAAGAGGAAACATGATTGCACTCATTATTAAATTGTTTCTTCACTCAGAACATATACACAGGAGCTTTTTGAGGTATTTGCAGTGTTGAGAAAAAATGGAAAGGTTATCAAAACTGGACGTATTCATCACAGGGGAGTTATTCGCAGTGCTTCTTTATACAAAATGGTGTAACTGTTACAGTCTGCGGCTGTCTGTCTTTTTATTTCCAAACTACCGGTTCAGGCCAACGTCGCCCGTCTTCAGGACATATTTCTTAGCTACAGAGCAACTAGTCGAAAAAGAACAACGGTTCGCTGTGATATGTACACTGAAGCGCGAAAGAAACTGCTAAAGGTATGCGTATTCGAAAGAAGAGATACGTAACCAGCCAGAATACGGCGCTAGAAACATGTTGCCTGGTCGTACGAGACTCGTTTCAAACTATATCGAGCGGACGATGGAGACCTCATGAATCCATGGACCCCGTACGTCAGCAGCGGACTGTTCAAGCCGGTGGAGGCTCTATAATGGTGTGGGGCGTTCCCAGTTGTAGTGATACGGCTATGACAGGCGACACGTACGTAAGCAACCTGTCTGGTCACCTGCATCCGTTCATGTCCATTGTGCATTGCAACCGTCGTGGGCAATTCCAGTAGCACAGTGCTACACCCCACACGTCCACAATTGCTACAAATTGGCTCCAGGAACACTCTTCTCAGTTTAAACACTCCCGATGGCCACCACACTCCCCAGACCTGAATATTATTGAGCATGTCTGGGATGCCTTTCAACATGTTGTTCAGAAAAGATGTCGACCCCGTCGTGCTCTTACGGATTCATAGACAGTCCTGCAGGTGCCACGGCGTCAGTTCTCTCTTGCATTACACCAGACATTAGTCGATCCCATGCCACGTCGTGACGTGGCACTCCTGCGTGGTCGCGGGGGGCCTACACGACAATAGGCAGGTGCACCAGTTTCGTCGGTTCTTCAGTATACGTTGAGTATATGACAGTGAACTGACTGTTCATTTACGACAAGTATGGAACCGCACTTTGTCCCAATACAGAAATACTCCATCTTCAGAAATTTCCTTGTTAGAAAGTAACTCATTGGTTTTGGAGCTTAAAAATCTCCACATGTCAGCGGGACTTATCACTTAAACTGATGAGTTACTTTCTTTGACAAAAATTTGGCGATCGCAAATTGTTAAATACAATTTTGGCACTAACACAGTGGTCATACTTCGTACGACATAAAAATATATAAGATTAGTCAACTCCATAATGTTCTTACACAATGACTGGAAAAAAAATCGCAACTCTAAGAACGAGTTGTGCGACATAAATGACAGTTGGTAGGCCCGAATGATGGTGCCTAATCAGATTTCGCGCCACTACAAGCATGAAAATCAGGTTTCCTTTAAATACACGCTGTAACTGTCGTGATCGTTAGTTGCTTTTGAGATTGGACGTTCTGTGTTGATGTTAGTCAAGAATGCTGTTAGGGCGATAAAGACGCCATTACCAGTACCTTACTGAGTTTGAACGAGGTCGTATAATAAGGCTACGAGAAGCTGGACGTTCCTTCTGCGAAAGAGCTGGCAGGAACGTAGTCACTGTACATGACTGCTGGTGTAGGTGGTCGCGGGAGTGTACGGTCGCAAAAAGACCGGGCTCCAGACGGCCATGTGGAACTGCCGATAACGAAGACCATCGAGTTCGGCGTATGGCTCTGTCGCATCGCAATATGTCTGCAGCAGCGGTTTGAGCAGCAGTTGGCACTACAGTGAGACAGCGAACTCATACAAATCGTCAATTTCAACGACAGATCCGAGACAGACGCAGTGAAGTGTGCATTCCACTGAGCGTCAAACCACCACCACTTGTGACTTCACTGGTATCAAGCAAGAGCTCATTGGTTGGCAGGGTGGACGTCTGTTGTGTTTTCTGATGAAAGCTGTTCCTGCCTCGGTGCCAGTGGAGACCATACGCTGATCAGAAGGAGGCCAGCTGAGGGCCTCAAAGCAAACTGGCCGCATGCTAGACGCACTGGACCTAAACCTCGGGCTTTGGTCTGGGGTCAGATTTTGTATGATAGCACGAGCACTCTCGTTGCTTTCCCTCACAAACTGACATCAAATCTGTACGTCAGTCTGGTGACTCGACCTATTGTGCTGCCATTCATGTACAGCATTCCAGAGGATGTTCGCCAACAGGATAAGGTTCGCCCACGTACCGCTTTTGTAACCCATCACCTCTACAGACTGCCACCACGTTGCCTCGTCCTGCTTGGTCACCAGATATGTTTCCAATCGAACGCGTATTGGACATCGTCGAACGACAATTTCCGTCTCATCCGCAAACAGTATTTTCGGTCATGCGATTTTTCTCCCACGATCACGTGCTAGGAGCATCGTTTGTGGAGACAACAAGAAATGCTGAAGTTGCGGAGATAAAAAGTGTAGTGAACTACCAAGTACAACAGACATGGAACCTCATACCACAAACCTACGTAACACAACGCATTCAGGTATGCATACTTGCATTCAACATACTGGCGGTTACAGCAGTTATTAATGTCCCGGCATTTCACATTTGCAATGGCTTGCCTCGCACTTACATTAACCTATGATCTTGCAATGTTAATAACTTAAATATATTACCCAGGCAAATGTAATCCCGAAATTTCATTACTCTACATTAATTATTTTTTGGTATTGCGACTTTTCGCCCCGCGATCAGGCCCTAGGAACATCGCTTGTGGAGACAACAAGGAATGCAGAAGTTGCACATATTCGAGAAGCTCAAAAGTGTGAGTGCCACCAGAATAAATGGTGAAACTGCTGTTATTAACTGTGACACGTTTCAGTACTGGCCGTGCAGCTTTAAATGCAGCGCAGATACGTGCGGCAGCGCGCACGCACCCACCTGTCCTCCATGCCCATGATGTAGCCGATGACGCGCCAGAAGTGCACGATGCCCTCCTCGCCGCCGCGCTCGATGCCCAGCTTCTCGGGCGCCACCATGGTGAAGCCGATGAAGCCGAACTGCGTGACGGCCATGTCGAACTGCGAGATGCTGCCCGCCGAGCGGCTGGCGGCGCAGTGCCGGCCGCGCACCTCGGTCAGCGACTTGAACGCCCTGCCGAGCAAACATTGATACAGCTTTTCCCCCTCTCGGGCGATCGGGCGACATAGAGATAAACGAAGCGTAAAGCGAGCGCATTCAGCAGCAACACTCGGCACTAACTTTGTACAGGGCCGGGAAAATAAAACTGGTCCGGAAAATACTTCGTGCACCTCAACGTAGGCAACCCAACATACACCATTTGCCTTGGGCAGAGCTGCAGAACTACTATAGGCTATCGTAGACTATTGTAAGTAAATGAATAAGGGTAGACTACGGTAGGTTTCCTAGTAGCCTTGGTCAGTTAAGATCGTAACCGCATTACCTGTATGTTAGGTGTGTTGCTTACCTATCAGGCGCTGTCTCATTTCGATCTCTTCCTTTGTGTATGCAATCAGTATTTTACTACTAGGGCCGATAAATATGTAATGCCCCACATTTGTTTTCTCAGAACATATTTATTGTTAAGAATCAGAATTTGATGACAATATGCATCAACATGTCTTGTCCACATCCTGTTTTTCTACATAGTCTCCATCACGTTCTATGACCATGTGCCAACGTTGTGGAAGAGCATGTATTCCCTGCTGGTCAAAGCTCGTGTCCTGTAGATGTAGCCATGTTTTCACTGCATGACTGACACTCTCGTCATTTTCAAAGTGTGTTCGCCATCATGAATCTTTAAGTGGCCCAAAGAGCTGGAAGACTGAGGGTGCCAGATCTGGAGTGTAGGGTGGATGAGGCAGTGACGTCCAACCCCATTTGGCGATGTGTTCCTGGGTTCTCAGACTTGTGTGTGGGCGAGCGTTATCGTGTCGGAGCAAGATTTCTGCTGGATTTTTGTCCGATCGAACACTTGGGAAACGGTTCTTGAGTTTATTCAGAGTCTCCACGTATTCCTCTGAATTGATGGTCGACTCTCTTGGCATCACATCCACGAGAATGACGCCACCACAATCCCAGAAGACTGTGACCTTTTTTCCGGCAGAGGGGTTTGTCTCGAATTTCTTCTTTTGTGGTGAATGAGGATGATGCAACTCCATGGACTGCCTTTTTGTTTCCGGCGCAGACAGAAAGGCCTCTCCGTCTGTCTCAAAACGCTCCAATAATTCAGATGAAATGGCCTTTCTTTGAATCTTATGGTCCACTGTGAGCATTCGTGGAACCCATCGTGAGCACCTCTTTGAATATCCGAGTCTCGATCATTGCAGACGCACTTCCAATGCTGACCGAAATTGTAGGGCCAATTGTCGAGTTGTGATGCGCCTGTCGGCACGAAGAATGGCATCCGCACGATTCAGCATGTCCGGAGCAATGGCTGACAGGACGTCCCGAGCGTGGCTGATCATGGAGTTCTGTTTCTGCATTTCCTGAGGCACTAACTTTCTTCAAGCATCGCCCAACTGTACTCCTATCAACTGCAGCATCAGCATATACTGTACACCAACGATTATGGATGTTCACCACGGTTTCTTTTTCTGCAAACAAGAATTCAATAAAGCACGCTGCTTGAACGTGAATGGTATGCAGACGGCATTTTGACGCTGTACTACGGCTCTGCCCTCTGCCAGGACGATTTGAAACTTCACCGGCTCACAGAACAAACATCAAATGTGAAGCACCAACAAGGACGTTTGTCTATGTATATTAATGGCTTTTTTTTTAATGTGGACATTACTTATTGAACGACCCTCGTCGATTCACCTAGAAACAGAAGTGATGAACCGTCTTTAAACTGGCTGAGGAAATATGAAAGACTGTGTAACCTACGGACTACTTTTGTTCTACGTAACTCCCTTGTTGTCTGCTACTTAAAAATAAACCATATTTATAGCAAAATTGAAAATTTCAATGTTTACTTCAGATTTTATTCGAAAATTGTTGATTTGTTACGTTTAACAGAGGGATGTTTTTTAAACTAAAAAAAATACACATTTATCATTTAACACTAAAAAACGCAATTTCCTCAAATAAAAAAGACAAAATCAAAAAAGACTGCGTATTAAAAGAATATCAAACATCACTTCAATACTTCGTCGAAACGAGGGAGGTGGCGCTGTGGTTAGCTCACTGGGCTCGCAGTCGGGAGGAAGATGGTTAAACCCCACGTCAACCATCTTGATTTAGGTTTTCCGTGATTTCCTTGAATCGCTTCAGCCAAGTGCCGGGTTGGTTCCTTTGAAAGGGCACGGCCGATTTCCTTCCCCGTTCTCCTCTAATCCGAATTTGCGCTCCGTCTCTAGAGACCTCGTTGTCGATGGGACTGTAAGCTCCAGCCTCCTCCTCCGATGCTTCATCGAGCTGACATAAAACACGTTTCTGTTGCCAGAACGTGATTTTTACTCTGGAGCAGAGTGTGCGCTCACATGAAACTTCACGACAGGTTGAAACTGTGTGTGTGTCAGACCGAGACTAGAACTCGGGTCCTTTGTCTTTCGCAGGCAAGTGCTCTATCGAGTAAGTTACACAAGCACGGCTTTACTTACGCCAGTACCTCGCCTCCTCGCTTCAAACAAGTTACCGGAGAAAGTAAAGCTGTGAGGAGAATTTGTCAATCGTGCCTGGGTAGCTAAATCGGTAGAGTACCTGCCCCCACAAGGCAAAGGTCTCGAATTCGGCGCTCGGTTCCGGCACGCCCTTTTAACCTGCCAGGAAATCTGATGTTTCTGTTGTTTGGAAACAACTTTCGCACCTCTCAATAATAGCACGAAACTCTTGCCTTTGATTATGATAATATGAAATGTGGTGTGGCGAGGGCCTGCCGGCGGGCACACCTGAACCCCTGGTTCAAGTATTTTGAGGCGACAGCACTTGGACGACTTGAGCATGAAATGATGACGACGACACAGGCACCGATTCCCTGAGAGGAGAAAATCTCCAACCAAGCCGGGAATCGAACCCTGGCCCCTCGGCATGAGAAGCCGGCGCGCTGTCCACACTGCTACGGTGGCGGACTTTGATTATGATGAAGAACATCCTGTTGAGTACAAAACACAATAATTATTATTTAGAGTGTTTTTTGTTTTTAGTATTTTATCTATCCTCAGTAATTGTAGTTGCTTATAAAGAAAAGAAGCAACCATTTGCGTAAAATGAATTTAATTTCTTTACAGATTCGGGACAATTAGCGCCTTCCTCAGAAAGTTATACCTATCGCATTAATTGTAAGTGTCAACAATAATATCCGTACATCAAAACTTCGTGGTCATGTGGTTCATTGTACCGGTAAAAAAGAAAGTGTATCTCCCTCCTCCTGGCTTAAGTGAACGATAATACGTTGTGTTTCCGGGAGACACACTCCCAAAACTCTTAAAAGAAAGCACACTTGCTATTTATGCACATATGTGATGGAGAGCCCACTCTGTTTACACGCCTGTTCGAGAACACTTGCTGTAGAGGTTACCTGATAGGCGCACTGGAAGGCGCTCTCCCTATCAGTTAATTCACACGCTGCCAGAAAAAATAAAACAGCTTGAAGGACAGGGCGATTTTATTGACAAGTGAGGTGACAAGTAGCCATTGTAGGAGAATTCGATAGCAAATTCAGACCAAAGGAACACACACGCCACAGTAAATGACGACGAAACAACCGCGTCAATACACAGTGTATCCTCGTCTGGAGGCAACGCTGGAGTCTATTCTCGCATGGAAACTATCGTAAAGGTGCCGAATGGTATCTGCGATAGATGGTCCCATGCAGCTTGCATCTTTTGTTGCAGTTCGGCAGTGGTTCTTGCAGGCCCTGGAGAACGAGTAAGTTCTCACTTCACCGTGTCCCATGCCTGTTCAGCTGGCGAGAGATCTGGTGATCTTGCTCGTCAGGGAGGTTGTTGTACACCACGAAGAGGAAATTGCGTCGCAGCAGCAGTATGCGGGCGTTCATTGTACAGCTGAAAACGCACATCACCTTCTTGTCAAGATACGGCAGTGCCACAGGGATAATAGCCTGTGCGATGTATCGGGCAACGGTCACTTTACCCTGCAGAAACACCACATGTGACGGCGAGTTGTAGCTGCCGAGCCCTCATATCATGAAGCCTGAAATGGGATCTATGTGTCATGGGAGAATGCACTCTGGAGTAGGCAGTTCGCCAGGGCTATGCTGTAAATGTGTATGACCATCACTCGCATAAAGACAAAATCTATTCTCATCACTGAAAACAACAGAGCGCCATTTCGTTGCGCAGTCGACTCTTTCACGACTGCAAAGTAGCAATGCTTGGCAGTGTAGTGGCGCCAGTGGAGGCACCCGTGATCTTAATCCTGCTGCAAGCAGACGTTCCCCAATAGTTCCAATGACGCAACGTGTACCCGTATTTCTTGCCTGCATGATGTTCTGTCGGCTACCGCCGCCCTTGACGTGCGCCTGCGCTATGCGAACGTCCCGAACCTGGTCTACGGGTGTGGGAGGATTTCACATACCACTGTTGATAGCAGCGACACACCACCGATGATTTGCACCCATCATGTGAAGCAATCCATGAAAATGTCCAGACACTTTTCCACAGGCCCACAGACCAACCGCGCTCAGGTGGCTGAAGTTGTTCAACGGCAGTATGTATCTGGTAGCGAGCGCCACGGGTTTCGAATCCGCGCCAGACGGGCATGGACCTCGATTACCACTAGAGGTGTCTGCAGCCGTCGCGCCGTAAGCCGTGGCTGCTCGCGCTCCTGGCCCGCGTATAATGTGGGAGCGCCACTGTGGAGCACGTGGTTCCAGCGGGCAATACTCACGTACGTTATTGTGTATTTAAGCACTGTTGATAGCAGCGACACACCACCGATGATTTGCACCCATCATGTGAAGCAATCCATGAAAATGTCCAGACACTTTTCCACAGGCCCACAGACCAACCGCGCTCAGGTGGCTGAAGCTGTTCAACGGCAGTATGTATCTGGTAGCGAGCGCCACGGGTTTCGAATCCGCGCCAGACGGGCATGGACCTCGATTACCACTAGAGGTGTCTGCAGCCGTCGCGCCGTAAGCCGTGGCTGCTCGCGCTCCTGGCCCGCGTATAATGTGGGAGCGCCACTGTGGAGCACGTGGTTCCAGCGGGCAATACTCACGTACGTTATTGTGTATTTAAGCACTGTTGATAGCAGCGACACACCACCGATGATTTGCACCCATCATGTGAAGCAATCCATGAAAATGTCCAGACACTTTTCCACAGGCCCACAGACCAACCGCGCTCAGGTGGCTGAAGCTGTTCAACGGCAGTATGTATCTGGTAGCGAGCGCCACGGGTTTCGAATCCGCGCCAGACGGGCATGGACCTCGATTACCACTAGAGGTGTCTGCAGCCGTCGCGCCGTAAGCCGTGGCTGCTCGCGCTCCTGGCCCGCGTTTAATGTGGGAGCGCCACTGTGGAGCACGTGGTTCCAGCGGGCAATACTCACGTACGTTATTGTGTATTTAAGCGCCTGCCTCTCACTCAGCGAGGCCCCTGCCCATGGCATCTCCTCTCCCCTCTCCCTCTCCCCCCCCCCCCCCTCCTCCTCTCTTGGCAGGTCCCCGGACTCGTACACGGTTAGTGAACATTCGCGCGCCGGAGATCTACGCCTCGTGTTTCTGTGTGTGCCGTCATTTTGTGCTTAAGTGGTTCAGTGTTATTCGTTTTGTGCACCTACGTTCACGTGTGACAATTTTCGTCTATGTCTGTGTCCAAGTGTCTGAACAACTTTTATCTTGGACTCTACGCCCGTGAACGGCTCCATGTATTTCAAAAAGTGTTTGTCTCCGTTTACATGTCCACCGTATTTTATCTCACATTGTCATCATTTGGATCTTGAATGTTTCTCTGCGGCCGAAGAGCGGTGTAGTGTGCTGCTGCTGGCCTGCCTGTAAACAGGTTTGTAAATAACAATAAAGAAAAAAAAAAAACTCAGCGAGGCAGTCTAATATTCGCGTGAGTCTCTCGATATCTCGCTTACAGACAACGTGTTTACTTCCATGTACGAGTGGACGTTGCTGAGTTCGTGAGGTTTCAGCTGGTGACCCCGTCGCTTCTCGCGTGTCGTTGTTTTCGGTGTCTTGCCCAGCCGCCTGTCGCCGTGTGCGTCCGTCCTTTCCCGGCCGTGCGCCTTGTTCGTTCGCGGGCCGCCCCCCCCCCCCCCACCCCTTCGGTCCCGCCTCTCTTTCGTTCACGGCGACCCCGCGGCCGTTCCGGTCGCTGTTACAATGTACTTGTCAGTGGGGCATAATTGTACCACAGAACGAATGTTCCGAATACTGTTCACGTAGAAACACAGTGCAGTTACTGCCCGCACAGTCAAAACAGAGGGTGCAAAGACAGGCCTCCTGCATGCCAGCTGACCTCTGATGACTTTGACAAATGAATCGCCAACACCACAACCTGTCAGTATGCATATGACGTGCGGTGGCGGCACCGAACACTGCCGCTGATGGTGGTTCACATTTTTCCCATAACACAATAAATAGTATAAACCCAGAGATGTGAAAAAGGCACGACACACCTATCTGGTTTGTAAGGGATCTCCTACCAAGAATTCTCGCAGCCTGTGACATTGTTCTAACAGTGCGTGTCTTGATCGCAAATGGAAAGAAGATTAAGGTTTTGTACAGCACCGAGGACGAGGTCATTGGATACGAGGCACAAGCTCGTGCCAGGGAAGAAAATTAGTCTCACGTTTTCCGAAGGACTTCTCCCAGCATTTGCCCTCTGCGATATTGTGAAACTCTAAACTGAAACGGCCAATCGGCGATCTGAACTGCACTCCTCTCAAATACGACTCCAGTGCTTCACCACTGCCCCAGCCACCTCGTTTGGCGCAGACTGACCAAATTGTCCTCGATGGTGAGTGTTCATCGGAGGTGAGGGTATCGTCTGGAGTGCCACAGGGAAGTGTGGTAGGTCCGCTGTTGTTTTCTGTCTACATAAATGATCTTTTTGGATAGGGTGGGTAGCAATGTGTGGCTGTTTGCTGATGATGCTCTGGTGTACGGGAAGGTGTCGTCGTTGAGTGACTGTAGGAGGATACAAGATGACTTGGACAGGATTTGTGATTGGTGTAAAGAATGGCAGCTAACTCTAAATATAGATAAATGTAAATTAATGCAGATGAATACGAAAAAGAATCCTGTAATGTTTGAATACTCCATTAGCAGTGTAGCGCTTGACAGAGTCACGTCGATTAAATATTGGGGCGTAACATTGCAGGGCGATATGAAGTGGGACAACCATTTAATGGCAGTCGTGGGGAAGGCGGATAGTCGTCTTCGGTTCACTGGTAGAATTTTGGGAAGGTGTGGTTCATCTGTAAAGGAGACCGCTTATAAAACACTAATATGGCCTATTCTTGAGTACTGCTCAAGGGTTTGGGATCCCTATGAGATCGGATTGAGGGAGGACACAGAAGCAATTCAGAGGCGGGCTGCTTCATTTGTTACTGGTAGGTTTGATCATCATGCGAGTGTTACGGAAATGCTTCAGGAATTCGGGTGGGAGTCTCTAGAGGAAAGGAGGCGTTCTTTTCGCGAATCACTACTGAGTAAATTTAGAGAATAAGATAAGAGAGATTAGGGCTCGTACAGAGGCATATAGGCAGTCATTTTTCCCTCGTTCTGTTTGGGAGTGGAACAGGGGGAGATGATGCTAGTTGTGGTACGAGGTACCCTCCGCAATGCACCGTATGGTGGATTGCAGAGTATGTATGTAGATGTAGATGGTCACTGCGAAACACTGTGCAACAATTGTATCTATACAGAAGATGGAGGAAGAAGTATTGCAGATTTCGAACCGTGTGTAAGAAGTCATTCCTGGCCGGACTAGCGGGCTTGGCGGGATGCCTACTGAGGACGCTGCAGCCGATAACCAGTGTCTGGAGAGAGGGCTCTGTCTGGCCTGGAGACGGTGGGCTGGTCTTTGCATAGTCCTCCTAAGAGCGCTGTGGTCAGGGCCTAAAGGGCCGGCTTATCGGGAAACGAATGTCTCATAATGGTAAATGTATTGCAGAATATATTGGGAATGAATTTTTGAAAAAATTTCGTATGAAGTCTCTTTTTACTGACCTCTGGCTGATCGGCTGAAAGGCCTGAAATTTGAAACAGCTGACAATTCGCGAAGTGGAGAGCCGGTTGGCAGCGCGCGTGAGTATGGGGGACGAGTCGCGGACTCTGCTGGGCGGAGCTGAGGTTTTGAGGATGTTTAGTGTGTCAAGTCGTGACAGGAACATTGTTCTGCAGCTCGGAAGGCTCTGAAAGAATTCGGAAACACGTTCTCGTGGGCGAGCGCCGAGTTACACCCTGTCAGCCGGTTTGCTACAACAGTGTTGCAGTTCAGAAAACAACCACATGGTGAGTGGGAGAGGGCGCACAGCGGGGTGTGGAGCCATTAGCTGGCTGCAGGTGAACGAGGAGCACTTACCTAGGCGTCACTGAAGGCAATAAATTCCATTTGTTCCACTGGAAATACGAAGTTTCGCGTTTTTGTTCGTGTTTCGCACTTGCTGATTTTGCAGTAGTGTGCTATAGTTGTTTTGGAGGAGGCTGTTGGCGAGAGTTATTTGGAAACCAGCTGGGGGTAGTATCTTGGCCATTTGCGGTGTTCGTTTCTCAGTCTACTGGTCGGGTGTGAGAGTCTCTCTGAAGGTAGCTGGACTGTTCCAGGCCATTTGTTAATATTATAGGGGTAGTGGCTCGTGGGTCAGAACATTGCTGGCAAATTTTTTTGATGAAACCGTCCATTTGCTCGTCGGTCCAACGGAGAGCAGCGCACTTCGTTACAGGATCATTTAGTAATCGTGAAAACGTTACAGAGATGATAGATACACTCCACTGGAAGACTCTGCAGGAGAGACGCTCAGTAGCTCAATACGGACTTTCGTTGAAGTTTCGAGAACATACCTTCACCGAGGAGTCAAGCAGTATATTGCTCCCTCCTACGTATATATCGTGAAGAGACCATGAGGATAAAATCAAAGAGATTAGAGCCCACACAGAGGCATACCGAAAATTCTTCTTTCCACGAACAATACGAAACTGGAATAGAAGGGAGAACCGATAGAGGTACTCAAGGTACTCTCCACCACACATCGTCAGGTGGCTTACGGAGTATGGATGTAGATGTAGGTCGAACTTTCTGGTACGGTAAAACGTGGTCAGATTTGAATCGGTAATTATTACGACACTAACAATGTGTAAACTGTGGTTGAGCTCACAAAGGACGAATGATGTCTGTTCCTGTTTGTTGCGCAGTGTTTGTTTTGCCTGTGACACCGTCGTACCAGTGTTAAGTGCATGGACATAAACTGGTGTAGCGTGGAACCGCGTTTAGGTGGGACACTGATTTATATGTCATTATGAAGAGCTTGCGAAACACTGATAGCAACCAATGTGGGACAATAAAAATTTTCGGCGGAATTGAGTGAAAGTCGGTATCAAATGTCAAGATAATGAAAAATGTCGTCTCATACGGTTCATAAATGTGGTCGGCATTATAAAAAACGCAAGACAGAGGAAAACTGGCGTCGAAAGGATTTCAAAACCTAAAAAGTCTAGGGCCGACCAAACGCGAGAGCTACACCGTCGTCGAAAAGGAAACGAAACATCGCTGAAAGCCGTTACCTAGCCTACAGCGACCAGCGGGAGTTGAAATTTGGGATTTATCTATTCTGTAACCATTATATACTCAGTGTAACCATCGCATTAAACAGATTGATAATTAAGTTACATTTCAACACGAAACACTTGTTATGGGTCTACCCGACGTTTCCTCGAAAAATGTATGGTACGGATCCCAAAAGCGCACGCAGAAATTTTTTAGACTGATTTCATAGTGCAGCGGTGCAGACGATTGATCCGGGATCGACAGTAAAAGTTTCCGAGTAAATCTTGTGAACAATACGAGTGGTAATTCCTCTCACATGTCACTCGTCACTAATGGTGTGTGGATTCCCTCTGTGGACGCGTGGGGCAATGTGCAATGGCACGGAACCTTCAAAGACGACGCCGACGGAATGTTTCGAGGTCAACAGTACATTTAAAAGTTTTCATTTTCGTTCGCGTGCTCCGACCTCGTCACTTCCAGACCGGTACTCCCCGTACACCGCTGGCGCCGGCGGCGGCGCGCTTACCTGGAGTCGGGGTCGGCGAGGTCGCCGTCGGCGTTGGCGCTGTACCACTCGAGCATGTGCGACACGGTGGAGAGGTAGCGCTTGAAGGAGGAGATGGGCGTGGCGGAGCGGCGCGTGTGGACCAGCACGCGGAGCACGCTCGGCACCGCCAGCAGCACCAGCAGGCCCGTCAGCTTCGCCACGAACATGGCGCAGTAGTTGGCCGCGAAGAACCTCTGGCCCCTGCAACACGCGCACAACGTCCTCTCAGGTCCCGCTACAGATCTTGTCGTCTACAGGCACCACTGGAGGTATGGCATAAGATGCAGAACGTCGCTGAACCGTCTTACAGGACGATACCAACAACAGGATGAGCAAAATAAAATGGCCTCGGAATATGTCGTGCACCTCAATATAGGCACCCAAGGCGAACAGTGTAAGTTGGGTTCCTGTCTTAAAAGTGCACGAAATACACACATCAAAAAAGTTTTCATCAGATTGGTTCCGAGAGTTCCGGAACCTATACAGAAAACTGGAATAAAGATCGACATAAACATCATTTCCTCCCATTTTATTGCTCGTCAAAACCACAAACTGCGTGTTGTACCACCATACAGCGAGACCTTCAGTGGTGGTGGTCCAGATTGCTGTACACACTGGTACCTCTAATACCCAGTAGTACGACCTCTTGCACTGATGCTTGCCAGTATTCGTTGTGGCATACTATCCACAAGTTCATCAAGGCACTGTTGGTCCAGATTGTCCCGCTCTTCAACGGCGATTCGACGTAGATCCCTCAGAGTGGTTGGTGGGTCATGTCCATAAATAGCCCTTTTCAATTTATTGCAGGCATGTTCGATAGGGTTCGTGTCTGGAGAACATGCTGGCCACTCTAGTTGAGCGATGTCGTTGCCCTGAAGGAAGACATTCACAAGATGTGCACGATGGGGGCGCGAATTGTCGTCCATGAAGACGAATTCCTCGCCAATATGCTGCTGATATGGTTATGCTATGAGTCATAGCATGGTATTCAGGTATCGTACAGCCGTTACGGCGCCTTCCATGACCACCACTGGCCTACTACAGCCCCACATAATACCACCCCAAAACAGCAGGAAACTTCCACCTTGCTGCACTCGCTGGGCAGTGTGTCTAAGTCATTCAGCTTGACCAGGTTACCTCCAAACACGTCTCCGGTGATTGTGTGGTTGAAGGCATGCGCGACATTCATCGGTAAAGAGAACATGATGCCAATCTTGAGCGGTCCATTCTGCATGTTGTTGGGCCCATCAGTACCGCGCAGCATAGTGTCATGGTTGCAAAGATGGACCTCGCCATGGACGTCGGGAGTGAAGTTGCGCATCATGCAGCCTACTGCGCACAGTTTGAGTCGTAACACGACGTCCTGTCGCTGCACCAAAAGCATTATTCAACATGGTGGCGTAGCTGTCAGGGTTCCTCCGAGCCATAATTCGTAGGTAGCGGTCACCCACTGCAGTAGTAGCCCTTGGGCAGCCTGAACGAGGCATGTCATCGACAGATCCTGTCTCTCTGTATCTCCTCGATTGTCGAACAACATCGCTTTGGTTCACTCCCAGACATCTGGACACTTCCCTTGCTGAGAGCCCATCCTGGCACAAATTAACAACGCGGACGCAATCGAACCGCGGTATTGACCATGTAGGCATGGTTGAACTACAGACAACACGAGCCGTGTGCTTTCTTCCTGGTGGAATGACTGGAACTGATCGGCTGTCGGATCCCCTCCATCTAATAGGCGCTGCTCATGCATGGTTGTTTACATATTTGGGCGGGTTCAGTGACATCTCTGAGCAGTCAAAGAGACTGTGTCTGTGATACAATATTCAGAATCAACGTCTATCTTCAGTAGTTCTGGTAACTGGGGTGATGCAAAACTTTTTTGATGTGTGTATTATGCTGCCTGAAATATTGCGCCACCTGTAGGCAGTATTGACGGTATTCAGGTCAGTCTTTTGCACGCTACACAGACGAAGGAAGTTAGATTAGTTTAGGTGTGCTGTTCTTCAGTCGAAAATAAATTTAAAACAAGACAAAAAAGTGTTAGTATTAGAGTACATCAAAATACATACATCATTGCTGGCAGTGTGGGATATTAGGGCAGATGAGTACAAAAACAGAAGTGTTAAGAATGAAGATGTGGTGTGGTGGTGGTTAGTGTTTAACGTCTCGTCGACAACGGGGTCATTAGAGACGGAGCGCAAGCTCGGGTTAGGGAAGGAAATCGGCCGTGCCCTTTCAAAGGAACCATCCCGGCATTTGCCTGAAACGATTTAGGGAAATCACGGAAAACCTAAATCAGGATGGCTGGAGACGGTATTGAACCGTCGTCCTCCCGAATGCGAGTCCAGTGTGCTAACCACTGCGCCACCTCGCTCGGTTAAGAATGAAGAATTGTATGGTCCTTTGCTCATAAAATGTAGGGTGTGGCGGCGAATGAAGATGTTTTTTAAAAAAATTGGTTAATGCAAAGCTTTGAATAAAAGTGTGTATAGATATTCATCTACGTTTGTACAATCCTTAGAAGAATATAATCCTTCCGTGCAACCGAGTGGAGTAGCGCAGTGATCAGCACACTGGACTTGCATTCGGGAGGACAACGATTCAAACCCACGTCGGCCATCCTGACTTAGGTGTTCCGTGACTTCCGTAAATCGCTTAAGACAATTGCAGAGATGGTTCCTTCGTTCTCCATCCTTCCCTAATCCCAGCTTGTGTTCCGTCTCTAATGATCTCGTTGTCAGCGGGACGTTAAACACTGATCTCTTCCTCCTTTAGTGAACACATTGTTGCACGACACGTTTCCATAACTATGTCTCAAATAGTGTGAGGTGGAACTGCACTTTAATTCTTAAGTCTTCGAAAGAATTGCCAGTAGCAAGATATCACAGCATAATAGACACGCGCTGACTTGGTGGAACTACGTCTCTCACAGTATTACTTTATTCTTTGACGATGGACATATGGGCATTTGCAGAAGTTTATCCGTGGCGGTGGGGAAGGTAGTGGGCGGGGGGCCGAAGGATCGAGCGAACAACTCAAGCGCCTATATTTGGGCCGCAAGTGTATGGGAATACCATTTCCAGTAATGTATCAAATGTTGGCTCATCAACAGACAAAAACATTATTTTTCGTTCAACCTTAATTCTCTCAATTCAACAATCAATAACACTGCACAATATTATCGTGTAATATTATTGGCTGTCTAGCGGCCGCTCCATGTAGCATACTCAATCTAAGCCGGCCGGAGTGGCCGATCGGTTCTAGGCGCTTCAGTCTGAAACCGCGCGGCCGCTACGGTCGCAGATTCGAATCCTGCCTCGGGCATGGATGTGTGTGATGTCCGTAGGTTAGTTAGGTTTAAGTAGTTCTAAGTTCGAGGGGACTGATGACCTCAGAAGTTAGGTCCCATAGTGCTCAGAGCCATTTGAGCCATACTCAATCTAAGACAAAAAGAAGAGAGCGACACACGATGAAGGAATTATCTGAATGCGACGGAAGACGATAGATGTCATTTACATGTACAGACAAATAAATGATTACAACTTCAGAAATATTGGGAGATTTGTTCAAGAGAAAGAGCTTCACAAATTGAGTGCAAGTCAGCGACGCATTGCTCCACCTCTGGTCCTTTTTCAAGCAATTATTCGGCTTGGCATTGACTGACGGAGTTCTTGGAAATTATCCTGAGAGATATCCTGCCAAATTCTATGCAATTGGCTCGTCAGATCGTGGAAATCCCTACCTGACTGAAGGACTCTGCGTGTAATGCTCCAAACGTTCTCTGTTGGGGAGAGATCCGGAGACCTTGCTGGCCAAGTTAGGGTTTGGCAAGCGCGAAGACAAGGAGTAGAAGCTCTCGCCTTGTGCGGGCGGGCATTATCTTGCTGAAATGCGAGCCCAGGACGGCTTGGCACGGAGGCCAACAAAACAGGGGTATTGTTGTGCTCCAAGGGTGTCGCGGATGACAATCAAAGCGGTCCTGGTATGAAATGAAGTGGCGCCCCAGACCATTATTCACGGTTGTCTCCAGACACATGTTCGCTGGTCATCGGAACCTAGTTTGAAGCGATATTCATTACTGAAGACAGTTCCACTCCAGTCAATGAGATTCCAGACCAGCAAGGTCCCTGGATCTTTTCCCAATAGAAAACGTTTGGAGCATTATGGGAAGGACCCTTCAACCATCTCTGGGTTTTGACGACCTGACGCGATAATTGGGCAGGATATGGCACGGTGTCTGTCAGGAGGACATCCAGCAACTCTGCCAATCAATGCTGAGCCGAAAACTGCTTTATAATGGCCAGAGGCGGAGCGACGGGATACTGACTTGCTCAATTTGTGAAGCCTTTTCTCTTAAATAAATCGTTTTACTTTTCTGAAATTGTGATCACTTGTTTGACTGTGCATGTACATCACGAGTACGATTTCCGTCTCATTCGGATAATTCCTTCGTCGTGCTTCGTCTATTGTGTGTTAGAGTGTACAGTGATTGCCCGTCCATAGGCCAACTGCAACTGTTTTGTGTTGAAAGAATATTTGAAGAATTGTGTCTAAGGTATAGCAAGCACAAAGGCGAATTGAAAACATACAGGGTGTTTCAAAAATGACCGGTATATTTGAAACGGCAATAAAAACTAAACGAGCAGCGATAGAAATACACCGTTTGTTGCAATATGCTTGGGACAACACTACATTTTCAGGCGGACAAACTTTCGAAATTACAGTAGTTACAATTTTCAACAACAGATGGCGCTGCAAGTGATGTGAAAGATATGGAAGACAACGCAGTCTGTGGGAGCGCCATTCTGTACGTCGTCTTTCTGCTGTAAGCGTGTACTGTTCACAACGTGAAAGTGTGCTGTGGACAACATGGTTTATTCCTTAGAACAGAGGATTTTTCTGGTGTTGGAGTTCCACTGCCTAGAACACAGTGTTGTTGCAACAAGCCGAAGTTTTCAACGGAGGTTTAATGTAACCAGAGGACCGAAAAGCGATACAATAAAAGATCTGTTTGAAAAATTTCAATGGACTGGGAACGTGACGGATGAACGTGCTGGAAAGGTAGGGCGACCACGTACGGCAACCACAGAGGGCAACGTGCAGCTAGTGCAGCAAGTGATCCAACAGCGGCCTCGGGTTACCATTCGCCGTGTTGCAGCTGCGGTCCAAATGACGTCAACGTCCACGTATCGTC
The DNA here is from genome assembly GCF_023897955.1 of Schistocerca gregaria. NCBI lineage: Eukaryota > Metazoa > Arthropoda > Insecta > Orthoptera > Acrididae > Schistocerca > Schistocerca gregaria. The sequence continues at coordinate 71,700,799 of NC_064920.1, forward strand.
TCATGCGCCAGAGTTTACACATCTATCCATACAAAATTCAAACGCGGCAACCCCTCAGCGCCGCTACCATTGCTGCACGAGAGATATTCGCTAACGATATAGTGCACAGGATTGATGACGGCGATATGCATGTGGGCAGCATTTGGTTTACTGACGAAGTTTATTTTTACCTGGACGGCTTCGTCAATAAACAGAGCTGGATCATATGGGGAACCAAAGGAATCATTGGCCCATTTTTCAGATCCGAAACGATTACTGCATCACGCTATCTGGACATTCTTCGTGAATTTGTGGCGGTACAAACTGCCTTAGACGACACTGCGAACACCTCGTGGTTTATGCAAGATGGTGCTCGGCAACATCGCACGGCCGACGTCTTTAATTTCCTGAATGAATATTTCGATGATCGTGTGATTGCTTTGGGCTATCCGAAACATACAGGAGGCAGCGTGGATTGGCCTCCCTATTCGCCAGACATGAACCCCTGTGACTTCTTTCTGTGGGGACACTTGAAAGACCAGGTGTACCGCCAGAATCCAGAAACAATTGAACAGCTGAAGCAGTACATCTCATCTGCATGTGAAGCCATTCCGCCAGACACGTTGTCAAAGGTTTCGGGTAATTTCATTCAGAGACAACGCCATATTATTGCTAAGCATGGTGGATATGTGGAAAATATCATACTATAGAGTTTCCCAGACCGCAGCGCCATCTGTTGTTGACAATGGTAACTACTGTAATTTGGAAAGTTTGTCCGCCTGAAAATGTACTGTTGTCCCAAGCATATTGCAACAAACGGTGTATTTCTATCGCTGCTCGTTTAGTTTGTATTGCCGTTTCAAATATACCGGTCATTTTTGAAACACCCTGTATATTCCATGGCAACGGCGTCCTCACCCCAAGGAGTAGAGGGCGCTGTAGTCCTTCCATATCAGCCGTTTTAGTAAATTCGCTCAAATGTTTTCTACATAAATGTACGAATAGATATATTATAATACAAGACGACACCAGTTTTTGTGCGTCGCAAATTGGTTTAATTTCTGTTATGGCACATAATGTAGTATACTTTTAAGAATTTTACGAGTCGACTATGAAACATTTGTTATTATTTTATAATTAACACGGTAATTGTAACTCTTTTTAATGAAATGGTTCCGTTTTCTGTTGTTTACTATCACTTAAATTTATGTTAAACAAAGGTGACTAGTAATTACATATGATAAACTGTATTAAATGCCGTTGATCGCCGCTGGGGGTGTTGCCGTCTATTCAGGAGACCTCAGCACGCTATTTAAGCCCATACGAGGGGTTAGCCTCGCATAGTTACCTGCCGTTATGTAGACAGGAGTTACACTACCACCAGTCGACCAATGGGTATGTTGTTGTTGTTGTTGTTGTGGTGGTGGTCTTCAGTCCTGAGACTGGTTTGATGCAGCTCTCCATACTACTCTATCCCGTGCAAGCTTCTTCATCTCCCAGTACCTACTGCAACCTACATCCTTCTGAATCTGCTTAATGTATTCCTCTCTTGGTCTCCCTCTACGATTTTTACCCTCCATGCTGCCCTCCAATACTAAATTGGTGATCCCTTGATGCCTCAGAACATGTCCTACCAACCGATCCCTTTTTCTGGTCAAGTTGTGCCACAAACTTCTCTTCTCCCCAATCCTATTCAATACTTCCTCATTAGTTATGTGATTTACCCATCTAATCTTCAGCATTCTTCTGTAGCACCACATTTCGAAAGCTTATATTCTCTTCTTGTCCAAACTATTTATCGTCCATGGTTTCACTTAAATACATGGCTACACTCCATACAAATACTTTCAGAAATGACTTCCTGACACTTAAATCTATACTCGATGTTCACAAATTTCTCTTCTTCAGGAACGCTTTCCTTTCCATCGCCAGTCTACATTTCATATCCTCTCTGCTTCTTCCATCATCAGTTATTTTGCTCCCCAAATAGCAAAACGCCTTTACTACTTTAAGTGTCTCATTTCCTAATCTAATTCCCTCAGCATCACCCGACTTAATTCGACTACATTCCATTATCCTCGTTTTGCTTTTGTTGATGTTCATCTTATATCCTCCTTTCAAGACACTGTCTATTCCATTCAACTGCTTTTCCAAGTCCTTTGCTGTCTCTGACAGAAATCCAACGTCATCGGTGAACCTCAAAGTTTTTATTTCTTCTCCATGGATTTTAATAACTACTCCGAATTTTTCTTTTGTTTCCTTTACTGCTTGCTCAATATACAGATTGAATAACATCGGGGAGAGGCTACAACCCTGTCTCACTCCCTTCCCAACCACTGCTTCCCTTTCATGTCCCTCGACTCCTATGACTGCCATCTGGTTTCTGTACAAATTGCAAATAGCTTTTCGGTCCCTGTATTTTATCCCTGCCACCTTTAGAATTTGAAAGATAGTATTCCATTCAACATTGTCAATAGCTTTCTACAAATGCTATGAATGTAGGTTTGCCTTCCTTAATCTTTCTTCTAAGATAAGTCGTAAGGTCAGTATTGCCTCACCCGTTCCAGTATTTCTACGGAATGCAAACTGATCTTCCCCGAGGTCGGCTTCTAGGATACCTTCACGAAAAAATGTTTGTGGTTGCCTACAGAACCATGATTATATCCAGGCACGCATCTCTTGGTCTAAAGCAAATCGACAGGCACGAATGTCTTTCTTCAGAAGCCGAAAAATATGAAACCGCATGGGGAGAGATAGGGACTGTGGGGCGATGTGTAATGGCTTCCCAGCGAAACTTCTGCAACGCACTCGAAACAACAGGAACGCTAGCTCTGGCAAAGTCTTGCTGACTTTCTTTTCTGACTGCAACGGCCAGCTGCTCACTGACTCATTCTGCTAATAAAGTTAATGTTAGGTCCTCATCACGGTCATTTTTTGTACATTTCAACCACTGGCGACTCAGCCTTAGCCTGCCACAGATCAAAGTGGAAGACGGTGTTTTAAATTTTAAGGAATGTGTATGATTTGTGAGCCTAATATTCGACACGAAACCTGCTTATCTACTACAGTTGTAGAGAGCATTCGTACGATCCCGACTGGATTATGACAGCGTTGTTTACTGATCAGCATGAGTCCCTACCTCAAGATGCTGTATACTGTCCGCCACAAGGAAATGAGGCTTCCGACAGGGCCCATTGGCTACCAACAGGGCCGTCTGTGTGCAGCTGATGGCAAGCTACCACTGCGAATACAGCAAGACAGGCCCTGTAAACATTAACATTACCAAAGTCACTGGCATTTAGAGGGATGGACCGTCAAACGTCGAGGGGATATTCTGGGATCGATCACATACTTCAAGTCATTCGAGATCTGATCTGAAGAATGACTCATGCAGCTCGAAGTAATGGACGTCAGGGTAAGGAGCCGGGGATGAAAACCCAAAGTGAGTTTAAGCTCAGCAGACTGCAGGAAACCTTGAGCTCGAGGCTATATTTTTAAAAGTTCATGTTTTTCGGCGCTAACATCTTACAAAGACTTTATTCTCACATAAATGTAAGGATCTACGCAGCCGAACACACTCGATTGTACAGTTGTTTTCCCTAATAGGATCTCCTCACTTTGCCATCCAGAACAACTAATATATTGTCGAGATATAGAGAGAAGCTATTGCAATAGAAAGTTTCTCATTTGGTCTGACCCTCTCACTGGCCTGAGCTCTGCACAACACGTGAATACGGTAGGAGAAATGATGTCTTACAGCGGATCCGAAACCGACGCAAACATGTGGTTTTCAGCTGGGCACTGGAAAATGTCGGGATCTGACCCGGGGAAATGATGAAGCCACGAAGCCAACAGAAGACCCAAATAAGTGTGGAGGGGAGTCCTGGTGATTCCATATGCCCCCTCCTCCTTCCTTAACCGTTGCCTCGTGGTTTGCCTGGCCCTTGTACATTAATGTCACGTGGAGCCCTGCAGATTCCACGACGGTTAATCACGCTATCATTATACCACTCACGACCCTGCTTCATCAGAGAGATATGAGAACAATTTGCAGAATTCGTCGTTTCGGAAGCTGCGTTCAGCTTGAATACAGGTGAATATGATGTCTCTAAACTAGGATGAACCCTTCCTTCTACCCTTGCCAGCAATAAGCAGGCAATGCTAATAGCAGGTGGATATACACTCCTGGAAATGGAAAAAAGAACACATTGATACCGGTGTGTCAGACCCACCATACTTGCTCTGGACACTGCTAGAGGGCTGTACAAGCAATGATCACACGCACGGCACAGCGGACACACCAGGAACCGCGGTGTTGGCCGTCAAATGGCGCTAGCTGCGCAGCATTTGTGCACCGCCGCCGTCAGTGTCAGCCAGTTTGCCGTGGCATACGGAGCTCCATCGCAGTCTTTAACACTGGTAGCATGCCGCGACAGCGTGGACGTGAACCGTATGTGCAGTTGACGGACTTTGAGCGAGGGCGTATAGTAGGCATGCGGGAGCCCGGGTGGACGTACCGCCGAGTTGCTCAACACGTGGGGCGTGAGGTCTCCACAGTACATCAATGTTGTCGCCAGTGGTCGGCGGAAGGTGCACGTGCCCGTCAACCTGGGACCGGACCGCATCGACACACGGATGCACGCCAAGACCGTAGGATCCTACACAGTGCCGTAGGGGACCGCACCGCCACTTCCCAGCAAATTAGGGACACTGTTGCTCCTGGGGTATCGGCGAGGACCATTTGCAACCGTCTCCATGAAGCTGGGCTACGGTCCCGCACACCGTTAGGTCGTCTTCCGCTCACGCCCCAACATCGTGCAGCCCGCCTCCAGTGGTGTCGCGACAGGCGTGAATGGAGGGACGAATGGAGACGTGTCGTCTTCAGCGATGAGAGTCGCTTCTGCCTTGGTGCCAATGATGGTCGTATGCGTGTTTGGCGCCGTGCAGGTGAGCGCCACAATCAAGACTGCATACGACTGAGGCACACAGGGCCAACACCCGGCATCTTGGTGTGGGGAGCGATCTCCTACACTGGCCGTACACCTCTGGTGATCGTCGAGGGGATACTGAATAGTGCACGGTACATCCAAACCATCATCGAACCCATCATTCTACCATTCCTAGACCGGCAAGGGAACTTGCTGTTCCAACAGGACAATGCACGTCCGCACGTATCCCGTGCCACCCAACGTGCTCTAGAAGGTGTAAGTCAACTACCCTGGCCAGCAAGATCTCCGGATCTGTCCCCCATTGAGCATGTTTGGGACTGGATGAAGCGTCGTCTCACGCGGTCTGCACGTCCAGCACGAACGCTGGTCCAACTGAGGCGACAGGTGTAAATGGCATGGCAAGCCATTCCACAGGACTACATCCAGCATCTCTATGATCATCTCCACGGGAGAATAGCAGCCTGCATTGCTGCGAAAGGTGGATATACACTGTACTAGTGCCGACATTGTGCATGCTCTGTTGCCTGTTTCTATGTGCCTGTGGTTCTGTCAGTGTGATCATGTGATGTATCTGACCACAGGAATGTGTCAATAAAGTTTCTCCTTCCTGGGACAATGAATTCACGGTGTTCTTATTTCAATTTCCAGGAGTGTAATTAAAGTGAGGGTGTTGCCAGCGCTGCAGTGCAGGCTGCATACATCCCAGGACAGTGAAACGTCCGTCGACCGTTGCGCCCACGGAGTATGCTAAAAAAATAATAGTTTCACTTTCTGCCACCAGGAGAAAAACGACGTTGTTGACAGTCAGAATGGGGTGCGGTACAGGAAAATGGCAGGAACGATCAGAAACACGATAACTGTGGTGCTGGTACATTTATTAGGATACAGTCACAAGTTAAAACGTGTTCACGTGCATCCTGAAATTACGTAGAAGTGATGCCGTCGTTACCGAATGTATCTCAAAAATAAATAAATAAATAAAAAATCTTTCACCTGGCATGCGATATGTGGTGTCGCTCCATCTTGCATGAAAATAGTGATGTGGAAACAGTTGTGTTCTTGCGAAGCTGGAATCACGTGTTGCACACGTTGTTCCTTATAACAGGCGGGCGAGTTGTCATCTCCTTGAAGGAAACTGGACCGATAATTGAGGAGCTTGTGAAACCGCACCACACCTGAACTGAGTATAGTGGATGTTCCTGGACAACATATTGAGGAGTAGTCCTTCATATGCAACAAATTCTGTGCATTCACGCCTCCGTGCAGAGTAAAGTATGCCTCGTCCATCCGAAGAATATTCCCGGCCGCATGTCATTCATTTCCATGCGTGCCAGAAAGTGAAGGGCAAAGTCACGGCGTTGTAGATTATCATGAGGCTTCATCTGATGCACATTCTGAATCTTGTAGGAATACCAGTGTAAAATGCGCTCCAAAATCTTCTGAACTGCTGACCCGTGGAGACAGGGATCCTGTTACACGGCTCGAGCACTGGATGCAGAACCTGCGGCACGCGCTGCAAGGTCGGCTACAGGTGCAGCAGCAACCTCTCCAACTACTGCCTCGGGAACTGGCCGCGTGGGCCGCTTCCCTCTCCCTGCTGCACCACCTAATTCACCTGCTTCTTCAAATTTCTTGGTCATATCCTTCAGCCCATTTGTTGACACGGTCCCTCTTTTGCAGCTGTTTCTGTCGGTGATATTCCCGCAGTGTAGCGATGCTATTGCTGCCGTTCTGGTAAAACATCTTTACCAGCAATGCACCGTCTTTATTAATAGCCATTGCGTTTTGTACGAATAATGTCAAATTTGTTAATTCTTTACTCCAATAGTCACTTCACAAAAGAAATCAGTACACATTACCAAGTGACAAACAGCATATTGACGTCAAAATAGGACACATTTGAAAGTCTGACTACTGACAGTGCCATGTTTTCCCATGCTGGCAGAAAATGGGACTATTATTTTTTAGCATACACCCTGTGCGCACCGATTAGTGAACATACCTTGGATATTTCAGCTCCCTGTGATGTGTACAGCCTGCATTGTAGCTGTCGGAACATCAGCACTTTAATTATAACCAACTGGTACGTACGTCAGCTGAAGGTGGCGACAATAGTGTGACTCGGCAGTTTATGAAGTGCATTAAAGCTGCGTTCCTATTCCCAAGCTGAAGTTATTTTGTGAGGGACAACTAGTTTTTGTGTTAGAGTCTTGTGACCAGTTTTGTAGACGACTTCACACCTGTTCGTATAGCATTGTGAGACAGGAAGTGAGCAAGACCAGAATCGAACCTGCGCGGCAGAATAACGGCTGTGTCTGGCACAGCGGCCAGTGTGAGTGCGAATTTCAGGTGGTCTCCCAGGCTCGAGTGGGCAACTGCTCGACTGGTCGACTGGTAGCCACTTTCCATGTCTGAGAGCATGGTATACAAACAGTGAAAATACAGTAACACGCACATAACAAAGTTCCCAAAATTCACAGACAGGTGGCGCGCACGGCTTCCACTCGTGTATCAGCTTCTAACCATCCTGCGATGCGCAGATATTCATCCGTCGTCAGCAACGAAGTTCAATTGCAAACAGGAACACGAGAAGAATAGGATTTGTACTGGGCGAGTTGAAATTATGATGGGGAAATCGTCTACAAAAAGTCTGAATGATTACACCATCAACTTTCCGTTGAATGCCGGTTTCAATTGTACGGGTGCGTGGGAGCGTGGTGTGTGCCACACGGCGCCAGTGTGCAGGCGAGACGTGGTTCAAACGGCTCTGAGCACTATGGGACTCAACATCTTTGGTCATCAGTCACCTAGAACTTAGAACTACTTAAACCTAACAAACCTAAGGACGTCACACACATCCATGCTCGAGGCAGGTTTCGAACCTGCGACCGTACCGGTCACGCGGTTCCAGGCTGAAGCGACTAGAACCGCCGGCGCGAGACGTGGTCTGGGCTGGTTACACAGGATCGCAGTTCGTCCCCATTTTAAGGCTGCTACAACAGTCGGCAGGCGCATGTCATGTATACATTCTCGCAAACGATCTGTTTCCTTTCCTCGCATTATATTACCCTGACAGAGATTTGTCGTGCGTGGAGGGTACAAGGGGACTGAGATCGTGCATCCTATGTTCGATTGGGTCAAGATCGGGTGTTCTGTGGGGATAATCGGTGATCGTAAATTCAACTAAGTATTCCTCGAACAGTCTGCGTACAGCCAAAAAGTGAGGACATGTCGCGTTGAAGTGCTAAAACATGACATATCGGTCGTGTTGTTGTTGTGGTCTTCAGTCCTGAGACTGGTTTGATGCAGCTCTTCTTGTTACTCTATCCTGTACAAGCTTCTTCATCACCCAGTACCTACTGCAACCTACGTCCTTCTGAATCTGTTTAGTGTATTCATCTCTTGGTCTCCCTCTACGATTTTTACCCTCCACGCTCCCCTCCAATACTAAATTAGCGATCCCTTGATGCCTCAGAACATGTCCTACCAATCGGTCCTTTCTTCTATTCAAGTTGTGCCACAAATTCCTCTTCTCCTCAATCCTATTCAATACGTCCTCATTAGTTATGTGATCTACCCATATAATCTCCAGCATTCTTCTGTAGCACTACATTTCGAAAGCTTCTGTTCTCTTCTTGTCCAAACTATTTATCGTCCATGTTTCACTTCCATACATGGCTACACTCCATACAAATACTTTCAGAAACGACTTCCTGAAACTTAAATCTGTACTCCATGTTAGCAAATTTCTCTTCTTCAGAAACGCTTTCCTTACCATTGCCTGTCTAGATTTGATATTCTCTCTACTTCGGCGATCATCAGTTATTTTGCTCCCCAAATAGCAAAACTCCGTTACCACATTAAGGGTCTCATTTTCTAATCTAATTCCCTCAGCATCACCCGACTTAATTCGACTACATTCCATTATCCTCGTTTTGCTTTTGTTGATGTTCATCTTATATCCTCCTTTCAAGATACTGTCCATTCCGTTCAACTGCTCTTCCAAGTCCTTTGCTGTCTCTGACATAATTACAATGTCATAGGCGAACCTCAAACTTGTTATTTCTTCTCCATGAATTTTAATACCTACTCCGAATTTTTCTTTTGTTTCCTTTACTGCTTGCTCAATATACAGATTGAATAACATCATGGATAGGCTACCACCCTGTCTCATGCCCTTCCCAACCACTGCTTCCCTTTCATGCCGCTCGACTCTTATAACTGCCATCTGGTTTCTGTACAAATTGCAAATAGCCTGTCGGTTCCTGTATTTTACCCCTGCCACCTTTAGAATTTGAAAGAGTATTCCATTCAACATTGTCAAAAGCTTTCTCTAAGTCTACAAATGCTAGAAATGTAGGTTTGCCTTTCCTTAATCTAGCTTCTAAGATGAGGCGTAGGGTCACTATTGCCTCACGAGTTCCAATATTTCTACAGAATCCAAATTGATCTTCCCCGAGGTCGGCTTGTACCAGTTTTTCTATTCGCCTCTAAAGAATTCGAGTTAGTATTTTGCATCCGTGACTCATTAAACTGATAGTTCGGTAATTTTCACATCTGTCAGCACCTGCTTTCTTTAGAATTGGAATTATTATATTCTTCTTGAAATCTGACGGTATTTCGCCTGTCTCATACATCTTGATAACCAGATGGTAGAGTCTTGTCAGGACTGGCTCTCCCAAGGCTGTCAGTAGTTCTACTGGAATGTTGTCTACTCCAGGGCCATTGTTTCAACTTAGGTCCTTCAGTGCTCTGTCAAACTCTTCACGCTGTATCGTATCTCCCATTTCATCTTCATTTACGTCCTCTTCCATTTCCATAATATTGTCTTCAAGTACATCGCCCCTGTATAGGCCCTCTATATTCTCCCTCCACCTTTCTGCTTTCCCTCCTTTGCTTAGAACTGGGTTTCCATCTGAGCTCTTGATATTCATACAAGTGGCTCTCTTTTCTCCAAAGGTCTCTTTAATTTTTCTGTAGGCAGTATCTATATTACCCCTAGTGAGATAAGCCTCTACATCCTTACATTTGTCCTCTAGCCATCCCTGCTCGCACTTCCTGTCGATGTCATTTTTGAGACGTTTGTATTCCTTTTTGCCTGCTTCATTTACTGCATTTTTATATTTTCTCCTTTCATCAGTTAAATTCAATATTTCTTCTGTTACCCAAGGATTTCTACTAGCCCTCGTCTTTTTACCTACTAGATCCTCTGCTGCCTTCACTACTTCATCCCTCAGACCCACCCAATTCTTCTTCTACTGTATTTGTTTCCCCCATTCCTGTCAATTGTTCCCTTATGCTCTCCCTGTAACTCTTTATAACCTCTGATTCTTTTAGTTTATCCATGTCCCATCTCCTTAAATTCCAACCTTTTTGCAGTTTCTTCAGTTTTAATCTACAGGTCATAACCAATAGATTGTGGTCAGAGTCCACATCTGCTCCTGGAAATGTCTTACAATTTGAAACTTGGTTCCTAAATCTCTGTCTTACCATTATATAATCTATCTGAAACCTGTCAGTATCTCCAGGCTTCTTCCATGTATACAGCCTTCTTTTATGATTCTTGAACCAAGTCTTACCTTTGATTAAGTTGTGCTCTGTGCAAAATTCTACCAGGCGGCTTCCTCTTTCATTTCTTTGCCCCAGTCCATATTCACCTACTATGTTTCCTTCTCTCCCTTTTGCTCTCCCTGTAACTCAGTTATGGCTATTAAAGCTGCGTCTCCCTTCACTATCTGAATAATTTCTTTTATTTCATCATACATTTCTTCAATTTCTTCGTCATCTGCAGAGCTAGTTGGCATATAAACTTGTACTACTGTAGTAGGTGTGGGCTTCGTGTCTATCTTGGCCACAATTATGCGTTCACTATGATGATTGTAGTAGCTTACCCGCATTCCTATTTTTTGATTCATTATAAAACCGACTCCTGCATTGCCCCTACTTGATTTTGTATTTATAACCCTGTATTCACCTGACCAAAAGTCTTGTTCCTCGTGCCACCGAACTTCACTAATTCCCATTATATATAACTTTAACGTATCCATTTCCCTTTTTAAATTTTCTAATCTACCTGCTCGATTAAAAGCTCTGACATTCCACACTCCGATCCGTAGAACGCGTTTTCTTTCTCCTGATAACGACGTCCTCCTGAGTAGTCCCCACCCGGAGACCCGAATGGGGGACTATTTTACCTCCGGAATATTTTACCCAAGAGGACGCCATCATCTTTTAACCATACAGTAAAGCTGCATGCCCTCGGAAAAAATTACAGCTGTAGTTTTCCCTTGCTTTCAGCCGTTCGCAGTACCAGCACGGCAAGGCAGTTTTGGTTAGTGTTACAAGGCCAGATCAGTCAATCATCCAGACTGTTGCCCCTGCAACTACTGAAAAGGCTGCTGCCCCTCTTCAGGAACCACACGTTTGTCTGGCCTCTCAACAGATACCCCTCCGTTGTGGTTGCACCAGCCGGCCGCGGTGGTCTCGCGGTTCTAGGCGCGTAGTCCGGAACCGTGCGACTGCTACGGTCGCAGGTTCGAATCCTGCCTCGGGCATGGATGTGTGTGATGTCCTTAGGTTAGTTAGGTTTAAGTAGTTCTAAGTTCTAGGGGACTGATGACCACAGCAGTTTAGTCCCATAGTGCTCAGACCCATTTGAACCATTTGTGGTTGCACCTATGGTACGGCTATCTGTATGGCTGGGGTACGCAAGCCTCCCCACCAACGGCAAGGTCCATGGTTCTTTGGGGAGGGACATATCGGTCAGGGTAATGTAATACCAGGAAAGCTAGCAGATGGTCTGCGAGAATGTTTTCGTGACGTAAACCTGCGATATGTCGCAGGAGCGTGAAAGTGGAGACCAACTGCGACCATGTGTACACAGCCCAGACCATAAGCGAGCTACGTCTCGTCTGGACACTAGTGTGTTGACACACGGGATCCGTAGCTTTATGTGGCATAGACCACGCCCTTGCACCCGTGCAACTGAAACGGGCATTCAACGGACCGTGCTACGTGCCGCCAACGTTCCCAAAACGACAAGAGTCGGCCGTCAGTTGCTGAATACGGTGCGGTGCGTTCGTCTCCGTATACTCGTGCTACGGACGGACTGCAGATCCCAACATTCCGTTCGGGAACAGTATGACTCAGACTGTGTGAGCTGAAGGTGGAGGGGGGAGAAAGGAAAAGAAAAGGAAGGGACTGTTCATGTCGTCTGCATCAGGAATTTATGCAGAATCAAGGGAGACGAGTGAAATTGTGTGCAGGATCTGGATTCAAACCTGGGAAGTCCGGCTTACTCGTCGCTTGCGTTAATCACTGTGCCTCGCGGACACCCGCTACGCCCGTCGGCCGACCCACACTGCCACCGAGAGCCAGCTTTCCGCAGTCCCCGCCCACATCCTCCGTGGTCGCTACTGTGAGATTCGTGCAGGGGTCGGGCGTCATTGTGCTTCCACACTGAACGTGGTGTTTTCATTGCCCACCGAGGTGAATGCTTAGTCTCTGTTGTTCCGGCCACGTCCGAAATAACAGACCCCACATAACCTGAGCCACAGTAGTCCGCCGGGCTCTTCGCTTGGCTCAGCGGAGGCGGCGTAACGTTCGCCCGTCAAACACCTGTGGCCTCAAGTTTAGTCCGTGGATGCAGTGGAAATTGAAATGGGCGTTTAGCGTCATTGGCTGGAAGGCCCCTTGCGGGGCAGGTCGGTCCGCCGTGATGTAGGTCTCATTACATTCGACGGCACACTGGGCGACCTGCGCGCCGGATGGGGATGAAATGATGATGAAGACAACACAGTGCCCAGTCCCTGAGCGGAGAAAGTCCCCGACCCCGTCGGGAATCGAACTCGGGCCCTACGACGTGGATGCAATGCCTCTGCGCTGCTAGAGATCGGCGTTAGACCTTGTTGATCTCTTGTGCGTTCTCGAGTATGCTGTGGTTCATACGTTACGTACCGGGTACAATAGCACATTCAAAGTTGGTTAACTAGCAAGCTGATGCGTGTTCACTGCATGAGATACAGTGTTTACACTGGCGTCATACGCTGCATCTAGCGGCAACATTCGAGCATCATACACGGCACGTCTTTAAATGGCACTACCCTTCCCGTGACTGTCCTATCAGTTTAATCCCTGTACAATATTTAGAACGCGCAGTTGATTGCAGAATAGAGATGTAGACGATACAGGATGTCCCAGGAGCAACGGCCAACATTCAGGGATATAACCGATTATTCGAAGCAAAACAATGTAGTAAACATGGGCTCCAATATGCATACTTTAAGAGCTATTAGCACTTGTTCATGTCTGTTGCTGAGAAAATGATCGTAGCTCTTAGAGCCCATGTTTATCAGATATTCCTTTCTTGTTTTGGTCCACACTGCCGGCTCCCAAAACATGGAAAGCAAAGAGTTTTTAGTAGAAGAGGTTTGTTTCACACAATCCAAGATGAATAACTGCTCATAGCCCTTACGGAATGCATTGTCAGAGGTTCCTGCCATGTCCCTGAACACTGGCCATTCGTCCTGGGACAGCCCGAGTAGTGTGGTGCAGAGGAGAGGAGGGCGTACTCACTGGCGGTAGAGGTCGGCGTCGTACCAGGGCGGCAGCTGCAGCGGCCCCGTCGACTTGGCGGGCGTCTTCGTCCCCTCGTCCAGGAGCAGCCGCATCTGCTCCTCCACGCTCAGCGCCGACTCCGCGCCTGTCACAGCAATAGAACACACTGACGTCATCCACTGAAACTCAGCCACCTGTTCAATCGTACAAGTGGCGCGGCCGTGGGCAGGAAAGGAATTACGTCCCTTCACAATGCTATGCACATACACTGTCCAACTACGTTAACGTAACCACCTGTCAAAAAAGTGTTCAAATGTGTGTAAAATCTAATGGGACTTAACTGCTAAGGTCATCAGTCCCTAAGCTTACACACTATTTAACCTAAATTATCCTAAGGAGAAACACACACTCATGCCCGAGGGAGAACTCGAACCTCCGTCGGGACCAGCCGCACAGTCCATGACTGCAGCGCCTAGAGCAGTCGGCTAATTCCGCGCGGCTAACCACCTGTCAAAAGGCAGCATAAAGATCTTTTGCACTGCGGACATTCAGGAAGAAAGTCATTGAGTGTCTGGAAGGTACCGACAGGGATGTGCAGCCACGGTGACTTCAGTGGCGTGGCCGGTTGTGGATCGATAGTGCGAACAGCCTCATCCAGGGAGTCTCACAGATTCTCATTGGATTTAAATCCTGGTAGTTTGGTTACGTGGGACTAAGGTAAACTCATCCTGATACTCTTCGAACAGCGCACGTACACTGCGAGCTGTGTGACCCGTTGCATTCTCCTGCTGGTAGATGCCATACTGCCGACTAACAAGAAACTGCTTGTTGGAGTGGACGTGGTCCCAAGGATAGAAACACACTTGTGTTGATCCGTTGTACCTTCCACAGTGACGAGATCACCCAAGGAGTGCCACGAAAAATTCCCCAGACCTTACCGTTCCATCTTCTGCCCTGCACCCTTCCGAAGATTATTGCAGGGAGTTTGCTTTCAGATGTTCCGTGTCATACACGTCCTGGCCACTTGCCCGATGGAGCATAAAACGTGATTCGCCTGAAGAGCCCACCCGTCTCCGTTCAGTGGACGTCCAGTAGCAGTACTGGCGTGCGAATTGCGGTCTCTGTCCCCGACGAACAGCAGTCAGCGTGGGTGGGTGCCCGAACCAAGCGCCTGCTGTGGAGGCCCCTACTCAGCAACGTGCGTTGACCGGTAGTTGAGGAGGCACTGTTTGTCGTCCACTGGTTCACCTCGGCAGCCAGTTGCTCAACAGTTGCACGTCTGTTCGCCCGTGCACTCCAACGTAGTCCTTCACCCCTGTCTTCTATGGTCCGTGGCGCACCGCAGTAGCCACGGCGACGGTTTTGCCTAGCGCCTCTTTGCCTAGCGCCTCTTTGTCTAGCCCCTCTTTGTCTAGCCCCTCTTTGCCTAGCCCCTCTTTGCCTAGCGCCTCTTTGCCATGCACGGTGACCTTTAAGCAAAGCTTCAAGCGTTTCGGTAACGCTTCCACCGGGGGCCGAAAGCCAATGATCACGCCCTTTTGGAAGCTAAGTAAATCGTGTGCATTACGGCAACGACTGCACAAATTTCGGGCTTGCAGCCGGCCATCTTTCAATACTTTGCACGATGTTTCGATTGGGCACCTGCCAGTCATCTTCAGGTGAGCCGTGGCAGACTGGACTGTGCATTAGCTGTTACAGACTGCGACGGCTCACCTGAAGATGACTGGCAGGTGCCAGTTGAAATATCGTGCGAAGTATTGAACGACGACCGGCTGCAAGGCCGAAATTTGTTTGAACAGTCAATTCGCCGGGAAAATTTTAAAATTCACAACGACTGCACAGTTTGCCACGTTCCCCGAACACGCTTCGTACACCCTACACTGATAGTGCCTTCACCTGCCGTCTGTGAGTCGTTATTGCATGTTGACATCGAACGTAGGCGGTGATCACATTAATGTGACTAAAGTGTGTATTAGCTGTTGCAGTTAACATTCTGAAAACGGATTTGAGGCAGAAATCCTGTGAAAGTCATCCCATTTGTGTGTAACTGTTGCAGTACAGATTCGTTGGGATCTGGGAGAGCCTACTGAATTCAAGACTTGTGCCCTTTCTATTATTTTTACCCCAACAGCTTCCTTCATTTGGTCGCAAGATGAGTTAGGTCAACATATCTCTTCTTTCAGTCAACTTGTGTTTCTAACGTCTTTTATCCGCAATTCAGTTAATTATCTCCTCATTAGCTATTCAATCTACGCATCATATCTTCATCGCTATTTTCTACCATCACACATCAAACCTCCTATTCTTGTCTTTACTCTTTATCGACAACGTTTCACTTCCCTATACTCCAAATAATTAACTTCAGGAAATACTGCCTAACGTATACGTTGCGTTCGATGTCAACATCTCTTTTTCAGGAAAACTTTTCCTTCTTCATCCCATCTGTACTATATTTTACTCTTTAATTTTTACTACTTCCAGCTATTTTCCAACCCAAACAGAAAAGCTCATCTACCATTTTCATTGTCTTCTTTCCCAGTCTCATAAGAACTTTGCTCATCATATTATATGTATCCAAGGCTTCACTACATCGAAGGCGCATGGGGTGGCTACGACCTATCTACAGTTCAATACGTTTTGGACAGATGGCACTGGAGGATATGACTAGAAGTTCGTTGTTATTCATAGTTAGAATTCACGCCATCTCATTGAGGCAACCGACTGACTCGAGTCCTGCTTGGATCTTCCCGTTCGAGACGGTAACCTGCTGAGCGTCGTCCACATTGTGGAGTGTATCCCTCACTGTGTCTGGTGGGAGAGTGACCAGCCACTGTCTGCCATGCGCGGAGCTCAGCCGTCGTGTTCTCGCCCTGCTCTGCGGCTGTCTGTTAACGCGGGACGACAGGGCTCATAGGCGGTGGTGGGAACCTCCTATGTAACCCGGGCACACTTGTATGTGGCACGTGAATCATATAAGAATATTAATAAATCAAAATGAAACTAGTGTACCGTAAACGGTGAATGTCTCTGATAGTCTCGCAGAGCCAAAGACACTGCTTTGTTGGAGCAAGAGAGCGCCTGGCGCACCGTCTGTGAGAGAAAGTCGATGGAGTAGGCAGTCTTTGTGCTGTACTGTGTGAAGACACTAAGTGTTAGATTAATGTAGGTACGTCAATATTGTTGAACATGGAAGCAGAAATCTTCATGAAACCAAGGTAAAGATGTTAAATAATTATGATTTTTATTTTTGCCAGCGCGTTGGCTGATAATTTATAACTGTTGAGTAACTCCAGAATGTGCGTAAACCGGTTTGATAAAAAGGCTAGTTAGATTTTAACTTTGTAATGTTTCTAAGATTTGTTAACACAGCTATATGTAATTTCATGATTTTCATTTTTGTTGGATTAATGAGGTTAGATAATATTTCTGTTTAAATCTCATTTTTTTGTGAATCATTTGTGAGTAATGTAACTTTAATTGTCAGATGTTTACCAAAAGCCAAACTTAACATGCAATATAATTTTGCTAAAAAAGTGAGTGTTAGTAATTCATTATAATCAGAACCGCCTCCTTGTCCAAGACACATATTTTTTAAAGACGTTGGACTTTCTTAAATGTTCTCGTTTATCGACCAAACGAATTTTATGTGCATTTCAAGTAGTATTATAGTCAGAACTGCACACTGCTGAGCCTGTAGCTACCATATTGTTTGTTTTTCATGAGAGACCAGAATATATCGCGTTACGTCATTGTTGCTTCAGACTTAAGACCGTTTAATTCATTTGTTATGTGCACGGGGACCAAAGTTATCAGTTTTGAACAGGGCTAGGTGATTCAGTGCCTAAGGGGCTGAATGTATTTTGCAGTGACAGTATTTATTTATTGGTACTGGGAGTTGCATTGCCCAATCAATTCGTGCAAAATTTTTGCTAAGAATAACACAAGAGTAAGCACACCACTTGCACTTACAACAAGCAACACGACAACTCCAGTTCATTACCCATCCAACAGATCAGACATTCAATCAACGTAGTCATGAAGTTTGTTATTTCATTTATTTAAAAAAACGTTACAACCCCAAAAGCTGCTGAGGGCGATACGGTCGTGCTGTCATTTTAATTCATTGTCAAGCACCTTGTAATTACGGCTTAAAAGGAATGACTTCTAACTAAAAACGACTGCAACCAACCATTATCATTTGAAATATTTATTTTCATGAAGGAAGAGCCGTCCGTTAATTTAATTTCTACTTATGGAAATAAAAACTGATTAAAACAATGGTCTCGATTTTCGTAGGAGTGCGGTCCAGATCCGTATTAGGGTTTCCTGTGGCAAGGCGAGAGCCTCGGTACTTCCTCTAAACAGGCCATGGATAGCTTGTCCAACTGAACTAGCGCTACGTCTTAAATGATCCTGACGTCGACGGGATGTTAAAAAATCTGTGTTTCCGTCCTTTGGTGTAAGAAACCAGTAACTGTTCTACTTCTTTAAAACAAATCAAGTAAATAATAGAGGCTAGTATGTCGTTTTAATTTCGTTAAGAAACCACATTCGGTCACGTTTTCTGTCTCGAAGTAATCTTTAAACTTCTACACAACTTCTATATCCACTATCTTGAATGTAACATTGCGCATACCTTAATCTAGCACAATACTTTTTCATCTCCACTACTCCTTCCAGTAGGAAGTATAATGTCGGATCACTGTTTTTTCCCTAAGACATCTCGATTTTCTGGCTTATCCGTAGTTTGATGTTTAGCATATTACAGCAACACTATATTTCAATTAAGTCCAGTTCCTTCTTCTGACGTCAACATTGCATTTCGATAAAATGTTGGACTCTAATCTTGGGCGCGTTTCAGAAACATCATCTCTTGATCTCTGTAAAGATGGTCAAAAGAGGATTGAGATTATTGGTTATTGGAGAAAGCTTTCTGCCCCTTAACCGTACTGTTGCACATTTCTTCCTTGTTCTGAGCCGGCCGGTGTGGCCGAGCGGTTCTAGGCGCTTCAATCTGGAACCGCGCGACCGCTACGGTCGCAGGTTCGAATCCTGCCTCGAGCATGGATGTGTGTGATGTCCTTAGGTTAGTTAGGTTTAAGTAGTTCTAAGTTCTAGCGGACTGATCACCTCAGATGTTAAGTCCCGTAGTGCTCAGAGCCATTTGAACCATTTGCACCTTGTTCTGATAACGTACGGAAATGTAGTCGAGTAAAGGCCTGGCGGCCGACTGTACAGAGATTCTGGCGTGCACATCCAATTACTGAGATACGCTTGGCAAGCAACCTGTCGACATCAAACCAGCAGGTGACTTAATACAAAGCGGAGGAGGTTTTTGCTTAAATTATGCTTGAGTTTCTGCTCTTACTCTGCTCAAGTAACATAAGGATAGAGTCAACACTACGTGCTAACTCGTTATTTGCTAATATTCCACTAGCGGTATCGCCTGGATTATATTCGGTCTCGTGGTGACGTTAGTTGTTTATGGTGTCGTATTTCTCCATAAGCCGTTTTTTGTGTCAACGGCTGGTGCAGCCCAGCCCATTGATGGTTCAAATTGCGATGCAGAGCGATCTCTTGCTTCAGTTGTGCATCGGAGATAAAAGGGTGTTCATTTGTCGGAACAACAAAAGGCAGCCGTCGAGGACGCTGTGCGACTGCATTCCCCCCGAGTAATCTGAACGTTCGATACGCTGCGAAGAGCTCAAGTTTCATATTTCTTCCCTGCTCGACCCTTCTCTGCTTCTTCCCTCTCGCGTCATTTTATTTCTAGACGACAGAACTTTCACTTCTTCATTCGCGTACCTCGTTTTTCTGTAATGTTCTGCATTCTTGCGATTTTCCTTTTGCCTTTCATATCACTTTCGTGTCTGCCTTACTTATGCTCGAATAAATTGCGGCATCCAATACATTCATCCTTAGTAAATCTGCGTATAGTGAATAAACTAAAATGTTATAACAAATTTTATGTGTGAATTAAGAAAGTTACATATTTGTCTCCAAAAAGTTACCTTCATTCTGAAGGATATTCTAGATTTTAATCATGATAGCAGTGTGAACGGAGGTGTCGCTTCCGCCTTGTTGTTAGCTCGGATGCACTATCAACCGTGCTTCGACCATGGCTGTTGACTCAGCTATTCTGTTAAGGTGCCGGTGCGGGTGCCATCCTCGCAGCGTCCTCGATGCCAAACGGACGTTGCGTAACTAAGCAAGCGCTTCAGCAGTGAGGTAGGACGGCAGTCTTCCGCTTAGGTCTTCCTGCTTCTTCCGCAAGTTTCTGCCGAGTATTTTGGACTTTTACACCTGTGCCCCTCACGTTACGTTTTACGAGGTACGTATGTCTTCATAACCTCTGTTCATCAATGTTATAGAAAATGTAAGGCGGTAATACTTCCGTATGTCTGAATGAATACATTCTGCCGGAATGCCTGCAATTGGGGGGATAAAACATAGCTTTGTTTTGCTTTCATTATCACGCATGTTCCGCCGTGAAAACACTGATAGATTATTTTATACTGTAACTCACCAAAACGATCATACTTTGATTAGAATCCAAGCACTCGTAAAATCAAACAGTAGTAAAAAGGTAAGGAGTTGGCTGGACTTCACAATGAGACATGAAACCAACTATATTTCGAACAATTTATGGTGGCCGTGAACCCAATTGCAACTAAACTATTATAACTTCGGAACGTCTATTTTAGACGGATGATGGATTTTCTTATTGTCTATGTTTATTACATAGTCTTCTACTCAGACATTTTCTTTTGTTGCAGTGAGACGTTGATAACATTGATAATGACAATCGCACCCAATGAAAACCTGGGATCAGCAACCTATGCTATATAACAATTTATCTACTGACGTAATGTCACGTGATTCATGGCTCATAGCTCTAGACACACCGCGATGCATAAACGCGATATATATACACTCCGAAAGCCTGTGTGCAGTACGTTGCGGAGGGTACTTCGTATCTCTATTTTCCACCCCCAATCTTACTCCACTCACGTATGTAGCGATGAAAAATGGCTGTATGCTGATGTTCCTCACCTTCTTCTCGTGGCCCTTGCCTTATGCCACATGGAAGCAGCAGAAACGTCACACCGTCTCCTCACATTTCGTACAAGGATTTCCTAGAACAAGCTCATCCCTTCTTCCAGCCATCCCTTCTTCCAGCCATCCCTTACGTGAAGACTAAAAAGAGCCTAATGTTGCATAAATATGTAATCTACTGCTGGAGCCTGAGTTACAACAGACAATTAGTAGACCAAAATTTATATAAGGATGCTGATCTTAGTGAGATGTTTTCTAAATCACTAAAACTCCAACAGCATTTGGTTCCTGTAAGTTTGATAGAAAAAATGTTAAAAACTCCTCCAACCAGACAAGTTACCACAAAAAACGTTAAGAAATGTTGACTAATAAATGTGGGAATAATCGCGCTATCGGTTTCACAACTTAAACTAGAACAGTACACGGCATGAAATGAACGATTGTCCCTTGGGCGTGAAAGAGCGCAAAGGTAACAAAGAAATAATTTTAAGTTTGTTTTTATTCAGATAAATTCATCTAGAGAGCCCCATCATACCTAACGAAATGTAAACAATAACATCTGCCAAAGTTTTTCCACCTGTGGCGTGTAGGTGATTCTAGAATGTGAAAAATGTAAATAGGACATAATGTTACGGGAAAACACTATATCTTCTATTTAAGAGCAGCATGAGTTTTCGGTGATATAATGGGCGCAGCATTTTCGAAATCCCAACACAAGCAAGTAATTTTCACTATCTACGGAAACCAAATGTAATTAATTAAAATCAAAATTCGCAAGAAGGCAAACAAAGCCCACTAGACTCGCTAATCCGGCTATTCCTCGCACATGTGGGTGCCGAATTAGCGGAAGTGCCGCATTATTGAGAGCGTCTGAAATTTAGTTTAAATACATACAGACCATACTTTATTAAATTCAAAGATACATTCATTTCCATAGAAAACTTAGTTCTTGAGCGTGTACATATACAGCAGTGTCGCTCACTGTGAAACGTGTTCAGAATATTTAGCTGACGCGGTGATGATACGCGAGGCTTGGACGCAACCGCTTCAAAGGCATTACATCGGTACTGCACGGATCTCGTGGTTGCATAACGTACTCCAGGAAGATTCCGCAGCTACAGCACCAAATGGTGTGAGGAATATTCACGCTCTCTCCTCCTATATTCCCTCCCTTTCATCATTGTTTTTCGTCACACTTTCGATTATTTCTTCATCTGTTAAAATTTGATCTAACTGACAGTGTTTCCCCTTTCATTCACTTACCAACATATTCTTCATCAATTTCTCATCCTCCTGCAATTTATAGCATTGTTAAACATTGTTATTAACTAACGACGTTGTTAATTCATTGTGATCTCTACTTGGCGGCCTAGAGGCCGGATGTGGGCTGGATTACTGAGAGACCGGGCTACTCAGGGCTGGATTAGCGAGAGTAAGCGGAATTACGTAGGAATATGAATGTTCACACGAACTTTGCTCTTACGACTCAGAGGCAGTAAGTTTCACAGCTGTATAATGTAAAGCGTTGCTTCGTTCGCAGTTCTCGACAAAACCAAATAAATCTACATCTACAGTGCATGATTGCCGTGCAAATCACACATGTCTTTTATTCCAGTCTTTGATCATAATATCAATACTTTTGACGATGACCGGTTTCAGTCAGTAATGACCATCCTCAGATCTACAATATATAAATATATACACCTAGTGAGCAGTGCGTCTTTCAAAACAGTACAGCATTACGTATCACAATATACTATAATACGACCAGGGAAATATACAGATAAAATACGGTAAAACGTACACCTCTACTGCTCTCAACATAAATCATCAAGCAAGGCTAGGTGTAAATACGCGAGGCGTTGCTTTACATCCATACATTCGTCGCTCTAATCCTGTTACTGATTATGTCCTACCTATTCATGGATCGTATGGCCAAACTAGATAATTTTATTTATTGACTGTTAATATGTTGTTTAAACGTTTTCTGGGGGAGACATATCACGAACTATGTAAAGCCCTCTAGTAGTTAAGCTCTTACGATCGGTGCGCGCCTACACAACGTCCTGGCGATCGATCCAACAGAGGGCGCTGATCATTGATCTATCTTTTCTTCATTATTCTTTATTACGTATATTAATTTTTGAGCGTAAATTCACCATAAAAGTGTCAGATCTATTATCTTTATATATTTCATTTTAATAATTTTATATGGGTAACTTATTCATCTTTTACTGCATCACAATTAATTTCTGTAATTGTATTGTATTGTATGTTAACCGGGGACCTAGAAACGACGGCGACGCTCCGTCTCTGCAGCAGACGCAGTGGTCCACAACCCCACGACGACTACCGCAGTCCACTTCACCCCTCCGCTGCCCCACACCGAAACCCAGTGTTATTGTGCGGTTTGGGCCCCGGTGGACCCCCCAAGGAACGTCTCACACCAGACGATTGTAACCCCTATGTTTGCGTGGTAGAGTAATGATGGTGTACGCGTACGTGGACTTGTTTGCGCAGCAATCGCCGACACAGTGTAACTGAGGGGGAATAAGGCGAACCAGCCCGTATTCTCCGAGGCAGATGGAAAACCTCCTAAAATCCATCCACAGAATGGCAGGTTCATCGGACCTCGACACAAATCCGCCGGGCGGATTCGTGCCGGGGACCAGGAGCTCCTTCCCGCCCGGAAAGCCGTGCGTTAGATCGCACGGCTAACCGGGCGGGCTAATTTCTATAATAGTTACCTATGTTTAAAAATCTGCTACGTGTATTTTACCTAATTTGTTTTTATCAGATTATGTTTCTTAAGCAAATGATGACTACATCTAAGCCCACAGTAGCGACATCTGTGTAGGATGTAGGCAAACATATTTCTGTAGCTACTGTACTTCAGTACCCAGTTGCAAAAATGACTGTGTGGATAATGTGGCCTATTCTACACCTTATTTTAGATCTATGTGGCGTTGCCATTACGGCCTTACCACTTTAGGACATGGTGTAGAAAAGGTACGTTTTACCGTATGTTATCTGTACATTTCCCTGGTTGTGTGATAGTATGTTGTGATACGTAATGCTGTATTGTGTTGAAAGACATACTGCCTACTAGGTGTATATATTTTTATATTCTAGATCTGAGGATGGCCATTACGGACTGAAACCGATCATCGTCAAAAGAATTGATAATGTGATCAAAGATTGGAATAAAAAAACATTTGACAGTTGGATCACTGTTCATATATGTGACTATGTCGCAGCTGATGAATCACACTAAGTGCCTTGCAGAGGGTTCATCGAGCCACCTTCATAATAATTATCTATTATTCCAATTTCGAACAGTGCGCGGAAAAAATGAACACGTAGGGCGGTGTCAGCAAAACATTTTCGCATTCGCAGGAGAAAGTTGGTGATTTCGTGAGAAGATCCGCCGCAACGAAAAACGCCTTTATTTTAATGATGTCCACCCCAAATCCTGTATCGATCCAGTCACAATCTCTCCTGTGTTTCTCGATAGTACAAAACGTGCTCCTCTTCTTTGAAATTTCTTGATGAACTACGTAATCTTATCTAGTAAAGATACCACCACGCAGCAGTACTCCAAAAGAGGACGGACAAGCGTAGTGTAGGCAGTCTCTTTAGTAAAAAAGTGTTCAAATATGTGTGAAATCTTATGGGACTTAACTGCTAAGGTCATCAGTTCCTAAGCTTACCCACTACTTAACCTAAATTATCCTGAGGACAAACACACACACCCATGTCCAAGGGAGGACGGGACCAGCCGCACTGTCAATGACTGCAGCGCCTGAGACAGCAATCTCTTCAGTAGCTCTGTTGCATCTTCTAAGTGTTCTATCAACAAAACGCAGTCTTTGGCACACCTTCCCCACAACATTTCCTGTGCGTTCTTTTCAACTTAAGCTGATCCTAATAAAGGTATGAAAGAAGCAGTAAAAAGGAAAAAATGGCAATAATATAGTGCTACCGATAAAAAAAGGGAACGACACAGTACAAAAGGCGAAAGAAATCATTTTCTAGATGTAGAGTACAAAATAAGGCTAGGAAAAAGAAAAAATCCAATTCGTCAAGCAAATCTTACTTTCCGAAACAATGATCGAAAATAACGCCGAATTTGTTGATCTTCCTTGGTGCAAATCACAGCGTCTTTTGTACAAACATGTTTCGGCAGTTTTCCTATCAACGCTGGGATTCTTTTCTTTCTTCGCGTTCTCCCTTTTTACACATCCCTTCAAAATTAGCTCGGGATTTCCTTTATTGTTTTCTAAAGACGCTGGTCAATCAAGTGAAGTGCAAAAAGTGTTTAACGGCTGACTAATAATTCTAGCTTTCGGTCGCATCCCTGCATAGAATTAAAGCATAAAAAATGGCAAAACTGGAGAAGAAAGAAGAACCATATGTAACATCTAGGGCTAAGGGATGATGAAAATTAAAGCCATACTAATACCGCAATAAATTAGTTCAGACACAACAGACAGAGACTGGAAATTTATGGAAAATCGTTTACAGAAAACGTGGCATGTTGTTGGGGCATGTGCAGATTTAGGGAAAGGGGTGTAAGGTGGGAGAAATTACGGAAGACAGTGTACGTAGCAATCATTACAGGACGAGTTTTTTGGGGTAGAAAGAAGAGAACTTGGAATGTTAGAAAATGAAGGCATACGGAACTACATTAATACGGCTGAAATAAAAAAAAAGCTCACATAAAGAATAAATAATTCTTTGTAAGTATTACTGTACAAAGTCCACGGAATAACAGAACTAAAAATTTCCAACGTTAACTTATTCACCTGGAATGCAAGAATTCCACATGAAGAGCTGATTTTGTGGTAGAAGTCCGAAAGCACTTGAGAAACTTCATTGTACTAAGGCTATTTTTTCTAAGTATCCGATTTGTTGCAAAAAGAAAACCGCACTGAAAGTCCGATGAAGGTTTGTTCAGATGTTTTGTTCAGTGCCTCAGGTCTGCCCGTCAACTGCACTGTGTCCGCTTTTCAGTTCTGAGCGCACAGCGAGCACGCAACCACGCTTGGCACAACAGCGCCTCCTGCCAAATGTGAAGTGCCTGCTGAGGGGATCCGCCTGATTCCGTGCAGCCCACATAACGTAACTGTCGTGCATTTCCTTCTCCACGACAATGCTCGACCGCACACTACGGGTGCAACGACGACGCAGCTGCAGCGTTTACGATGGGAAGTGTTTGATGACCCACAATACAGCCCGCACTAAGCTTCAACTATTCATTCACATGAACCATTGTCTACGAGGACAGCATCGTGCCACACACAGCGAGCCGTACACCAGCGTAGGGAATTGGCAGAAATCACAGACAGCTGCCTTCTATGACGAGAGTATAGGAAAATTGGCACCACGGTGCCACAAACAAAAGGGCAGTGACTGTGCAGAGAAATAGCTGGCACGTGTAGCTAAGAGTTGCAAATGAAGATTTCCATTTCGCAACCTATCGGACGTTGGAAAAAAATAATGCTCCTATGTTTACATATTTGTACTTCCTCTTTATTAAACAATCGATGTCGGTCACTTTAGGACTATCTAGAGATTGTGTACGAGGTAATTAGCTGAGTGTCACACGTAGATGTGTTTTAAGAATGTGAATCATTGCATGATACTGTAAGTGCAAAACCTGTCAGAAAATGGTTCAAATGGCTCTGAGCACTATAGGACTTAACTTCTGAGGTCATCAGTCCCCTAGAACTTAGGACTACTTAAACTGAACTAACCTGACCTAAGGACACCACACAGCTGGCCGAAGGTGGCCGAGCGGTTCTAGGCGCTTCAGCCTGGAACCGCGCGACCGATATGGTCGCAGGTTCGAATCCTGCCTCCGGCATGGATGTGTGTGATGTCCTTAGGTTAGTTTGGTTTAAGTAGTTCCAAGTTCTAGGGGACTGATGACCTCAGATGTTAAGTCCCTTAGTGCTCAGAGCCATTTGACATCACACACATCCATGCCCGAGGCAGGATTCGAACATGCGACCATAGCGGTTGCGCGTTTCCAGACTGTAGTGCATACAACCGTTCGGCCACCCAGGCCGGCCCTGACGGAATTACGCAGACGTTCTGTATGACGGAGATTTACTGTTATAGTATTCCTTTTTTACACGCAGTTACGAAACAAAATGTCGTTGAAATACCAGAGAATCGTTAAGAAAATGTTGACCAATAAATGAGAAAAATTGCAGGATCGGTTTGGCATCTCAAACTACAGTAGCACACGGAATGGTATGGACGGTAACTCCTCGGGCGACTGGACTCGCATTCGGGAGGACGACAGTTCAATAACGGGTCGGCCATCCACATTTAACTTTCCGTTATTTTCGTAAATTACGTAAGGCAAACGCTGGGTGGTTCCTTCCTCAAACCGATCTTGGTCTTTGTCTCTAATGATCTCGTTGTCGAAGGGAATTTAGTCACTGATGTTCTCTCGTTGGGCGTCAGTGAGTCCGAAGGTAGCAGAGACTGCATGCAGAGTATACAAGACTGTGATAGTAGATTTTCAGATCACACAAAATATGCTTCATCATGCGTCTGCTGTATTTGTAGTGCCGCGGAATGGCTAACATTCAGTGAAAGAAGTTTCCACATGAAATTTTTTATATAAGCTGAAGATCATCGTAAACTGTCAGGAAACGATAGTTCAACAGAGGAAATGTGCAGCTGTGTAAACATACAATGAATTTCTAAATTACCATAAAGTTGTAAATGACCGCATGCACATCATATTATTTCCGAAAGCATTTTATCATTGAATAAGCCGTGCGTCACACATTAAATGTACGATTGCACTTTTCATAAAAACCAGTCGCCGTTCGACTAGCGAGAAGCAAAGATTTCGGCGTCGCGAGTGGAACCTGATATTCGGCGAGCGCCTCTTCTGGTGCTTGCAACGTCCGTTGCTCTTGGCATCAAGGACATATTCTTGGATGAAGGGCGCAGCTCATTGTAATTCAGAAGCCAGGGGGCTCGCGGAATGCCGCTAACTGGTAGAGGCTGGAGGTGGAGGTAGAGGCAGGCACAGCACGGAGACTGCCGAACACGCATGTGGCGCATAAACGCAGGCGGCGCGCTTCCGCCGAAGCCGGCGGACAGGTTTTGCAGTGGAGAGTCTTCTTTTTTTGCACGAAACTGCATGTACAGATATACAGTTACCATCCACAGGTAATTTTTTCTGCAAGTGTTCCACTCTTGATGCACATAAAGGGTCATAGACCTGTTTCGCCGTAATAACGATTCTTTTGCGAGCTGTGTTTCTCGATGTGTAAATTTTGCAGTAAGATGAAGTCAAATGGAATGGTCGGCTAGGTTAAGCCGAGACCTAGGTTCTACACCTAGCGGTGTGTAGCGTGGGATACTTTGCGTATCACTGCAGTCGCGAACAGTTGGCGGGGAGAATGGCTGCCTGCATGCCTCCGAGAGGGGTCGAATCTGTCTCATTTTACCTTCACGGTCTTCTCGCGATATGTACGTAGGAAGAAGCAACATATTTGTTGACTCAGTTAGGAACGCTCTCAGGACTTAAAAAATAAACCACACCATGATGCAGAATGCCTGCTACAGGAGAGGGTTGATTATCTCTGTGATACTTTCGTGCTTACTAAGTGACCCTGTAACGAGACGCACTCCTCTTCTTTGGATATTATCTATTTCCTCTGTCTGTCGTATATGGTTCATATCTCATACGAGCAGTCATCAAATATTGCTCGAAAGAGTGTTTTGTGAGTTACTTCCTTTGCTGATGGACTACGTGTTCTGAGACCTCTTCCAATGAATCTCAGTCGGTCATCCACCTTAATACCAATTAGCTTTATGTACCCATTCCATTTCAAATCGCTCCGTACGCACACACTTAAACATTTTATGAGATGGTTCTGCGACTGTATAATCATACATCAAAGGCCCTTTCTGTCTGTGTATTCGCAATACGCCTCATTTGTTTGTGTTGATGGTCAGTTGCCACTCCCTGCACCAAGCGTCGATCCTGTGCAGATCTTCTTGCATTTTCCAACAATTTTCTAGCGTTGCGACTTCTTTGTATACAACACCATCATACACGAGAAGCCTTGTCGAACACAGGACATTATCTACCACGTTATTTATGTTGTTGTTGTGGTCTTCAGTTCAAAGACTGGTTTGATACATCTCTGCATGCTACCCTATCCTGTGCAAGCCTCTTTATTTTGGAGCGATTACTGCAACGTACATCCTTCCTAATCTGCTAACTGCATTCATCTCTTGGTCTGCTTATCCACAAATTTCTCTTCTCCCCAGTACTGTTCAGTAACTCCTCATTTGTTATGTAACCTACCCTTCTAATCTTCAGCATTCTTCTATAGCAACGCATTTCAAGTGCCTCTATTCTCTTCTTGTCTAAACTCTTTATTGTTCATTTAACAGTTCCATGCTTGGCTGCACTCCATACAAATAGTTTCAGAAAGGACTTCCTGACACTTAAACCTCTAATCGAAGTTAACGATTTTCTCTTATTCAGAAACACTTTTCTTGCCCATTGCCAGTCTGCATTCTATATCTACTCTACTTTGACCATCGTCAGTTATTTTCCTTCCCAAATAGCGCAGCTCATCTACTACTTGAAGTGTCTCATATACAGTGTGAAAAGTAATGGTCCGGTAACACTCCCCTAGGGCACGCCCGGAGTAACTTTACGTCTACAGACTTCTCTTCGTTCAGAATGACATGCTGTGTTCTGTTTGCTAAAAGCTCTTCATTCCAATCACTCAGTTAGTCTGATATTCCATATTCTAGTATTTTGTTCAGTGGGGGCAGTGCAAAAATGTATCGAGCGCCTTCGGTAAGTCAAGGAACAGGTTTTCGATTCGGGCTGCTTTCCTTTCCTTCACTTCGCAACGATAAGATTAGAGAGCGCGAGTGAAACTCAGTACTGGGTCGTAATCTACCACCAGTGCAGTGGCTGAACTCAACGTCTCCTCACGAAGCACCAGACACCAGAGAAACAAATGGACAACATTTGCGGAAAGGTTTTGTTCTTAAGGTAGAACACTGGTACCATTCCAGCTCTCCTCCACTTTTGCTGCCAACTACAGCTTCAGGCTGTGTTGGCTTCGGTCACACAGCTTGAGGCTGTTGCCAATGTGCATCACTGTGGGGGTCCGGATGGGGGTTTGTCGGGGACGGCCAGCTCGTCCCACGCATCCTCCGATCGGACTAAGACTGTGGTTGTCCGGGATACTGCCCGCATTGAGGCTGATCCCTCACCTGTGGTAGAGTGGGAGGTCGTCTCAAGGTGTGGCAGGGGGCGAAAGACATTCCGGAGGGCTGAACGGAAGGCCTCTCTGGTTTGTCTGCCGAACCGGTTTCAGGCTCTGTCTCAGGCTGATACTGATCTTCGGCCTGACATGGCTGCTTGTCCTATTCCAGAGGTTGCCCCTCAGTCTGCAAGATCCATGCAGTCGCAGAGGGTGGGCTTACTGGTAGTTGGGAGCTCCAACGTCAGGCGCGTAATGGGGCCCCTTAGGGATATGGCAGCAAGAGAGAGGAAAAAAACCAATGTGCACTCCGTGTACATACCGGGGGGAGTCATTCCAGATGTGGAAAGGGTCCTACGGGATGCCATGAAGGGTACGGGGTGCACCCATCTGCAGGTGGTCGCTCATGTCGGCACCAATTATGTGTGTCGGTATGGATCGGAGGAAATCCTCTCTGGCTTCCGGCAGCTATCTGATTTGGTGAAGACTGCCAGTCTCGCTAGCGGGATGAAAGCAGAGCTCACCATCTGCAGCATCGTCGACAGGGCTGACTGCGGACCTTTGGTACAGAGCCGAGTGGAGGGTCTGAATCAGAGGCTGAGACGGTTCTGCGACCGTGTGGGCTGCAGATTCCTCGACTTGCGCCATAGGGTGGTGGGGTTTCGGGTTCTACTGGATAGGTCAGGAGTCCACTACACGCAACAAGCGGCTTCACGGGTAGCAGGGGCTGTGTGGCGTGGACTGGGCGGTTTTTTAGGTTAGATGGCCTCGGGCAAGTACATAAAGGGCAACAGTCTCAAAGGGTGCGGGGCAAAGTCAGGACATGTGGGGACCAAGCAGCAGTCGGTATTGTAATTGTAAACTGTCAAAGCTGCATTGGTAAAGTACCGGAACTTCAAGCACTGATAGAAAGCACTGAAGCTGAAATCGTTATAGGTACAGAAATCTGGCTGAAGCCAGAGATAAATTCAGCCAAAATTTTTACAAAGGCACAGACGGTGTTTAGAAAGGATAGATTGCATGCAACCAGTGGTGGCATGTTTGTCGCTGTTAGTAGTAGTTTATCCTGTAGTGAAGTAGAAGTGGATAGTTCCTGTGAATTATTATGGGTGGAGGTTACACTCAACAACCGAACTAGATTAATAATTGACTCCTTTTACCGACCTCCCGACTCAGCAGCATTAGTGGCAGAACAACTGAGAGAAAATTTGGAATACATTTCACATAAATTTTCTCAGCATGTTATAGTCTTAGGTGGAGATTTCAATTTACCAGATATAGACTGGGACACTCAGATGTTTAGGACGGTTGGTAGGGACAGAGCATCATGTGACATTATACTGAGTGCACTATCCGAAAATTACCTCGAGCAATTAAACAGAGAACCCACTCGTGAAGATAACATCTTGGACCTACTGATAACAAACAGACCCGAACTTTTCGACTCTGTAAGTGCAGAACAGGGAATCAGTGATCATAAGGCCGTTGCAGCATCCCTGAATATGGAAGTTAATAGGAATATAAAAAAAGGGAGGAAGGTTTATCTGTTTAGCAAGAGTAATAGAAGGCAGATTTCAGACTACCTAACAGATCAAAACGAAAATTTCTGTTCCGACACTGACAATGTTGAGTGTTTGTGGAAAAAGTTCAAGGCAATCGTAAAATGGGTTTTAGACAGGTACGTGCCGAGTAAAACTGTGAGGGACGGGGAAAATCCACCGTGGTACAACAACAAAGTTAGGAAACTACTGCGAAACCTCTCAGACAAACAGAAGCTAAACGATGTCAAAGTTAGCGTAAGGATGGCTATGCGTGAAGCGTTCAGTGAATTCGAAAGTAAAATTCTATGTACCGACTTGACAGAAAATCCTAGGAAGTTCTGGTCTTACGTTAAATCAGGAAGTGGCTCGAAACAGCATATCCAGACACTTCGGGATGATGATGGCATTGAAACAGAAGATGACACGCGTAAAGCTGAAATACTAAATTCCTTTTTCCAAAGCTGTTTCACAGAGGAAGACTGCACTGCAGTTCCTTCTCTAAATCCTCGCACAAACGAAAAAATGGCTGACATCGAAATAAGTGTCCAAGGAATAGAAAAGCAACTGGAATCACTCAACAGAGGAAAGTCCACTGGACCTGACGGGATACCAATTCGATTCTACACAGAGTACGCGAAAGAACTCGCCCCCCTTCTAACAGCCGTGTACCGCAATTCTCTAGAGGAACGGAAGGTTCCAAATGATTGGAAAAGAGCACAGGTAGTCCCAGTCTTCAAAAAGGGTCGTCGAGCAGATGCGCAAAACTATAGACCTATATATCTGACGTCGATCTGTTGTAGAATTTTAGAACTTGTTTTTTGCTCGAGTATCATGTCGTTTTTGGAAACCCAGAATCTACTCTGTAGGAATCAACATGGATTCCGGAAACAGCGATCGTGTGAGACCCAACTCGCTTTATTTGTTCATGAGACCCAGAAAATATTAGATACAGGCTCCCAGGTAGATGCTATTTTCCTAGACTTCCGGAAGGCGTTCGATACAGTTCCACACTGTCGCCTGACAAACAAAGTAAGAGCCTACGGAATATCAGACCAGATGTGTGGCTGGATTGAAGAGTTTTTAGCAAACAGAACACAGCATGTTGTTATCAATGGACAGACGTCTACAGACGTTAAAGTAACCTCTGGTGTGCCACAGGGGAGTGTTATGGGACCATTGCTTTTCACAATATATATATATAAATGACCTAGTAGATAGTGTCGGAAGTTCCATGCGGCTTTTCGCGGATGATGCTATAGTATACAGAGAAGTTGCAGCATTAGAAAATTGTAGCGAAATGCAGGAAGATCTACAGCGGATAGGATCTTGGTGCAGGGAGTGGCAACTGGCCCTTAACATAGACAAATGTAATGTATTGCGAATGCATAGAAAGAAGGATCCTTTATTGTATGATTATATGATAGCGGAACAAACACTGGTAGCAGTTACTTCTGTTAAATATCTGGGAGTATACGTGCGGAACGATTTGAAGTGGAATGATCACATAAAATTAATTGTTGGTAGGGCGGGTACCAGGTTGAGATTCATTGGGAGAGTCCTTAGAAAATGTAGTCCATCAACAAATGAGGTGGCTTGCAAAACACTCGTTCGACCTTTACTTGAGTATTGCTCATCAGTGTGGGATCCGTACCAGATCGGGTTGACGGAGGATATAGAGAAGATTCAAAGAAGAGCGGCGCGTTTCGTCACAGGGTTATTTGGTAACCGTGATAGCGTTACGGAGATGTTTAACAAACTCAAGTGGCAAACACTGCAAGAGAGGCGCTCTGCATCGCGGTGTAGCTTGCTCGCCAGGTTTCGAGAGGGTGCGTTTCTGGATGAGGTATCGAATATATTGCTTCCCCCTACTTATACCTCCCGAGGAGATCACGAATGTAAAATTAGGGAGATTAGAGCGCACACGGAGGCTTTCAGACAGTCTTTCTTCCCGCGAACCATACGAGACTGGAACAGGAAAGGGAGGTAATGACAGTGGAACGTAAAGTGCCCTCCGCCACACACCGTTGGGTGGCTTGCGGAGTATAAATGTAGATGAAGATGTAGAAATGAAAGCGCATTCTCTCACGAGGATTCGAACAGGCTACCTTCGACGAGAGCTCAACTGCATTCCCGGGCGTCAGTGATTTCGGCTACAGTGGGTGGAGGTAATACAGTATAACATCAGTAAAAGCACTTTGATACAAAATGTGAAAAATATATTATCTGACGATAAAGGAAAAATACGTAACTGCGAAATATGTCCACAAGATCCACAAGATTCCGAACTATTGAAACCAGTGACATATATTAGTTTTCTTTAAAACCAAACTTGGCAACTTGAAGTGTTTGATACTAGACTCGTGTCCTGTCGATTAGTTGTCAGGTGGCGTACCAGCGAACGGCCGTTCTTCGATCTTGAACTATGTTCTCACGCTGTGATAATTTAAATCGAAACCCGTCAGATCCACGGCATCGTACGAGGCGTTTATTCGATTGGCTGGTTGTTTTGGGGGGGAGGGGACAAAGGAGCGAGGTCATCGGTCCCATCGGGCTACGGGAGGATGGGGAAGGAAGTCGGCCGTGCCCTTTCGAAGGAACGATCCCGGTATTTTCCTGAGGCGATTTAGGGAAATCACGAAAAACCTAAATCAGGATGGCCGGACGCGAGTTTGAACCGTCGCCCTGCCGAATGCGAGTCCAGTGTGGTAACCATTGCGCCACCTCGCTCGGTCCGTTTATTGGAGACGAGTCTCGCACGACAGGTGAGGATTTGTAGGAGAAATGAATGAAGACGTGTGTGGAATCAAATGGTTCTTTCACTACCAACTTCTGCTGGTAAGTACGCACAACACTCAGTCGCCATCCTCGTTCCTTTTGCGCCACACGTGGAACACATCTCGCAGTGGGGAGCTGCGACACGCTTGTCCCCTGCAACAGAGCTGCTGCACCCCGGAAGTACTTGCCGCAGCGTCAGGATGTTGTCCAAGATCGAGGAACGGTCGATCACTGATTAGCCTTAGTGATGTGAGCCGTCCCGTTTGTTTTGTATCAAATTATTTAAACGTATTAGTTTCCAGGATATAAAGAACAAACAGAAAGATTTTGTTGTGTACATAATTCCGCGTAGTCAGCGCGTACACAACTTTCCCACTAGAGCGCGCCCCGCTAAGTACAACAGCGCAGACGAAGCGCTCGTCCGTCTCCGCACTAAGAGATGGCGCTGTCTTAGAGACGGACCAAATTCTGCTTCCGCCGATCCGCTTATTAATATGTAACGCAGCCAATGAGATTGCTGCTAACGTAAAACTTTTTCTCCTCGCGGATCACACTCGCGCAGTGATACCTGAACGTGCGAGGTATTATAACGAGTGTACAGACCTCCGATTAGTCAGTCTGCATTTGTCTGCACCAGTCTGCATTAGTCTATTGTCAAGTTTCAATCTGCGCCTAATGAGATTATCATATTCCTGTACATAAATGAATAGACACTTTCTCAAGTATCAGATATGTGAGAATAAGATTCACGTACCAAGACCAAAGGAACTTTAGATTGTCAATTGTAAACAGCATCCAGAATCAAGTTACGTAATATCTACGATTTTTACTATTTTAATAAATGTGTGTGAAAATTAATCACCGTCAATCTGCTACTCTAAGCGTGCATGTGGTATTTCTATCGTCTCGCCTAACGGCAGAAGATAAACACGCCGTGATAAGACCACGAGACATATTGCTGACACTCGCCTACTTCGTTAGAGCGACAAGTCAACTAATCTGATGGTGTGTGTACCGAAGGTCTTACACTACGCACACCACTGATATCGAACCATTAAGAAATTTTATTGCTTGGTATATATAATGGAACCGGTAAGGTGGAGGAATAGTGCACAAAGATATCCAATGTACTCTGTTTTGATATTCGTAAGTGACTACAGACATTTTAATTGACATGGATTTTAATGTTAAACAGGTTGTATGACGATCGACGGTAGAAGCGTTAGCTGAAAGCTTTTTACTGCGCTTATAATTTGGCTTAAACAAATGATGTAGAAGTCATCTTACAACCGCCGGTGTTGGCAAATCCTCTATCGCTTTAACAGTTAACACCCTTGCTGTCTGTTTACCAACCAGCCCGAAGTTCCGTCCCATCTCGTGACAAAGATGAAAAACACAGTGCGCTTACGCTAATCTACACTCATATAGCTACTTCACAACGTCTCCGTGAATTACGAACTGGAGTGGTAGACAGACGTGCTATCGTAAACTGCGGCGTAGAAGCAACGAACACAGCGACTGTAATAATTGAATAATGTTGATAATGGAAGAGTAAGTGCTGAAAAATGGCACTAGTGGTCGGCAAACAGTCCACACTTCTTTTTCTCGAGAATGACGCAATGCTCATTTCAGAAGAAGAGATGTGCGTTATGAACGACTTTGAAGAGAAACAGTCATTACCTCTCATCTAGAGAGAACGTCCGTACCTCGAGAGAGAGTACTAACAAGAATATTGCGAGATATTCTGTCCTAGCTGCTCACGATTACCTGTAGCTCCCCCACCACGGGAATTTCAGCTCACTTGAGTTAGCAAATCTGCGCTTGTGTCGTGCGAAATTACTACCTCTGTACAACGAATTTATTCGGCATCGGCAGGTTTAACATTTAAAATCTCTCTTTGTGAACATTAAAGCAATAGTAAAATATTGGCAGACGGAACAAAAATAATCGTTCAACGATATGTGGATAGAGCCTTCGTGTGTCCTATCCTCCAAACAGGACGGTCATTCTGTCTATCCCACAAGACGCCAAATAGTGTGGACATCATACAAGCACTCTAATTCGTGAGACAGTTGAGCAAGTGGACTAACACACTCACTGTACGGAAGGGAAATAACATACATCATTAGAATATAGCGCAGACGGTTACTGAACTACAGCAATACGCAACTTTCTGTGGTTACCAGAGCACCGAGACATTCAATAGAATAAATACAAAGCCCTCCTCGGAAAGTATGTAACACCACAACGCGCACTCGCTTATCCGCAATGTCAGTGCATCCGGCCACGTACCTCAATTTGGAGGGAGGGTTTACAACGAGTGTAAAGGAGACTAGGGAGAGACACTTTGCCAGTGCAGCCGCCAATACTGCAATGTGTAACATGCTCCCATCACACTATGATCTATGATTAACATGAGAGAAGCGATATCTAATGTCCATCTAAAGGACGTTCTGCCTTCGCAACAATTACTGCAGTTACCTTCACAGGATAGGCCAAGAACAGTTTTGACGACACCGCCTCTCAATTTGCACACACAACGGCCTGATTGGCTAACTGCAATGCTAATTAACTGGAAAACGGCGCAACATATCCAATTTTTTCTTAACAGCTATTTTTTTGAGGACAATTTACCTGTAATACCCTTACAAACCTATCATACTGTTTCCGGCCACCGTGTATATAGGCTGTTCTCACTAGGAGTTGCCAGGCGCATTCTTTTTTTGGTGTTTCGGTAGATATCTGCTATTTAGTTTTTACAATGTGTAGACGTAGTCAGCCCAGACAAATACTGCTCAATGCGTCTTTCAACGTGACGCTCAATTTCGACGAAAAGCGTCGATATGTTTCCCGTAACAAGTAAATGATTTTTAAAATGAAATTTTACATGCTCATTAGACGGAGCAGTCCTTGATTACTGTATATCGCTATTCGTTCTACCGACGTGTATTAACAGGGACAGTAAGACACGAACAACAGCCAGTGCTCCAGCAGCGACTGACTAGCGCTGCTGCATCGGGCAGCAGTCAGCATGGTGGCCTGTGCGGCGCTGCCGCTGCTGCAGCACTGGCTAGTCTTCTAGTTCCACTGTAATAAACTTCGGTAAAACGAACATTTCACTAGACTAATTTGGAACCACTCTGTCAAATGGGCACCTAAAATTCCTCTTTAAAAACCATTGAGTATTTTTCGTCGATACAGACGAGCAGCATTTGTTTGGGCTGACTACAGCTACACACAGACTTATATACTGTAGCAGAAGCCTGTGTCTGGGAAACTGGCTTGAGTGAAGCTGGAGTGCAGCCTTCCGTCGCCATGGCACTAGGAGGAGGAGGTGGTGCATCGTTCCAGCTACCTTTTACCCCTGGAATGATCCCCACTCTCATTTGATAGCAGAATGAATGGACTTTGGGCTGTCCTGGAGGGACTCTTCTAAGAAGCATCTCTGCATCTACCCAGGACTGAACCCAGACCCTCCAGGGATGGAATCTGGTGCTCCACCCGCTACACCACCTTATATATATAGCAATATTAGCATGCTGATGCGAGATGTGCATTAATATAAACAGTCGTCGTTTTCAGGAACAACTCCAAAACAATATCCATCTCAAACAATTCCAACAGCATCTGTGAACATGACTAGCCCTAGCATCAGAAGTACATGGACCTCTAGCAGAAGATATGGTGCACTTGTGACAGTTTTGACACTTGAATCTTTTTATCTCAACATTCTAAAGTTTCGGATACATAACCCTTTTAGACTCTATCTGTGATCTGTCTGATATATAAAGCATGGTGTATGTATGTCCAGAATCTCTTACCAAATCCCTGGATCGATTTCAACCAAATCTGGAGCAGAAACAGCAGACCTCATTATCGAAATAAACCTTCTTTGCTGGACTGCCTACATGTTAGGGGCAAGAACTGGTTTTTCCAGGTCCTGACATGTAGGCTGCTCTGCATGATAGGTGTGTTGAAGTGATATCAGCCTGAGTTATCTAGCTACTTTGCTTAATAGCTTGTATGTACCATTGGGGCTATGTGTACTGATGAGTGTAGTTGGAGAGAACTTGAGATGGGTAGAGGAGGGTGTGGAGACAGAGTGAGGGGAAGGAGGAAATTGCCAGAGAGGGGGGGGGGGGGAGGATTCATGAGGCAGGTGGAAAGTGTAGAAGGGGTACTTGGCAGGTGGAAATGGAAGAGGGTGAGGTGAAGGTAGAAACAGAGAGAGGGAGGAGCATGAGGCACAGGGAGGGGGGGGGGGGGTGTAAGATACAGTGAGAGAGAGTGGGTGGAGGAAATGGACAAAGAGAGGAGGAGGAGATAGACAGAGAGAGAGAGAGAGAGAGAGAGAGAGAGAGAGAGAGAGAGAGGAAGGAAAGATAGACAGAGGCGGAAAGATACAGTGGACACACAGGGGGATATATATATATGTGTGTGTAGACTGAATATATATATATATATATATATATATATATATATATATATATATATATATATATATATATATATGTGTGTGTGTGTGTGTAGACTGAAGGTTCATTTCGGCTACTGTCGCAAGTGGCCTTCAATAAAAGGGCATCTCTGCTAGCACTCGCACACTTTTTACCATCAGATGTGCCACCCAAGTAATATGGTGCTGGCTGCACGGTATTTACATCAAAAACCAAAAGGGAAGATTTTGAATTATCGTCTGTTGCTGAGAAACGTCTCAGTAATAAAAAAGTAGCACCTGTTAAGATGCGCATTTGTGCTACTTTTCGAGTAACGGATTTTTCGCTTTCCCTGCGGCATCTGAATGATCTGTGGCGAGGGGCAGCAAGGACTGCGCAGCAGCACTGCACCGGGCGCCCGCGTGTGCTACGCGGCTGTCCCCGTCACGGCCGCGCCGGGCTGGCGCAAAACGCCGCCGCGCGTCGAGCGGCGGTGAAAGTGCTGCGGAAGGAGGATCGGCCGGGCCCCGTAGCACGTTCCGTTCCGTGACGCCGGCCTCTGCTTTCGCCAGCGCTCGTAACGCGTCTCTTACGCGTCTGCCGAGGGCGACGTGCGACGTGCGTCGCCTGGCGACGACGCCCGCTGCGGCATTGTGTAACGACGTGACGGGTGTCGGTCGGTCCCTGCCGCCCGCGTGTCCGCCGGCAAGCGTCGACAGCTACGCTGTTGTAAAGCAGGCACTCACTCTAAGCACCGCGCCTAACATAGCGCGGTCGTCGAGGTGACAGCTGTGGAACGGCACACTCGTCCGACAAAAGTCGGGGGATAGCGACGTGCACGTATACTGACGGCCGTAGTTTCGCGTACCAAGGTGTAAAAGGCCAGTGCATTGGAGTAGTTGTCATCTGTACTCAGGTGATTCACATGAAAAGGTTTCCGACGTGATTACTGCCGCAAGACGGGTACCTGAACGAGGAATCGTAGTTGCAGCTACACTCATGCGACATTCCATTCTGGAAATAGTCAGGGAATTCAATGTTGCGAGATCAACATCGTCAAAAGTGTGCCGAGAATATCACGTTTCAGGTACTACTTCTCACCAGGGACAATGTAATGGACGACGGCCTTCACTTAACCAACGAGACAGTAACGTTTTCGTAAAGTTGTCAGTGCTAACAAACAAGCAACACTGCGTCAAATTACCGCAGAAATGAATTTGGGACGTGCAACGAACGTATCCGTTGCGGCGTAATTTGGCATTAATGGGCCATGGCAGCACACGACCGACGTGAGTACCTTTGCTAACAGCACGATGTCGCCTGCGGCGCTTCTCCTGGGCTCGTGACCGTATCGATTGGACTCCAGGCGGCTGGAAAACCGTGACCCTGTCAGACGAGTCCCGATTTCAGTTGGGAAGAGCTGATGGCGGCGGGGAGGGGGGGGGGGGGGCAGAAGCCGTGGATGCTAGCTGGTGATGGCTCCATAATGATGTGAGCTGTATTTACATGGAATGGACTGGGTCCTTTCGATGTTCGGTTACATGCAGACCATTTTCAGCTATTAGTGGACGCCATGTTCCCCAAAAACGATGGAATTTTTATGACTGACAATGTGCCGTGTCAAAATCGTTCGCGTTTGATCTAAAGAACATTTTGGACAATTCGTGCGAATGGTTTCCTCAACCATTTCGCCAGACATGAATCCCACAGAGCGTTTATGGGACATAATCGAGAGGTCAGTTCGCGCACAAAATCCTTCATCTCGAACACTTTCGCAATTTTGGACGACTATAGAGACAACGGCTCAATATTTCAGCAGTACACTTCCAATGACTTACGGAACCCATGTGGCGTCGAGATGCTGCACTACGCCGGAAAAAGGAGGTACGACATGATAGTTGGAGGTATCCGATGGCTTCTGTAACCTCAATGTATTACGCAAATTACACTCCTGGAAATTGAAATAAGAACACCGTGAATTCATTGTCCCAGGAAGGGGAAACTTTATTGACACATTCCTGGGGTCAGATACATCACATGATCACACTGACAGAACCACAGGCACATAGACACAGGCAACAGAGCATGCACAATGTCGGCACTAGTACAGTGTATATCCACCTTTAGCAGCAATGCACGCTGCTATTCTCCCATGGAGATGATCGTAGAGATGCTGGATGTAGTCCTGTGGAACAGCTTGCCATGCCATTTCCACCTGGCGCCTCAGTTGGACCAGCGTTCGTGCTGGACGTGCAGACCGCGTGAGACGACGCTTCATCCAGTCCCAAACATGCTCGATGGGGGACAGATCCGGAGATCTTGCTGGCCAGGGTAGTTGACTTACACCTTCTAGAGCACGTTGGGTGGCACGGGATACATGCGGACGTGCATTGTCCTGTTGGAACAGCAAGTTCCCTTTGCCGGTCTAGGAATGGTAGAGCGATGGGTTCGATGACGGTTTGGATGTACCGTGCACTATTCAGTGTCCCCTCGACGATCACCAGAGGTGTACGGCCAGTGTAGGAGATCGCTCCCCACACCAAGATGCCGGGTGTTGGCCCTGTGTGCCTCGGTCGTATGCAGTCCCTTTTGTGGCGCTCACCTGCACGGCGCCAAACACGCATACGACCATCATTGGCACCAAGGCAGAAGCGACTCTCATCGCTGAAGACGACACGTCTCCATTCGTCCCTCCATTCACCCCTGTCGCGACACCACTGGAGGCGGGCTGCACGATGTTGGGGCGTGAGCGGAAGACGGCCTAACGGTGTGCGGGACCGTAGCCCAGCTTTATGGAGACGGTTGCGAATGGTCCTCGCCGATACCCCAGGAGCAACAGTGTCCCTAATTTGCTGGGAAGTGGCGGTGCGGTCCCCTACGGCACTGCGTAGGATCCTACGGTCTTGGCGTGCATCCGTGCGTCGCTGCGGTCCGGTCCCAGGTCGACGGGCACGTGCACCTTCCGCCGACCACTGGCGACAACATCGATGTACTGTGGAGACCTCACGCCCCACGTGTTGAGCAATTCGGCGGTACGTCCACCCGGCCTCCCGCATGCCCACAATACGCCCTCGCTTAAAGTCCGTCAACTGCACATACGGTTCACGTCCACGCTGTCGCGCCATGCTACCAGTGTTAAAGACTGCGATGGAGCTCCGTATGCCACGGCAAACTGGCTGACACTGACGGCGGCGGTGCACAAATGCTGCGCAGCTAGCGCCATTCGACGGCCAACACCGCGGTTCCTGGTGTGTCCGCTGTGCCGTGCGTGTGATCATTGCTTGTACAGCCCTCTCACAGTGTCCGGAGCAAGTTCTTTTTTCCATTTCCAGGAGTGTACTTACGGCCTTTGTAGCAGTAGTTGACACGGCAGTGCGACAGGCCTATAGCCTGCCCACGACATTATTCAATCTCTACCACTGAACGGAAACTTGGGTGATAAACAGTAGAGGCAAGAAATGTGGTGTAACAGAAGAGCTTTGTAGATTAGATGAGCAGATCGAATAAATAATGACGAGGTGCTGAATCGAAGTGGTGTAATTGAAATTTGTGGCATAACTTGAGTAAAAGAAAGGCTCGATTGATAGGCCACATACTAAGGCATGGTGAAATTGTGAATTTGTTAATGGAGGGAAGTGTGGAGAATAGAAAATGTAGAGGGACACACACTTGTTGTTGTTGTGGTCTTCAGTCCCGAGACTGGTTTGATGCATCTCTCCTTGTTACTCTATCCTGTACAAGCTTCTTCATCACCCAGTACCTACTGCAACCTACATCCTTCTGCATCTGCTTAGTGTATTCATCTCTTGGACTCCCTCTACGATTTTTACCCTCCACGCTGCCCTCCAATGCTAAATTTGTGAACCCTTGATGCCTCAGGACATGTCCTAAATACCGATCCCTTCTTCTAGTCAAGTTGTGCCAGAAACTTCTCTTCTCCCCAATCCGAATCAAAACCTCTTCATTAGTTACGTGATCTACCCACCTAATCTTCAGCATTCTTCTGTAGCACGAAATTTCGAAAGCTTCTATTCTCTTCTTGTCCAAACTATTTATCGTCCATGTTTCACTTCCATACGTGGCTACACTCCATACAAATAGTTTCAGAAAAGACTTCCTGACACTTAAATCTATACTCGATGTTAATAAATTTCTCTTCTTCAAAAACGCTTTCCTCGCCATTTGCAGTCTACGTTTTATATCCTCTCTACTTCGACCATCATAAGTTATTTTGCTCCCCAAATAGCAAAACTCCTTTACTACTTTAAATGTCTCATTTCCTAATCTAATTCCCTCAGCATCACCCGACTTACATCGACTACATTCCATTATCCTCGTTTTGGTTTTGTTGATGTTCATCTTAAATCCTCTTTTCAAGCCATTGTCCATTCCATTCAACTGCTCTTCCAATACCTTTGCTGTCTCTGACATAATTACAATGTCATCGGCGAACCTCAAAGTTTTTATTTCTTCTCCATGGATTTTAATACCTACTCCAAATTTTCCTTTTGTTTGCTTTACTGCTTGATCAATATACAGGTTGAATAACATCGGGGAGAGGCTACAACCCTGTCTCACTCCCTTCCAAACCACTGCTTCCCTTTCATTCCCCTCGACTCTTATAACTGCCATCTGGTTTCTGTACACAGTAGGCAGATTTAAATCGCCGTTTGTTGCAGTAGTGTATGAAGAGATGAACAGACTTGGTGTTCTTCAAACCACGCACTTGCACTGCGAGCTGTGTAACACTTTGCATTGTCCTGTTGACAGATGTCATCGTGTCGACGAAAAACAAACCGCACGTAGTAATGGACATGGTGACCAAGGACAGATGTATACTTCCGTTGATCCACAGTGCCAGGAAAACGTTCTCCAGACTGCATCGCTCCCTCCTCGGGCCTGGACTGTGACGACGGTTGTTGCAGCCTCGTACACGCCAACGACCATCTGCCCGACGCAGCATACAACGTGATCCACCTGACAAGGCCAGCTGTCGCTTACCGGGGGACGTCCAGGTGTGGTACTGGCCAGTAGAGATGAGCAAACTCGTTCGTCCTTGGGAACTAGTTCACTGCTGATCGTTCTTTTTTGGGAACCGTTCATTTTTACTCGTTCACCGTTCACTTGTGCTTGGTATGGTTCTTATGAAAAACTGAAAACTAGTAGTGTAGGTGACTGAAGGATGGAGGTTACCTAGAGGGGGCACTTGCTTCCCCCCTCGAGTATAGAGTTTTTATTCATTACAGAATCCTCACACACTTTTAGAGGTAATTTCTGTGATTATGCAGAACCTCTTGTTTAGCCAACTGTAGCGTTCTGTGGCTGATCGCATGGAAATAATACAGAGCGGCGCACGGAAAACAGGCCCTCAAGCACATACTGCTCGCCAATTACGGACGTGTGTTGCCCGTTACGAGCAGATACAACAAATAGATAAAAATGTAATAATTAGGCAGTGAAGAAATAACCAGCTAATGCAAGCAACAACTGCGAAACAATCGACGACGATGTGTAGAGAGCTGGAGAAGAGAACATGAAAATCTCACGCCACGCGCATGGGCTATAGCTCATGTAGTCTTGCAAACCTGTTGGTGGCTGTTTCCCAACTTAATAGACCACAAGCGTCTTGTATAAAATTCTTCGTTTCCACTTCCACTACATAGCTATGCTAAGTTGTAAATAATAATCATTTACACCCTATATATACTTCACGTTGTCCCTGAGTTCGAGACGAAGTAGAGACTTTATGGAAGCATAAAATAAAATGTGGTTTTCTCATCATACTTGCGTCACATGCTTAGTAAAATTTAGGTTTTTATGTTGCACTACTGAAGTTAATGCAGCAGTAATAATAATAATAATAATAATAATAA
Organism: Schistocerca gregaria; assembly: GCF_023897955.1. Classification (NCBI taxonomy): domain Eukaryota; kingdom Metazoa; phylum Arthropoda; class Insecta; order Orthoptera; family Acrididae; genus Schistocerca; species Schistocerca gregaria. Next base: position 71,745,221 of record NC_064920.1, read on the forward strand.
TAATAATAATAATAATAATAATAATAATAATAATAATTAAGTTAGCAGTAATAAAGTTTTTGGTTTGAAAGCTCCTTCTGAACAAATGTTTTTGACATAATAACTCAATACGATTTTATGGCAATCTTTTTTGTGTCTTTACAATAGCCAAATCACGGAAATTGTTAGACATCAGTGAGCTGTTGCAATACTGTTGGAATACTAACTAAAGCAGATCTAAGATTAGGTAGAAAAAATTCTTAGCCTTGAGTCATCAGTCTTCTGACTGGTCTGATGTGGCCCGCCACGAATTCCTCTGCTGTGCCAACCTCACTGTAGCACTCTACAGCTCCCTCTTGCACCATGGAAGCCATTACCACATGACTTAACAGATGTCCTATCACCCTGTCCCTTCTCCTTGTCACTATTTTCCGCACATTCTTCTCCTCTCCCATTCTGCACAGCCGCGCGGGATTAGCCGAGCGGTCTACGGCGCTGCAGTCATGGACTGTGTGGCTGGTCCCCGGCGGAGGTTCGAGTCCTCCCTTGGGCATGGGCGTGTGTGTTTGTCCTTAGGACAGTTTAGGTTAAGTAGTGTGTAAGCTTAGGGACTGATCACCTCAGCAGTTAAGACCCATACGATTTCACACACATTTGAACATTTCTTTCTGCACAGAACCTCCTCATTCTTTACCTTATCCGTCCACCTACATTTCAACATTCGCCTGTAGCACCACATCTCATATGCTTCGATTCTCTTTTCTTACTGTTTTCCTACGGTCCATGTTTCACTACCACCATACAATGCTGTGCTGCAAATGTACAGTCCCAGAAATTTCTTCATAAAATTAAGGCCTGTATTTGTTACTAGTAGTCTTCTATTCGCCAGCAATGCCCTCTTTGCGAGTGCCAGTCTCCTCCTTTTGATGTGCTCATCGCGTCGACCGTCATTGGTTATTTTGCTGGCCAGGTGCTGGAGTTCCGTAACTTCGTCTATTTCGTCGTCCGCTCCTGGAAGCTGAGTGGTCAGCGTGATGGAATGTCATACCTAACGGCCCGAGTTCGATTCCCGGGTGGGTTGGAGATTGCTTCCGCTCAGGGACTCGGTGTTGTGTTGTCCTTATGTTCATCATTTCATCCCCTTCGACACGCAAGACGCCGAAGTGGCGTCAACTCGAAAGACTTGCACCCGGCGAACGGTCTACCCGACGTGAGGCCCTAGCCACTCGGCATTTCCACTTATCTATTTCGTGACCATCAAGAAATAGTACACTGAAATATGATTGTAGAGGAATATTTCGGCAGAAAGAAACCGCCACCTGAAGTTACATGCGCATGTACTTATTTCAGTGACAGCAACTTATGTATACTTTTAACCGGCTGTCTCTCGTCATGCTACACCAAGTACTTACTGTGTCGGCACTGACGAGAAATCAGACTAACTTATAGTTTGTTTGAACCGACAGAAAGAGAACGCAAATTTAGAAAACATCGTTGTCGTGAAACACAGCTAGCTCTTTGCTCACACCAAGTGTTGAATGCTATTGACAACGGATTTCAAATAGGTTCCGTATTTCTAGATTTCCAAAAGGCGTTTGACACCGGACCTCACAAGCCCCTTGTAATCAAATTCCGTGTTTATGGAATATCGTCTCAATTATGCGACTGAATTCATTATTTCCTGGCAGATTCGTTGTTCAAAAATGGCTCTGAGCACTATGGGACTTAACATATGTGGTCATCTGTCCCCTAGAACTTAGAACTACTTAAACCTAACTAAGGACATCACACACATCCATGCCCGAGGCAGGATTCGAACCTGCGACCGTAGCAGTCGCGCGATTTCGAACTGAGCGCCTAGAACCGCTCGGCGCAGATTCGTTGTAACAAACGGTAAATCATCGAGTAAAACAGGATTTCTGGCGTTCCCCAGGATAGTGTTATAGGATCTCTGCTGTTACTTATCTATATAAAAGATTTAGGAGACAATCTAAGCAGCCGTCTTAGGCTGCTTGCAAATGATGCTGTCGTTTATCGTCTAGTAAAGTCACAAAGAGATCAAAACAAATCTCAAAACGATATAGAAAAGAGATGTGTATGGTGCGAAAATTGGCAATTGACCCTAAGTAATGAAAAGTGTGAGGTCATCCGCATAAGTGGCAAAAGAATGTGCTAAACTTAAAATAAGTCAAATCTAAAGGCCCTAAGCTCAACTAAATAACTAGGAATTACAATAACGAACAAATTGGAAAGAACAGAGAGCAAATGTTGCGGGGAAGGCGAAGCAAAGACTGCGATGAATTGGCAGAACACTTGGAACATGCAACAAATCTACTAAAGAGACCGCCTACACTACGCTTGTCCGCCTCTTTTGGAGTAATGCTGCGAGATGTGTAATCTTTACCAGATAGGATTAATGGAGTAGATCGCGAAAGTTCAAACAAGAGCAGCACGTTTTGTATTATCGCGAAAGAGGGGAGAGAGTGTCACTGGTTCGATACAGGATTTGGGGTGGACATCATTAAAACAAAGGCGTTCATCATCGCGGTGGAATCTTCTCACGAAATTTCAATCATCAACATTCTCCTCCGAATGCGAAAATGTATTATTTTCGCCGAACTACACAGAGAGAAACGATCATCATAATAAAATAAGAGAAATCAGTCCTCGCACGGAAGATACATGTACCCGATTTTTCCGCGCGCTCTTCGAGACTCGAATAACAGAGAATTATAGTGAAGGTAGTACGATGAACCCTCTGCCAGGCACTTAAGCGTGATTTGCAGAGTACCCATGTAGATGTAGCTATAGTTGTAGCTGTCGATGTAGAGAATATGGAAGACAGTTTTCCACAATAGCTACGATGCATTTTCTTTGCTTTTGTTTGTAGAATCTAGGGAAATTCAGTTCCTAAATTTACCAACAACTTTATTCAAAATGGCTCACTGTTCTCTTGAGAAAGTGCACTCGCGCACATGACAGACATCTATCGCTGTGTGTCGGAACAAAGAGACGGGTAAGTCTAAACTTTCGTCGACATTGAGGCTGTTGCTGACGGAGCAGTAATTCGGATCTAGAAGGATGTCGTGTGGAGTGGTCGTGGCCCACATAAGCAATCAAACTGGTATTAGGGAATCAACGGCAAATATAACTCGCGACGGCTATACGAAGATATTTTAACGAGTCTCCACTTCAATATGAATTCAGCGTATTAGCCTCCAATGCGTCTCGTTTAGACACTATGCCATCTAATTTAGTTTCAGTTAGTATGGCGAATTTTCAGGCTTACTACAGGTATCGTCAGAAGTGAATGTTGTGACGTCATTCACCAACCCTTTTATTCCCGTTGCCTCCGCAATTTCATTGATTTCCATAATGTGGTGTATCAGAAGGAGGCGTCCAATCGCTATGGAACCTTGCTTTGTGGAAATATCAATTGCCTATGTGCTTAGGCATTTTGTTGTTTATTGGTTTACTTTGGTCTGTGATTAATTTCAGTTATTGGCTTGTTGGTTGACTTGGTGAGGGGGACCAAATAGAGAGGTCATCGGTGCCCTCGGATTAGGGAAGGATGGGGAAGGAAGTAGGCCGTGCAGTTTCGAAGCGACAATCCCAGAGTTTGCGTTGAACGAATTAGGGAAATCACGGAAAACATACATCAGGAAGACTGGACACGGGTTTGGACCGTCGTCCTCCAGAATGCGAGTCCACTGCGAAACCTCGCTCGGTATTTCAGTTGTAACGACGTTGTCTTTCCACTCATAATAACAGTAAGTCAGACATACACAGTAACGCAACCGACGAATGAAAAGAAGAAAGACCATTCCATAGCTTCCAGAATAAGATATAGACAAATAAATAAATAACAGCAAATACTGATTATTTCTGAGAGTCTTATCAGCAATCGCTCAGTTACGTGACGCAACAAAACGTTTGACTGTGACCAAAGGCTAAAGTTCCAGTGCCTGTGTCGAAACGATTCTCACTGACAAAGAAAAGTGATTAACTTCTTGAGATAACGATTCGCCGAAGATAAGTGTGACTGAAGGTGCACTTAAAACGGGTACCTGCAAACTTCTGTCGTATTGTTGTTAGACATATTTTCATGACATCAGTTTTGATGTGTTTCTTACAGCGTCGTTCTTGACTGTGGAAGAAAGTAAGGGAATTTAGCGATCGGTAGCTAACGGATTGACGAGTTTTCGGAGACTAACAACATCTGTAACAGTACTGAGATTTTCTACGATGAGACAGAGAGAGAGAGGAACGATGAAAAAGACACAAATAATGTGTGCGCTGGAGCTGTTGGCAGGAAGAGGCATTGGTGCAGTGTGGTGGCCAGCAAGTTCCCGTCCAGAAGTCTCTCACCTCAGAGAGCGCGCTGCCGCCGCGTCTGCACGTCTGCCCAAACGGAGAGCATTGCGTCACGTGTGGACACGACCGAGGGAGAACGCTAGCCGGCGGCCGGAGTTTCGGACTCAGACGGTAATAGGTGGGCAGCGGCGCGCTGTTTACTTTCTCCCTTGCTGTAGCGAACGTCCTTCGGTCGAATGACAAACACAGCTGCAACTGCAGTCCTGTGGCCGGACGCTGTGGCCGTCGCCGCTACCTCCTAGGCCGCGTAACTGCGTGTTTATCACGATACGAGGCCAAAAATTAAAACAGCGGAACAACGAAATACACGTATGTACTAGCTGCACTCAAAACGAAGCTTTCTGTGTGCCACACACATGTAATTCAGGTAGCTAAGAATTGCCTGGGAAAAATTATGCATTAGTCTTATTTCACACATTATGGCTCAGAACACTGGAGATGCAATAGTTGCAAAAGAAACATACGAGGTACTTAAACACTTTAAAAAACAGAAGTTAGCGTTATTGAGCGAGCGCACACGCATACGCTCTCTCTCTCTCTCTCTCTCTCTCTCTCTCTCTCTCTCTCTCTCTCTCTCTCTCTCTCTCGCACACACACACACACACACACACACACACACACACACACAGACACATACACACTAACGGAGAGAGAGAGAGAGAGAGGTTAATGAGATGCACAGCACCGTTTTTCTAATTGCCATTTAGCGTTACTTGTAAACTACCTGAGCTTTTATTTATTGAATCGCGATTATAGAGACACACCATATACAACATTAAACGTTTTTTGTACATTGGCAGTATAATATGTTTAGGTTTATCTAAACATCTATAAGATGTAACATCATATTGCGCCTTCTGATTCTGTGGGCCTGTAAAATGGCCTTTTCTATTTACTCTTGTTGATTATTTGTCATCTATATCGGTACGTTTACATCTATGTAATATTGCGCTCAGTACCGTACCCTGCGTGGCGGAGCGAACGTTGTAGGACTGTTAGTGCCCTTTTTGCTCTACTCGCAGTATACAGCAAGGGAAAAATGAGTGCCTATATGCCTCCATTCTAGCCTTCACGTCCCTCATGATTGTAGTCCTTACGCGAAATCTAAGATGGCAGCAGTAGAATCGTTCTACAGTCAGTTTCAAATGTCGTTTCTCTAAATATTCTCACTAGCGTTCCTCAAAAACAACGTCGCCTTCCGTCCAGGGATCCCCACTTGAGTCCCCGGAGCATCTCACGTTGAAATCTAGCAGTACCTTTCTGAATTACTTCTGTGTCTTTCTGTAATCCGGTCTGTTGTGAATCCCGAACACTCTAGCAGTACTCAAGAATGGGTCATACTAGTGTCCTATAGGAGGTCTCCTTTTACAGCAAAACCACACTTTCCTAAAATTCACCCAGTAAACCCATGTCGATCGTTCGCCTTCCCCACTGCAATCCCTAAGTGCTCGTTTCACTTCATATCGGTTTGCAACGTTACGCCATAGATATTTAATCGAGCTGACTGTGTCATATAGCCCGCTAATGCTATATTCGAACAGTATGAGGTTGTTTTTCCTACTCATCTGTATTAACTTGCACTTTTCTACATTTAGAACAAGCTGCCATTCATCACGCCAACTATAATATTGTATAAGACATCCTGTATACTTGTACAGTCACTAACGACCACATCCTCCCGTACTCCCCAGCATCATTAACAACCAGCCGGAGCTTACAGTATATACAGAGAATAAGAACGATCAAATGGTTCAAATGGCTCTGAGCACCATGGGACTTAACTTCTAAGGTCATCAGCCCCCTAGAACGTAGAACTACTACCTAACCTAAAGACATCACACCCATCCATGCCCGAGACAGGATTCGAACCTGCGACCGTAGCGGTCACGCGGTTCCGGACTGTAGCGCCTAGAACCGAGAATAAGGACGGTCGTATCACACGTCCGTGGGGCACTCCTGACGATGCCTTTTTTTCTGATGTACACTGACTGTTGAGGACAACGTACTGTGTTGTACTGCTTAATAAGCCTTGGAGGCACTCCCATATCTAGGAACCTATTCCTTAGCCTCGTCCTTCTTAACAGTCTGCAGTGGCGCGCCGTGTCAAATGCTTTTCGAAAATGTAGGAATATGGAATCTCCCTATTGCTCTTCACCCATAGTTCGTAGGATACCGTGTTAGAAAAGAGCAAGCTAATTTTCGCACGAGCAATGCTTTCTATATCCGCGCTGATATATGAATACGAGTTTTTTCCGTCTCGAGGAACTTTATTATATTCGAACCGAGAATATGTTGAAGCATTCTGCAGCAAACTGATCTTAAGGATGTTGGTCTGTAATTGTGGGTCAGTTCTTTTTACCCTTCTTATGTACAGGAGTCACCTGTGCTTTTTTCCAATCACTTGGCACTTTGCGCTGGGCGAGATATTCGCGATAAATGCAAGTAAGTAATGGGTTCAGTGCCATAGAGTACTCACTGTAAAACCGACCTGGGATTATACCAGACCTGACGACTTAATTGTTTTTAACTCTTTTAGTTGCTTCTCTATTCCAGGGATGACTGTTACGAGGTCATCCATACGAACGTCTGTGCGATGAACAAACGGCGGTATGTTTCCAAGATCGTCCAGGGTGCACGATTTCTTAAACGCGAAATTTAAAACTTCAGCTTTCATTTGGCTATCTTCTATTGCCACACCCGGCTGGTCAACGAGTGACTGGATAGAGGCCTTTGACACTCTTATCGATTTTACTTAGGACCAGAACTTTCTAGGGTCCTCAGTTGATCTGATGTAATACAATAAGGACGCGTTCGACAGACACGTGTATCATCTGAAAATGGCCACAGGACTGAAACCATAACATAACTTACTCAAGAACAAAGAAGTAACTCTTTTACCCTTCATAAGATATATGGCCCCCCATGAACCACGGACCTTGCCGTTGGTGGGGAGGCTTGCGTGTCTCTGTGATACAGATAGCCGTACCGTAGGTACAACCACAACGGAGGGGTATCTGTTGAGAGGCCAGACAAACGTGTGGTTCCTGAAGAGGGGCAGCAGCCTTTTCAGTAGTTGCAGGGGCAACAGTCTGGATGATTGACTGATCTGGCCTTGTAACACTAACCAAAACTGCCTTGCTGTGCTGGTACTGCGAACGGCTGAAAGCAAGGCGAAACTACAGCCGTAATTTTTCCCGAGGACATGCAGCTTTACTGTATGATTAAATGATGATGGCGTCGTCTTTGGTAAAATATTCCGGAGGTAAAATAGTACCCCATTCGGATCTCCGGGCGGGGACTACTCAAGAGTATGTCGTTATCAGGAGAAAGAAAACTGGCGGTCTACGGATCGGAGCGTGGAATGTCAGATCCCTTAATCGGGCAGGTAGGTTAGAAAATTTAAAAAGGGAAATGGATAGGTTAAAGTTAGATATAGTGGGAATTAGTGAAGTTCGGTGGCAGGAGGAACAAGACTTTTGGTCAGGTGACTACAGGGTTATAAACACAAAATCAAATAGGGGTAATGCAGGAGTAGGTTTAATAATGAACAGGAAAATAGGAATGCGGGTAAACTACTACAAACAGCGTAGTGAACGCATTATTGTGGCCGAGATAGACACGAAGCCCACACCTACTACAGTGGTACAAGTTTATATGCCACCTAGCTCTGGAGATGACGAAGAAATTGAAGAAATATATGATGAAATAAAAGAAATTATACAGATAGTGAAGGGAGGTGCAAATTTAATAGTCATGGGTGACTGGAATTCGAGAGTAGGAAAAGGGAGAGAAGGAAACGTAGTAGGTGGATATGGACTGGGGCTAAGAAATGAAAGAGGAAGCCGCTTGGTAGAATTCTGCACAGGGCACAACTTAATCGTAGCTAACACTTGGTTTAAGAATCATGAAAGAAGATTGTACACATGGAAGAACCCTGGAGATACTAAAAGGTATCAGATAGATTATATAATGGCAAGACAGAGATTTAGGAACCAGGTTTTAAATTGTAAGACATTTCCAGGGGCAGATGTGGACTCTGACCACAATCTATTGGTTATGACCTGTAGATTAAAACTGAAGAAACTGCAAAAAGGTGGAAATTTAAGGAGATGGGACCTGGATAAACTGAAAGAATCAGAGGTTGTACAGAGTTTCAGGGAGAATAGAAGGTAACAATTGACAGGAATGGGGGAAAGAAATACAGTAGAAGAAGAATGGGTAGCTTTGAGGGATGAAGTAGTGAAGGCAGCAGAGGATCAAGTAGGTAAAAAGACGAGGGCTAGTAGAAATCCTTGGGTAACAGAAGAAATATTGAATTTAATTGATGAAAGGGGAAAGTATAAAAATGCAATAACTGAAGCAGGCCAAAAGGAATACAGACGTCTCAAAAATGAGATCGACAGGAAGTGCAAAATGGCTAAGCAGGGATGGCTAGAGGACAAATGGAAGGATGTGGAGGCTTATCTCACTAGGGGTAAGATAGATACAGCCTACAGGAAAATTAAAGAGACCTTTGGAGATAAGAGAACCACTTGTATGAACATCAAGAGCTCAGATGGAAACCCAGTTCCAAGCAAAGAAGGGAAAGCAGAAAGGTAGAAGGAGTATATAGAGGGTCTATACAAGGGCTACGTACTTGAGGACAATATTATGGAAATGGAAGAGGATGTAGATGAAGATGAAATGGGAATACGATACTGCGTGAAGAGTTTTACAGATCACTGAAAGACCTGAGTCGAAACAAGGTCCCCGGAGTAGACAACATTCCATTGGAACTACTGACGGCCTTGGGAGAGCCAGTCCTTACAAAACTCTAAAATCTGGTGAGCAAGATGTTTGAAACAGGCGACCTTGGGGAAGACCAGTTTGGATTCCGTAGAAATACTGGAACACGTGAGGCAATACAACCTTACGACTTATCTTAGAAGAAAGATTAAGGAAAGGTAAACCTACGTTTCTAGCATTTGTAGACTTAGAGAAAGCTTTTGACAATGTTGATTGGAATACTCTCTTTCAAATTCTAAAGGTGGCAGAGGTAAAATACAGGGAGCGAAAGGCTATTTGCAATTTGTACAGAAACCAGATGACAGTTATAAGAGTCGAGGGACATAAAAGGAAAGCAGTGGTTGGGAAGGGAGTGAGACAGGGTTGTAGCCTCTCCCCAATGTTTTTCAATCTGTATATTGAGCAAGCTGTAAAGGAAACAAAAGCAAAATTCGGAGTAGGTATTAAAACCCATGGAGAAGAAATAAAAACCTTGAGGTTCGCCGATGACATTGTAATTCCGTCAGAGACAGCAAAGGACTTGGAAGAGCAGTTAAACGGAATGGACAGTGTCATGAAAGGAGGATATAAGATGAACATCAACAAAAGCTAAACGAGGATAATGGAATGTAGTAGAATTAAGTCGGGTGATGCTGAGGGAATTAGATTAGGAAATGAGACACTTAAAGTAGTAAAGGAGTTTTCCTATTTGGGGAGCAAAATAACTGATGATGGTCGAAGTAGAGAGGATATAAAATGTAGACTGGCAATGGCAAGAGAAGAAGAGAAATTTGTGAACATCGAGTATAGATTTAAGTGTCAGGAAGTCATTTCTGTAAGTATTTGTATAGAGTGTAGCCATGTATGGAAATGAAACATGGACGATAAATAGTTTGGACAAGAAGAGAATAGAAGCTTTCGAAATGTGGTGCTACAGAAGAATGCTGAAGATTAGATGGGTAGATCGCATAACTAACGAGGAAGTATTGAATAGGATTGGGGAGAAGAGAAGTTTGTGGCACAACTTGACCAGAAGAAGGGATCGGTTGGTAGGACATGTTCTGAGGCATCAAGGGATCACCAATTTAGTATTGGAGGGCAGCGTGGAGGGTAAAAACCGTAGAGGGAGACCAAGAGATGAATACACCAAGCAGATCCAGAAGGATGTAGGTTGCAGTAGGTACTGGGAGATGAAGAAGCTTGCACAGGATAGAGTAGCATGGAGAGCTGCATCAAACCAGTTTCAGGACTGAAGACCACAACAACAAACAACAAGATATTTGGTTATTGGTTCCATGCAGACTCACATTAAACATTAAAAATCAAGAATATTCATAATCACTTGATAACCAATTAGTTCTAACTGTAGCCAACGGTTACTAAGCGACAAAATGAAATGTTGGGAATAAAAGGAAGATAGGAAACCAAAAATAAAGGAGTTTAAAGCATCATCGACAGCCAGAAAGAAGACGAAGGTTACGGCTCTAGTTGTATGGAAATAAGCCATTCGCGTCATATTGTTTGAATAAGTACGAGCATGTCATCTGACTTGTCAAGCTCATTTCAGCAGTTTAAAAGAACTTAAAAATGGTGGATTAAGTGTTAAATTGTATCGTTTAAAGGCATTGTTATCGAATGCGCTTGTGTCAGAAGACTCTATCACAGCACCTTGGGACACACAAGATTGCTCGAGCTTTGAGAATTTCACTGTTGGTCATGTTATGTACTGTACAAAACAGAACGTTATCAAATAGTAAAGTACTCGAAAAGGAAACATTTTTCAGCCTAGAACGCCTTGGGATGACGTCTAGAGGAGAAAAGACTAAAGGAAAAAACACTTTCACTCTGCCATAAAATTGCAAGCATTCAGACGCAGATACCGTGAAAACATGAAAATTTTCTGTCATTCTGTTTGTTTTACCATATCGATAACCGCCACTCCGTGAATAATTTGGATTATTGACGCCCCACAGAATTATGAATTTCTGTAGCTCCTCCATAGAGTGGGAGTGAGTTTTGAGAAGCGTAGAACAGGATTTTTGTCGCCAGCATATGTTACTCTCAGGTAAAGTGACTGCAGTGTGCCGTAATGTCTGCCATTAATACCAGCAATAGCAGTGGTGAATAATTGTCGCTGCTGTGGATGAAAATTCACGTAAATACGTGAAAGAAGGCACATTTACTTTTTATAAATATCTCCCACAACGACATGGGACTTAGGAGGCAATGTACGTTGGAGACAAAAATGTTTTGCGCATCTGAACGCTCACTCCGTAAATATTCCTACTCTATGAACACCTCGCTGTTCATTGCAAACTACAGATCTCTCTGACTCGGCGAGGAGTAGTGCGCACGGCAAAAAACTCTTTGATGGCATAGCTACGAGCTACGAAATAAAATCTGTGAGTCTGGCGAAATGTGTTTCAATGTTTGTTAAAGCTTCTCTTCTCTTTAAAATTCGCTCGATGCCGTCAATGAGTCATTATACACGGGTAAGTTCACAGTTTGATCAGCATGTAGTTCAAACTAATAACGTGTCACTTTTCCAAATATAAGCAATGAAATTTCATTTATTTCCTTCAAAATCGTGAACCACTTGCCAGAACAAGTTTCAGATAAATTAATATATGGGAGCACGTACATATGCTGTCGTAATTCAGGTAGGTAGCTGTACAAGCCTGCTAACACAATTTCAAGCATATGTTGTCAACTGATCGTTGGATAGATACGGTGTTGAATTGTAATTGACTTCCTTAATTTTGACGTCATTATTTGTTCGTGGCTCATTTTAAAAAATGTTCAGTAAATTAATCTCAGCCGGCCGGGATGGCCGAGTGGTTCTAGACGCTACAGTCTGGAACTGCGCGGCCACCACGGGCGCAGGTTCGAATCCTGCCTCGGGCATGGATGTGCGTGATGTCCTTAGGTTAGTTAGGTTTAAGTAGTTCCAAGTTCTATGGGACTGATGCCTGAGATGTTAAGTCCCATAGTGCTCAGAGACATTTGACAAGACAATTAATCTCATCGCTGTTAGCGTTCTTACATAACTCTTTCAGCTACTTGAGATCCAAACTCTCTTTAGGTTCAATGCAATTCCCAATGTTATTCGACCATTTTATGATTTATCTCCTGTGAAACGGATGCAAGTTTGTACCGCTTGTTTGTGAAACTTGTAATTTTTCAAGAGGTAGAACTTATCTCACATACAACTATAAACGGAGCTGCTGAAATAGGAGTTGGGAACTTTGTGTGCTGTTACAAGCCAATAGGAAAGGAATCAATCAAATAAATCAGATTATCAATAATTTCAACTACCGGCGGAGCTCGCAGTACAAGCGACCTTTCTTTACACAAGCTTGCGTTTTTAACGTATGGGAATGGTGGTTCTGTTTCAGCGAATCAATCAACTCTTCTGACGGACTACAAAGAATAAGACAAAAAATATAAATATAGAAGTTTAACTTTCCATTAACATCATTGCTGAGCCTGTCATTTTGTAAATTCTGAAGTATGTAGAGTTACGCCCATCTTGGTAGTCTCGCCTTTTTATTGTCGACCTAATGAGCCTTTGACCTTACTGTTTCAGTGTTCCTGTATTTTCGAAATGGCAGAGCGACGAAAAGGCGAAGGAGATGACTCGTGTAAAGCGATACATAGAAGTTACTCAAACCATACAGGCTGGATGACACTATAGTGCACAAAAAACGACAGCAAGCAATTCTGGTTTCCCAAGGAGTCACTCTGATGTAAGAAATTGCTGGTATTCTTTTGTACGTCGTTCTTTCATCGCAGAACACAACGAAAAGTGTCTCATTTGTACTGCGTGACTCACGTATAGCACAGAATAACTGCAATTTTCGTCGCATGTGGGCTGCTTCGTAGGATGTGTTTTTCCATCAGCAGTAACGCTTCCGGTAACTAAGACGCTTTAACTATCTGAAATACACGAGTGTGGGAGTGGCGTATTTGTGCACAGCTGATCCCGTGCACAGACAGCTGGTTTCTTCCAACAGTCGTTTTCACACATCGAGCATAGCATGTAATAATTATGGCGACACGTAACAATCGTGTTTTTCGTGAGACGCAGCTAGGACGAACACCTAACAATTTCGATGCCGGGAGTGATATCTAAGTGACAAAGCATACCAAAATGGGTGCATCTCAATGCATACTGACAGTCTTATGAGGGTAAGAGCCACGCTGCACTAGATATCCTAAGCTAAAACAACCACGGTACTAACGGTTCGAGGAGGCAACCATAACGATCACTTTACATAGCTGTGTGCATCACATTTCGACTGACTTTCAACGAACGGTTTGACATCGGAGAGGTCGCAAGAGGCCTAGTACAATCTCTGCTTTTGGAAAGATGGGGCAGGAAGTGGTGGTGGCCTTTTTTAAAGGAACCGTTCAAGTATTCGACTTAAATGATTTAGGAAAGCGGGGAATCGTAAATCCGGACGGTCTGAAGAAATTTTGCAAGTCCATCCTCCCGAATGAGAGTCCTTCTTGCTCAGCTGGTGATGAACGCTCAGAAAGGTGTGAGAGTTTACGTTCGTTGACAAAATTTATAGCTTTCAATGGAGATTACTCTAAAGGCGAATAAAGGTGTTGTGTTTGTATTTCCTCTTTCCTTTGTTTTATGAGTTATTTATATTCAACACACGAGTATAGTACAAATTCTAAAAAAGCACCCTGATTTAGATTTTCCATCGTTTTTCTATCATTTCAAGCAGATGGGGGGATGGTTTCGTCCATAAGGCCACGCACGTCGTTGGCCAGGTGAGCTAGTGCTTCGCGACCTCAGCCAGGCGTCAGGCTCTAACAAAATGGCTCTCAGCACTATGCGACTTAACGTCTGAGATCATCAGTCCCCTAGAACTTAGAACTACTTAAACCTAACTAGCCTAAGGACATCAACACACCCATGTTCGAGGCAGGATTCGAACCTGCGACCGTAGCAGTCGCGCGGTTCCGGACTAAAGCGCCTATAACCGCTCTGCCACCGCGGCCTGCCAGGCTCTAATACTTCTGCTCCTTCTCCAGTTGAAAGCTCAAGCGGAACACTAACGTGACTTTATTTTTAAGCATCACAGTACTTACGAGAATGGAGAGGCGTACATAAATGGTTAACTGTACCATAGAAATTAATACGGAAATGCCTCTAACGGAAGAAAAGCCGAAAGTCATTACAGCGTGCACGTTCTCCCATCTTCAGTTAGTTTGAGGGCGCAGTGGAAAGCCTTTCGGCGCATGTTCAGATAAGCCAAGTTCCGGTCGCGGTCCGGGCATGAGTGTGCGAGATTAAATTCCCTGGGTTTCGCTTGAACGCTCAAGTCGAAAAATAGAAAGGGTGGTACAAGACGTCTTTGCCAATTTTCGTCGAAACTAAACTCATGACCCATCTGTAGTTGCTGCCGATAGCAACTTGATCTCCGCAAAAACAAAGGAGAAGAAGAGCCTCCGTGTGTTTATGTGTTTATTTATGGACAATTGCCGTTATGATGGTATCCAAACTAACAACTGAGTAAAATAAGGACATCACCATGGAACTAACTTGAAGACATCATCATTAGATTTCAGGCTTCTGCAGAACTGGGCTGCCATTGGCTTCAGTAAACTGTCGCTGTGAATTTCCGATCATTCGCTGGTTTTTATGTTGTCTCTCTGTTTCTAACAACTATTTGCACAGAGTGAAGCTTGTCTGGCATGCCTTTGGCTGATGAATTGCTTAGTTCATTGGGTGTGTGGAATTTCGTGCATTGGGGTATTTCCAAGTAATATGGATCAATAACGTGCATGAACTGCATGGGCTTGGAACTTGACAGTTCGTTGATGTGGACGTAGAGAAGTTGTATAGCATCTTCCCAAATTACCGCTTGCACAGTGTCAATATTGGTAACCAAGGGACGAATACGGAGTTGAATGTTCCCGTTCCCCAAATGGATATCGAAAGCAGTCTACCACAATCACGATCGTTAGTCTAGCATATGGTAATGAGAGGGCTCTGTTCGCACCTCAGTCTCAACAGCGAGAACCTGGTGCTTTATCAGTTACGTATGTGAAACTTACAACAAATAAATTTGCGATATCAGAGATTACGTCCCTCGAGTACAAAGCATGCAAATACGATTTATTATATCATCAATTCAAAAAGTCCTGTTCAAATAATTGTTTCTTGTTTTATATACTCGTTGATAAAATTGTTCGTATATATATATATATATATATATATATATATATATATATATATATATATATATATATATATACACCCATTGTTCCAAATAATGGGTCATTTCGCTAGAATGAGAGCAATCTACATTAGGCTCTTAGTTTCGTACAAAAAACTGTTTAATATTCGGAAACCCAAGTTTTCATGAAATTTCCGCAATTCAAAAATGTATAGTAATTACAAAAGTGCAGTTTAAGAAAACCTGAAAGATTTATTGATGGTCATTACTGGAACTGTTTCTTGCAGCCCAAAAACATTTCATTCTTTTTCTGGCCTGCCTTCTTTCCTCTGTCCAGCCGCTGTGGAAACACATTTTATAATCGGTTATATGTACCTTGACTGGTCAGAGATGTCTTTGCTTATTCAGTCCAATACTCTTCAGAACATTCCTCACTTTCTTGCACCATTTATCCGTGAGGCTGGTTGCATCATTCCTAAACAGTTGTCCATAGAACTTACGTCGTCGTTTTCTTATCTTATATTGTCCAGCTATTGTCTTACGACACATTTTTTTCCAAATGAAAAGATTTATCAGTTTCTCTCAGTCCAACATTTGCTGCCATTCTGAGGCATTCGCTACATACAGACATTCGGATTCGACCTCTATGTTATAGCGCTTGAGGTGGCCTTTGTCTTATGGAGGACATGCATCATACGAGAAGCAACGACCATCTTCTCTCTCCTGCTGTGATTGGCTTCTTGTGCGCTGGTTTTCATCTGTACTTTTTCACCAAGGTACCTCAAACTGTCCACTTTATATGTTTTACCGTACTCTGTTGTCAGGTGACAAGGCGCTGTTTGGGTGTTGGTTGTATACTTTACTTTCTTGAAAAAAATTCGGAGGCCAGATATTTCTGCTTGTTCCTAAAGCATGTTTGCCTGTTCCACAGCTGTCTCTGTGTTTCTTGGTAGGATCTCCAGATCATAGGCGAATGCAAGGCGTTCTTTGAACCACCGACGTGAACTTCGTTCAGCAACCCTTTCCGGGATAATTCATTTTCCCATTGTCTGATGACTGTAACATGCAGTTGAAGAGGATTTCGGACAGTCCATCATCCTAACGGATCCCAATTTTAATCAAAAACTCTAGGGGGTTCTGTCCTGAATTTTATTTTTGAATGTCTATGTAAACGTTTGCTTGATAATTTTCCAATATCAGGGTCCAGTGCTAATTGATATATATATATATATATATATATATATATATATATATATATATTACTAATAATATCACATAAACTGATTTATTTGCTGTATTCGAATTCTGTACAAATTAAGTGCTATCAAAATAAACGTCAACTCCTTCCTTTTACATCTGGTTATAATATGCTAGAAATTGTGTATATACAATTATAAGTTTATGATAATTATTGTATAAAGTTATAATAGATAAAGTGCTTCAATTTGTTTTACTTGTTCTAAATTACAGAGAACCACTTCAATGAAAGTTTGTGGAATCGACGTTAAATCTAATGACATAGTTGCTCGCGTGAAATATGTAATCTGTATTATGTTTTTGCGAGATTAATCCGTGTTCACGAGGACGTCATCACTGTTGGTTACCGGCACGACGCAGTCCCTACGCGCCTCCCTGGCTGCGTCCTACTTCGGAGAGGCCGCTGCCAGGAGAACTCGTGAACATTCGAGCAGCCGTGCCGTGACGTGCCTTCAGCAAGAGAGAGTTGGGTGTGTGCTGTCCTAGCGTCTAGGAGAGCTACTAGGAACTTTCTAACAAAGCTTTGTGAACTAACTGCTCTTCGGGAGGAAAGTTAGGGAGTTCTATTATTAATGACGTGTAACCTCACGAAAGTAGAAGGCAATCGTACTCGTATCAATGGGTTGAGAAACTTTTATACGGTTTCCTCATCATCATGTTCCTTCTAATTATTAGGCCTCCTGACCTATTACAGACTCGTCGAAAAGTTCTCCTGCCTCCTTCCCGTTGGTCGACCGAGCGATCTAACACCGTTGGGAAGATAGCGCAGCATGGATTTTGGGATCCTTTTTGAGCTCATCCGTTGTAGAAATTTCCTCAAGCTGTTTTGGTAGTTCTGAATATAATGTGTGATGAGTTCCATGTCGAGTTCCTTCAAGTCTGGTGTTGTTCCTAGATAGGCATACGTGCCAAAGACTGGAACGTGTTTTATTTTATTCTTAATTTGAGCATAGCTTTGTTGCAATGTAATTTTACAATTTCTCAAAACTTCAATCTGATGACGATACCCTTAGGGCTCGGCCGGCCGGAGTGGCCGTGCGGTTAAAGGCGCTTCAGTCTGGAACCGCGTGACCGCAGGTTCGAATCCTGCCTCGGGCATGGACGTGTGTGATGTCCTTAGGTTAGTTAGGTTTAAGTAGTTCTAAGTTATAGGGAACTGATGACCACAGCAGTCAAGTCCCATAGTGCTCAGAGCCATTTGAACCATTTGAACCTTAGGGCTCTCGAAACCTAGGTCAATGTAAAAAACAGTTATTTGCGACCGATAAGCTGCGTAATTCCTTTGTTTGAAAATTATATATTTTTGCTGAGAAACAGCCATGATTAAAACTCCTTCAAGACATCTTAAATCCTTTTGCGGTCCTATTAGGTGTGATCAGCAGTTCGTTTCAAGACTTTCGTTTCGTAGGCTGTTAAGTCTTTTCGCATACTTTCTCGTTATTTGCTTCTCTTCCATAGCACAGCACTTACCTTGCTAAGGTCTTATAAATGAGTGTTCTGGTATTCATTGGACGAGGGGAGGGTATTGACTTTCTCAATGGCTCTACGTTCTTCTATTAGTAATTTCAGTGAAAAATAGCCATCATAATATGGTTTTCCTTGTCAAAGCCAAAAGAGTGTGTACTAATTTTTCTTTGTTATATCATTTCTCGAAATCATATTCAAAACCATATTTCCGTCAGTTTTACTGTGTGTGGACATTGTTTCTGCAGCTCCATCCCTATAAATGCCGACTAACAGTTTGGCAAAGCGTAATTTACGAATTGTCTGCACCCACGGCGATCATAAAATGAAATTAGTACAGAAGTCCCTCATGCTCCACGGTATTTACAAATGTTTTCCAGTTGTACCTTATGTTCGTACACATTACCTGCTTTCATAACACATTTTTTAACATCAGTCATACGAAGAAAAAGGGTTCGCTCTATCAACAGTGGACAAGACAGTAGATAGCATTACTGCCTGTTGTCCCTCCTCACTATAGCCAAGGCCGGCTGCTGTCGGCCTTACTTGAGCTCAGTAGCGTTAATGTCAGTACGCTATCCTCTGTCTTTTACAGCGGATGTCTTAAGGGTCATGGCGAGAGAAGAGAAACGGAGACTTTAACTGTGGTTATCAAATCTAATTCTGTGGTACTCAAAGGTGCGCATAAACAAACTTAGTATTATTTAAATAACTTAGTGACAAATTTCAGTTATATCGAAAATATTTTTAAATAAATAATTATCTAAGAGATCTCTCTTTTATACAGTCCTGGAAATTGAAATAAGAACACCGTGAATTCATTGACCCAGGAAGGAGAAACTTTATTGACACATTCCTGGGGTCAGATACATCACATGATCACACTGACAGAACCACAGGCACATAGACACAGGCAACAGAGCATGCACAATGTCAGCACTAGTACAGTGTATATCCACCTTTCGCAGCAATGTAGGCTGCTATTCTCCCATGGAGACGATCGTAGAGATGCTGGATGTAGTCCTGTGGAACGGCTTGCCATGCCATTTCCACCTGGCGCCTCAGTTGGACCAGCGTTCGTGCTGGACTTGCAGACCGCGTGAGACGACGCTTCATCCAGTCCCAAACATGCTCAATGGGGGACAGATCCGGAGATCTTGCTGGCCAGGGTAGTTGACACACCTTCTAGAGCACGTTGGGTGGCACGGGATACATGCGGACGTGCATTGTCCTGTTGAAACAGCAAGTTCCCTTGCCGGTCTAGGAATGCTAGAACGATGGGTTCGATGACGGTTTGGATGTACCGTGCACTATTCAGTGTCCCCTCGACGATCACCAGAGGTGTACGGCCAGTGTAGGGGATCGCTCCCCACACCATGATGCCGGGTGTTGGCCCTGTGTGCCTCGGTCGTATGCAGTCCTGATTGTGGCCCTCACCTGCACGGCGCCAAACACGCATACGACCATCATTGGCACCAAGGCAGAAGCGACTCTCATCGCTGAAGACGACACGTCTCCATTCGTCCCTCCATTCACGCCTGTCGCGACACCACTGGAGGCGGGCTGCACGATGTTGGGGCGTGAGCGGAAGACGGCCTAACGGTTTGTGGGGGACCGTAGCCCAGCTTCATGGAGACGGTTGCGAATGGTCCTCGCCGATACCCCAGGAGCAACAGTGTCCCTAATTTGCTGGGAAGTGGCGGTGCGGTCCCCTACGGCACTGCGTAGGATCCTACGGTCTTGGCGTGCATCCGTGCGTCGCTGCGGTCCGGTCCCAGGTCGACGGGCACGTGCACCTTCCGCCGACCACTGGCGACAACATCGATATACTGTGGAGACCTCACGCCCCACGTGTTGAGCAATTCGGCGGTACGTCCACCCGGCCTCCCGCATGCCCACTATACGCCCTCGCTCAAAGTCCGTCAACTGCACATACGGTTCACGTCCGCGCTGTCGCGGCATGCTACCAGTGTTAAAGACTGCGATGGAGCTCCGTATGCCACGGCAAACTGGCTGACACTGACGGCGGCGGTGCACAAATGCTGCGCAGCTAGCGCCATTCGACGACCAACACCGCGGTTCCTGGTGTGTCCGCTGTGCCGTGCGTGTGATCATTGCTTGTACAGCCCTCTCGCAGTGTCCGGAGCAAGTATGGTGGGTCTGACACACCGGTGTCAATGTGTTCTTTTTCCATTTCCAGGAGTGTATAAAACAAATTGTAGTTTAGTTGATAGACCTATCTATTCTTCAGTCAACAGTTTGATTTCATAGGCCGGCCGGAGTGGCCGACCGGTTCTAGGCGCTCCAGTCTGGAACAGCGCGACCGCTACGGTCGCAGGTTCGAATCCTGCCTTGGGCATGGATGTGTGTGATGTCCTAAGGATAGTTAGGTTTAAGCAGTTCTAAGTTCTAGGGGACTGATGACCTCAGCAGTTAAGTCTCATAGTGCTCAGAGCCATTTGAACCATTTTGATTTCATATGACATGGATAGTGTAAGGAAATAACACTTTCATTTCGTTGTACTACATTAAAATATTTTTAGTTCAGTTGGTTAACTTGGTTTATAAGTTGCCTGTTGCTATTATGTAAAGAGAACTGATGTACACAGCACTCACATAACGACTTATGTGACTGAATTATAGATTAAATGTTGCTTTAGTCTATTTAAAATTATTCAAATTAATTGCTTTTATAGTTTTTGTTCGTTTTCAGATGTTCTGTTATTATCTTCAAACTGTAATGTTTATAAGCTGTGGAAACAACGACACAAAAAATAGTTTTTGTTACTTTTGTAACAATACTTATCAATTTATTTATCGGGCAATCAGTATTTAATTTTAATAATTGTTTGCGTAATATCTCGACAATATGCGCGGTTCAGTGATATTTACATTGGAAGGCTGCTAGCGACAGTAATTTTGCATTATATACAGGGTGTTACAAAAAGATGACTCGCTTGTTGAACGGCGATATGTCTTCAAGTTTTACTGCTACAACGGTGTTCTACTGTGAAATATCCTATTTGTAATATCCTTGGAATATTGAGTCCAACCATCACAACTCTTAACACATTTGTAAATAAACGTCATACAAACAACAACGTTTGTTGTAGGTCACAGAGAAGCTTGTTAGCCCCAAAGACTGTATAAATCAATTATCATGGATAAATACAAGCTCGTTTACGAGGTGCATACGTTAGAAGTCTAGTTCATATCATATTCTATGAATGTGTGATGTCTGTTCTTTCGGTTGAAAATAATGCATGAATCTATGTTAAGATTGCAAAACTGCAGCTCATAGTGTTTGTGTATTCCGTTCTGGTTTATAAATAAATTTTGTTTCTATAGTTTCAAGTTGACCGTTTAAATCATAACTTAAAAATGTTCTTCATCATTTAAGGAAAATGAAGAATTTTAATTAAATGAAAGATTCATTAATAAAATTTGAGATTGAAATGAAAAATTTGGGATCCTTTTATACGCCGAAAGTACTCTGACTTGGTTTCAGATAAATATGGTTTCAGATTTAAATGCAGTATTGTAGTAAGGAAAAGATAGCTATTCTCAAAAGAGATTTGAATCCATTTAACTTTATAAGTTATTCAACCCAACGTTAAGATGCTTCTGCTCTGCGATCGTGAACGTTATATTAGAAAACGGTGCTGTCTTTTGTCTACAAACATATTAGAATTGCAATTCATTTTGCAATAGAATGAAGTTATCATATTGTCAAATAAAGAAATATATAATTGTGCATTTTGATATTTGAAAAGCATGAACCTTTTTAAGTTCGTTTTTAGCAAATCGAATTCACCCTTTGACAAAATCCTGGCTACGTCTCTGGGTGCCGTCAACCAGGGATGCTCACTTTGCGGTCTTGGTACTGTCTTAATGGAGCCTGTTTCTGTTGTTGGACCAAAGGATGAGAACAACCTGTAGTGATTCCACGTGCGCCGTAGAGCTTTGTCGTTGAGACAGCAACAGATTTTTTCCAGCTCAATATTTCACCATTTTTCTTGATTTCATATTTAATTGAAATGGAAAGATAACCCTACGTACAAATTTTATAACCATATTACACCAGAAGATCACCTTTATCAGCCTGTTTTGCTTTCATCCCTTGAGTCGCTACGGCACATTTGAACAGAATTTAGTGGACTGAGAGTGCACTCACCTGGACCCATTTTGATAAAAAAAAATTATGTCAGCGCAGATGATGACTGAAATATTACGAGGGCGTGCTAAAAAATAATGCCTATGAATTTTTAATGTGAAAATTCTTATAGCATTTTAAATAAAACAAGCTGAAAACTGCATTAACATTCTGCGTCTTTATTTTTCATGTCTACTTATTTATTTTTCAACATAATCAGCCTGGTGATTATTTTCCCAACATTTCTCGCAACGAGAGACCCGTTTGTTGATACGGTCATTATATAATGTTTGACTTTGTTGACGGAGTTTTCGACTAGCAAGTCTCACATGCGTGAATGAGGTCTAAAAGTAAAGCGCTTATGGAGGTTAATCATATGGGGCTTAGAAATGCGTTGTTGCGAGATAAAATTTCAGATGCTTCAATACACTCCTTAAAAAATCCTAATAAGCATGTAGGTGTTTTACCGTGTTATATATAAGAAGACTTTTGGCAAATTGAAGCACTACATGAGAGAGATCCGTATAATTAAAAAACAATTTGAAATAAAAATATTCTGGGATAAGCAATTCACAGTCAGCGACTAAATGAGCAGTTCCAAGCTCAATGACGTAAGGGGAGAGCATGTAGGATGTTTTTTTTTCCCTCATAGTTCAACGTGTACTGTTCTGTCTTTAGAAATCTTAATGGTACCGATCCAGGTGTGATGTCAATGTGATTAACATAACCAGATGTGCTGTTTGCTTCAAGAATCTTCGCAACATTTCTGAAGTCCTCCATGGTCTGTTGGATATGACACACCTCAAAAAATTAGGCCGTAATCCCAACCTGATGCTAACAAAAACGATGCTAACGATATGCGTATAACAGACGTAAACACCACAATGTGGCAGAGAGGACGGACTATAAAAGAAACTGAGAGTAGAAAGATAATCCTGCAACTACGACACGGGGAACGATGGAGAACAGACACTGTAATACTGCGACGTGTTCACCGTGGCTTATTGGCCGCCCAAAGAATTTGACTTTCTGGCGACAAGGACTTCTTTCATGCTTACAAAGTTAAATAGCCCCATTTTTAAATGGACTGACCGTGCAGTGACTAGCAAATGTAATGGGAAGAGAGAGTTTACGAACAAGACAATTACAAAGAGTCCGAATTAGCCTCAGATAACAATGATATGTTTTAAGAACTGTGTAGAAACTGTACTTCTACCGAGAATAAACTGGGCGCCAGAAAAACTGGTCCCTAGTCCAGCCGTTGCTCGGCAAAACAGGATAGCGTTCCTAGCGCGTTCCTCCGTGATCCTCCTACCCGGGTATCCATGTGCAGGCAGTAATACTGCTCACAAATGGAGCAGGTTATTACGTTCGCCCGCCAATTAAACGAAGAGATTAATTTTGAATACGGGGGAATGATAACTGAAATTTAATTATGCTAAAAAATTTAGTGACTACGCGCCCCCATATCAGTAGAGAACACTCCGAAAATCAATGAAATTTGCTTATGCTAAAAAATTTAGTGACCACGCGCCCCTATATCAGTAGGGAACACTCCGAAAATCAGGCATAAAGTCTAAAGACATGTCCAGCTACTCTCAAACTTCAATATTACGAATTGAAAGTTTGTCTATATTTTCCCACTGGATAATAGACCCACACATTTCGCAGCTAAAGTGTACGACGAAACGGATCAAATCCTTAATAAGCTCGATGAGTTAGTTACATGAGGCTTTCATTTACTTTTGGGAGGAAGTAAAACGCTTTCCTTGCGGTGTCTGAAGATTCCCATCTCTGCTGGTATTCTGTGAAAGTTATATTCCCAACTTCTACTGAGTTTCTGAGAGACCCAAGAGGATTTTTGTCAGTCGACATCTACATCTACATCCATACACCGCAAGCCACCTGACGGTGTGTGGCGGAGGGTGCTTTGAGTACCTCTATCGGTTCCCCCTTCTATTCCAGTCTCGTATTGTTCGTGGAAAGACGGATTGTCGGTCTGCCTCTGTGTGGGCTTTAATCTCTCTGATTTTATTCTCATGGTCTCTTCGCGAGATATACATAGGAGGGAGCAATATACTACTTGACTCCTCGGTGAAGATTTGTTCTCCGTTGGATATTCTCTATCTCTTCTATCAACCCTATCTGGTACGGACCCCACACTGGTGAGCAATATTTAAGCAGTGGGCGAACAAGTATACTGTAACCTACGTCCTTTATTTTCGGTTTGCATTTCCTTAGGATTCTTCGAATGAATATCAGTCTGGTATCTGCTTTACCGACGATCAACTTTATATGATCATTCCATTTTAAATCACTCCTAATGCCTACTCCCAGATAATTTATGGAATTAACTGCTTCCACTTGCTGACCTGCTATATAGAAGCTAAATGATAAGGGATCTATCTTTCTATGTATTCGCAGCACATCACACTTGTCTACATTAAGGTTGAATTGCCATTCCCTGCACCATGCGTCAATTCGTTGCAGATCCTCCTGCATTTCAGTACAATTTTCCATTGTTGCAACCTATCGATATACTACAGCATCATCCGCAAGAAGTCTCAATGAACTTCCGATGTTATCCACAAGGTCATTTATGTATATTGTGAATAGCAACGGTCCTACGACACTCCCCTGCGGCACACCTTAAATCACTCTTACTTCGGAAGACTTCCCTCCATTGAGAGTGACATGCTGCGTTCTGTTATCTAGGAACTCTTGAATCCAGTCACACAATTGGTCTGATAGTCCGTATGCTCTTACTTTGTTCATTAAACGACTGTGGGGAACTGTATCGAACGCCTTGCGGAAATCAAGAAACATGGTATCTACTTGGGAACCCGTGTCTATAGCCCTCTGAGTCTCGTGTACTAATAGCGCGAGCTGGGTTTCACACGATCGTCTTTTTCGAAACCGATACTGATCCCTACAGAGTAGATTTCTAGTCTCCAGAAAAGTCATTATACTCGAACATAATACGTGTTCCAAAATTCTACAACTGATGGACGTTAGATATATAGGTCTATAGTTCTGCACATCTGTTCGATGTCCCTTCTTGAAAACGGGGTGACCTGTGCCCTTTTCCAATCTCTTGGAACGCTACGCTCTTCTAGAGACCTACGGTACACTGTTGCAAGAAGGGGGGGGGGGGGGGGGCAAGATCCTTCTCGTACTCTGAGTAAAATCGAACTGGTGTCCCATCAGGTCCAGCGGCCTTTCCTCTTTTGAGCGATTGTAATTGTTTTTCTATCCTTCTGTCATCTATTTCGATATCTACCATTTTGTCATCTGTGTGACAATCTAAAGAAGGAACTACAGTGCAGTCTTCCTCTATGAAACAGCTTTGGAAAAAGACATTTAGTATTTCTGCCTTTAGTCTGTCATCCTCTGTTTCAGTACCATTTTGGTCACAGAGTGTCTGGCCATTTTGTTTTGATCCACCTACCGCCTTGACATAAGACCAGAATTTCTTAGGATTTTCCGCAAGTCAGTACATACAACTTTACTTTCGAATTCACTGAACGCCTCTCGCATAGCCCTCCTCACACTACATTTCGCTTCGTGTAATTTTTGTTTGTCTGCAAGATTTTGGCTATGTTTATGTTTGCTGTGAAGTTCCCTTTGCTTCCGCAGCAGTTTTCTAACTCGGTTATTGTACCACGGTGGCTCTTTTCCATCCCTTACGATCTTGCTTGGGACATACTCATCTAATGCATATTGTGCGATGGTTTTGAACTTTTTCCACTGATCCTCAACACTATCTGTACTTGAGACAAAACTTTTGTGTTGAGCCGTCAGGTACTCTGTAATCTGCTTTTTGTCACTTTTGCTAAACAAAAAAATCTTCCTACCTTCTTTAATATTTCTATTTACGGCTGAAATCATCGATGCAGTAACCGCTTTATGATCGCTGATTCCCTGTTCTGCGTTAACTGTTTCAAACAGTTCGGGTCTTTGTCACCAGAAGGTCCAATATGTTATTGCCACGAGTCGGTTCTCTGTTTAACTGCTCAAGGTAGTTTTCAGATAACGCACTTAAAAAAATTTCGCTGGATTCTTTGTCCCTGCCATCCCCTATAAACGTTTGAGTCCCCCAGTCTGTATCCGGCAATTTAAAATCTCCACCCAGAACTATAACAAAAAAATGGTTCAAATGGCTCTGAGCACTATGGGACTTAACATCTGTGGTCATCAGTCCCCTAGAACTTAAAACTACTTAAACCTAACTAACCTAAGGACATCACACACATCCATGCCCGAGGCAGGATTCGAACCTGCGACCGTAACAGTCGCGCGGTTCCGGACTGAGCGCCTTAACCGCGAGAGCACCGCGGCCGGCAATTATAACATGGTGGGGAAATCTACTCTAAATATTTTCCAAATTTTCTTTCAGGTGCTCTGCTACAACGGCTGCTGAGACAGGGGGCCTATAGAGACATTCAATTACCATTTTTGAGGCTGCTTTAACCGTGACCTTTACCCAAATTATTTCACATTTCGGATCTCCGTCAATTTCCTTCGATACTATTGCACTTTTTATCGCTATAAACATGCCTCCCCCTTCACTGTCCAGCCTGTTATCTGCCCCTTTTTACTCAAACAAGTAGATGGCAACAGCTTACTTTCTTATCTTTTAAATTAAAAAACAAATAAGCCTGTTAACATAGCCAGTGCTTTGGCAGAGGTTAAGAACTCAGTAATAGACTCGCAGGGGATAGAGCAGAATAACTCTTTAAGGGACTCGTCGTCCTCTGAACATGAGACTTCAAGATAGTTAGTATTTGAGCAGACAGAAAACGTCTTTCTTCACAAAAGTCGGGGACCACGGGGAATTTAAATTATTTACTACAATAACTTAACACTGATGTGGCACAAGTCATGGGATAGCGATATGCTGGCGGTAATGTCGCGCGTACGAGGTGTAAAATGGCAGTGCATTGGCGGAGCTGTCATTAGTACTCAGTTGCTTCACTTTTGATCGCACGACGGCAATTAACAGATTCCTAACGCTGAGTAATAGTTGGAGCTAGACGAGTGGGACATTCGATGTGTGAAGTTGTTTGCAAATTCAGTATTCAGAGATCCACGGTGTCAAGAGTATGCAGATAGTACGGAATTTCAGGCGTTCTCTCCCAAAGCGGACAACGCAGTGGCCGACGGCCTTCACGTAACGACCAAGAGCAACAGCTTTGTGTAGGGTTGTTAGTGATAACAGACAAGCAACACTGCTCGAAATAACCGCAGAAATTACTGCGAGACGTACGAAGAATGCATCCGTAAGGGCAGTAGGGCGAAATTTGACGTTAACGGGCTATGGCAGCAGACGACCGACGCGAGTGTGTTTGCTAACAGCACGACCTCGCCTGCAGCGCCTCCCCTGGGCTCGTGACCATATCGGTTGTACTCTTGACGACTGGAAAACTATGGTCTGGTCTGGTCTGGTGAGTTCCGATTTCAGTTGGTAAGAGCTGGTGGTAGGGTTACAGTGTGAGGGGAACCCCACGAAGCCATGGATCCAGGTTGCCATCAAGGCGCTGTGCAAGCTGGTGGTGGCGTCATAATGATGTGGGATGTTTACATGCAATGGATTTGGTCCTCTGGTTCAACTGGAGTACTTGGAGAACATTTGCGGCCATTCATACACTTCGTGCTCGCAGGCAACGATGGAATTTTTATGGATTACAATGCGCCATGTCACTCGGCCAAAATTGTTCGCGATTGGTTTCAAGAACATTCTGGACAATTCAGGCGGAACACTTGGCCACCCAGACCGCCGGACATACATCCTATCGAAAATTTATGTGCATAAAATCCTGCAGTGGCAACACTTTCGAAATTATGGACGGCTTCAGAGGCAGCACGGCTCATTATTTCTGGAGGACACTCCCAACGACTTGTTGATTCCGTGCCGCGTCGAGTTTCTGCACTAAGCCGGGCAGAAGGAGGTTCGACACGATATTAAGAGCTATCCCACGACTTTCGTCACTTCAGTGTACTTTATAAAACACACTGTTAGGGTTCTGAGCTAATAGGATATTCTGCATCCTTCATATTAGTGTAAATATAACTAAACTTGCAATAAATCGGACTTTCCGTATGTTACCTGATATGTATCTGTTATCCAGACCTGTTCTGTTCTGGTCCCCTCCTGGGTAGAGACAGCTAGAGGTGAGACCAAACATATAAAGATTTTCGTGCGACTAGACAGCAAAGAACTGTGGAAACGAGACGAAGACCGCGAAGGTGCTTGCCACCGCCGAACATAGGGAGAGGTGCGTGCCACTGGCTGGAGTCTGGCGCTTGCGTTGTGCGGAACCTGCGCTGCGGCACCCCAGCCTCAGCTCGAGGCGAAAGCCAGCGCCGGCGCGCCTCGCGCCTCAGTGACCTCGCAGCCCGCCGCTCGCCGCTTTCCCACTTCTGCAGCGGCGGACGTGGCGGTGGGCAGCCAGTCCGCGGACGCGAGCACGTCACGCCGGAAATCCCGCTGGGCAGCGTGGCTTGTTTCTCTTCTCAGCTCACTCTCCAACTGTGCTTGTGTTCCCTTCCTATTTTAAGGTGACCTCTCAACCTTGCGGCAGCAGTGTCGTAAGTAAGACAGAATGCTTGCACTTCCATCGCAACAACAGAGGCAAACCGCCAGCATGCATCGTGTCACAATGGAGGCCTGTAGCATCAGGCGTCCCCCAAGGTTCGGTATTAGGTCCTACACTCTTTCGACTGTATTTCAATGACGTGTCATCAGTTTTGTCCTGCTGCAAAACCGCATGTACGCTGATGACTTCCAATTGTATCTAAGTGCAAAACCAATAAACCTGAAGACAGCTATCGGGAATCTCAATACCGATCAGTGTCCACTACCAAAAGTGACCCAGGATACTGGGTTAAAGCTCAACCCATCCAAAACCCAAGCGGTACTGGTTGGTCATTCTATCCTCATTAGCGAGACATATGAGGAATCCCTACTATCTTTAACCATAAATATGGCAAATATCAATTTCCCCCTTCAGCAAAGTGACTAGGAGTAATCGCAGTTGAAAATCTAAATTGGACTGCGCACACAACAACGATGTTCTTCGTTCAGCCACTTTCTCGAAGTCCTTTTCAGTGGCAGCAACCTGGCTATCGAATAACTTCCCACATTATACTAGAGAACTGAATAACATCTACAGCTTCAGAAGACAATTAATGACATATCTACTAAAGCAAAAGCAATGATTATCATCGCCCCTGTACTCACTCGTTACCTTTGTACGTCTTTCTTCCAGCCAGATCATCCTCGTTTGTCAGTATCCTTAGCTTCACTATATCACAAAACATCTGCTTTGTACACCTATAAATTCTTTTTATATCTGACATTATTAGTATCATTATTGCCATTATTATTACTATTGTCATTATTATTATTATTATTATTATTATTATTATTATTATTACTATTATTGCTACCATCACTATTTGTGGCAGAAGTTGCAGTAGCATAATTATTAACCTTATTAGTTGACAGTCAATGTTACTTATTCACATTGTCACTATAGTCACTCAGATCATTTTAATACTATTTGCCATATTAAAATAGTAATTTTTAGGTAAACGTGGTGTAAAAAAGATACTGTATGTTTTAAACCATCGTCCGATGGCCAGATGGTCCTGATCAGATCAGGTTAATGAAATAAATTAATATATTAATGGAAATTCCACTAAATATACAACCCAACCCCAAAGTACTTGTGTGTCACACTTCACAGATCCTTGACTTATAGACCGTGATTGACTACTGCCACGGGCGAAGTTTCGATATCCTCCAAAACTCGTGTGCTTCGTTGTGGCCGAGCGGTTGTAGGCGCTTCAGTCCGGAACCGCGCTGCTGCTACGGTCACAGGTTCGAATCCTGCCTCGGGCATGGATGTGTGTGATGTCCTTAGGTTAGTTAGTTTTTAAGTAGTTCTAAATCTAGGGGACTGATGACCTCAGATGTTAAGTCTCATAGTTTTTAGAGCTATTTGAACCATTTTTTTCGTCTACTTCCACATGGCGAAAAACGTCTGCAACGCACCGCTACTTCGCATTCGGATAAGAATACCGTGCTCCTGTGCCGCTAAACAGCATTCTATATACTGCCAGCTCGACACTGTCACAAGCTAAAGCTAAAAACTACACCCCATTAGTGGCTCCTAACACAAGCCGTACCTCTCCGTCAGAGCTCAGAAGGCTTTGCGCTTTGTTGCATGAATATGAGGAGATACGTTCTCTATCGTTATTGTGAGAACAAGTAGATAGTGTATAATTTTTTAGTTATGTCTTTGGAAACATTCTTTGCAGAACTGCAACAAGTACAGTGCGCCTAACGTGTTCCAAGGCAACTGCGATGGAGGAATCTTGGATTTCTCAGCGTAGTCGGTAAATACTCCACTGGATACTGCGACTGTCTTCTTATTACAAAGGATGAGGTAAAACGACGGTTGAGGCATAATAAAGTTTTTTTTTTCTTCGTCGTCCGACTGGACGTGACATGAAAACCACAGAGCAAATCAAAAATGTTTTATTAGTAGCATTTAACTACATCGCCGCCGAGTTAGACATTTATCGTAGCGTTGTTTCAGATTTCCAATACCAAAGTCATACAAGGCTGGCACCTGTGGTTTCCCCCGATTCTCTTCGCTGGCCCGCAGCTCGATGTCAGTACCAAAGCGCCCTCATAGCCAGCGGTTCATGTGGGCAAAGAGATCAAAATCAGAAGGCCAGCTTAGGGCTGTATGGCGGGTGATCAAACACTTCCCACAGAAAGCGCTGCAGGAGCGTCTTGTTGCGGCTGCAGTGTGGACTTGGGCACTATCGCCAAGAAGGACTATGGCTGATGATCCTTCTCTTCGCTTGTTCTGAGCTGCGCTTGCTGCACTACTTTCTCTAACTGCCTGATCCACTCGCCCACCAATCTTACTGGTTGATGCTCGCTTCCTTTCATGACAGTCTCCACCTCGAATGTATACTTCCTGCTTCGAAACTCCTGCAGCGTTGCCGCACTTTGCTGCCACGCATGACAGTTACGCTATGTCCGCTGCTCGAAATCACGGGTATCATGGAGAAATCGAATGGCAGCATGCACTTCACACTTGGCGGGAGACTGTAATGTTGTAGGCATGTTTACGTGCCCCCTGTGCACGCAGGACTGAAAAATCCGACGTGGCGGTATCCATGAGCATAATAGACACACCGCGCAGCACGCTTGCGCCAAGCGGTATCGGATTTTCACTGTGGTTTAAATTCCAGTTGGACCCTGGAAAAGGAAACAGCCGTCGTATGTGAAC
The DNA here is from genome assembly GCF_023897955.1 of Schistocerca gregaria. Classification (NCBI taxonomy): domain Eukaryota; kingdom Metazoa; phylum Arthropoda; class Insecta; order Orthoptera; family Acrididae; genus Schistocerca; species Schistocerca gregaria. Next base: position 71,776,714 of record NC_064920.1, read on the forward strand.
GTACGGCAAACTTGCATCTAATACAAATTTTTAAGAAGTTAGATATTTAAGTAATAAGGTTAGAGGCAGGAACAGCAGATTTATAGAGGTATAAAAGATTAACTGCAGTAAAAGAAAAATGAATCTTACTTGAGGTTATAGAGTAATGTAATACGGGGAGTGTAAAAATACACTGTAACGAGAAAAAAAATTGACAAGCAGTAGAAACTTTCGCCGTGTGAGGGTGAGCGATATGTTGCCGAAACGTAAGCCCAGAATAGCTTTTCGGATCAAAACAAAAATGGCTGCTGCTGTGAAATGGAATGGCACGCCAGACCGTCTCTACTGGTTGTCGGCCCCTATGATGGGCGAAATCGTCTTCAGTGATGAGTCCCGCTTCGCACTGAGCCCCGGTGACCACCGAAGACGTGTCTGAAGACGCCCCGGACAGCGGAGGGATAAAAACATGGCTGTCACCCGCCGTACGACCCGACAGCCTGGAGTCATGGTTTGGGGTACCGTTTCATTTCTTGATGGAGGTGGACAGCGACCGCTCATCTTTCTCTCCAAATTGGACGACGTAGGCTCAATATTATTGAGATATGGTGACTGGTGGACAGGGGAAATGCGACCATTCATTCTCGTGCTCACGAAACGAGTCCTAGGGCTCTGCGAACAAGGGCTCAGTCGTCTTGGGACACAACATCAACGTTGTAGCATGGGATAGAGCTGATCAGCCAAAATGGTCACATAATCCTTTGGTTGTCATCCACGGCATCCTTACAGCACAGCCGTACATCGGCGATATTTTACGCTCCGTTTTGTAGCTCTTCATGGCAAGCCATCCTGGGCTTACGCTTCAGCAAGGTAATGCCCTTCATCACACGGCGAGAGTTTATATCTACTGTCTTCGTGCTTACCAAACTCTACCTTGGCGTGCAACACCACTGGATCTCTCCCCAGCTGAGAACGTTTGGAGTAGACTTGCATATCGCACCGGCCGAGTCAGCTACAGGTCATGAGCAAAGTCAGACTAGAATAGTCTTCAGCTCGCTAGGTTCGCAGCCTCTAGTTCGCTCATGTGTTACGCACGTAATACGAGAATTATGTTATCTTGCTTGTTGTACGCTCGTATAATCCAGTGAATGTTTATTAATGAGTCATTTGTATCCAACAAAGATAGTTGTTGTTAGTTAAGTTCCTGTAGTGCAGTAGCAGGACAAAGTTAAGTAAAAGTTATTTATTAAACTATTCCAGTACTAATTATAATAGAATGTTCCAGATATCTACAACCACCCCACTCGTGCTAGCCTCTATTCATCCCACTGCAAATCCCAGGGGTACCGATCGAAAAGCATCCTGCATTTGTGTGAGGTCATGACATGCTGCCATCGACCTTCACATCAGATATTCCTCAGGAGGATACCCAGCAACTCTGTCAATCCCCGCCAAGCCGAATTACTGCTTGTATAAGGGCCAAGGTGGACGAGCGTGGTATTGACTTGCTCAATTTGTGAAGCTTGTTCTCTTGAATAAATCATCCACGTTTCCTGAAATGGTTAGCCTTTATTTTTCTATACATGTACGTCACTTTTATTGGATCTTTAAAAGTGTGTTGTTACTCTAAGATAACAGTAAATGATTTTGGAAAAGATCAGCTTAATTCAATCAAAGTTAGATTTGGGAAAAAACATCGTCAAAGTCTGGAAATTTACCTCAGGCTTCATGACTCCAGCAGCGATTCGCCGTTCCAGTTTTGTAATAAGTAAAACTCCAAGACACTGGAGTAATTTTTTTTAATCGGTGACTTCGTTAAGGAATCTTACATGGTAGCTCATTTTTAAGTCTACGGTAGACGTTGGCAGTATTTCACCAAGTTATCTGACTCCAAGACCCGTCGTAACGCGTCTTTTGGTGGTAAACAAATGTTACTTCACCGTCTGCCCATTCAGCAAGCATTCCGTTTTCGTCAGGTGCGTAGCCAGAGATATACTTTCACCAGGGCTGTGAGGTAACACTTGAGTTCGGGGCCGCTGCTAACCGAAGCCTCATATCGAGGACACGCAGTCGACTGCTATACACCTCGTTCCCGCAACAGCAAATGTAGAAGTGAATGCCAGATACCTCTGGGATGCTAGTAATCTGTCCTTTCGGGAAGGAGACCGAGGGTATTAATTTATATTCGAACGTAACTTTCTGACTGGTGTGGTGCGGCATTCCGTTTCTTTTTCGCTTGTGTGAGGAATCTCTTTCACTGAAAAAGTTAACAATATGGGTACGCACTACAGATCATTTCTCGAGAACTATACAATGTGGTAAAAGAATACAGGAGCTAGGCAAAAATATGGAAGCAACAAAATCTCAATACACCGCCACGCCTCCACGCCTAATACGGTGTAGGAAACCAGTTAGCATTCAAACCATCTTCCACTCGTCTGGGGTTGGATAAACGCAGGTCCCGTGCAGTTTTCACAGGAGTCTTATACCGTTCTTCCTGCAAAATAGTGGCACGTTCAGGTAAGGATGATGGAGGTTGAGAGCGATCGCTCATCTTTCTCTCCAAATTGGACGACGTAGGCTCAATACTATTGAGATATGGTGACTGTGGTGGCCAGCGGAGATGTGACAATTCATCCTCGTCCTCACAAAACGAGGCCTGGACTCTGTGAACAGGAGCTCATTCGTCTTGGAACACAACATCACCATTGGGGAACAAATATTGTACCATGGGATGGAGCTGATCAGCCAAAACGGTCTCATAATCCTTGGGAGTAACGTGACCTTGCAGAGTAGCCGTGGAAACAGTGTGAAACAAGACTCAGCCTACCAAATGACATTCTTCGGTTCCACAGTCCAGATTATATGGCTGAGGCACCATGTGTTCCTAATATGGGCATTTGGATCACTGACGAACGGTTCTGGACTTCCAGTTCGCCCTACAATTCTCCGCTTATGGTGCTCTCTTGGTATTGCTTTGGTGCTGATAGGATTCGCGAGTGTGGCATTCAGTTCTGCAGTAACTTTTGCTGCTACCAGTCTTCTTGTTTCTCGTCACAATTCTCTTCAGTGACAGTCCATCAAGATCAACAAAAACGCACTTTCATCCACGTTGTGGCTTAGCGGTTGATGTTTTTCCGCTTTCCCTGTGTACAGTATCAACCTTCGATACGGTGCCTCTTTAGTACCAAACTCTTCGGCTACCTTGGTTACGGAAGCACCGACCACACGACCACGCACATTTTGCTGGCGTTCGAATGCACTGAGTTGCGACATAATGCACTCACGACTATACACAATACAGCTCTGACCATGACTGGTCTTGCAACGGATTGAGGACATTGCACAGTCGCCGTTCGTGGTCAAACACAACAAGCCGCGACCTGCAGGCTTGGCTAGCATGTGCATTTATGTTCATGGACGCATTTCTGGCAGTTTTCCCATATTTTTGTCCAACCCGTGTAGGGTACATATGTATGATTTCTCTAAAACTTTTGATCCTCGTGCAATAAATCATTGAAAGTGTTCCCTGACTTTATATACATTGCATATTACTGCCGGCGAACTGCTCCGTCTGCTGCTTCGAATTCAGGTTCGTCTCTGGCTTGATCTGGTGAACCCGCCTCCCAACCAACACAACAAAATGGCGTGAACAGTTCGTAGAACTCTTTCTAAAATGATCCAAACATTTCTAAGAAATTCCTTTTCGCGTATAATTTTGATCCCCCAGAGAGGCATGTTATACCTCCATATAAAATGTACCAGATTCTTTTGTTTTGGCATAAATTATTGAAAAAAATATTTAATTTTCCAATGAACACTGACTTTCTGTCCGTAGTTTTCATGTTGATCACCTTGAAGGCATGGTTAAGCGGACTTGAATTTAGCCAAACATTTCTGAACTGATTAAAATGAAGGAGCAGATGCCTCATCAACTTTCACCACCGTTGTAACAATTTCCATGGGCGATAAACAAACCAATAGAAAAGAAAGCAAGAGGCGTATAGCATTGATGACTGGGAAGGTAGATCGTTCCGCTGTCTAATTGGAAAATTTTTTCTTCCTCGTCACACAGCAACCACTTCCCAAGTGGTGTGCCAGAGTTAGAGAGCTGCGTTTCGAGTGTATATCTTGAATGTAAATAGCCACAGTAGGTTTATGTATAAAACATCGTTATTTTGGGGTCTGTAATGGTGAAATAAGAGAAGGGAGAAACCAGGTACCGGCACGCGGTCAAAGTTGTGATTCCACTTCACCTTGGTCGGAGCTCACATACAAAAACCCTGTAAAAAAGCTATTGTACAGCTCCAGGTAATTCTTAATTTACGTAGTTACATAATCTGTACCAACAAAATTAAACTACACTTTCATTTATATGGACGCCTTCTCGGTGCCACGTCGAGAATTTTTTGCCTACCAAACGTCTTCCTCATTTAAAATAGAACTCCCATGCTATTTCATACTACTTTCAACACAATGCCTTGCTTCAGTTCTATGTGTTCCCAATTAAAAGAGAACGAAAACGTAACAGCAAGTAATGATAGCAGACATGTTTTTCTTGCTATTTCCCAAACAGAATGATCCATTTCTTTCCTTCTCGAGAGAAACGCGAAATTAAAATCGTGTTAATATAACTTATTTATAGGTTGGTTTAAAAAAAACTGTGGCACAGACAAATATCGTAGTTGTGTCAACATAGGCATCAGTGTTTCTTCAAGTCATTGTAAGAGGCTAGTAATCATCTGTGGATGTGGTAATGATGGTTCTGTTTTTTTATATTAGTTTGCTTTTACGTTGCTCGAGTTACATCATAGTTTCCTGAGGAGAAACAGCGTCAAGGTAAATTGCTTTGACCTGTTGACGGCCCCTGGGGAGCACACGGAACCTGTCGTGATGTGGACTAGCTTTCGTGCTGCTCCCACAAAACAAGTGCCTTCTTGCTGGCGTGCGTATTGCCAGGAAAATTACTTTCAAAATTGCCGGTCAGCGTGTCCGACCTCGGAAAGCAGTTTGACGTCAACCAGTGGCGTATTTTCTTCTTCATGTCGCGCAGTTCCGAGTGCCACACAGGGAACTTTCAGAGCTTTGAAAACGTCTATAAGGACTGAGAGTGTTCAGTCAAAATTTGCAGTTTACGTGAAAAAGCGCTTTAAATTTGAAATTTGATTATATTTACATCCTAATACGTAAGTAAAGAGAAATACCAATATCTGTTCTGATTTGCCTGTCGGTAGATATTCTCACTAAGCTTAAGTAAAATAAGAATAGGAAGGCAGACATACCTCCAATTAAAGACTGTTGCCAAAAACAGCAACAGAGCTACTTGATGTCTAAAATTGTAAGGTTTCAATCTTATTTTATGTGCTCAATGAAAGTGATGTCAGTTCACTTTTTATTCGACGAGTCATACTTCATATGTGTACACAGGATATTTTTCGAACAGAAGTCTTCAGTAGCTGCCGCTACGCCACAGAGGTTCTGAGTACAAGCAATGCGTTCTTTGGTTGTAAGTAGCATTGTCGTTCCCAGTTGCATTGAGTGAGAGAGTTGGGTGTTGGTTACGCACCTGAGTAGCCTGGAAATAACTAGCAAAACACAGGTAACAGCAGAGGATGTTGCTTTTTAGAAATATGATTTTGTAAGGATTGATTTGAGAAATGTGAAGATTTCCAAGTAAGTAGTTGCTGCATTGCTTGCTCGCGCGCTATTGATGATGAGTCTTTGTAACGCAAATTTTCGGTGATTTTTCTTTATTTGATTATCCAGACGTGATTAAACAGTTATCAACTCACATAGCTTGCACACAGAATATTATATATACCACTCCTTTACCATTTAGTAACGTGTTATATGGCAGAGTAACATTTTTAATCAGAAGTGATTTTTCTAAAGATGTTGGTAATTGTTAAGTAATCAGAGTTTCGCAATACAGTTTTTGAATGCTAGTCTCTTTCAGTTATTTAATTTACCACCGCCTCCCCACGAACATTTTGTTTTGTGATTGTCTGTTGCCGCATTGCACTTAGCAGAACACTTTTGCTCAAACTTAAAGCATGATTTGCTCAGCATAGCTGCTTTTCCTTACAACACTGGGAAACGTTTGTTTTCTTTGGCTGGTTTGCTACTGTGCTGGGTATTTTAATTTTCACTACATTTACCGTTAAGCTTTACATTTTAAAACTGTTATCATGTTCAGTTTAGGTAAAGTTAAGTTCAGTTTACACTTATTTGTCGGACAGTCTTATTCTTACAGTGGAGTGTTACATTCACGTGTGTATCATGTAATGTTTGTAATTGCATTTAGTCAGTTCGTAACACATTTAATTACAGGGCATTTTTATAAAAGCGTTTTGGATATTTATTCTATCAAAATTCGATTTGTAACCTTAGGTAGAACTTTTATTCTGTTGGTTTTGTGTGTTGGAACTTCATGTCACGTACACACACACACACACACACACACACACACACGCACACACACACACACACACACACACACACACACAGTCAGACAAATGGACTCGTCTTCGACGTGATATTGAATCTTAACCTTCCTTCTTTCTTTCCCAAGTCGAGTTGTTTCACACGAGAGAAACAGCCTAATGGTGCTTCAAATATGAATTAAGTAAGCTCTAAATAACAGTTTCCAGCGAAAAATAATCTACGAACTCGCTACAGACTTTCACTTTTCATATATTTGAGTCCAAAACCCATTGTAAAATTCAGCTCATTATGATTTGGTAGGAAATTGCTAAACAAGAGTATAATGCCATCGATTCTATTATTCAAGCGTCTGAATTTCTTTGTAGGTAGCTGCGATAAGAAACATCGAACAGATCCAACGGATCACAACAGGTCGATATAGCCGATACGAAAGTTCAGCAGACATGCTCGGAGAACATAGTAGCAATGCTGGGAAGAAACGTGATGTAATTCTCGCGAACCCCTTCCAATTACTGTTTTAATTTGCTGCAATAATTTGTTTAGTCTGTAGAAAACACGAAATTAACTCAATCAACAGTTAATGTTTCTTAATAAGATTTTTTCGGTCCTCGGCAGGACATGTGTAGTTCCTTTACCATTTAATATCCAGTCCAAAGGCCTTCCACTTCAATGACCATCCGCGTACTGCGAGGAAAGGAGTCTGCAAGGAGAGTAATAAATCTCTAGTTTTCTCCCATCTCTTCAAAGGCAGCTACGGCGACGTTGCGAAGGTAACAGCTGATTCTTACAGCACTGTCAGACCAGTTTTCCTGTATGGTCTGTTTCATCTCCGCTCATGGGCTGAGGTCTAGTGCAAGGATGGCAATCGAGGAGAGAACTCTCATACTGTTCTGCAAACCATTCTTGCACCACAGTTGGCATGTGTGCTGGAGACTGATACTGCTGGAAACAATTTTAATTCCTCAGGATATAGTCGACGCACTGATGGGATCGTAACATTTCCCGTAGTGTGAGTATACTGGGCAGCATCAAGTCGGCCATCTGTCCTAAGAAGCATCCCAAGTTCACGGGAACGCATCCAGCAACCAACTGCCACAGACACTTGGTCACTGTGAGATGACCCGCGCATATATTCTGGGTCTAAACGGGCTATGTATCCTGTATACTCGTACTGGAGCGTGATTCGCTGCGGGCAATGCATATTCGCCTTAAAATATTCGTCAGAATAACTATTTTGCTCATCAGGCATTAACTGGTACATTCGATTATCATGATTAAGTTTGTGCTTGCTGGCCGCACCGTTTGCTTTGTGATCCAGCCTCCCGCAGCCAGCGCCGTTGCGCAGTGCTCTCAGGTAAGCCATACTGTGCCCCGCTTCCAACGCTATCAAATTCCCTTCCTCCACAAGAGCAAAGAAGAGATCACTAATAACCTGTTGACGATGAAGCGTGGCTCATGAATAAATTGGCTGGACGCAAAGCAAGGTGTCTGACTGTGAATGACGTACTGTCATTGGCTGCTATAGACCGACGTGACGGACATAACTCGCTGCTTCAGACTGTCAGTCAATGCAGGGGACATGCGGGGACAGCGTCTAACGTGAAAATTGCTCCAGAATGATGTTCCCTTTCGGGTGAAGTGGTACTACAAGGAAGTTACGCAGTTTAAATAAATGGCTCTGTGCACTATGTGACTTAACTGCTGAGGTCATAGTCCCCTAGAACTTAGAACTACTTAAACCTAACTAACATAAGGACATCACACACATCCATGCCCGAGGCAGGATTCGAACCTGCGACCGTAGCGGTCTCGCGGTTCCAAACTACAGCGCCCAGAACCGCTTGGCCACTCCGGCCGGTTACGCAGTTTAGTCCTCTAAAGGTGTCATACATAGATAGGCCACTACGCCTGAGCGTTTGAAAGAAAATCTAGTTCAACAATTACCGCGTTTGACTGCTTTACTAGATTCAACTCGGAATTTGTCGCGTCGATTAGAAAGATTACATACTGACAGGGATGTCATGGGTTCAAATCCCCATGCTTCCGGCTTTTTTCAACCGCAATTAACAATAAAACTAACAATTAATCCTACTTTGCACAACTATTACACATTAATATAATGACACAGGTGAGAACAACATAATATGCAGTCATAGAGAATCACAATGCATCTCGTTTCGTGATATCATTCTGGCAGTCTCTTACCATTAGTCAATTACGCAAAGACTCCTTTTGACGAATATTTTATTTCTTTATTGCTCATTTAGCCTGACCAGATATATAATCCATGTTCCTTTTTCGCCGGCTTAGACAAAAGAACTGTGCTTGCACAAGTAAGTTCCTTCTATTCAGCATGGAAAATGCAGAACTTTTATGTGTTCTGAAAAGTGCCTTTAGAAAGTTTATCGCCCGACACCTTGTCAGAACGAAGTTTAGGAAGTTCTGCCTGAACGATAAAACGAAACGATATGCTTTACGATTATCTAGTTTTCCGAATGTTAATTCTTAGTAGCCTGAATCCTTCTACAAGGGTTACGTTTGAGTGCTACGCAATTAGTGTGTTAAAGTGCATCGAAGTCTCTGGGCCTTCGGGTGTAGCTTCCCCTTACCCGAATTTCGCTATGGAATCGTAAGAGAGGCTCCAGCTTTGTTATGCTGTTTTGCGTGAATTGAATAATCACCTTTTGATGATCTTCGCCGTTCCGATAGAATAGCGAAATTAATTTATTATTAGTACATTATTATTATCATTGTTACTATTTGCAGAAGTCATAACGATGTCGTACAGGAGAGCTAACAGCAAATGTCGTTATTTTACGACTTAAAGGTTTTCACATCTAGAGTGGAAGATTAATTGTAGGTCATTGAAATGCAGGAATGTTTTCCACATATTACGCATCTCTTAGGAGCAAGGAAGAAAAAGAAAAGACTCTTGCAATGTGCCATGGAATGGAACATCTGCCCCTTTACATACAAATCCTAAAGTTGATTGTTGAGTTACAGTGACAAACAGCAAAAATTATACCCAATTCAGGGTTTCTGTATTTATAGTTAATAACATCATATTTTATTTCCAGAATTTTGTTGCTTCCTGTAATAGCTTTAGAATACCGACAGGAGGATTTTTGCGTAATATACCACGTAATAATTTTTATTCTCGGGGGTCTCAACGTAATAAAAAAAATGGTGTGTTGCATTTCGTTTGCAATTTTTCGTCGTCATTTTTTTGTGCTCTCAGGTGTCTGTCTACACTGATACTACGCAAGCCACCACGTGTTGTACACCTCAGGGTACTTCCTATAAGTATTAGTTGGCTACTCCCCCATTCTGCACACGGATAATCCATGTCAGCAGTGACTTCTTATACACTGACATCAATTGTTACACCTTACGACTACTATCTGTAATCGACACGTACGTATCAGGCAGTGGCATATTTTTAGAATTATCTGTTACTGCAGGTTGTCGAAATTTCAAGAGACTCTTGCGTGCTGCCGGTTCTTTGTCTGCAGTGCTTGCTAGTGGAACTTAGCGATAGCTTGGCCGGACCCGGGCTCTAACCTGGGTCCTTGCTCTTACTAGTTGAGCTATCCAGGCAGACCACACGGCCAGATCTACAGTTGAAGCATGTTTGGAAGGATGAGAATGTGAGGCGTGACGCGAAGCGTGCTCATAGTTCAGCCACAGGGGGTGCTGCCCACAAAAGGCTAGGGTCCGGGTTTGATTCCCGGTCCTGTACGTAATTTTGATTTATCACGGAGTCATAAGACTGTACACTATGTTGCAGAGTAAGAGGCGCATTGTGGAAACACCCCACAGGAATCACCAGTAAAGTGACCCCAGATACCATCGACAATCAGCTATTCAATTTTGCTAGGAATTTTTATATTTACGTCTCTTAGTTCGTCATAATAGGAATCTCAGAGGAACGAGTAGTAAACGTGTATGGGATGGCCGCGCCTCTTGTAAGCTGTCCCTTCCGTACATCTTCCCATCCTCCTCCTAATATATCAGTCTGCCCACTCGCTTTCTCACAATAATATTCTCGTCATCGTTCCACTTAAATCTCTACGACTGGCGCCACGAGTGGCCAAGCGGTTTGAGGCGCCACGTCACGGATTGCGAGGCCTCTCCCGCCGGAGGTTCGAGTCCTCCCTCGGGCATGGGTGTGTAGGTGTGTTCTTAGCGTAAGTTAGTTTAAGTAGTGTGTCAGTCTAGAGACCGATAACCTCAGCAGTTTGGTCCCATAGGGGTTCACACATATTTTGAACATCTCTACGACTGGTGATATAAAGGACTTAAAAAACGTTATTAGCCGTAGATTTGCGTTGCTAACGACTTACTTGGGCTACAATGGAGATTCTCTTACGTAAATTGAATGACATTTGCACGTCTTCCACATATCTTCCAAAATAATTCGAGTCTCGTGGCAGGTCGTCTCTTTAAAAAGATCAGCATTATTCACGAGTAATCTCATAAAACTGCTGATATTTTTACGTCTTCCATTCATACACTTCGTTACATTTCCCTGACTTAACGATAAGTCGTCGATCCGGTCGCATATCTACTACAACGCTGTAGAGAGCGTACCTCACTGGTTAATCGATTATTGCGAGTTGTATCAAAAGTTTTCCGAGAGTCGAGGAACGCAGCATCAATCAGACAGTCGTCACTTTCTGCTGTCTAATGCCATTCTTCCGAGGAGTGAGCTGGACATTTCATGTGGACATTTCACGAGGAAAACTAGCTTTTGTTGAGAACGGGTGGCGCGTGTATTTGAAGGCTAATTGTTCTCGAATTGAATATCACTGTTCTAAATCCGTGTAGGAAGTACATTTTTACTTCATTAATCAACGGTAGAAGAAGAAATGGGAGACATTGAGATTTAGAAAGAATTAGAGTCAGTATTTAACTGTGCTTTGTAAGACGTGCTATCAAATAAGGCAGTAGGGATAGATAACATCCCTTCGTGATTTCTAAAATCGTTGGTGGAAGTAAAAACCAAATGACTGGGTAAATTGGTGTGTAGAATCTATGAGACTGCATATATACCATCAGACTTTCGGGAAATATATCATTTACACAATCCCGAAGATACCAAGGGCGGGTAAGAGCGAGGACTATGGCACAAGCTGCTTAACACCTCATGCGTCCTAGTTTACGGCAAGAATAAAGAATGAGAAAGAAAATTAAGGATCTGTTAGACGAAGATCAGTGTCATTTTCGGAAAGGTAAATGGATCAGAGAGGCAGTGCTGACGTTTCGCTTGATAATGGAAGCATAACTGAAGAAAAATAATGACACGTCCATTATTTTGTCTGCCGAAAAGCAGCGTTTAGTACCGTAAAATGGGGCAACGTATTTGAAACTTTATGAAAGATGGGAGCAGGATTTAATCTGTAGGGAGACGGGTTATATCCAATGCGTATAAGTACCAAGAGGGGAAAATAAGACTAATAGGACAAGAATGAAGTGCTCAGATTAAAAAGGGTGTAAGATAGGGATACGTTTCGCACCTACTGTTCTCTCTACACATAAGAAAAGCAATGACGAAAATAAAAGGTTCATTAGTGGAATTGAAATTAAGTGTGAAAGGATATCAATGATATGATTCGCTGATGATATTGCTGTCTTCAGTAAAAGTGAATCACAGGATCTCTTGAATAGAATGAACGGTCTAATGAGTACAGAATATGGATTCAGAGGAAACCTAAGAAAGACGGAAAAAATAGTGAGTTGGTGGAATGAGATTAGCGATAAACTTAACATCAAAAAAGCAGACCGAAAGTAGACGAAGAAATTCTTCTGCCTTGGAAGGAAAATAGCACTTGACGTACAAAGCAAGGAGAACATAAAAAAGCAGACTAGCGTAGGCAAAGAGGACATTGCTGAACAAAAGAAGCAAGCCTTGGCTGGAGGATGAAATTTCTGAGAATGTGTGTCTGGGGCGTATCATTGTATGGTATAATTCATAGATTCTGCAAATACCGGGAAAGAAGCGCATCGAAGTGCTTCAAATGTCGTACTACAGAAGAATGTTTAAAATTAAGTAGGCTGATAAGACAGGAATGGGGAGATTCTCCGCAAAATCGGAGTAAAAGAAACGTACAAAAAACACTGATAAGAAGATGGGACACGATGATAAAACATGTGTTAGACATCAGGAGAAAACTTCCATGTTATTAGAAGGAGCTGTAGAATTTAGGAACTGTAGGTGAAGACAGAGAATGGAACACGTACAACAAATAACTCAGGACGCACGGTGCTAATGCTACCCTGAGATGAGATGGAGGGACTGACACATAAGGGGAACTGGTGGCGGGGAGAACCAAATCAGTCCAAGGATTGTGACTTTAAAAAAAATAGCAACCAGAATTCTTCATGAGCATATATTTTAACAATAACGAACTACTTTATTTCATCATGTAGTTTAACAACAATAAACTACTTTATTTCAGTACTAGACACATTCTACAGTTTTTTACGCTACTTATTTTGATTCAGTTTCATCCAAATGGTTCAAAAATAGCTCTGAGCACTATGGGACTTAACACCTTTGGTCATCAGTCCCCTAGACTTATAACTACCTAAACCTAACTGACCTAAGGGCATCACACATATCCATGCCCGAGGCAGGATTCTAACCTGCGACCGTAGCAGCAGCGCGGTTCCGGACTGAAGGGCCTAGAACCGCTGAGCCACAGCGGCCGGCTCAGTTTCATCCATCGGAACATAAGTGCCACATATAAATCGGTATAGATTAGCGATTTTTAATCCGTATTTTCGTCCAAGTAACAACTGGGATATTCGTTTACCATATTTCCAAACAGAGAAAAACCAATTAAGCATGACCATAGAAGGAAATAACATAAGCTATGTAGAGTCCATAAAGCGATGAATAATACCGTTAGTGCAGTGCAGTTTCCATATAAAGACCAGTGATTATTTTATTCAGTAAAGCAAAATTTATATTTTTGTGATGTGTAAGCACCCGTGATTCCTGAACCTGTTACAATAATTTTCATTTCAAAACACAATCAAATTTATATTTTTGCATTAAGGGTTTCAACCATTTTAAACAGACGTTTGCCTTGGACTATGTCATGCATTGTCACTAACAACACCTCCAGTTAGCGACAACGCGTCGTGCTCAACGAAGCTGTGGCTTGTCTGCTGCACGTTCATTTGAAGATGATCGCTTGACACGGCTGAAACCGGTAGAAGTATAGGCGTGATTGTGCCAGGAAATAAAGACAGCTTTAACAAAATGTATCGCATCAGTAGTCAGTGGTTAGACCGATATGTGGCAATTCATTTGCGTCAGTTAATTGTTTAGTGGACTAGTACAGTTTACAATTGAGTTGAAACGATCTTTTTTCTGTTTACAGAACCTAAAACAGTATAACAAGCAGCTGGAATTAGTGTTTTGTTTCGATCAACCGGAAAATGTGTCTGAGGAACGCGAAGGCCACTGTGACGTTATCGATCGTTAAGAAATGGATCTGCTGTGACAATTATTTTTTGCGCTAGTAAAAACTGACAAAGTCATCCTGAACTATTCTGTAAACACGCCACAGCGCTTTTGGTAATACTGTTGATTTTCATTTTCTGTGTTACTTTTAGATTATTCAGTATACACTCAAGACCACCACGCCACAAGGCTGTAAAATATCACCTGGGTATTCCTATAACAGAACACTCGTGCTAATCCCGAAGACCGTTTGTCAGCGGAAGTTGCCTTTTTAACGAGAAAAGAGGAGAATGAGTGAGAGAAACGTGGAGCGTAGCGACGTCAAATGGCGAGACGTCGCAGCCTTGGCCCGCAGCAGGGCCAGACAGCCCTGCTCCACGCGCCGGCACGACACGGCGGACAGGAGAGGTCTCCAGCCGGCGGAGGCGGCGGCGGCGGCGGCGGCTCCCAACACGATTACCCACTCCCTGGATTTATGGGACTGGTTGGTCACCAACGCGCGGGAAGGAAAAAAGGAACTCGTAGTCTGCATTGCTACGATTGTAACCTTTTTAATTTTTTTCTTCACGATCTATCCCGTGCCCAGAATACGTGCATGGGGATTTTGACAATCTTAATAGCGCGAAGGTCGTAAACCTTTCAACAGGGGAACGTAGAGGAGATTTTTTGTTACGCTACTACCCGACACCTTTCATGGACACAGCGCTTAAAATGATAGCACGACGCCACTGACAAAAGTCAACCAAAACAAAACCATTACAAAAACAAAGAAGGAATGGAGGTGGCGGGAGGAGGGGGGAGACAAGGCAGAGAAAGACAGGCACAGAGAGACAGAAAGATACGGGGAAAGAGAAAAAGAGAGAGAAAGAGAGCGAGAGGGAGGGAGAGAGAGAGGGAGAGAGAGAGAGAAAGAGACAGCAGCGAAGGGGAGACAGAATTCTCAAAATTCGTCCCTATTGAGTTGGGATTTTTTCAGCGTAGATACGTGTAGATGGATCCTAGTTGTTTGAGAATGTTTAGAAGGGAAAATAAAGTCTGGGCACTTGCCTTACAATGAAAAAAACTCTCCAAATAAATTTTATCAATGCTGGGGGTTGGAACTATTTTAATTTGTTATTAGGACAACAGTGTCCAAGTCAAAAATATACAACCTAGTTTACGACAGAGCTGCTGATTGTGTGTCAAAGAGTTATGTCGAGGGTTGCTTGACATTTACTGTGTGTGTGTGTGTGTGTTTGTTTTTTTTTTCTTCTGGTTGCCTAAAGAAAAGAACTTTGTCTCTCCGAGAAGTTGTATGGACCTGTACCGACTTATTACGGTAGAGTTTCAGTGGAGCCAACCCAGTGATAATTTAACACCAGGACCTCTGAATGTAACTACATAAATGGTTCAGGAAGAGACGAAAATCATGAACGAAGAAGTAGAATAATTAAGCACAAGTTTTTAGTTGTACGCTTTGCCCCAGCCTTCTAGGGCACCATAGGTGAATGAACTGCATTGCAATCTAAGTACAAAACTTTCTCTGGCGAGTTTAACTCAGTGAGTTTCTTTTTATATAGGTTCTGTCAGAATTACGGAAAAAGGAACTGATGTTACAAGAAAAGGGTACAACAACCGCTGAGATTGTCGTGTCATCTAAAGCTCTTGGTTTGCGTGTCAGGTCCAATTTTATATATAATTGGTTCTACTTTCATAAATATTGAACCACAAAAATACGTTAAAGACCACAATACAGAAACCCATAGAAATAAGAATCGTTTTAGGTTCAAAAAATACAACGTAGTTTCTAATGGTCTCGTTATACTTGATCTCCCTTAATTCCCAACCCCCGCCCCCTTCCTCCCCGATGTAACTACGCACCTATATACACACACACACACACACACACACACACACACACACACACACACACACACACACACTACCGTTGTGACAGTGTTATGCTGTTCATGTTCTAAGACTGTACAGAAACTACTGTGGTAGACTATTGCCACATAGAGAAGCATGCTGTAGTTATTACTATGATTAATTTAATTCCCCACTAGCCTACATGGACAGCCTAAGGTTCAACGGCAGTAAATTCCGCAAAAGGCACAATTTTATGGTAGAGAATAAAATTAAAGTTGTCATTAACCCAAAGAATAGTCTGAACACGGCAACACTTTACTTCGTGTGGTCCCGAACTGACTTACACAGTCAGTTGTAGAGAGAGCTACAGTTAAGCATGGACTCAGAACTACAGTACTGTTGGTCATTTTTCACAATAACGAATATTGCCAGGGAAAGAAATGATAGGTAAGAGATTAAAACTGCGGGAATGACCAATGATCGAACCCTCGGTCTTCAACCCGTAGTCTGTCGCTGAATGACCTAACCAGAAAATTAAATGCAGCGACATATCCTGGAGTAAATGAGTTAAATAGTAATTCGACATTTTTCTTCGCTGTCTCCATACCGGTGCCTGGAACTGAATGATATTTCCTTTTCCTGAAACGGGCAGCATATTGGAAGGATTAACCTTGACACAAGGGGTGCCCTTGTTTCTGTAGTGATCTTGAAGTTCAAAGCCAGACATATAGCTTCAAAAGACGTAACAGAAAGACGCAGGCTCGATGGCGTATTGAAAGGACGGCTTCAGTCCAACTGATACATTTGCTGTAACGTACACTCGCCTGCAGACTAATTCTGCAAAGAACCCCTGGGCTACGGCTAAAACAATTCGCCACCGCAGGTTACGCGAAGAAGCTTCTGAACACATAAGTGGGATATGAACCTTGTTGAGTTGATATCAGCAGCGTCGCTGACGAGGGCTCGTGGTCGGGTTCTGATTCCCGGTCCAGCGCCTGGTAATGAGTTAGAAAATGCATTACGGCGTACACTTCGTTGTAGAGTGAAAAGTTCGTTCTGGAACCATTCAAGTTAGCACATTATGAATGTTTAACTTCACAGTGGCAGACCCATTTGAAGCACTATTCGTCCATGCGGACACAGGATATTTTGATATCTCGTCATAGTATTTTCAGCTCGAGAAGAGCTGGGGAAAAATGTTCGTACCTCTTAGCGAAGCGTGTAAGGTCTACTCAAAAGTAATTACTGGTATTTATCGACAGTTGTTTTATACATTCAAAGGAACGCAGATTTTCCGCCTAGATAAACGCGGTAAAATTCTTAAAACTCGACTCCATAGAGACAGTAATGCTAGGAGAACTGGTGCAGTGGAGCTGTTGACTTATTCGTAGCCATAGGATTGGACGACATTTCGTTCATCATTGGCGGAGCAGGTGAAGAGTTGGTTTGTGACACAAATGATAGTAGACAAGCTAGTGATAAGTCGAAGCTTTGACGGAGACCTGTAAGCAGCCTTGGAAGAGGTCCGTAGAGCGACCTGCATTCTAGTTTGTGCCGGGCAGAATGAGTATCGTACGGTACAGAACTATTTCATGCCCACTGTTAGTGAATTTTGATGGGTGAGGCAGAGCACGAATTGTTAATGTGGAAGTATAGAGAAGACATACCCTCCTGGATAGATTCTAATAAATTTTCCAGTGCTTCCCTGAAAACTTCGGCCGAACGCTGGGTAAGTCCCTGCACATCTTCATTCACATCGGTATCTATAGATGATGAGTAGTTACGAAATGAACAGCTGAGAGCATTTTTCTTGAGCCATATAATAAGATTCGTTCCAGTGCTATATACGAGTTGAAAGTGAAGTGGGAATAATGACAGCCAGAACATCTCCATGCTAGCCGTTTTTTGCAGAACTTTAAGTCTGCGATCTCCATAGGAAAGATACCTAGGTGACTGAAGGTTATTAGCAGTTTCTACATTGAAAGACTGTTTTTGAAATTGCTAAGCTGTTTATCACGAGAAGGAGACTTTTCAACATTTGTGTTACACTCTTTCGCTATTCAGATATGTCTGTAACCATTCGCTGGCTGTGCTCACTGCCTGATAAGGGTCGTATTTACTTGAGTACGATTCAGACACGGGCCACACAAGTGTTTTGTAGAAAAACTTCCCTGTATGCCACTGATGTATCGTAACTCGGCTTATACTGCAGTTCCACTTCATATTTCTAGTCGTTGTTCTAGTTGTGACATTATGTTACGTTTCGTAAAAAGTAGTTTTACATTTTTCTGCATAAAGAGTTAATTCGCAGTCTTTGCATCAGGTTAATATTTTGTCGAGATCTAACTAGAGGTGAGTGCGACTTTCACCTAATAGAAACGTCTAATAGATAACTGCATCACCATCCAAAAGACTGAGATGGTGGGTGATCCAGGACTGTGATCCACTTGCTGGCGAAAGAGTCGTACACATTCTTTGCTTTGTGGGCTGAGGTGTCGCCATGGAGGAGCAAGCAGCAACTTGTCTCTCGGTATTCTGGTCGAATTCGACGAATTCTCGCCCACAAACGCTGGAGGACTCAAAAAACTTCATGTTACCACACTTCTGCACTACCATTTTCCGACGAATGTCAGACACGTACTGTTACATTCGCAGCCAGGATGCCTGCTGCAGCAATACAAGCGCTTTGTTTTTGAATCTTCTAGCATTGTAATGCCGCAAGGCGCCACGAGAATTGCACTTTGGAATTTCCCAGAAGCCTTCCTAACGGAACTGGGACACACTGTGTGTTTCAGTGTCTGCAGATGACTCTCGATCCAGCGTTGTGACTGTCAGCAAATGTTTTATTCAGTTGCAATCCTGATAAGATTTTTTTTCAGAAGGCGCCATTGTGATAGTCAGCCAAACACTGTTCAGACCTTTTTAACTACCGAATCAACTTGATTTCCTCTACCCATTTCACCGAGGACATCGCATCTGAAGACCTCGATTTGGGTTTAGCTTAATCGATTGGCAATCAGAAGCTTCCAGCCAGGTCACAGCGCTTGTAATCAGCATGTGTTCTAGGAGTCTGCTACAGACAGATACAAAGAACGTAGGACAGTAGTTTTGTGGATCAGTTTCACTTTTTTCTATAGGTGAGTGGCACCATGCTGTTTTCCAATTGCTGGGAACATACCTCTGGTCAAGGGAGCTGCGCAAAACTGGGATAGTGGGCAGAGCCAATTCAATCGCAAACTGTATGTAGAAGTGGACATTTACTTCAAACGGTTGCTGGGCAATACAGAGTTTCGACTATTTAAGTTACTTATCAACTACGATAGTGCATACAGCATTACCGCGTCTGTCCCGTGCATCTACATCGATACTCCGGAGCCCACCTTAAGGCGCGTGGCGGAGGGTACCCCGTACCCTTCGTGTTCCACTCGCTAATAGAACGAGGGAAAAACGACTCCGTACGGGCCCTAATTTCTCGTATCTTATTTTCGTGGTCCTTACGCGCAATGTATGTTGCAGGAAACAGAATCGTTCTGTAGTCAGCTTCAAATGACGGTACTCTAAATTTTCTCGATAGTGTTCCTCCAAAATAACGTCCCTTTCCCTCCAGAAATTCCCATTTGAGTTCCCGATGCATCTCCGTAACACTTACGTGTTGTTCGAACCCACCAGTAACAATTCTACCAGCCTGCCTCTGAATTGCTTAGACGTCTCCCTTCAATCCGACCTGGTACGGATCCCAAATACTCGAGCAGTACTCAAGAACAGGACGCACTAGCGCTCTATATGCGGTCTCCTTTACAGATGAACCACTCGTTCCTAAAATTCTCCCAATAAACCGAAGTCGTCTATTCGCCCTTTCCACTACAATCCTGACACGCTCGTTTCACTTCGTATCGCTTTGCAATATTACGCCCAGATATTTAAACGACGTGTCTGTTTCTCTGCTGTATCCGGACATTACTGGTTCATTTGTCCTACTTATACGCATCAACTTACATTTTTCTACACATAGAGCTAGTTTCCATTCATCACACCACCTCAGCAGCGTTACAGCCACTGCCCTAGAGTCGAAGCTACTGATCTCAGCGATATACTCGTAGATGGCGCAATGGGTACGGTAGTGGGAGGAACGAAGTTCAGATCCCCGTCTGGCCATCCTGATTCAGGCGTCCCGCAGTTTCACCACCAAATCATTTGGCGCGAGTAGTTGCATCAGAAGTGTTTCAGACGATCATTGTTCATTAAGAGCTTATACGTCGTTTCGTATCGACTTCGATGCGTTGGGAAGTTAAGCTGTAATATTATTTCTTTTCTGTCTCAACATTGACAAAAATTTACAGAGCAAGGTGGCGCATTGGTTAGCACACTGGACTCGTGTTCTGGAGGACGACGAGTCAAACCCGGATGCTGCAATCCTGATTTAGGTTTCCTGTGATTTCCCTAAATTGCTTCAGGGGAATGCCGGGATGGTTCGTCAGAAAGGGCATGTCCGACTTCCTTCCCCACGTTTCCCTAATCCGATGGGACCGATAACCTCGCTGTTTGGTCCCCTTACCGAAATAACCAACCAACTAATTGACGGAAATTTAATTTACTACTGAGAGACACAGAGGTAAGAATCTTTTGGTGCTGATGACCAATTCCGAAGCAGCTGCGGCGGTTGATGGAGATGCGCCGCGTGAGGCTACAGACGCGATGAAAGCAGCGACGTGGAGCGGTGGGTCGCTCGGCTGAGGGGGTGAGGGGTGGGGGAGGGGTGTCGCTGAGGGACGGGCCGGGAGGAAACTTTCTCTGGACCAAGGCCGGCGTGGCGCGCGCCGCAGCTGCTACAAACTCTAAACGACGTGACTCGACACGGCGGCCAGCGCCCGCTGCGGGCGGCCGGCTTTCGCAACAGCCGCTCCTACCATACGGGGTGAGCGTAGCTGCAGACACTTACGTCCAACGAGGAGCTGTGTGCTTTCTTACAAGTGATGGCTTACTCTTTTTATGCATATGCTTCCACACGAATATGCAGTTTTTTTGCTAATGGTAGCTTAATTCACGAAATTTTTGTGGATACACTTATCTGTGTGCTGTGACAGCATCTAATTACTTTTCTCTGTCCCTTTTTACAGGTAGCGTAATTTAGGAGTGCTACTGCCATAATAGCTTCTACGCAGGAGAAAGGGCAACGTGTTCGCTAGTTTCATGAAACAAGTCGCCTATTACAGTTCAGCGGTAGTTACGAAGCCCCTATCGAGATCTGCCAAATATGAAGGGCACCTAGGATGGTATGAAAGATTTAAACAGAGTGGCAGTGTTGGTGACAAGGTAAGGCGGTACAGCATTTGGCCGCAGTCTGCGGAAATCCACACATCATCTTTCCAGACAAACAGGCATACTTCAAAGCATTGTGCTGAAGATTTTACGCAAACGGCTACGTTTCCTAGCACGCACAGTGCAAATTTTGCAGGCTTTGCAGTCAGTTGATACAGCCACATGTGTCGGGTTCACTAGTAACATGGTGGAACAATACGATGGGGACAATGAATTTCTTAACAAAGTTAACAAACATTATATTCTGATTCAGAAAGCCCCACGAAGACTGATTGACATAGCCCCAGTACTTTATCGTTTTTCATATTAAGCAGTTGCTCAAATTAATAAAATATGCCAGTAGTTTTTCTGTTGACCTGGTGGATCCTATATAACTGGTAGCTGAAAGATTTATAACTAGCATTCATGTATTTCAACAACAGACTTTATTTTAAACAGTATTGCATGGGTGATTGCTGTAAGCAATACTGCCTTACCTCTTCTATTTCCTTCCGGGCGACTGGCATCTAGATTACATATATGTGGTAAAAGCTTCTTGCCTTTTGTGTCCTCTAACATTATTGCGTCGGAACTGCGCAGACGAGCTGAGCAGTAGGATAGTTTCTAACCACACAGATCCAAGATCCAGAAAGCACAGCGAGCAAGGTGGCGCACACTGGACTCGCATTCGGGAGGACGACGGTTCAATCCCGCGTTCGGCCACCCTGATTTAGGTTTTCCGTGATTTCCCTAAATCGCTTCAGGCAAAAGCCGGGATGGTCTCTCTGAAAGGGCACGGCCGACTTCCCTCCCCATGCTTCCCTAATCCGAAGAGACCGATGACCTCGCTGTTTGGTCTCCTCCACCAAATCAACCCTAATGAGAAAGCACCACCCTACTTTAGATGTAGTTTGTTCCATAAGTCTATGAATGGCACAAAACCGAGTCCTGATTTAGTATTCGTTTGACGTTTACGTTTCCATTTCGATCATGAGAATGATCTAAAAAGAGCTGATTCGTCGACTGGTTATAATGTACACTCCACGATAAGAAGACTACGCACCACTAAGGAATTGTCCGAATGAGATGGAACTCAGTAAATATGATACCATGCTCAGAAAAACAATTACAATTCCAGAACAGAACAGAGAGAGAACTTCACAAACTGAACAAGTCAGTAACTCGTTGTGCACCTCTGGCCCTTATACAAGCAGTTCTTGGGCTTGGCATTAAGTGATGGAGTTGTTGAATGTCCTCCCGAAGGGTGTTGTAGCAAATTCTGTCCAGTTGTCGTATTAGATCTCCAAAATCCAGAGATTTTTGGGGTGCCCTGTCCACAATGCTCCAAAAACCTCAATTGGGGTGAGATCCAGGGACGTTGCTGGCCAGCCTGTCCAAGGTGAGGATTGCAAGCAAAAAGACGAGCAGCAGAAACTCTCCCCGTGTGAGAGTGGCCATTATCTTGCTGAAACGTAAGCCCAGGACGGATTGCCATGAAAAGCAACACAACTGGGCGTGGAATATGGTCCACGTATCGCTGTGCTCTAAGTGTGCCACGGACGATAGCCAAAGGCGTCCTGTCATGAAATGACATGGAACCCCAAATCGTCATTCACGGTTGTCGGGCCGCTATCTGGGGCGTCTCCAAATACGTCCTCGCTGGTCATCGGAACTCACTTCGAAGCGGGACTCTTGACTGAAGACAATATTGTACTCGAGTCAATGAGATTCGAGGCCGAATGGGCCCGACGCCCCATCAAATGAGGTTGGCTTCAGAGGTCAGTGGTGGTCGGCGAAAGGGCCACCGTGAGTTGAGGCGCCTTTCAACGCTACTTGTGGTCACTGAAGCGCCAGTTGCACGTCGGATCGATGAGAACGATCTGTGGCTCTGACGATTGCTCGGCCCTCACGTTCTGTCGTTCCCCTGGATCGACCGCTTCCTAGTTGACACTGCGGCCATGGTTCACGCATTCGTGCCAGCACCGCCGAATAGTGGCATCGCTCCTATTCAAACGCCGAGCGACTCCCCGATTGCTTCAACCGGTTTCTTGGAGCCCAACTCCACGTCCTTCCTCAAATATCGTTGACGCACTTGTCTGTGAGGCATAGTTTCTGTCCAGCTGATTATAGAGAATGAAATTCGCAAGGACTACATGCCCTGATAGCAAAATGTCCCCTTTTTACTGTCCTTGCCAGCTGCGAGGTGAAATTGTGCTGCAGCGTCACACATTCATCCATCGGACGCCAATAGTCACAATAGTCATACATGTATCGGTAGACACATGTACGAATATCAGTTTGTGACCAATTTACATAACTCGTTCGTGGTGCGTCGTCTTTTCATCTTGGAGTGTATAAAGCGTGACATGATGAAGCAGTGAAGTACATGTTCCGACTGTTCAGCATAAATTTTATTCTTCTCACAAAAATGTGAGGTGATCAAAAAGTGAAAAATAAGTCGTGCGTAGAAGACTGCAAGTAATGCCATTTTCTTACTGAAATGTTCAGAAACAAATGGGATGCTTCCCAATACTATCAAAAAAGAAAACTGGCAGACTAATGACGTTTTTCATCGGCAAGCTGCGCCTCAGTCCGTATAAATTGAGAGGTTAATAGTCACGGGAAGGAATGTCCCGTTTGAAGATGAGCCCTGTGTAGATGCTGTCTCCGTGCAGCCTGTTACAGGTTGACGGACTGTGAACGTGGGATGCTAATCAGCGCAAGTCGCACGGGTCATAGCATGTCGGACGTTACACTAGATTTCGGGTTTATGAGATTATCAGTTTCCAGTGTGGATCTTCAGTGCCGCACACGTAGACGACAGGTGGCTGAAGGACGGACACCGTGCCGCCGCCTCAGTGCCGTATGACGCTCTGCTGCGTGTCAGGGGGCCGCCGATTTGAACGTGGCCCGCCAGGACGCAGACAAGTGCGACGATTACGCTTCAGCGGGCGGCGTCACCCACTGCGCCCCCGTGACTTTGGCTACTCGGCGTACAACTTCCCACCTCCGTGCATTTGCAATTCCTTTCAGTGAAAAACTCGGCTCGCGCCATGAGTCAACCTGTAGCAGAGAATTACATCTATACCGGCGATAATTCTTTTCGCTATATACGAAAAAAAAAACTTCCGTGTCTTTCTACAAAACTACTTGGCACTGCTAATAGTGGGAACTGTTAGGAGAAAAAAATGATTAAGAGAATAGACTGGAGAGGAAGCCGTAATAACGCCTGTAATGAAAACTGAACTATAATGGGTGGGACATGTGGCCAGATGCACTTTATGGAGACGGACCGATCAAGTTCCCTGCTGGATTCCAAGATGAAAGAAATGCAGGGACGCCATTACAGAACATACCGAACAAACATGACTTATATAGCAGAGGATTTCATGCATCGAAAGGTTTTGTAGAGTCCGTAAACCAGCTGTGGATGTCAAATGAATGATGACGAGGCTCATGATCACGCTGATACACAGCGCTTGATTTTCGAAAATCACACCAGTTCCTCTCACTGACATTAAGCCCCTCTCAACACGAGACTAGGAGATTCTGCTCCATCCCTTGGCCTCTTCGTGACGTTGCATAAACGTCGCAGAAAATTGCAACCAATTCAACGTCTGCTGTCTATCTCTGCCTGTTAAACAAACTGATTTTTCATACTGACGTGCGAGACCACGTTAAAGCATAGATGTCAGCACCGAACAAGTTACTCTGCGGAAACAACTAAGCAGTTTCGCCTACGGTTCCGTACGCACGATTCCGCGCTGGGCTGTGCCTGTGTGTGTGTGTGTGTGTGTGTGTGTGTGTGTGTGTGTGGGTGGGTGGGTGGGTGTGTGGGTGGGTGGGTGAGGGTGTGCGTGGGTGAGTGGGTGGGTGCGGTTATCCTGAGCGAATGTGCTACAGTTCAAAGTGATAAAGGTCGCCGGAGATAAAAAAAAATTGAGGTTTGCTTGGTTTATAGTATACATCTCAAAGATCTGGAGAATCGAATGACTAGGTAATCCATTTGTTTACTGATAGACTCAAGATAAAACAATACATATCTTTGGAATGTCTCATTGAAGTTGATGTTCTCTTATCGGCCGCTGTCGAAACGATAACAAGTAATCACTGTCACAATTAATATGCTGAAAGAGAGACCTATAATTGTAAACAAGAATCGTATCGTCATGTAAAATCCCACAATTTCTTAACTTCTGTTGCTTTGCTCCTGAATTTCGGATCCCCGTCAACAGTTCAGTCACGTGTCATTACAACGTTCTGCAGTTTTACTTGTAATGCGAGCGCTTTTTTCTGCCGTGTTGTAAAACGACTGAAAAGCACTAATCCGAAAAATACGCCTCATCGGAGTGAATACCATCGCTTTCGATTAGTAATCTGTCATCCACTTACATATTTTTGTTTTGTTTTAAATTTCTTTATAACCGGTCTACTTCTTTCCTTTCCAACCCAGTCTTCCATTAGACTTTTAAAGCCTTCACTGGAGGTAGCACTTGGCAGAAACGAAAGGATCTTCTCAAGTTCTGTGAGGAATCTGGAGTGAAAGATGTATAAAAAAGAATCCTCTGAAATTGTTGAAAATGCGATAAAGAAAAGCAAAGAGTCTTCAGGTTCAAAACCTTAATGAGAGTCGCAGTTCTCTCGTAAACTGAATGTTATTGGTGTGATTAGTCCATGGGTCCTTATAAGTATACCACGGCTGGAATGTAACAATAGCCATCCTTGTGGTCGACAGTCCGGAGGATTTCAGCTGTTCACTTACGTAACAAAATGAAACGCCTGCAGCCGTCGTTTAGATGTTATTTTATTGTTTGGCAACCAGTTTCCGTGACTCACTACTTCGTCTTCAGTCATTACATTACTTTGTTAAAGAAAATGTTGAAGGTGTCTACTTAATTCTTCCTTAATTTGTTTCATGTTGTTCGGTCTTGGTAGCGGAGGTAGTCTAACCAGTCGCCAACTGTAGGGGATGTGACCACCGGGGCCCAAGAAGAAAACAATGGGGAGCGTAAATGAGAAAGGCGACAACGACTCCAGCATCTCGGTCTTCAGTTGTGAACACTTGCTGACTTTAAAGCGGAAACAAAGCTGAAATAAGCCGCAGTAAAATGAAGAGCAATAAGAAAAAGGAAAATTTGATTTAGCGTCCCGTCGACATCGAGGTCATTAGAGACGGAGCACAAGCCCGAATTGTGTCAAGGATGGGGAAGCAAATCGGCCGCGCCCTTTCAAAGGAATCATCCCAGCATTTATCTGTAGCGATTTAGGGAAATCATGCAAAACGTAAACCTGAATGGCCGGACGCGGGTTTGAACCGTCGTCCTCACAAATACGTCTCTCTGTAGAAGAATAAGAAAAGAAATCGGGTGTTGTCTTGCACTAGTGTCAAGGGAAGCAGGGTGACAAATAAACAAGCAAAAGCGCTTTGAAAACATAGGCACACGAGATTGCATAATCGTGATGAACTCTTTCCTATTTCTTTCTGTTATGTAGCTAATGCTTAAGCAGGTTACCAGATGTTAACAACTTTATAGGGAAAGTAGTAAGTGTTTTGTTGAGAAAGAACACCACGAAAATACCACAGAATTTGGTACATTCACTTGGACTGAAAACTAGATCCCATTCATTAAAAAAGAACACCGAGAAGGGAGGAAGATGTTTTGTCATCTTACAAAGAGAATAGAACTGCAATGGAAATTATTTTGCATTAAACAAAAACTAAAAGTTGTACAATTAGTGGTAAAAAATACAGACATGCGTTAAGGTATCTTTTTTTTAGTCTAGATTAGACCTCTCCTGTTGGTCACTGTGGCATGTCGACAAATCACCGCCGGACCTGCAACCTCTAATCTTTGAGCGCGTTACAGTTCCAAGTTCAATTTTCAAGTTATTGAAACGTACGGATCAAATTTACCTAAATATGGAAACAAACTTTGACACTTCGAAATATTTTGATTCAATATGAGCTGTTAAAAAGAGACATATGTTGCAAATTCGATTTTGCTGTTTTTCTGTCCAAGTAAGTGAAGATTATGTGCAAGCGTTCTCCAGCCCTTTTGCTCATACATGATCGCCCACTTTGATCTTCAGTAGCTACCATTAGTAAGTAGGATTATTTAGGGTGCCGTTTAACTTTCCTCCGTGAATTATTTATTGTTAATACAGCGTCGCACAAAAAATTTCCCACCCGAAAAAAAATTCCGCAACTGAACGATGTTAATAAATTTGTTCATGTTTAACATCAGCCTTTCGTATTTTATACTTTTGACATCACATTTAACGAGTAACGTAATTAACGTATAATTAATCGAAACACGTATTTTTGTTGAACTCGCACAAAACAGAGATGTACAGGGTGTTTCAGCACAGCGGTTGCAGACTTTCAAGAGAAAAAAATGAAATGGGTGTATGGCATAGTTGGCCGGGAGGCCCCTATTTGGGGAAGTTCGGCCGCCAGCCGACAGCACATTGGGTGACTTACGCGCCGGTGATGAGGACAACACAGTACCCAGTCCCCAAGCGGAGAAAATCTCCAACCCTGCCGGGAATCGAACCCGGGCCCGCTTGCATCGAGGCGAGCACGTTACCACTCAGCTAAGCAGGCGGACCTTTCAGGAGAGATAGAGTATGTCTGTCGGATGAAAAGTCACAGAGCATTGCATGGTGGGAAGCGATTACCTAGCGCAGTAGTGACGACACAAAACACAAGAAAGGAAGGACACGAACAGGGTGAGAAAATATGTTTATTGTGTTTAATACAGAAGAAAGCAAGAAACAAGAACAAAGAAAGACAGCGATGGTCATTAATGGAGGTGTTCGAAGATTCGATTCCGGATAGTGATGCAGGCCTCACATTTCGGGTGCTCGGAAAATGTGATGTTCTGGAAAACACAGGTCGTGTCCTGAAGTTCCCCACCAGCTGCCACGATACGTGCAAGTTCCTCAGCACTGTTAATGGGGGTTTCTTTCACCATCGGCTTGTCGTATCCTCAGAGGAGGCAGTCAAGGCAAGTGAGTTCTGGCGCTCTCGAGGCCGATGCACCGAACCACCCCGGCCGATCCAATATTGGAGATACGTTGCATTCACGTGACGGCTCACATCATGGTTGTAATGTATGCTCCGTCAAAGCCGGCCAAGCATTTTATCTGTGCTAAGGATAATAAACATACTTTCTCACCCTGTTCGTCTCCGTCCTGTCTTGTGTTCTGTGCCGTCATCACGGCGCCAGGAAAGCGTTTCCGACTGTGCATTACTATGTGATTTCCCATCGTGTATGTCTGTGATCGTCAAACGAGTTTGATCAGGAGCCAATACGGACATTATTTGGCGGCACTTGGGGCTGCCGATCTTGTTATTAACATGTGACCTGCATAAATTAGTACATAATGAGCCTCCAGTAAACCAGCTACAGGAAGGGCGCGAGAATGTGGTCGCTGGCAACCACGTACTGACTATTAAAAGTCGGCACCCTTCCAAAAATCATTCGTGTTGACTGTCGTCTGTTTCAGACAGCTGCCACGCTATAGTCGCGTGATAAAGTGTTGTTGGTTTTTCTGTGTATGCGAATGACTCTGACTAATAGTAGTATTTGTATTCATATTTAAATTCATTATTAAATATGAAACGCCATCAAAAGTGGTCGATAAATGATGTAAATCCCAGTTTCTTCTACTCCCTGTTCTGTATTACAACAGTTCCTCCTCCTTTGATGATGACTATCTCTGCACTGTGTGCTGACGAATCGGTGTTATTTTCCTGTTAGAGTTTATACCATAGCAGTTGATCGGTACTGGTCGCCCGCGCCCTTGAGTTACCAGTGTTGGAAGGCAAACAATAAAACACTCCCCCTCTCACGTCCTCTGAACCCCGCAGTGGTAGCCGGCCGCGGTGGCCGAGCGGTTCTAGGCGCGCCGTCCGGAACCGTGCCACTGCTACGGTCGCAGGTTCGAATCCTGCCTCGGGCATGGATGTGTGTGATGTCCTTAGGTTAGTTAGGTTTAAGTAGTTCTAAGTTCTAGGGGACTGATGACCACAGCTGTTAAGTCCCATAGTGCTCAGAGCCATTTGAACCATTTTTGAACCCGCAGTGGTCATGCTGGCTTTCCCCTCTGCCACTGAGGTATGCGGCCAACATTGCTAAGACCACGGGCGCATTCACCAATGTCAGCCGAAATTAAGCATATTGAGGTATTGTTTATTGTCTGTGTAAGTATTTTTTGTTTGTTACCGAGCACCAACATTATACTCTTAAGTAGCTCCTAACGTTAGGTGACGTTATTGGATTCGGCTGTTAGTTGCTAGGCGCTTATTATTATAAAAATTACGGCTGAGAACCGCAGGCAACGACAATACTCGATGCGGGCCGCAATTTGATGATCACTGGCCTAGGTGTACTCTGTTCTCCCCTGAAAGTTTGTAACCGCTGTGCTAAAACATTTCGTAGATACGGAAATTGGTGTGTGCGGACGACCACTGCGTTGAGTATGATTAAAGTGATAGCCTGCTTTATCAAACATTGTACATTGCTATTATTTTCGTCAGTCCGATATGAATTTCGAATATTTTTGCTGTGCGAGTGGAGGCTTGTCCTAGATTCTAATAAATTGCACATTTTTTTAAAAAGCTTTCTGTAATAAGTATTCTAGTTCAGTATTGTATGCATCAACAGAGGGAGTTACATCAGTAATTAGGCTTTGAGGTGACACGCCACTCACATTATGTATATTCAAAAGAAAAAAAGAATATTTGCATTTTCAATGCTGCTGACAAAGGTAACCTTCTGCTTTTCTGCAAATTTAACTTCAGATCTTCTCATAACACATTCTTTCGAATAATACACCCCAAGCTACAGAATCAAAAATTTAGGATGATTCGTGATATACGGTATTTCGTAGTGTTCTCCTGCGACAGGCAGGTTACTTTCAGAAAATTCAATGGAGCGATCACTGATTTTATTTTCTTCACTATCACATAGACCCAGGTTCAGAATGTTAGTTATTTGCAGAAGCTTCTGGGTTTGACGCTGCGCGACGTAGGTTTGTCTCGATCATCCCGGCAATAAGTGCACGGCCGCTTTACAGCGCAGGCCCTCTTCACCACTTAGGACTGCATTCGCAGAAAAGCTTAGGAGTGCGCAATATGGTGCAGCCATCTAAAGTTATCACCCCACCATGTTCTAGTGGACTTGCGAAGATGTGTCAAATCGCTAGAAAGAATTTACACCCTATTCTTCTTGCTATCCTAAAACACTATCTGTATTACTAAACTGCTAAAACGGTCACCCGGCGCCTGTTGCAAGTTGTCTACACGGGGTGTAAAGGGTGCAGGTGCAGCTATTTCTACTGGTGACCGAGGACGGTCTCCTGAGCAAAATTACATCAGCGTTTCCGTCATTTGCAGACTAATAATTATTGCTTTTACAAGTCGTACGTTTTTAGGCTGGTCAGTGCCTGGTAAGAGCACGCCATCGTTGCTTACTTTCCCTGGACGGCAGGTCAAACGTTGAAGTGAGGATGCGCAGAAGCAATACCGACATGTGTAGTCCGTTTGACAGTGCAGTTACCGCCGTGCAGAAGACATCAGGTAAAAATAATGTGACGTGTTTGCGGAAAAACTGTTATATGCAGAGAAAAACCAAGCAACGCACTAATGTTCTTACCACATACAAAATCATCTGCACTTACACCCGTTACTCTTTGTATAACGGCTTCCAGCGACAACAAAAACTGGATTTTTGTTATTCACTTCATTGTTATTTATTATTACACATTTTTGTCCTTAATACATTGATTATCTTGAATGTTACGTGATTATTCTTTTTTTCTTATTTCTTTCTTCTTTTTCTCATCCCAGATCTCTTCATTCTTTGACTGAGTTTCTGTTTCCATTGCTCCGGCCATATTTTCCCTGTTTTCTTCCCTTCTCTTACTTCAGATTTCGTATTCATAAATTTATTTCTAAATTAGTCTCTATCATATGTCATTTTCCTGCTGATTCCTGCTTGTTTTAGGCCTTCTTCTATTCCTTCAAACCAACTGGTCTTCTTCATTAAACCGTTTACTACATCAGTAACCCTTCATGCGAGTTTGTTGTTCATTCCATGTCTGTGACCACAGAATGTTAGTGTTTTCATGTCTGTGTTTTAGTATAATTCTTTGGTTGGTCTTTTCATCCATACGCCATCTCTGTGTACTGCTACAAAAATTTTCTGAGGACTTTACGGTCTATTTTATCTGTGTCCGTGATACCTGATGCTCCAAGTTTGGTCGCTTCTGAAGCTTAGAATACTTCTAGTAGTACAACTGTGTTGTAGTGCCCGAGTTTTACCTGTCTTGAAAAGTTTCTTTTATTGCAGAGCGTCCTTGGATGCCTCGTTTGATCCTCCTATTTGTATATATTCTCCAAGAGATTGGAATTTTTCCACTCTGCAAACCTTTTCGTATTTTGTGTACGTGTCATGGATGATGCTGTTCTTTGTTTCCACGTATCACTTTTTCTCGTATGATGTCCTTAGACCCGTTTTGTCAGAGACTTCATGCTACTCCAGTGCTTCTTGTCTATTCTTGTTGAATATTACCAGGTCGTCTGCAAATGCCAGGTATCTTGTGATTGTCTTGTTTGCACATGTTCTTCCCAACTGAACCCCTTTTACTTTTCTTCCGATTATTTGATAATTTCGTCCAGTATAATGTTAGATAAAAGCGATGAGAGACATCTCCTTGTATGACCCCAGTATGTATCTCGAATGGGTCTGAGATTTCTCCTACAAATTTTATTGTGTTATATGAGTGTCCTAGTTTTTCTGTTTATTCCATATTCTTCTAGTGTGTCAAAGAGAGTCCGCCTGTCTATGGAGTCGTAAGCCTTTTTAAAATCTACGAATGTCACTACAGTGTTGTTCATCCGTATCACCTTCAGGAGTTTCCGCTGATTCCAAATCTTTATTACTGGATCTTCCTTTTCTGAAGCCTGCTGGTTATTCATCTATGTTTGTATAGCTCGTCGTCCTAGTCTGTCGAGTGATGCCTTGGAGGGAATTTTGTAGCTGATCGGTAATAATGAGAAACGTCTGTAATTATTATGGTATGTCTTGTCGCCTTTCTGTGCAGTGGGTCAATCAACCCACAGTTCCATTCCAGTGGAATTGTCTCTCTACTCCACATTTCTGTGAGAATTTTTTAATTTTCTTTGTGATGTTTTGGTCTTTGAGTTCCCAGATCTTGGAATAACGCTGCTTTCTCTTGGGGTTTGTTGTTTGTTTGATGTTTTATAATCTCCTCTACCTCTGTAATTGTAGGCTGTTTCGAATCTGGATTTTGCACTGTTTTATTGAAGTGTAATTTTTCCTTAAGCTTCTCGCACTTAAGGAGTTTATCAAAGTAATTTTTAAGGATTCTGCTATTTCCTTAATATTTGTTTCCAGCGATCCGCCAGTTCTTTTGAAAATATATCTGAAGGCTGATACTTTTCATATTTTCGCTAAGTTTACTATACCAATTTCTGGTTTTTTCTTCAAGCCTTCCTCGATTTCATTTAGTCTATTTTGTCGTATGCGTTTTCATTCTCCTATTTTCTTTCGAGTAGTGTTTCAGGACTTTGTGGAAATCCATGTGTCTGTTGTTCTGCCATTGATAAAAATCTGAAAGACCTGGATTCTACATTAAAATGCACCATCACAAGTTGCGTTCCACAATCTACGAGATTCCTATGAGGTAGACCCCTAACGGATTGCATTCCGGATTGCCTTCGCGAGGTCTGTCCAATTTTCTGTTATATTGCGATTGATTTCTTCAATAATTTTATCTTTGTTTGTCTTAAAAGTATTGTGGGAACAATCTTACAATATTACTTTCATATAATTATTGACCGAATTTAAAAATTTAAATTACTGTTATAATCTAATCATTAAGAGGTATAATCTTACATTCGTAACGCTACAGCTACATCGAGCGTGGACGGGTTTTTCCCCCCGATTTAAAGTAATAACACCAAGTCATTGCATTGAAAACGTTTGTTGAGTCAAATAAAAGCAGATGTAGGTGGGGGGAAATCATTTTATTAATGTTCGTGATAAATATGCTTCACGTCATCACCCAAGAGTGTACGAGATGGCACGCAGCGACTCGTACATGGGAGCTTGGCAGCCGGGCGACAAACGATCACAAGAGGGCGGCCGCTGCTGACGACGTGCCTGCCGGGGTCTTCTGCAGCCCACAGCAGCGTCACAGCCAGTCGTAGCCCCGCGTCCATTCCTCGCTGACGTAATGTTTTTAGTTGCACCACACCAAAATAATTGAAGCGCGGAAGTGGAAAACGTTGTGAGAGCCGTTTTTTCTACTAAACGCGTTTTCGGTGCTGTTGTGTTCTCGGTACTCTGTTGCATATCCCTAGACTTGATCCAAGTGCCAAATCACGGAGGAAGTGTTTCAAACATGTGGTTTTAGATGGCGTCATTGTGCCAAACACTGCATCACTCTCGCTTCGCAAAATATAGAAGATACGAGAAATAGTTTTTGTTGACTTCAGTTCTACTAGTTAAAAACTTATCGCTTTATTTCTGTACGTGTATCATCACAAATAAAACTTAGCCATCAGTAATAGTTGCACGTGAAACACAAATTTTCGACTAGGCACTTGGGCGCAATCGGTTTTCCAGTATATTTGTTAGAACGTTCTTAATAAAGCATTATTATTTTTTTTTCTGGAGGTGTGGTGAGCTGAATAACTCTGCGGTATCAGAATACCTTCTCAGTTATGTACAAGTAGAGCTGCGTTGTGTTCCTAAAGTTTTCCCGGAGCATCAGATATTCCGTTATCCCCAGATACAGACCCGAAAGATACTGGAATAGAGGTACATTCGTTTTTTTTTTCATTCTGTTGACAAATGTGACCTTTGACACTTAGAACGTTTTCGATTTCTATTCTTCAGTTAATATTGCACTTAACAGGTTATTTGACACAGATGGAGGTTAATGAGTTACCATGAGGCACAGTGACTGCAATAGTAGTTTCAGAATGTACGAGTGGGCAAGATTTGGCTGCGTAGCCATTCATTGTTTTTCTTATACGCGATGAGAGGCTCTGAGTGACTGTATGGTGACTTATTATGTCCAATTATTACAATACTGTGCGATCTACTTCTCGTCCAAAGCTTGATATATACAGGGTGTTACAAAAATGTACGGTCAAACTTTCAGGAAACATTCCTCACACACAAATAAAGAAAAGATGTTATGTGTACATGTGTCCGGAAACGCTTAATTTCCATGTTAGAGCTCATTTTAGTTTCGTCAGTATGTATTGTACTTCCTCGATTCACCGCCATGATTTCATACGGGATACTCTACCTGTGCTGCTAGAACATGTGCCTTTACAAGTACGACACAACATGTGGTTCATACACGATGGAGCTCCTGCACATTTCAGTCGAAGTGTTCGTACCCTTCTCAACAACAGATCCGGTGACCGCTGGATTGGTAGAGGCGGACCAATTCCATGGCCTCCACGCTCTCCTGACAACAACCCTCTTGACTTTCGTTTATGGGGGCATTTGAAAGCTCTTGTCTACGCAACCCCGGTACCAAATGTAGAGGCTCTTCGTGATCGTATTGTGGAAGGGTGTGATACAATACGCCATTCTCCAGGGCTGCATCAGCGCATCAGGGATTCCATGCGACGTAGGGTGGATGCATGTGTCCTCGCTAACGGAGGACATTTTGAACATTTCCTGTAACAATGTGTTTGAAGTCACGCTGGTACATTCTGTTGCTGTGTGTTTCCATTTCATGATTAATGTGATTTGAAGAGAAGTAATAAAATGAGCTCTAACATGGAACGTAAGCGTTTCCGGACACATGTCTACATAACATATTTTCTTTCTTTGTGTGTGAGGAATATTTCCTGGAAGTTTGGCCGTACCTTTTTGTAACACCCTGTATAGTAGGGAGAGCCGTTTACTCGTTGGAATTGTTATTCGTCTGGAATGGCGGAAATTTTAAAAATTGTAGGACGTACGTGAGTATAGACAGTCAGTTGAAAATTCATCGTTGCAGTGAGGCTTTATCCACTGGATCCGTTGCGCATAATGGGGAATTTTTAGGTTGGGCCCCTTTTTCTGAACAATTTACACAACTTGAAGTTGACGGTCAGACACTTTAGTCTGGAGTTTCATGTTTTAGATCCAACCTTTCAGACCATTAGTCACGAGAACCGCCACATCATAAAGATGTAACAGAATCAAGTAAATATTAAGATTACAAACTATGTGTATGTCCTCAGGCGCGGAGATTACTCAGACTATATTCTTCCGGTATCTGAGAATGAGAGCACTTTAGCGACCTCCAACAGACTTTACAGATACTCTGAAATGTTTTGGAAACTTTTTCTTATTGACACCCTCCATAAGATAACGAAACCAAAAAGTTCGTCACTTACTACACTTTCGCTGTTCATCAGACATTACGTGAGTTACTTCTTTACTACTAACATGGGAGGTCGACTTTTAGAGTCATCGGTACGGCGGTTACTGGTGTATTATTAAAAAACATGATAGAGCGTTATACATGTTGACTTTCTGTTTTATGTTCCCAAGACATTTTTACGATAGAAGCAGATGTAATATGATCCATAATTTGATTTCATGCCCTTGAGATCTGGAAAGCAAATGAAGTGCTGAAAATGTCACAGATACAGGTGAGAAGGATGGTTGGAAACTTAAAACTCCGAGACGAAAAGTGAATGTCCGTCCCTACCCAGTGACAGATGGACGAATGTTAGTTATCAGTGCGCAATGAACGAGAAGCAAAAGTTATGGTATTTTTTCTAAATTAGGCGTACTGATTAATATCTCACGCGTAATGAATAATTATGTTATGATTTGTGTATTTCCGTCTACAGAAATCATTATAAAATCGAACACATATTCTGTTAAAGTTGTCTATGTGATTGAACATCTCTTTTCGCAACGCGATAGGCAATAGGAAGCCTAATACCCCTCAAACCTCGAAAATCACAAGACCACTATTAACATGTCGACAAATGGTTCCAACAGACCTAGACTGTGACAGAACCTGACTTTAGTGAAAGTAGAACTCCGTAAATACACTTTCATTATATTTTTTCACATTTAAAAAGCACTACGTTGGTGCATAAGTTCATAGCGTTTTTGTTTTGTATTACTATTGTTTTGCATTGCGGTTGGTACAGGTTTCTGTATCGATTGTCATTTCTTATTTGTAGTTCATTGTTGCTATTTGAGTTTACATATTGTCTTTTTGTCATTTGGAGATAGTGGACGGAGCTGTGGACGCTAGGATATCGTATGCCAAGTGGAGAAATCGGAGCATTTCTGACATATTCTTCTGTTTGATTTCGACAGATGGGTGACAGCAACGGGGGCAACGAGAGACAATTGCGGCGAGTATGCTGATAATTCCACTGGACAGACCACGTCATAAAAATCATTTCTTGTTTCAAGCAGGATCGTTTTACATCAGTGACTTTCCGCGTTCAGGAAGATCTTCGGCGTTTGATGAAGGTTGTTCAAACACATTACTTCACAGTGATGCAGGAGTGTACTCGAGAATGAGTAAATGTGATGAATTGCGGTCATTCCACCATCGTGCGGCGTTTGCTTGCAGTGAGTAAGTTTCAAAAATCGTGTGTATGGTTACCGCGTGCTCTTAGCCAAAATCACAACAATCAGCGGGTGCATCTCGCTTTTTCATTATAATGCCAATGCTGTATCGTTACGGGTGACGAGGAATGATGTCTTCGTGCTAACATAAAAGTAGAAAGGAATGACTGAGCCCAAACAAAGCAGCAACCGACCCGCGCGCGTCCACAAGAGATAATGTTATGCGTCTGGTGGAGCAGCGACGGTGTGGTGTACTAGGAATTGCTTCTCGTGGTGTAACCATCACTGCTGACACATGTTAACAACTGAGACGTCATGCAGACGCAGTCCGAGAACAAGGAGCAGGAAGACTGCGTCAAATCATGGTAGTCCACGATAACGCCCGCCCGCGTCCCGCTAGACAGACAAAAAGCACTACACAGGAGTTGGGTTGGGAAGTCATTCCGGACCCCACCTTCTTCACTCGATCTTGCACCAACAATTTTCACCGTTTCTTGTATCATGGTGTAACAGGCAATTTGCTTTCAAATGCTACATTTCCGTCTAGAACAAACAAAATGTCTCGAATTATAGTGTATGTATTGCCAGCGAAGTCATCCGTAATATTAATGTTGTTATTGAATATTAAAGCAGTAGTTTTGGAGGAAACTAAGTACTGCAATGCGAATTCGTTTCCGCCGTGTTCGCCAGTAGCAATAAACACGCTGCCTTAATGGCACCGCCGCTGCGGCCAGCATTTCGAACACGATCGAGTGCAGACGTTCATCGTCCTCCTCAGTCATCTGTCGTGCCGATAACAACAGTTTCGCCAGAATGATGCCCTTCGTATGCGGTGAAGGAAGCGCTGTGCGTCCGTGTAGCGTTACGGCCTGGCTCCAGATCAGACGGGTGCCGGCTGTGTGACGTGCACCGTTACCTCGGCCCGCGGCCGTACCTGGCCAGCTTTTTTTGCTCTGCTGCTCACAGAGCGGGCGCGCGCCATCCGCCGCTATATCGCTTTATTGGCGTGACGGACGGGCAGCAGAACAGCCTGAGCCGGGGCAATACTGGAACCCGGCTGGAACGTGTGCGAGTGCCTCGCCTGCGGGATAACTGCTCCGCTAGCATTTCCAGCTCACAACAGCTTCGCAACTTATCTAAAAGTGCCCTTACCACCAGTACCCGAAATCCGGAATTGGTAGCACACTTGTGATGCTCTAGGGTACTCGCCACGCTGAGTGACCGAGTGGTTTGAGGCGCCATGTCACGGATTGCGCGGCTCCTCCCGCCGGAGGTTCGAGTCCTCCCTCCGGCATGGGTGTGTGCGTTGCTCTCAGCCTAAGTTAGTTTAAGTAGTGTGTAAGTCTAAGGACCGATGACCTCCAGCCTTTTGGTCCCTTAGGAATTCACACACATTTGAACATTTTGTATTTACACCGAAAGTTATGCAACATAACAAAGCGAGATTTTCGACATACGTAACCTAAAGTTAAAATATTTCTATATTCGAGATTTATTTACGTGGTTTTCAATCGTTATTAGGTACAGTTACAGGTAAATAGGCCGTCTCTCACATCGATTTTCTGTAAGACACCATCACCCTAAGTAACATTCACTGCAAAAGGGGAATAAAGAGCCGAAAACTAGTATAAACGTCAACAAACATATAACTAAACGTGAACAGCTGTCTGAAGATGAACCTGTCAGTTCGAAACCATTAACGGCGCTATTTGTAAAAATAAACAGCATTATTGACAGTGGCTGGTTCCTGTTGTCTTCTTCGCAAGAATCGATCTGTATAACAAGTAGTAAGTATAATTATTTTGGAGCACGACATTGACATATTTTAAACATTTTACTAAGGCTGTGGAACTATACGTCACGAAAATATTTGTTTTACGTTTTAGGACTCGTGTGCACAGGAACGTTGAAAATAAATTCAGCTAGTTTTCTGCGAAGGCAGTTCTGTCTTTTAATCGCACGCCGACTTTTTCCAGCACTTTTGCATCACAAACAATAAGGCATTTGAGTCGCGGCTGTGGGAGGAGACACGGACAGTTCTGAGCCGACACACGGAGAGCTGACGTGCTCGGCACGCTTTCTTCGCTCAGCGGCCGCCTCGGCCGTGCTTGTAAAGCGGCTTACGACAGAACTGTGTGTCGGTGTTCAACTTTCTGTTTGTGGAAATTCGTCAGCCGATCATCATCATACATCATAACAAACGTATAGCAGTTTCTGATTTGAGGTCTAAGCATGACTTGTATTACGTCTGCCTCAAGAAAAGAGGAAAAGCGCCTCGGAAGGATGTTTGTTTTCTGTTAGAGAGACACTGCGACATTCATATTGCTAAGTGATTTCATTTGCACCACTTTTCGTTAACTAGGCCTCTCGAACTTGCGGTTGGCTTCGCTGATGAAGCGATTAACGTCGTTCTTATGAAGAAAGCGGTTCGAAGACAATTAAATCCGAATGCACCTTGTTTCACAGCTACCTGTGCTTCTCCACGTACGTACACCTGTGCACACACATGCGTTGGGTTCAGCTATTTCAATCTGCGACAGAATTCTCTTCGAAATAAAAGTAAACCATACCCACATCATCTGAATGTTCCCCGTTCTTTCACTGTACAGCAAAATTTTAAGAGTCTCCTGTGCACGCCCACTGCGCATCTCCGTCATAAGACTCTCAACCTGTCTGGCAGTGAATCAGAAAACATGACACGATTCTGCAATAGCTTTCGCTGGGGTTACCCACATCTCGTAGGAAATAAACCTTTAAAAAATCTAAAACCGGCATGGAGTACTTTATAGTAACATGAACTCGATTCTGATGGTAACCGAATAAAACATTTTAGTTCGTACCGAATACTGAAGGCCGTTTGCGCCACAAAGGAGACGTGCAAAAAAAATCCTGTTCACAGCTTCAGATTTGCCAGTTCTTGTTTAGTAGGGGCATTGCCCGCGGAAGTTCCGCGTTCGAGAACCGGTCAACAAGAAGTTACACAGGATAGCATGCTTCGCTGCATTCTGAAAATCCCCTTCAAGATTAACAGTTCTTTGAATAACTTGAACAAAGACGTGTACATTGTACAATTAATCATTATTCATTCAAATACATGATATAGATTGCGAACTGCATGCGTTAATCATTATGTGCATTCGAGGTTTTATAGGGGTAAAGCACGATTATCCACTTATTTTAAAATAAAAAAGATGTGTTCTACTTAAAATATACAAACCGTTTTCACGACGCGGAAGTCACTACTGTTAACTAAGGTGAAATTTAACACTAGCTAAGATGAGGTTCTTATGGTCACTTCATTTGAGAGGAAGACCCACAGCGTTTATTTGGTCGGATTGTGAAGAATTTGATATCCTGGCGTTTTACGTGGTAAGTTAGCTGTTCTCATTGGTAACGCTCCGCTTATTGTGTATAATTCGTGTTACTATTAAATGTATGGAGAACAGCAGGGTGCTACTGTGATTATGTAATTGCTCCAGGATGTCTGAAATTAATGAATGGTTCTCCAAGATAAGTTAAATTTGTAATTAAAGGCGTAAGTGTGACAAAGTTCATCGAACTGTCAAGTGCTGTACTAAGAGGTTTTTCCGGTGACGAGATTAAAAAACAACATTTTTTGCGTATGTTGACTCCTTGTAGCCTTAAGAATATGTGAGGCAAAGGATTTTCTCGGATAAAACACGTTTCAGATGGCGCATACGCCTGCTCTAGCCCTCTCAGCGCTTCGGCCGCTCACGACTTCGATCGATATCTCCCTTCTCTGTAAAGGTAGTGTAACATCCTAGGTCGACGAAAAAAAATATCGATATAGGTGTTGTACTTGCCCAACAGATCTCAAAATAAACACTTTCGCCAAAAAACGAGATGAAAAAAGCGGTAATGACGGTACTTTCAACGAATGACGATCGACAGCACGATTACTGTTCGAAAGACGACTTGGAGCCTTTACTCAGACCAATGAAACAGTCTACTCACTTGCTTCAAAACACATGTCTTACAGAGTAAAAGTCGTCCAGAGTGCTAACAGTCGGGCGTGCGTCATTTTTAACGACGAATTTTAGGGTGTCGTGAGTACCATGGACTGCAGTCGTTGTCGACACCAAGGCTTACCCAGCCTCCACGACAGGCGACGGGAAACGCCTCAAGAGTTGGGACCGGCGCTCGTTCCAGAGAAGCGTCGAGGCTGGAATTGCAGCTGAAAAGGCCCGCGCTTTAGAAAATGACATCTTCGAAGAAGAGGAAGGTTTACTGTATGGCCCAGGCATAGCAGTTTAACGGTAAGTTCTAAGTTTTTAAAGTTATGTTCACAAAAATCACATTTAAAACTTTAAATGCGTATTTCTAGAGACAACGTTTGTTAAACTAGTGCCCGTGTTTAAAAAAAATGTACTCGGTTAATTGCATGCCCTTTTGGATTTAATTAAATGTACACTTGTAATTTTGGCGTAAACCTCAAAAAGCAAATGTTTGTTATTTATCTACATTTTAAAGCCATAAAATAGAATGATTTTCGGTACCTACGTTTTCAAGTGGCCGCCATTTTGAAGTACTCTTCGGGGAATTTGATTATCGAAGTTCACGCCTTAGAAAATATGATTATGATAATACACGTATGTTTAATTTTTAACTGCAGAGCTCTACTGCACCCTCAGTCGTGCAAACCGTTTAGTCGGACACCCTGCGTAGAGATATTTTGACCGCTACTTTCTGCTGCATAGGCTCATCAGTTCACCGCCGAAAAATATTTACGTAGTATTTAAGTATGCCTTTTCAAATAAATATTTGTATCACAAAACAATTAGTGGCCAAAAAAGTTGAACATAAACATAAAGTAAGACCGCGAGACCAGAAAACCTGCTTAAACTATATATACATCTCTGTACACTGCACTGGCTACATAATAAGCTTACCTTGACTTACAGTTTATGCTGCTGTTGGTTCGAAGAACGCTGCGGTATTACCTACTCTTCTAAAATATAATATCACAATTATCATTTACCACCACTGTGGTAAGCGATGGACTGTACTAAGGCTTTAAAGAAGGAGTTTCAACATCTGCAGTCCTGGCGGACGTAATCCTAAGATCAATAAGAGCCATAGCTGTCATCACAGTTATCATCTAAATACATATTTCTTTTAATGACATAAACAGCAATCCGTTAGAGTTATACATATTCATGTATAAGTTAGTGTGCACCTCTCTTTAGTGAATCTATCTTTAAAACGGAAGAGAATGAAATCCGCAGTTATAAAACTCTTTGACAATGCGCCTATCAAAATAAAATATCAGACAACAGCATAACTGTTTTCATAGGTCCACTAAAGTTGTCTCTCCTTAACAACTCATATACTATCGATGAATCCTTGAACAGACATTAGCAATCACTTGAATGTCCAACATGTCGCCGTATAAATATATTAGTCCAGTTCTCTATGCATTTTTTTGTTCTATCAACGCATGCCACATCGTAATGTTTATCGTGAATATTACCTATGGAACATGGAAATAAGTAGCCCCTTATCATTGATGGTCTAAGGTTACTGTACCTCTTTGTGTGAATTATGTGGCCATAGTTACGAGTGAGATACGGCCATAGTTTTTCCCGTGTCCTCGTGAATCTAAAGTTGTTTTTCAGTTCGCTCCGGGCTGGTAAGTTAGCGCTGCTGCAAACCGGTTGTACCTCAAAACCTCGTAAACTGTTATACGATAAGTAGTATGGAATATCGTACGTATATGTTGGTCTGTGGCAGACGGTGCGAAGAGACTATATTGCACAGAACCTGAAATGCTTTCGCTTTAGAGGTTGGAGTAATATTTCTTAGTGCCTTAGTACGGGATTTGGCAAAGACAATTTGTAATGCTCCCAGTTTCTAGCAGTAGCCTGTTCTCCGTTGCCTAATGTGTCACTGAAATGTGAGTTCTGATATTAACGAAGAGTTAAAAGTTTGGCACTTTGGCCGTAGAGGTGGCTGCTACAGACATGGAATACTCAACATAGGCTTCACGCGGCAAATGTCCAACTTCTTCTATTCTCCTGCTGAAGCTGACTCATTCTTGTCAGAACCTGTTTTGTCAAGGCTACAAGACTCCTAAGTTACACGTGTGAGTCTCTATGGCCTTACGAGGCAGCAGCGTGGGTGCGCCGAAATCTTAGTTGCCTTCCTAGCCGTTTATGGAATTCAGAACGCTGCCCTACCATTTTCATTAACTTTTGTTCCCCATGCATATTTGAACCCTGCGACATAGACTCACTTCTTCCCGTAACGTAAGATATTCATCTGTTTCCGCAATGAACACTTATACCGAGATTTTATGAGCGATTATGAATATCAGACGAAAAGTACAAAAGGGTCGCCGGTTTTAACTTCTCAAACAGACGGACGGTTAAACGCCAACTGCATTGAATGGTCTTGCTAGGAG
This sequence comes from Schistocerca gregaria, assembly GCF_023897955.1. NCBI lineage: Eukaryota > Metazoa > Arthropoda > Insecta > Orthoptera > Acrididae > Schistocerca > Schistocerca gregaria. The sequence goes on from NC_064920.1 coordinate 71,819,807, forward strand.
ATAATTTTGGGCTTTAACTCTCTGCATTTGACGGTCAGAAAATTTGCATATCGTCCTCTCACCCGGTTGATATCCAAAATAACGACGAAAGAAGTTTCCAAGTTTCTGGATTCGAACCAGTTACCTCCAGGTAGTGCCCCCACGCAATTGCGTGTTGTGTTCATCTCGGCTAGTGTGTAAGATCGAAATCTTAGGTGGCTACGGGAAAAAAAAGCCTACATCTTCACAACCCTCTTTAGCAACATTACTATTTGACAAACTATATCTTACACTTTAAGTATTATATCCGTCTATATACAGGGTGAGTCACGTAAGATGTCATACCCTTCTATTTCGTGAACAGTTATATCGAAAAGCCGTTTTCGGTATACGTTAGAGCGTCTAGGATCACGTAATTTTTTTATTGTTTGGTTAATGTTTTTAGCGCTGGTATCAACGGAGATAATGAAGCAAGTACACTGTTTAAATGGAATCGTATACTTTTTATAACTGTATTCGATACTTCTTGAGAAGGCAGTTATAATGATATAGCATTTGTTAATGTTGACGTTGAAACGCCGGCCGGAGTGGCCGAGCGGTTCTAGGCGCTTGACTCTGGAACCGCGTGACCTCTACGGTCGCAGGTTCGATTCCTGCCTCGAGCATGGATGTGTGTGATGTCCTTATGTTAGTTAGGTTTAAGTAGTTCTAGGGGACTGATGACCTCAGATGTTAAGTCTCATAGTGCTGAGAGCCATTTGAACCTTTTTTTTTATGTTGAAACTTGTCGTAAAAAAATCCGAGAAGTATCCTAGAATTTTAGAGCACTTGGCCCGGAATCGGCATTAGTGGTGTAAACACAGCTAAGCAGAGCTCTCGTGCTACGCTGTGTCAGAATGTCAACACATTTCCCTATTTACGTCTGTGGACTGCAGGCGGCTCGTTCCTGCTTCAACATTCGTTGCGTGCAGACATCTACACCAATGAGGAGAAGTTGGGTATACTACTTTTATATGATGACTGTAAAAGAAATGGCGTAAAAACAGTACTGCGGTACAGGGTTAACTATTCGGATCGCCAATGTACGACCCGCCAGCAACTGCACGAAATATGCTTTGAAGACATTAGCGCGGACGGGCCGCTTGCAGTCAAAAAAGAGGACATGAAGGAAGACTGCAGCTGGCAGAGAACACGAAGGAGCTGCTCTGGCTACGACGCTAATGGACCCGCACAGTGGCACGAGGCATACTGCCAAGGAATGTGGAATCAGCCAGATGAATGTCATTCGCACCCTGCATCGACACAATTTCCATCTCTGTTGCTGTCACTATATCAGGCACTCGACGACAGTGATTTCGAACGTCGTATAGAATTTCGTCGGTTTGCCCTTCAGCAACAGAGTGACGACCCTATTTTTTTCCAGCCTTTGCTCTTTACCGATGAAGGAACATTTACTAACCACGAGAATATAAATTTGCATAACATGCACTACTGGCTAGCTGAAAACCCACACTGGCTTCATCAGGTGCAACATTAACGCCCGTGGGTCGTAGACGTTTGGTTCAAATGGCTATGAGCACTATGAGACTTAACATCTGAGGTCATCAGTCCCGCCGGCCGGTGTGACCAAGCGATTCTAGGCGCTTCAGCCTGGAACCGCGCGACCGCTACGGTCGCAGGTTCGAATCCTGCCTTGGGCATGGATGTGTGTGATGTCCTTAGGTTTGTTAGGTTTAAGTAGTTCTAAGTTCTAGGGGACTGATGACCTCAGATTTTAAGTCCCAAAGTGCTTAGAGCCATTTGAACCATCATCAGTCCGCTAGAACTTAGTACTACTTAAACCTAATTAACCTAACGACATCACACACATCCATGCTCGAGACAGGATTCGAACATGCGACCGTAGCGGTCGCGCGGCTCCAGACTGAAGCGCCTAGAACCGCTCGGCCACTTCGGCCGTCTGTAGACGTTTGGTGCGGCTTCGTAGGAAGTTACGCTGTGGGGATCTTACTTCATCTCTGGCATTCTAAATGGAGAATTGTGCGGACGCTTTCTGACGAAAATTCTGCCGGTTCTTCTAGAAGAGGTACCACTGGATATTCGACAATGTATGTGGCTGCAACACGACGGTTGTCCAGCTCACTCCTCCCGTGTTGCAAGGCAAATACGGAATGAGAACTTTCCTGGACGTTGGACAGGACGAAGTTCTGTAGTCAAATGGCTTGCGAGGTCCACCGACTTGATTCATCTCGATTTCTTTCATCTGGGAGCACTCAGAGACGCAGTCTATGACGAAGCCCCAACTACGCCCTACGATTTGTTTTGCCGAATCGCCTCCGCATGCTCTACCATATCCACTGTTATTACGTCTGTTCACAGTTTTTTGAACGCGGATAGCAAATGTGCGTTTCAGTCTGTGGTCAACAGTTTGAACACATGCTTAAATAAAGAATAAAGTTATTTTTTGAAGACAAAATTTATGTTATGTGATTTGGATGGTTACCAAATCATCGCTGATAAATTGTTTATTTCATTTACGTGTGTGCGAAATTGCACTGCAACGTCAAATTCGAAAGCGTGTAATGCACTTAGCTAGTAAGACTGTCATTACGCGCTTACGTTCAGCATGGAACGACGTTTCGTTAGGAACAATATTTATGTCACCAAAGCATTTATAATAAATTGTTTAGTTCAACGAATATATCCAATATGATATAATTTAGAGCAGTGTACGCAGAGAAAGCTGTCCGATAGTACGTATTTTACCTCTAAGAAGCACACAGCCACGTATAGGAAAAGAGAGCTCAAATTTTCCTTCTAACATTGACATATTTAATACATTAGTCCTTTCTGCGGCGTATAAGATCTCCTTATTTTTAAAGAATGAACAGTTGATTTCTCTGTTTTATCTCAGGTGAATCTGGGAGGATACACGAATGTGAAACGGTTTTCCTAAGCCCTTGCTGATACGCTAGATTCTAGACTGTGACGTATTCCCCTGCAGAGCATTCGTAGGTGGAGCTGCTCGTGTTGGAGCCCTGAGTCTCGTCTGTGTGCAGCTTCGACCGGTGCGGATATATAGTATAAGATATATTCAGAAAGACCAGTCGGAGGCTGTAAAATAAAAACCGCCAGAGGGATCGTAATGCCATTGTCTGCGGAATAAGGTGAGGCCACAATCTCGAGGTGCATGACAACAGACTGAGCACATGCGAGAGTCGACCGTCCACTACATTCAATACTGTCGGAAAGAGAGAGGGGAAAGCAGAGGGGCGTAGCGCGCTTCATTGCAGCGGAAACAGTGCGGTAAAATGGAATTCACCGAAGCATGGCACAAGTGTATGGAAAGCTCTGCACGTCGAATCCAGAACAGTGGAATTGGGCAACCAACTGCGCTACCGAGTATACCAAATGCCAACCCATTTGTTACTTCGGACACGGCTAAAGGCATGCATTGTTAACATTTGCTTTGAATCATCATCGCAAAATTCTTGCCTAATACAGTATTTGTTAACTGCAAAACTGGTAGGAAAATTTTGTAAAATCGATGCAGCTGCATTCAGAAAGTTTTATTTTAATTTTTTAACAAAATTTACGGTGGATCGCTTTTCAGAAGCAGAACCATAGTTATAACTATATCGGCCCGTAAATGGTACAGTGAAAAGTTTATATCTTGAACGGACAACCTCTCGCTCTATCAGATGCGGCACGAGCTGCCAGCTACGCGCCAATTATCTCTTATCGCAGCCGATAAACTCTTGATATGCATCGCATTACCTACGGCAATGAAACCTGACATACGACAGAAAACAAGGCAAAAATTACAATTGATGATCTTCTTCTTTACGTCTCATTCAGTGCGTTCCAACAAACATAAATAGAGTGCGTTGAATTCCTGTACTTACGATGTATTTCATATTGCATTTCCATTTTTCTGACCTGGTTCAGAATAAGAGGATCAATATTAACGGTATGCCTCACGGCATAGAGTCGAACTGTAGTTTTCATTTATGCATAATTTTTCAACGACAGAACCAGTCGCTTTCTTCAGAAGAAATATAATGCATAAATGGAAACAACGATCCAGCTGTGTATCCGGAAGCATACCATTAGTCACGTCAAGAAAATGTGAGACATCAAATTGCATAAACATTTGCAGTCATCTTATCCATCTGTTTTTATTGGATTCCTGGCTGTATGACTGATAACCCAGAACGTTTGTTTCATCCATGCCATTACCACGAGCGCATATAATGAGAGTAGCAGTTATCTGTTAACAATGATAAAGGTTGTGATCATCACGTCACAGCAAACGACGTACGTAACCCTGGGTTATATCAACGTGCTAGAACTTTGCGTCCTACATGGAGCAAGCCGCGTATTCTTATGAACAGAACACAGACGAAAGTCAACCGCAAGTACTGGTTCTCGACGAGTGTGATTTTCACCAGAAATATAAAATTTTCGCCAATAAATAGGGCCAACCGTAGTACGTTAACGTCTAAATCTCTTGTGTGGAGTTGTTACTTTTACAATCTGATAGCATGCACATGTCATAAATGGACGTCGATATCGAGGCACAGCATCCATTAGTAAAGTATGTAGATCGCAAAAGTGTAGGGCGTTGTTGTGATAGAAAAACACAGTTTTGTCACGAAACTGGACAAAATAGTTCCCCACGATGTTTCTGAAAAATATCGAAGGCGTGGCATGGAATTGCGGCTCGGTATATCTTACTGGAATCTAGCGTTTCCTTCAGAGCACTTGTAAGAGAATTGACAAAGGGGTATCGTACGTTAGTTGTTGTCACTGCTCTGCACAACGGCCAGTGCTGCCAAGAGCACCAAAACACGTAGAAACACAAGACTCCTCTGGAAAACTTATGCAGGGAACTTCCGGGCAGGACGTGTTTAGAATCACTACTGTAAAAGAACTGCATAAAAAACTAGGAGATATTCGACACAGAATGCTAAATTGAAAGCGAGAATTTAGTGATTCGTCTTAGGTATTTAGAAGATGTATTACCTGGTGTTCATCCACACTGACAATTTATTTTGCCCCTTTCTTTAACACAGTATTTCGTTGCAGAATTTGACAAAGAAGGCTGGGTCAATCCTTTAAATATTTTTCGGAAGCATTGGAAACGTTTTAGCGCTTGGAGATACGTAAATATATCAGATATTTGCAACACAGTTTGTTTTGCTACTTCTTCAATACAGTAATCTGTTGTGTTGCTGTTTCAACACCTTGTTTCATTGTGAGTATATTATCCGTAAAAGCTGAACTGTCTACTTCCACACCACTCTTCTTAGTCCCATTGTTAAAGTTTTGAACAATTTACGGAGATTTCATTCCTTGCACAATTCTTGCAGCATTTTTCTTCGTAAAAATACGGAACACCGTTTGACAAATACGACTGCGCTTCAGATTCACAGATAGCACTGTGGCACTCTAGTTGTCACGCTTTTGGATCTTTCACTAATAAAGTGGCTGCCAAAAGCGACTCAGTCCTTCCCTTAACAGATATCGCACTGGTTTGTCATCTGCAAAACTTGTGATATTTTATTTCGAAGCAGTTGAAAGTGTCGCTAACAAATCCAAGATTTGACGACAGTAGCGAAAGAAGCACACTTGGAGCGTGGTGACACTTGAGCGAGCGTGGCGGCGCGCGCCTGCGCAGAGCAGAGCAGTGGCCGGACTCACCGCGGCTGCGCGCGCTCGCGCCCCTCTGCCGGGAGTCGGCCATGGCGTGTCCTGGCGGCTGGCGGCGTCCAACTGACGGCGGAGGCGCAGCGTCCGCGGACCCTGCCGCTCCGGCTGCGGCTCCGGCTGCGGCTACGTCACGGCCGGCGCGACCGCCCCTCCAGCGCAGCCGCCACTGGCCGCGATCTTGTTGCGGGCCTCCGAAGGACATCGCGAGGCTGTGGCCCACCTCGGAGTCTGGTTACTGTGTCTCCATACCTGTTGCCATCTGTCTTCTACTTTCGCTTCACCCGACTTCGCGTTAAATCAACCAGTTTTTAATGTTCTGTGCATTTCTATTAGCTCAATATTGTTTCACCCGTTCTGATCTTGCTTTCCTTTCCTCTTACGAGATTTACACTGTTCGTTTGGTTTTCATTTTGATTTGTCTATCTTTTTTTTTTCAGTTTTATCTATGAGCATATTTTCTGTGAATTGGAGTCCTCTTAAAACCTTCTCTTTCATTAAAGCAATTTTCTTATTTCTTTTTTTCTTTTTTTGATGCAGAAGTAGCCAAGAACTTTTTGTGTTCATTCTGAGGATGTTTCCATAAAAATTAATTCTTCTTTTCGTTATTGTGTCTCAGAGTTTTGTTAAGTGAATCTAAGGCCAAGGTTCAAAATGGCTGGCTCAAAGTACTATGTGACTTAACCTCTGAGACCATCAGTCGCCTAGAACTTAGAACTAATTAAACCTAACTAACCTAAGGACATCACACACATCCATGCCCGAGGCAGGATTCGAACCTGCGACTGTAGCGGTCGCTCGGCTCCAGACTGTAGCGCCCAGAACCGCACGGCCACTCCGGCCGGCTTAAGGCCAAGGACTTTTCTTAATGTCTTCCTTTCTTTGATGTCCACCCTTCGAACTGCAGTGTTTCGATTGCATATAGGGCTTCATGTTTGATTACTGCGTTGTAATGTGTTATTTTTGCATTACCTGAGAGGGACTCTCTGTTACATATGTTTTTGATGAGTTGGAGTGGCCTTGTACATTCAATTTTCTTTTTCTCAAGGGCATTCCAGCTGATCCATTCTCCAAGATATTTGAATTCCTTAACGATCTCTATTTTCTGATCTCCCACTTTAAAATGTTTCGGTAGGTTTTTTATGTTTGTCGTTGACTTGGTCTTTTCGAAGGAGATTTCGAGACTTATTTTTTCTGCTTGCTTTTGTAGTTTGTGCGCCTGTTCGTTGACTTCTTCCCAGGTATTGGCTAGGAGCGCAAATCATCTGTAAAATCTGCAAAGGCTGGACAATTCTCTTTGATGCCTTCGTTGTTTTCTAGTCTGATTCCACGATGTATCTTCGTGTTCTGCTCTCTGGCCATTTTTTATAGAGCGCAGTTAAATAGCAGAGGGCAGAGTCCATCTCCTTCCCACACAACAGTTTTTATTTCAAAAGGGTTGGACAGTTCTCCCGTGAATTTGACTGGAGTATGTGCTGGTAAGGGTTTTTCTGATCATGTTCGTAGTTTTCTTGTCTAGGTTTAATTATTTTAGTGCAGAGGTAGAGGATTCCCAGTCTGTTGGGTCATATGCTTTCTGAAAGTCAGTGAAAGTGGTAACAGATGATTTTGCTTTTGATTTCTCTTTGGGCTGTTACGTTTCTGCGACTCAAGACTTGTGCTCATCACTGCGTTACATCGCTCGCTAGCCAGTTTCTTGGTGTAGCCCTAGACCAGACTACCAGAATCTTCACTACGAGCTGTTTAGCTCCTGGGAAAACGAAGGGATGGATCGAAGTCCTCTGAAATTGAGGTCATCCAGGATGTAACGAGATATCTTACAATGACACACTGCAAATTTCTTATGGTCTCAAACTCGCTGACGTCAGCAGACACTGCTGTCGATTCCGTTCAGTCAGTTCCTGTCGGCAGGATGGAAGTGTTCGCAAGGTGGTTGTGGTGTGCTCCTGCGATATCGTCTTGAAATTCGGACGGTTCGTCGAAACATCAACTGCAAGGCTGGACAATAGCCTAGAGTATCCTGGCCCAGTACTAGACACTCCTCAAACTGTATTTGATAACGGCGAGAGGCACCCGACATACCTTCACGACCCCAACCCAAAACGCGACTGACCCATCCCCCGCTGATTTCTTGGAACTGCGTTCTTTACAAGTGCATTAGTACCGGGTAGCCATAATTTAAGTCCTGCTACTCAATGAGGTCAAGTGTGCGCTGTAATTGCCGTATGCCTGTGAAACTTGGTAGACATGTTAATGCGTTAATGTGAAACCCATTTACGCTGGGAAATAAGTTCCAATTTTGACCATCAGGTGCAAACGTGGCGCTGCACAGAATCTCTACAACATCTCCCTTGTTCATATTGAATAAATTCTGTTAAGTGGCAGTTAATATTAAACCAGCATAATGCCTTCCCACTTCTTTGACATTTTCTGCCCACGGCCCATTCCTAATACATTACATATAGTTTTATACAGTCTTGCATTCCCTGCACCCGATTTGGACCTGGTGCCCAAAACTGAACTAATTATTTTTCAGCGTTAATCGGTTCTGCATTACCGCATTAGAATATATGCCACGTTTCGCTGCCATACGATAACCACAGTCCTCACTGGACTAGATGCAGTTTCACTGTAGCCGCCCAACACATTTCTCAACGCTGAGACAAGTTCTGCACTCTTAGGTGAAAAGAAGAACCCGACGCCATTGCCACAGGCTGCGCAATTCGTTCTCGGTCGCCCAGCTACACTATGTGATCAACAGTATTCTCACACCCCCAAAAACATACGTTTTCATATTAGGTGCATTGTGTTGTCATCTACTGCCAGGTACTCCATATCAGCGACCTCAGTAATCATCAGACACCGTGAGAGTGCAGAAAGAGCGCTCCGCGGAACATGGTCAGGTGATTGGGTGTCACTTGTGTCTTACGTCTGTACGCGAGATTTTCACGCTTCTAAAGATCCCTAGGTCCACTGTTTCCCATGCGATAATGAAGTGGAAACGTGAAAGGACATGTACAGCACAAAAGCGTACTGGCCGACCTCGTCTGTTGACTGACAGAGACCGCCAGCAGTTGAAGAGGGTCGTAATATGTAATAGGCAGACGTCTAGCCAGACCATCACACAGGAATTCCAAACTGCACCAGGATCCACTGCAAGTACAGTGAGAGTTAGGTGGGAGGTGAGGAAACGTGGATTTCATGGTCGAGCGGCTGCTCATAAGACGCACATCACGCCGGTAAGTGCCAAACGACAACTCGCTTGGTGAAAGGATCGTAAACCTTGGACGATTGAACAGTGGAAAAATATTGTGTGGAGCAACGAATCACGGTACACTATGCGGCGATCCGATGGCAAAGCGTGAATATGGTGAATGCCCGGTGAATGTAATTTGCTAGCGTGTGTAGTGCCAACAGGAAAACTCGGAGGCGGTAATGTTATGGTGTGGTCGTGTTTTTCATGGATTGGGTTTCATTCCTTGTTGTTTTGAGTGGGACTATCATAGCACAGGCCTACATTGGTGTTTTAAGCACCTTCTTGCTTCTCACAGTTGAAGAGCAATTCGGAGATGGCAATTCCATCTTTCAACACGATCGAGCACCTACTCATAATGCACGTTCTCTGTCGGAGTGGTTACACCACAATAATATCCGCGTTATACACTGGCCTGCACAGAGCTGTGAGCTGAGTGCTATAGAACACCTCTGGGATGTTGTGGAACGCCGATTTCGCGCCAGGTCTCACCGACCGACATCGATACCTGTCCACTGTGCAGTACTCCGTAAGGAGTGGGCTGCCATTCCCCAAGAAACCTTCCAGCACCAGACTGAAGGTATGCCTCCGGGAGTGTAAGCTGTCATCAAGGCTAAGGGTGGGCCAAATGGCTCAAATGGTTCAAATGGCTCTGAGCAGTATGTGACTTAACGTCTGTGGTCATCAGTCCCCTAGAATTTAGAACTACTTAAACGTAACTAACCTAAGGACATCACACACATCCATGCCCGAGGCAGGATTCGAATCTGCGACCGTAGCGGTCGCTCGGTTCCAGACTGCAGGCTACGGTCGCAGGTTCGAATCCTGCCTCGGGCATGGATGTGTGTGGTGTCCTTAGGTTAGTTAGGTTTAAGTAGTTCTAAGTTCTAGGGGACTGATGGCCATAGCAGTTGAGTCCGATAGTGCTCAGAGCCATTTGAACCATTTGAACCAGACTGTAGCGCCTAGAACCGCACGGCCACTCCGGCCTGTGGTGTGGGCCAACACCATATTAAATTCCAGCGTTACCGATGGAGGGCGTCACGAAGTGTGGTGTCCGGATATTTTTGATCACATAGTGTACTTCTCGCAACAGTAAGCCGAAGGTCTTGTAGTTTTGGACGCTTAAAGACCAGAGTCACGCGTGGAGGTGGTCTATTTCTGTCTTCAAAAAGGCGACACACAGTTCTGCATTCTCCTCGCGATACCGAGGAGCTAAAATCTGTAAAGTGTGAATGCGCACTCGGTATAAAGTCGAAACGACCCTCCGACTCGTGCTGATAGACTGGACATTGTACGTAAGCCACACTGCCCAGTTTAGAACTGGAGACGCAGTGCTCTGTACTCAGCTGCGCACTGACCGCTGCTTCTCTTTCTCCTCCATTACACAGGTGGCTGCACTTAGCGACTAACTACGGTCGAAAAATTACTGACAATGAAGCCTCCAACAAGAGTAACAACTTAGCAAGTAGTCAGCTGTAAAACCTTTTTTGAGTGCTTTATTCACAAAAAATATTTGTAACTGCGGCCGTATGTAAAAGCCGTAGTGTAATTCACTCAAAAAATAATTTCTAATATTCTATCTGCTCGAAAGTATCTGGACACCTGTTATTAGGTGTTAATAATAGGTGTGTGCTTTCTTCGTCTTAATAACGACTTAAAGTATGCTGGGAACACTTTCAGTGAGCTGTTTTAATGTCTATGGAGGAATGGTAGCACAGTTTTCCTCCAAAATCTGAGAAGATAGTATAGTGCCGGACGAAAAATACACTTGAGATATTCGCAACGGCACTGTAACGGGTTCTGGCAAGCCCAGAATTGCTTCTGGGACAGGTCGAGCAGATACTAAACACACAAAATACTGGATCACTTTAGTGAAACTTAAAGAATCTGAAATAACTTGGAAACAATCAATGTCCACAGGGACGTCATTTGTGTATTTATTACTGTCGCAGAACACCTAACTTATCACTTTATACAATACAGAATGATTGTCGTCTCTGAATGTAGAATTTACTATTAACTTTGATAGAACAGTTCTGGCTTCTAATACAACTCTCACTGCTGATCTGATGTAAGACGATGCTGTCGGCATAAGCGATAACTGCGGACTCAACTGAGCGGCGCTGCGCTCTCACGTAATTGGTCTTCCAGAAGCTGTGGCGTATGGAGGCTCCTGAGGGCGTGTCTACACCGTTGCGTCACGCAGCCAGTGTCCTTACTTGTGGTTTCAACTTTGACATAGGACGTCGTTCTTCGACGACACCACAGGCAAAGTGAACGTTCTAACTCTAGCTATAGGTGCTCCACTCAATTCATGTCGGAACTATGGGAAGATCAGTCCATTTCAGAAATGCTGTAGCCGACTGCCTCACAGAAGCTGCTTTATGACACGATGCGTTGTTAACCGCATACGAACAGTCACGTTCTCCGAAATGTTTTTCTACTGTATTTAGTACAAAATGCTGTAAAATGTGTTTTGTATTTACCGTATTTCTAAGCGTGATAGGGAAACCACACTCTAACCGTGAAAAACACACCCGTATATCCTTCGTACTTCACTGCTGGCATTGCACGTGATGCCAGACGGCGTTCTAGAAGCATCCGCCACACCCAGACTCTTCCGTTGGGTGGACACAGGGCGCACCGTTATTCATGAGTCCATTCCCTCACTTCAGGTCCTCCAGTGTCTCACACACCCTCAGCCGCCACTACAGAGACAGGTGTGCCTTATGAGGAACCGCTCGCCAGTCTCTTTAGCTCCCTACATACAGTGATTGTGCTAGCCGTACTGCTGGTAGCATTTTGGAACTTCCTTCCGCTGAACTCGTGCAATTTTTTTTTTTAAACAGTTCTCCACAGTGCTGTCGGTCAAGTGCAACACGTCTGCCAGGTCTTGGTTTAGCTATTGTTGCCACGTCGTGTTTCCACTTCATAGTGACATCAGATGACTTGGACTGCAGAAGTGTTGAAATATCCCTAATGGATTTGTTACTTAGGTGACTAGCCTATGTCTTAAGTCACTGAACTCCCATTCTGCTTACACAAACAACACAATACTCCCCATATCTTTTTATGCTGGCGCGTCTGCCGCTCGTGACTTCGTGAGGTATTTGGGTGCGTGTGTGTGTGTGTGTGTGTGTGTGTGTGTGAGTGCGTGCGTGCGTATGATAAAAATTGAATTACTTCCCTGATTCCCTGAGTAGAAAAGCAAAACCTTCAACTATTAAACTTGAACCTTCATGCCACAAAATTAATTTTTCATAGCAAACTGTTCAACCATAAAACAATATCTAATTTTCTACGAGAACTCGTTTAAAGAATACTGAGTAGTGTTTGCTTTCGGCTCATGGCGTCGACGAGTGCAATTGAGAATGTTCCCTCATGTATGTATTCATTTAGTCAGGACTTGAAAGAATAATTAACCCAAAACTTACGTGTTCCATTAAGATCAGGGTACAACTTCAGAATATAATCTCCTCCTAACATTGTAGTTTTAAAGCCCCTTACCATCATGTATTCCCAATGTATACCACTAATATACCAGACCAGTTTGCATTGCGTTTAGAAATCTGCGATCATCCAAAAGAGTAGCCAACGACCTATCTTTCCCCATCTGAAAATAATTTCATGAACAAAAATGATATTTGTTGCCAACGGTTTGCAATTGTAAAATGTAGTTGATTTAGTTAACAGTTCATGCCTTCCCAAAGCACCTACGTGGCGAAGCCGGTGTCAGCGAGAGTGCACAACACGACGGCGTGGCAGCATGTAGCTGCATTAAGTGCACCTAATAAATGGAATGGCTGGGATGAGTTAAGATAATTTAAAGAAGATGTTAAGCATGCGTACATATATTGTTCTCAAATAATACGGTTGAATCACAAAGCTCACGTAAATTCGCAAGAAGAAAATACAAGTTCCCTGCAGTGAGTAACAAGAATACATAACCTCAGTGCACAACTTCCAGTAAAACAGCCACGCATTTGTAGTGCAAGAGAGAATATGTTTGAACCTACAACACTGTAGATTGAAAATATGATGTTTGAACCTATAATCGGCTTCAATTTAACAAACAGTGACAAACCTATGGCTCCTGTAAATTTATCTGTTTCATTAAGAGAAAGTGTGAACTCCCATGTATCCCAATCTCTTGAGCATTCACTTAAACCTCTTCTTAAGGAATGCAGTTAAAATTTGTATTCAATTCAAACCACGGCCATGAAGAAAATTTACTTCCTTATATATGTCAGTAGAATAAAAGTATGCACTGTCACTTCCTCTACTATTTTAAACAATCACTTAAGCTCTTTTTGGCATAATGCAGCCTTTAATACTGCATGCAAGTAATTGTTCTTGTTAAATAAACCAATGTCTGTGCAATGTAATGTATAAATGTTCATGTACTACTGTAATTGCATCAATTGACTTGTCCTATATTACTTGTACACTGGCTGCATAGTATGTAATCAACAGGACCAAATAAATAAATTAAATAAACATCCTATTTAAGCACGCTGAAGGATGTAATCGCGCATGAAAACACAAAATGATTACAAGCTAACGGTGCACAAATTTAAAACGAGCTCTCAAAAGAACGTGTACATCTCCTAACAAATGCCATTGCAAGTAACTGAAAAGATCTCACACATTTTCTTTATCATTGCAGAATCTCCAAACCAACTCGCACCTACACAAAATCAAACAGAAGAGAACTCGACGAAAATAAGCACAAGTACAGGAACAGAATCAGAAACAGAATGGCGAATGTTCATTCGAACTAATGTACCGCGAACGCTTCCTATTGGCTGATGGCCCAAAAGATGCGAAATGATGAGCACAGACACAAAGAAATTGCTCGAACGGCTTATTTCTACTAAACGAAACCGACTATAGCAGAAACATGCAAAATCTGCAACGTTAAACTTCAGACTACAGAAAGAAAAAATATTGGGACGAAAACTGAAATCACAAACTTCAAACTTGCAACATCTAGTGGTCAATTCTGCATGACATAGGGATGTCGAGATGCTTTTGATCAGATAGTGTACATCTTGGTTGCTTCTAGATGTAATTTTTACATGAATATATAGTATAATAAATCGTACAACGTTAAAAACCATGGAAACTTAGCGCAGTTATTAGATAACATAAAGTTCAACTGACGTTTGCTGAGGAAATGTTCCGATGTTCGGTCTGAAGATTCTGATATAAGGAATTCGTGAATATTCCCGTTTTGTTGCAGTGTACCTATATTCCAATGAACCAGGCAGTTGATGCTCTTCTTCCTGCTTGATGTGAGGACTAATCTAAGTAGAATATGAGAACTGCTAACGACTGTTATACGTAAGGAATATCCTCTTAGGTTTATGATTGACAACGTCTGTGTATTTACCCATTATTTCCCAGTAATCTATTTTTAGACCCCATTGTTTTTCATTTTGTTACTGATAATGTGATATCTTATATTCAATTCTAGTTGTTATGTTATAAACCTACATCATTGACAGCAATAGTGAGTTTTTATTAGCGAACATACAGACAATAGGACTTTTCTTGAAATTTAAAATGAGACCACAATTTGCGCAAATGCAGCACGTTACTTTTTATGCCCTCTCTATGTTTATCAATTACTTGGTTCTGAGCACTATGGGACTTAACTGCTGTGGTCATCAGTCCCCTAGAACTGAGAACCACTTAAACCTAGCTAACCTAAGAACATCACACACATCCATGCCCAAGGCAGGATTCGAACCTGCGACCGTAGCAGTCGCGGGGTTCCAGACTTTAGCGCCTAAAACCGCTCGGCCACACCGGCCGGCTATCAATTACTTCTTTGTATTTGTTGACTCTGATTGTGCAGCAAAAGGTTCATACAATAATACTGCAATATTAGAAGTAAATAATATACTTACACTCTTGTTTATCAAGTGTAAAGACAAACAATCTATTTTAGGTCATTTGGAGGGGACAGTATCGTCTGCTGACACAGCTGTAATGAAAGCAATGCAATAATAGCATTCAGTTCTAGTAGTGGAATTGATGAGTGAAGCTTACTTAATTCAGTGTAGCTCAATAAAACAGAGAAAATGCAAACAAACTAAGGCGTGGCTTTCAAAGGCATTGTAGTGGATGAAGTTTTAGACATTATAAATAACGACGATTTTGAAGGACTGACTGATGAAAACAATTAAAATGCTGTTCCTCCAGATACTAATGCTTTATTGCAGTAGGAGTAGTAGCTTCATTCATCTGTAAATCTCTTTTTACAAGGATATAGGACATGTCAAAGTATTTACAAGTTTAGACCAATTTAAAATAAGCTAATTCGTATACACATATATTTACAGACTTCTAGTTAGACATAATCTTTATATTTACTCCTGGTATATTATACTTTTTTTTACAAATAACTTATTAAATAATGTAATGCCACACCGTTCACTCATATCTCACTATCAGTCACTGCACACACTATACGCACATTGTTTCGTAACATTTCACTCACGACACACACACACACACACACACACACACACACACACACACACACACACAATATACACACTGGTGATGTCTTGGCCATTTCCTGTACTGCAACTTACCATTTGCTATCCGGAAAAACTGAGTCAGCATCCCTCAATAATGAGTGAGATGTTGAGCTCAGAAAGAGGAAGAGGTGTTAGTATTGTACCATGCATAGCTTGGGGGTAAGTATTTCTAGAAAGGAAAAGAAAGAAGGAAAAAAAACATCAAGTGAAGGTGTTATGTGGAATGTTGGACATTTTATAATCATTATTATTTATTTGTTTAACATTTTTTGTGAAACACCTACTCTGTTTTAGCTAATTAATCCTTCTATGTATAAAATGTGTTGCATAACAGGTACCTTTTAGCTGCCTTTTTAAATAGTGTATCTGTTTTGGTTATTTATTGTACAGTTTTATTCCTAGGTAGAAAATGCTGTCTTGAGTTTTATGTTTATTTTTTCTTGGTAACAGTGAGTCTGTCTCTTGTTGCATGGTCCTGGACAGAGCTGTTTATGCAGTAATTGCCAATGTTATTTTTGATGTGTATAACTGACTGGTAAATGTACTCACATGGAACAGTTAAAATCCCCAGTGTTTTGAACAGGTCTTTGCAATGAGCTCAACTAATATTTTTGGTTATTATTCTTATGGCTCTTTTCTGGAGTTTGAAAATTGTGTTCTCATTTTGTCCATTTGTTCCCCAGAAAAGAATGCCATAGCTAAGACTTGAGTCTACATATGAATAATATGTAACTAAAAGACACTACATGTTACACACTGATGATAGGATTCTAAGGCCATAACATGCTGATGACATTCTGTTTGTAAGTACCTTCTTGTGTTCACACCACTTCAACTGAGAATCAATATTCATTCCTAGAATTTTCGCATTTGTTGCACCATCTATAGAGGTGCCATCTACATTTAATTTAACATTGTCATTTTTCCTCTTCAAACTGAAATTCATGGCATTAGTTTTATTTATGTTCAATGTCACTTTATTACTTGTTGACCAATCATAAACTTCCTTGAGAGTTTCATTTGCTTTCTCAGCAAGGAGTTCTCTTGTTTTCTCAGTGACTATAATATTGCTGTCATCAGTGAAAAGAATTTTTTCACCATGAGTAATACTAGTGGGAAATTCGTTTATGTATGTCAGGAATAGTATTGGTCCTAATATGCTACATTGCGGAACCCCTATATTAATGTATTTTGGTTCTGGTAAGTGGTTTACTAAATGTTCAGATCTATTTGAAGTAAGTGTTATCTTTACTCTTTGTACCCTATCTGGCAGGCATGATCGAAACCAGTCATTAGCTACCACTCTTATTCCCAATGCTTCTAATTTATTTAATAGAGTCTTGTGGTCAACTGTATCAAACGCCTCGGAAAGATCCAAAAATATGCATGTGACACACTCATCTTTATCAAGAGCATCAAGTACAACTTTTGTGAATTCTACTATGGCTGACTTCGTATTTTTGCCACTTCGGAAACCAAACTGTGATTCGCTTAAAAGAATGTATTTATTCAGGTAATTCATTATTCTGTCATTCATAATTGCTTCTATTATTTTTGAGAATGCTGACGGCAGGGAAATGGGCCAGTGATTTTCTATGTCTTCTGGATTACCTTTCTTAAGCAAAATTACAACTCTTGCCCGTTTTAACTGCTCTGGAAATGTCCGTGATGTGAAGGATTCATTTATTATATCTGTTAAGGGACCTTGTATAATCCCTATGCATTGCTTCAATACATACATTGGCAGTTCATCTAAGCCTAATGACTTTTTAGTTTTTGAATAGTTTCATTGACTTCATTCTCTGTGGCTGGAAGTAACATCATTGTATTTAGTGCAACATTATTTACAGGTGTCTTATTTGTTTAGGAGAATTTTTGCTGTAACGTCTCTGCAATACTTGAAAATTGCTCGTTTACATAGTTTGCTAAGTGTTGTGGATCATTTATCACCTTCTCCCCTCCCTTAGTAGTATGTTATTCTGCAATTGTTTGCCTCTCCCTGTTTCCTTTTTTTTTTTTTTTTAGCATCCCAGACTGCTTTGCTTTCATTCTCTGCATTATATATTATTTTGTCATTAAATGACTTTTTTTGCAGCAATCAGCACCTTCCTATAGATCTTTTTGTATCCATGATAGAAATTTAAGAATTCTGGATCATTGCGGATATTTTTAATGGAACTGAGGTGGATTTGGGAGGACTTCTTAATACCTGCTGTCATCCATCTGGTTTTGTGAGATGTACATACAGACATGCATTCTTTTGGAAATGCCTTTTCAAAGGTCAATTTAAGCAATGTGGAGAATTTAGAGAATTTCATATTCACATTGGTTTCCTTATACACTTCATCCCAGCTTTGTTTTTCTAGTTCTTTTAAAAAATCTTTTCTTTGGTTTCTGATAGATATTATTTGTTGCTTGTTGTTTAGGGAATGATTCAATGTCTGATTTTACTGTTGTTAGTTGACACAGATGGTTGATAGTCTGAGATTTTTTACAGCTGCATTTATGGCCACACAGTCAATTACTGATGCAGTCATTGTAGTAACCCTTGTTGCACTATTGACCAATAGGGAGTCATGCCAAAACTGAAGGATGTTTATGAAGGTGCTGCTGGATTCATTTGTGATATTAGCGTTGATGTTAATGTCCCCACACAGAATTATATTGACCTTTGTACTTTAGACTTTATCTAGAACTTCTGTTAATTTATTGAAGAAAGTGTCCACACCACCACTGGGGGATCTGTACACACACAAAATGATTAATTTCTTGGAGATATCAAGCCATGTTAATTCAATAGCTGATATTTCAAAGAGTTTGTCTTCACCTACTGTACTGAGGTCATGTCTTGATTTGAACTGTGTTCCTTTTCTGATATAAATGCATGATCCTCCACCCCTTGAAGTAGTTCTGCAGTAGGAGTTTGCCCTTTCATACAATGATAATACTACATGTTGGATTTCTGTGTCTCTATACCAGTGCTCAGTAATACAAACTACTGTCGAGTTCAAAGATTGGAGCTCAACTTCTAATAGTCGTATTTTATTTTTTAATGATTGCATGTTTTGATGGTAGATTGTTAAGTCTGTGAAATTCCCCTTGTTACTCTTTCCAGTGGTTTGGTTTTCTTTGTGACATTTGGTATGTGTGATATTTGAAGTGTAAAAATCTGTCTTGTGAGTGACTGTTTCAGTATTTTTTAAACTGTTGATGATACTCTTTAGGAGGAGAAGGAACCTGTTGTCTGGATTTATCCTAAAAAAGACTACTTTTCCGACCTATGAGAACAGGTATTTGACCATGTGTGGCCCGAGATCCACCCCCTATACTTTCATGAATCAGCTGTACCAATCTTCCCTTCCCAGTCCTGTTTAGGTGTAGGCCATGCCTAGTGAAACCCCATCTGTTGATAGTCCCGACGGGCACCAGAGAAACATGAGCAAAGTTGGCCGACCTCAGAGCCATCCCCAGCCCCACACTGCTTTGTCTCACAGCTACATCAAGGTGTGGTCGACCATGACGCCGGAACAGCTCAACAAAGTGTACGTTGGTGCCATGAGCCAGGGAAGCTATCTTGTCCAAGTCACCACCCATGTCATATGCCCCATCCCTGTCCAAACTGTTTCCTGCCCGATTCACTATCAATACATAGTCAATTTTTGTAAAGACCTTAGGTATTCTGCCACGTGACTTAGTCCTGTATTTGGCTTGAAGATACTGATGGCCTGGTATGCTGCCGCTAAACTTTCCTGTAACTGAGGGCCTACAACTTGCCCATGGCTACTATCTAGCAGCAGCACTTTCTTCTTCCTAACACTTTGTACATTCATAGGCTGAAGTGTGCTGCACATTTCCTGCTCCTCGTTCTACCTGAGCCGTAGCGTTCGCGCTTCCCACGCCCGGGTTCCCGGGTTCGATTCCCGGCGGGGTCAGGGATTTTCTCTGCCTCGTGATGGCTGGGTGTTGTGTGATGTCCGTAGGTTAGTTAGGTTTAAGTAGTTCTTAGTTCTAGGGGACTGATGACCATAGATGTTAAGTCCCATAGTGCTCAGAGCCATTTGAACCATTTTTCTACCTGAACCTCTTCTCCACTTAACTCTGGCAGTGGTTGATACACGTTTTTTTGTGTTTATGATAAAACTGTCAGATCGCGTCCTGTTTCTTCCTATCTTCATGCCAGCTGCCAGTTCCCAATCAACCTCCTCCCCCCTATCTCCCTTGATCCTTATCAGCTCCTTCCTTGCTTCTCCAAATGTACCTGAAGAGCAGAGATTTTCCTTTCCTGTTCCCCAATCAAAATGTTCCTACTGCATTACCCTATAACAGCTCCCACATTTCTCATTCACGGTCAGTTTCGAAAGAATAATTAAGTTTAAAGAATGTTTTAAATTTGTCAAGGACGCGAGATTGGTTGTGTAAACAAAAACGACACAAATGTCTTATGTGCGGTGCTCGTTGTTTTTGTACTGATTTAAAGATACAATGACAGAAGGATGAATTTGTAATTACTTTGCTTTTAGAAAATTTACATTATCAGGTGTGTCTGATCAGGTTTTTATACGTTTATTCGGAAAATTTAGGCCTAGATCGCGTCTATCTAACTAGTAAACAACACGAAATGTGTTAGTTAAATACGATTTAGAAACGTTTAATTACACTTTTATTGCGTCAATAGAAACTGATGATACTAGTAGCTGCCTTTTTTAAACGAATTTTGCAGTATTAAGAAAAGTTGAATAGAATGTTTGGTGTTTATGTCACTCAAAATTTCGGGTTATGTCACGATTATCGGGACTTCAGCTAAAGAACAAGTTTTTTCAATAATAGGGTCTGCTGGGTCGCTAATACTCAGTTGTGTGATAAGAAAAGACAGTACAGCAAGTATACAAAACAAATAAAATTTAAATTTGTCACTATTTTCTCTTAAATAAGTTCTTTTAGCGGACGAAGAAAATATCTGTGATCGTACTCGGCGGCCATCTTTCACAGATGAAGATGAGGCAGACGATGGTGCAGCAGGTATCGTGAATGTTCTGGATGTTCCTGGATCTGTGAACGTTCCTTTTTGAAGTATTGAAGATACGTGTTTTGGGACTGTGGATAAGGAAGTATTGGGAATTGGAGATAAACTCAAGAGAATAGAAGAAAGCTTGCTCCCAGCTGCCGACTTACAGTAAAATGAAGCCAGTATACAATTCAACACCTAAAAAGAACGTTGCAGCTCATGCAACTCTAGAAGAAACCAAAAACAAAATAAAGGATCTCACGCCTTGGGAAGTTGGAGGAATTATCTTGAGTTTCAATACTGCATTTTGATTATAGCGTGAGAGAATCAGTGCGACATGCAAGTCATTCCAAAACTTTTGCGACTGCCCTTTCGTCGTGAAAGAACTGAGAAGAGGCTACTCCCAGGCGTGTTACTTTTGTCAGGCTACCATAGACTTTCATCGGGAACATATTATTGACTTAGGACTGGAAATCGTCAAGAGAGCTATGTCGCGGAATAGATATCAGAATATAAAATCTCTAATTCACTTCAGTGATAATGATTAAGCTCAAGACAACAAACATGATAGAGGGCTCAAGGTTAGGCCACTAAGTACCGAGATGAACGAGTCCTTCCAGCAGTTTGGTATATTTTAGGAAGACTTGAGTGCTGATGAAGTGTTACGGCCATGATCCACTAAAATAGCTCATTCGAGGCAAGCCAGTTCGATATGGCTGTAAACTACGGGAATTGTGTGCTTCTAATGGTTACTGTTTCAATTTTGATTTGCACTGTGACAGGGTTGGATCTTGGGTCGTGCTAAATATTCTAGAGTGTACTGGAAAACCTCAGGGTCATACTATTTACTTCGACAATTATTTCACTAGTCGAGATCTCTTGCTGCATCTGCGAAACATCGGGTTTAGGTCAACAGGTATACTGCGAGAAAACAGAACTGAAAAGTGCAAATAAGCAAGTGGAATAATTGCCTCTTGGCTCTTATGACTTTACATTTGATACAAGTGGAGAAATACTGTTTGTCAAATGGAATGATAATAAATGCTTCTGTATTGGCACCTATTTTGATACAATAGAGCCACTCACTTCTGCAAGTAAGTGGAACAGGAAAGCTAAGCAGAAATCCAACATTCAACAGCCACAACTTGTAAAGAATTACAATGTAAATATGGGGGCGTAGACGCAGAAAGAAATGGTGTTAGGCTCTCTTTACAAAATTATTGCTAAGGTTGGTGCGAACAGCTGGTTCACAAACCACAGGTTACATCGTGCAAGGTCTGTGGATTTATTGGAGTTCTTGTTGTCCAATATCTGAAAATGGCTACCAATCGTAGAAAGGGACGCCCCTTATCAGCACTAATAAGAGCGTTCCCTGACGTGAGATACGATGGAAAGGACTACTTTGTCAGCACGTAATTCAAAAAGACGTTGTCAGTTTGCTGACTGCAAAGGCAAACCACTGACATTTTGGAAATGTAGCATTACCCTTTGTCGCACTTGCTTTGAACCTAGCCACAAAAATCTAGATGGAACAATGTAAAAGTATAAATAGGCGATTAAAACTAAAAATCATTGGTTTTTACGATGATAGGTGTCTGTACAGTAAATTTTAAAGGTAATAAATCATTTTCTCGTAAAACTGAAAGATATTTGTAATACAAAAATGAAATGACAACGAATAATATATCGAGTATACATAATTTTGTTTAGTATATGTAATTTACCTTTACAAATAATAAAGCCGAAATAATTTACTAATGAATATTCAACAGAATACATCAAAATGTAAAGGTTTGCATAAACATCAGATACTGTATTATCCCGGTTATCTATTAGTAGATCAGACAATTCGGTTCATCTGAATACTTTAAAAAAATAATAAAGTATTTATTTACATTATTTGACATCTCTATATTATATAAACAGGGAAAAACATTGTCATTTCCCAAAAAACTATGTTGGAAGGTAATGGGTTAAGTTCAATACCTACTGACTGAAGATTAGACTGGCGGTCATCATTACAGTTTACGTGTAAGTCACAGATAACTAAGACGGCTTTTTTCGAATTCTAAATTTTTATTAGCCTTTTTGGAGAAGATTAGTACGGGCCGAAATGCAGCCGTCATGTCCCCGTTAGATTTATTCCTTGTAGCTACGCCAATGGCTGGCGATAATTCTGGTGATGGAGCCCACGTGAGAGCTCACTACTCGTGGTTTGCCTCTGGGACCGCAGTGAGGGCCTTTTCTTGCTGGTGCCGAGCGAGGTGGCGCATGGTTAGCACACTGGACTCTCATTCGCGAGGACTTGGTTCAAATCTCCGTGTGGCGATCTAGATTCAGATTTCCCACGATTTGCTTAAATCGCCCCAGGCAAATGAGGGAACAGTTCCTGTGAAGAGAACGTACCTGATTTCCATCCCCATCCTTTCGCAATCTCTAATGACCGCACTATCAACTCTGACCTTCGTTCCTTTATTTTCTTCCCGACGTAGAAAATCAAACAGCTAATCATTAGAAAAAATGACATTCCGTTTGCGGAGACAATGATCAACTTATTGTAAAGTAATTTTTTTACACAATCACTTCCTTATGACATAATCACAACCGGTTACGGCCGTCAAATACAGTCTTCAGATGCTACAACAGAGAACAGAAAAGCTTAAATTAAGAAATGAAACAAGTGTAATTACTTTTACTAAGTCTGCTTGTGAGCATAGTAAAGTGCCATTAACGTGCATATGCCTGTGAGAGGCACTTGATAAACAAATGTTCATGCGTTGTCAGGTTAATATAAAAACAGAAATCAGGGATTTATACGCATACAATAGAGTGTACTTTTCCTTCCTTATTCCTTGCGGTAGAGGAGCACGTCCTTTATAAGACAATTTTGAGTCGTAAAAACCATGACTTATAACAACTACTAAAATAATATTTGAATCAGTTATTATCGAATACGGAAGTAAAAACAGGTCGCTAAAACAGTAAAACCTATTTAGAACAAAATGAGGTTTTTACAGTAAAAGAGACAGTTTAGGAATCCTTGTGATACATACTTCACTAAGCCCACATGTAGACCTAGTGAAAATAATTGCACTTGTTTCTGGTCTTAATTTAGCTTTTCTGTTGTCTATTGTAGCATCTGAAGATGGCATCTGGAGGTCGAAACTGGTTACGACTGTATCATAAAAAAGTGATTGAGCCAATATTAAGGAGTCGCTCTGTGCGACCTCCTATTTATGCCAGCCGTTTTCTGTTTTCTGGTAAACGCCTCTGATGTACGTCTTGCTTTTCCCAATTGACGCTACTCGCCAGTATGGCACAGGATCTTCCCAGTGCTACATCTGTCTAGGTCATTTCTGTCGAGTGCGTAACAGCAAATACTGACAACTGGCCCGCTTCGTAGTCCTTGACGTCCTCCACTAAAGCGTATGGATACTAAAGTTGTGCTCCAACTTAGAAATTGTTGCCACAGATTGTGATCGACGGGAGGACAGGCACTTAACATCTGACTGAACCAGGTGGCTCCGTTTTGAAGACGTTTGACTCGCATTCTGGATGAAGTCCGTTCAACTCTCCGCCCGTCTATCCAGGTTTGGATTTGCCGTGGTTTTCCTGAATTGCTGAAGACAAATAGAGTGCTGTCTCCTTTGAAAAGGGCACAGACGCCTTCCTTCGCCGTTGTTACCAGTCTGAGCCTGTGTTCAGTCTCTAAGGGCCTCGTCGTGAACAGAAATTTAAACGAAATGTACCGCCCTTCCTCGCTCAGCTGCTGAACTGTCAGAGCCGGACGTGACCCTTGCGAGCCAGCGTCCCTCTGTGCAGTTCTTGCCACGATATTTCGGTCCCTCTCGGCCTAGATGGTTGTCCCAACATAAACTTACATCTGTTTGCCTGCTACGTTGAGAAGTCACAGCTGGATCGCCGCACCACCGCTTCACATTTTGTAATTTTGGCTAGCATACTAGCAATTACTTCATGTTTCGTCGAGCTACTGCTGTTCTGCGATCTGCCACTGTCTTACATTCAAGACAGAATTAACTTTAAGTTCTTCACTGTCAAGAGTACACCAAATATCCGATAAGACATACTCTTACAGGCAAATAACCAGAGAGCTCTCATAGTACGTTTCTAACGTAAGAAAGTTTACCCTTGAGGGCCCTTCTGACGTACAGTACCTCTCATATGTGCTGGTTACTATATGCGAAAAGTACGAGCCTGCAACGGAGATTACAAATTTACGTCCCGACGAAGAGACCAAGCCGTTGCTGTGCTGTGCAAGATAACGTTAGAAAAGAGGCGGTGCTCGTTTTGCAGTAGCTAGAGTGATTTAGAGAAACCTATAAACCTTTGGAAACCCGAATCACGTGACCAGAGGACAGTTGAGTTCTATGCTCCTCAAGTCCCCCATGCATTCCCCTCCTGCCTCTCAGGCGTGCATGGGCCGTCGTCTAAATCAGTACCACGGGCCGATCCATCTGTTGACAGCTGAGATGAACTTCTATCCAGCGATCTCACCAACATTCCTTTTTGTTCAGCCCTTCCCTGTCAATCTCTACCCAAACTTTCAGCAACAAAATCTAAATGTGGGCCTCGAGTATCTACAAGTCTCTGTGGTAGTAAGTCAAACACGTAGGAAATTTCAGTGCATAATTTTTCGTACTGTTGACTGGCTTTAATATCGAAGAATATTTTTATTTTCTCTGTTAATGGGGTCAAGCTGAAGGAAAAATTGCGTAGCAAAGAAGTTGCTATCAAATTATTTGTTTCAAACGATTACGATCTAGTCTCTTTATCAGACAGGAGGCAAAGGTGGTCTTAACGTGCAGATAACGGTGGCACCATCTTGTACGCTCTTGCGCCCTGTAAGATAATGCGTCTCAGATAGTAAAAGAAAAGTTTTGATCACGACCTATTATCTTAGTTAAACTCTGCGTCCGTTGACTGTCCTTATCCGTAACGTAAACACAGAATTTTCTAGATGACCAAGGTGCGCTTTTATCTTTGTTAATTTCTACGTCCGTCAGTTGTCCTTATCCGTAACGTAAACAGAGAATTTGCTAGATGACCAAGATGTCTCTTATGCATACTCCGTTTTCTTTCAGTTTTATTAAGACCTGTGCGTAAATCTAGCAACAAAACGAGGGCTCAGATGGGAACCTTTGATCGAAGTGAGAGTATTTTATAGGTCACATAACGTTGTTGCCCTTAACGGCAGATAGTACCACCGAACAAGTAGTGTTGTAATACCTACATTATAAAGGCTTATTGGACTCCTACGTAACTAACTGCTAGGCTTGTACATTTTCTTCGTTTGAAAATTTGTCCATATCTTCGCTAAAGACATTGTTATAAATGCAGTTACGGGAGAGAAGATCAAGAGATTTGCAGCACCCTTCGATCGATTCACTGCAGCGTGTGATCTTGTTTTAGAACAGTTTGGAATGTTGCGTTTTTCGCTATGTTTGTTAGCTTTTTGTTCTTAACACTTTTAATTAATGTGCAGTATTCACAGAGAACTCCTCACAAAAATACTTTATCCAAAATCATCGTATCTAAACTAGGGCTTCAAATAGGACTAGACACTATTAATTTATTTCTCTTTCATTCGTAGATCCGCAGTGACTCGTATCTATACATTTTTTTTCGTGCGTGAACGTTTCTGCAAAAGGTAGACACTTTCTTCACACACACACATCAAAATCAAAAGAGATACAATTTCCAAAAGATGGCAGAAATACGATGTTCGGATCAAGAGAAGTGAGCCCTGGGCTGGTTCCGTGGAAGAGAAGCAGCTACGGCCCGGTGGAGTCTGCCTGGTTTATGTCAGCCACCGCTTCCTCACACCACTCCCGACGAGTGCCTCAGCTATCCCCCATTGAGCCTGCTGCCGACTCCACAATCCATCCTCGTTCAACCTCAATCAAATTCCCGTCTCAGCAGACAACCTCCATGTCGGGGCGGTACGCTAATCTCGTACTGAACGCCTGCTTCTCTCCACCCTCCCCCCCCCCCCCCCCCCAACCCGCCCGCCACCCACGGGCCTTGACAGCAAGGGGAAGCCGGATACAAATACAGACGTCATTAAACTTTAGCTGATTTTTTAAAAATGTTAGACTAACATAAACATAAATTCATTATAGTTGCGACAAAAGTAATGAATATTGTTTGCAGGCATCGAAGAGTAGTTAAAAGGCGATCTCTTGGTGGTACAGCTTGTGGAATTTTTGTGCCGATTTCGAATATACTCTAAGGGAAAAAAACCAACGCACCACGAAGGAATTGTCCTAATGGGACGGAAATCAGTAGATGTGATGTATATGTACAGACAAACAACTGATTACAATTTTAGAAAAATTGGATGATTTATTCAAGAAAAAGAGCTTCACAAAGTGGGCAAGTCAGTATCCTGTTAGTCGACCAGTGGCACATACGCAAGCAGTTATTCGACCTGGCTTTGACTGATAGACTTGGTGGTTGTTTTCCTGCGAGATGTCCTGCCAAATTCTGTCCATTCGGTGTCTCAGGTCGTCAAAATCCAGAGCTGGTTCGACTGCTCTGCCCACAACGCTCCAAACGTTCTCAACTGGCGAGTCACCTGGCGGTAGGGTTTGGAAAGCACGAAGAAAAGCATGGAAACTCTGGCCAAGCACAGGCTGGCATTGTCTTGATGAAATGTAAGTCCAGGATGGCTTGCCATGAAAGGCAACAAAACGGGGCGTAGAATATCATCGACCGTGCTGCTTTGAAAAGAAATGGCAGCCCAGACCATCACTCCTGGCTGTCGGGCCTCAGGGTGGGCGACAGACAGGCTGATATCAACACTGTCAGGGGTGTCTCCAGGCACGTCACTGGTCGCTGGGGCTCAGCCGGAAGCGGGAGTCATCGTGAGGACCGTTCAGCTTCAGTCATTGAGAGTCCAGGCCGCAATGACCAGCGTAGACATGTGTGGGGACGTCTGGACAGTGGTGGATATCAGCCTGACTGCTGCGCGCCATACGGCCTGAGACGATGAGCAATAATCTGGGGTCCATTTCTTGTCACAGCAAGACCCCTTTGGTTGTCAGCTGCGGCACCATTGCAGGATAACTGGATAACTGTACGTCGACGATATTTACAGCGTCTGAATAAAAGGAGAAGACGTGAATAGTTTATTCCGACCGCTAAAGAGAGAAACGAACTCATGCGAACCGTCGCGAAGCAGGCGCTTAGATAATTTTTTCTTCCGGGAGCGGGGAGTTCAGTTCTGCTCGACTACAAGACCTACACTCAGATCAATATCGCAAGATATTAACTGCTGAACTTTCACCAACTGTTTCAACATTTAGAATTGACTTGCATGTTGCATCTACTGACAATTCTTATACAATTTAATGGAAAAGAAAGCACTGTAGTACAAAAATTGTGATGTGTGTTGTAGCTGACGTAAATCGCTCCGTAAATTACGAGTATTTAGTGTCTAGAAACTGCATGTTATGCGACAACCCACTTCAAATGCTTTCTTTATCAGCGTAACTGATCTGGAAATAAAGCGCTTTACAATACACAGCGCACATTTGAATAAATAGACTTATCTTTATTTAGCCTAAGGACTGTCTCTCAAAGGTGTCTATCCTAGAAGTGTTTTAGGCCTAAATATAAGAAGCATTGTACGAATTTTGCAAAAACAGACATAATGTCTTATGGGATAACAGCGATCAGTGATTTTATAATGTTACTTAAAAACCGTCTTGATTGCAATTTTTTTAATTCATATGACCGGTTTCGGTTCATTCAGAACCATCTTCAGATCTGATATTTCAGTTACAGGAGTAACCCGTCCAAATCCAGCAATTTTCACATGCTACGTCACATGGATTTGGACGGGTTAGTAGCATTGTACGAAGTATTGGTGACATCCAACCGAGTGTATTGTTTTACTGATGAATTTATATACGTGGTATAGCTTCCCAAACCCTGGATCGATTTCAACCAGATTTTGCAAACAAACACCGAACTTCATGAGTGTCACCACTGTGACGTTTATAAACTCCAAGCCCCAGCAGGAGCAAAGTTAAGGACAAAAACGCGTTTTTTAAAGACTTGTGTATAGATTGCCCTGTGAAACAATGAGTTGTATGGAAATATGTTATCAACCTTATCAACCTGTATTGCACGGCAGCCTACACATCAGGAGCAAGAAACGGTCGTCCAGAACATGACGTGCAGGCTGCCCTGCATGGCAGTTGTGTTGCATTGCAATAGTTTTGGCCTGCTTTATCGACCTCTTTTGCAGTGTCTACACATGCGGATGTGCATAGCTGCGAGAAGTTTGAGATGGATAAATTAGGGGATAGACAGAGAGAGAGGGGGGGGGGGGGGAGCAGGAGGGGATGGATAGGGAGAGAGGAGGCAGGAGGCAATGGAGAGAGAGGGGGGCAGGATGCTTTGTGGGAAGGAAGGAGGGGAGGGACAGAGAGAGCAGGGGAGAGGATGGTTCGAGATAGGTGGGGGAGGAGGTGGACAGGGAGACAGATAGAGGAAGAGGTGGCCACAGAGAGGAGGAGGAGGAGGTGTGTGCAGTATATGTTTGGTTTTCACACCTGACATTCAGGCTGCACTTCGTAATGGGCGCGCCTACACATGCAGATGGGCATAGCTTAGCAGAAAGAGACAGGAGAATATGGATTTTTAGAGAGAGGCAGGGTGGGATAGCCAGAGAAAGGGGACAGGAAGAAGTAAGAGAGGAGAGGAGAGGATGAGCAGAGAGGGGGAGGAGGGGATGGACAGTGAAAGAGAGGGAGGAGGAGCCTGACAGAGAGTGTGAAGGAGTGTGAAGGAGGATTGGTTGAACAGAGAGAAAGGGGTGGAGGAAATGGACAGAGGCTGGTACGAGGAGCGGACGAACAGAGGCAGAGGGCGCAGGAGATGCACAGAGAGAGAGGGAAGCAGGAGATCAGAGGGAGGAGGAGGAGGAGGAGGAGGAGGAGATGGAGAGAGACAGGGGAGACGAGAGGAGATGTAGAAAACAGGTAGAAGGCGTAAGGGGATAGTGGACAGATGGAAAAGAAAGGAGGGGCAGATGGAGGTATATAGCTTATGCAACTTCGCTTGAAACAGTGCCCTAATACTGCATGGTATTCGGCAGTAGAACTTGGAAGTTTTCGTGACATTTGCCATGGCGCTTGCCAGTCTACTGAATACGAGCTGACACTAATAGGCAATGTACCAGCCATTACACAGTGAACTGCTTGACCGTGTACTGTGGCATTTATTTAATTTATTAAGTTTTATTTCAGAGCTAATATCACAAGTAAGTAGTAAATGTGCACGTGAACGTCGCTGTAACGCGCTTTCACAAGCCCTTCTTATTTGATTGCGTCGTTTCCATCTCAGCGAGTGGTCTGATTATAGCGAGAACCGCACGTGTTTTCAGCACTGTGGCAGATTTCGACCCACAACATTCCTCTCATAGTACTTACCACTTCGTTCCGTGAGCTCTGTGCTGATATGACACAAAAAAGGTGAATGAGCTATGCGGCTATTAGCTTATGGCAGAAAAATTAAGGTTCGCCATACTGGATTTATGTGATTTCGCCGTATTCAACAGTTTTCAGTTTCCCTCGTTATGTTATCAATTTTCGCTGTTTTCTAGATGAACACGAATTAAAAATACTCAGAACTGAATTATCAGAGGCATAATATGAAGGCGTCGCTTATCAGGAAAGGATATTGGAGCTATTACAGAAATGAAATATCAGTCGAAAACAAAATTATATCTTCACGTATACCAAGTTATACGATGAGTTTCTTGCCTCCCCTCTTCCCCACACGGCAGTCTCTGTGAGAATGGTAATTACATGCATGTAATTACGCGAGTAATGAAACATTTCCGTTCGTTTTCAAACGTTATTCTCCACTCTGCAGTAAATATAAAGTCACATTTCAGTTCTTAAAGTGTTTTTACCCCAACTGATCTATCTTCTGTAGCATTACCCTTACTTTTTAATGCATTTAAAATGCCACTAGAAACAGGCTACCAGTATTTACGATTTATTTAAACGATAACTTCCTAATTTTAATATTGAATGAATGATACAGAAGTCATATTTACTGTAATTTAATGTTACCGTAATGTCACCAGTCCATGCATGACATTCCACAGTGTACACTCCTGGAAATGGAAAAAAGAACACATTGACACCGGTGTGTCAGACCCACCATACTTGCTCCGGACACTGCGAGAGGGCTGTACAAGCAATGATCACACGCACGGCACAGCGGACACACCAGGAACCGCGGTGTTGGCCGTCAAATGGCGCTAGCTGCGCAGCATTTGTGCACCGCCGCCGTCAGTGTCAGCCAGTTTGCCGTGGCATACGGAGCTCGATCGCAGTCTTTTAACACTGGTAGCATGCCGCGACAGCGTGGACGTGAACCGTATGTGCAGTTGACGGACTTTGAGCGAGGGCGTATAGTGGGCATGCGGGAGGCCGGGTGGACGTACCTTCGAATTGCTCAACACGTGGGGCGTGAGGTCTCCACAGTACATCGATGTTGTCGCCAGTGGTCGGCGGAAGGTGCACGTGCCCGTCGACCTGGGACCGGACCGCAGCGACGCACGGATGCACGCCAAGACCGTAGGATCCTACGCAGTGCCGTAGGGGACCGCACCGCCACTTCCCAGCAAATTAGGGACACTGTTGCTCCTGGGGTATCGGCGAGGACCATTCGCAACCGTCTCCATGAAGCTGGGCTACGGTCCCGCACACCGTTAGGCCGTCTTCCGCTCACGCCCCAACATCGTGCAGCCCGCCTCCAGTGGTGTCGCGATAGGCGTGAATGGAGGGACGAATGGAGACGTGTCGTCTTCAGCGATGAGAGTCGCTTCTGCCTTGGTGCCAATGGTGGTCGTATGCGTGTTTGGCGCCGTGCAGGTGAGCGCCACAATCAGGACTGCATACGACCGAGGCACACAGGGCCAACACCCGGCATCATGGTGTGAGGAGCGATCTCCTACACTGGCCGTACACCTCTGGTGATCGTCGAGGGGACACTGAATAGTGCACGGTACATCCAAACCGTCATCGAACCCATCGTTCTACCATTCCTAGACCGGCAAGGGAACTTGCTGTTCCAACAGGACAATGCTCGTCCGCATGTATCCCTTGCCACCCAACGTGCTCTAGAAGGTGTAAGTCAACTACCATGGCCAGCAAGATCTCCGGATCTGTCCCCCATTGAGCATGTTTGGGACTGGATGAAGCGTCGTCTCACTCGGTCTGCACGTCCAGCACGAACGCTGGTCCAACTGAGGCGCCAGGTGGAAATGGCATGGCAAGCCGTTCCACAGGACTACATCCAGCATCTCTACGATCGTCTCCATGGGAGAATAGCAGCCTGCATTGCTGCGAAAGGTGGATATACACTGTACTAGTGCCGACATTGTGCATGCTCTGTTGCCTGTGTCTATGTGCCTGTGGTTCTGTCAGTGTGATCATGTGATGTATCTGACCCCAGGAATGTGTCAATAAAGTTTCCCCTTCCTGGGACAATGAATTCACGGTGTTCTTATTTCAATTTCCAGGAGTGTATATACACGAATACGTTCCAAAAAGCCAAGAGTGAAAATGCTGTTTTTCAGGCAGTCATATCTCGTATTGTGTTGATCAGAGACATAAGGGGGGTAGTGTTGTGGGTAACCCTTCGCCTAGCGAACATTTGTACACCTATCGGAACAACGAGCATACTGTAGCTATCCTATAGTAGAGGACGAAAATTTAAACATTACGCACTTCGTCTAGCCCAGACAAATAGCGAAAATAGGTTGGTTCTTATGCTTTAATTGTGTTATAAGGTGAACCTTAGGCGGCTAATAGAAGTTGTTGCTGAGAGCACCACGGAAAAACATGAATTCTGGGTGCCTAAAGTACCAGTTGTGGGGATGGCTGCTTCTGTAATTTCTGTTCATGATAAATTGCCGAAATTTTGATCATATGTTCTTAACACTATGTATTCGGGGAATTTTCAAACTTTTCTCGATATCGTTACCCATTTCCGAGATCCAAAAGTTGAAAGTTACTGTCCTTGTGCACGTAAAATATACACTTAATATACGGTTCGAGCCATAAATGTAGTTTAAAAAGTGACTTAGTGAAGAAATAGCAAGGCTTCCAGGTCGTCGCAAGGGTTCTGAGGTCACCCAACTATATTTTACAAAACAAATTTTCACCAATAAATCTTTATGACTCTTGTCTCTCTATAATATACATTTTACATCTACAATAGTGTTCCCATTGTGCTACAGCAATTGCAAGAAAAAGGGCTGAAAAGGGTCTTAACTTGAAGAAAAGAAACTTAAAACAACTGCCAAAAATAATGTAAAACTGGAAAGACTGCGAATTCCTGAATTGCGATCAATGAGCAACGTATCCAGGAAAAATGTAAAGCGGACGAGATTGTGTTAACCCTGTATTATGTGTTCCTATTATTTTGTTGTTTATATGTATTATAAGAACCCTGGGGATACTGACAGGTTTCATATGGATTATATAATGGTAAGACAAAGATTTAGGAACCAGGTTTTAAATTGTAAGACATTTCCAGGGGCAGATGTGGACTCTGACCACAATCTATTGGTTATGAACTATAGATTAAAACTGAAAAAAACTGAAAAAAGGTGGCAATGTAAGGAGATGGGACCTGGATAAACTGACTAAACCAGAGGTTGTACAGAGTTTCAGGGAGAGCATAAGGGAACAATTGACAGGAATGGGGGAAAGAAATACAGTAGAAGAAGAATGGATAGCTTTGAGAGATGAAGTAGTGATGGTAGCAGAGGGTCAAGTAGGTAAAAAGACGAGGGCTAGTAGAAATCCTTGGGTAACAGAAGAAATATTGAATTTAATAGATGAAAGAAGAAAATATAAAAATGCAGTAAATGAAGCAGCCAAAAAGGAATACAAACGTCTCAAAAACGAGATCGACAGGAAGTGCAAAATGGCTAAGCAGGGATGGCTAGAGGACAAATGTAAGGCTTTAGAGGCTTATCTCAGTAGATGTAAGATAGATACTGCCTACAGGAAAATTAAAGAGACCTTTGGAGAAAAGAGAACCACTTGTATGAATATCAAGAGCTCATGTGGAAACCCAGTTCTAAGCAAAGAAGGGAAAGTAGAAAGGTGGAAGGAGTATATAGAGGGTCTATACAAGGGCGATTTACTAGAGGACAATAATATAGAAATGGAAGAGGATGTAGATGAAGATGAAATGGGAGATACGATACTGCGTGAAGAGTTTGATAGAGCACTGAAAGACCTGAGTCGAAACAAGGCCCCGGGAGTAGACAACATTCCATTGGAAGTACTGACGACCTTGGGAGAGCCAGTCCTGTCAAAACTCTACCATCTGGTGAGCAAGACGTATGAGACAGGCGAAATACCCTCAGACTTCAAGAAGAATATAATAATTCCAATCTTAAAGAAAGCAGGTGCTGACAGATGTGATAATTACCGAACAATCAGTTTAATAAGTCACGGATGAAAAATACTAACGCGAATTCTTTACAGACGAATGGAAAAACTGGGGAAGATCAGTATGGATTCCGTAGAAATGCTGGAAATGAGACACTTAAAGTAGTAAAGGAGTTTTGCTATTTGGGGAGCAAACTACCTGATGATAGTCGAAGTAAAGAGGATCTAAAATGTAGACTGGCAATGGCAAGGAAACCGTTTCTGAAGAAGAGAAATTTGTTAACATCGAGTGTAGATTTAGGTTCTGGAAGTCTTTTCTGACAGTATTTGTATGGAGCGTAGCCATATATGGAAGTGAAACATGGACGATAAATAGTTTGGACAAGAAGCGAATAGAAGCTTTCGAAATGTGGTGCTACAGAAGAATGCTGAAGATTAGATGGGTTGATCCTATAACTAATGAGGAGGTATTGAATAGGACTGGGGAGAAGTTTGTGGCACAACTTGACGAGAAGAAGGGATCGGTTGGTAGGACATGTTCTGAGGCATCAAGGGATCACCAATTTAGTATTGGAGGGCAGCGTGGAGGGTAAAAATCGTAGAGGGAGACCAAGAGATGAATACACTAAGCAGATTCAGAAGGATGTAGGTTGCAGTAGGTACTGGGAGATGAAGAAGCTTGCACAGGATAGAGTAGCATGGAGAGCTGCATCAAATCAGTCTCAAGACGGAAGGTAACAACATTATATAAATGTGCTGAAGTATATAAATAAACTGTCAAAACTTATAGAATTCGTTTCAAACAGAGTGATTTAGGTTCCCTTACCGATGGGTTTTACGTAACCTGCAACACCTTCAAAAACCATATGTGATGTTTTCACGTTCTCTCGCTCACTACACGCAAACTGTTAGTCCTACCAGAAAATGCACAGGACCTTTTTCTAGTAGATTTGAAGTGGCTAAATTTTGTACTGAGGTATGCTTTTGGTTCAAATGGCTGTGAGCACTATGGGACGTAACTTCTGAGGTCATCAGTCCTCAGAACTTATAATTACTTAAACCTAATTAACCTAAGAACATCACACACATCTATGCCCGAGGCTGGATTAGTACCTGCGACAGTAGCAGTCGCGCGGTTCCAGACTGTAGCGCCTAGAATCGCTCGGCCACAGCGGCCGGCTGAGGTATGTTTTTGTTGGAGGCCATGGTTTTTGGGTTATTAAAGAAAAACGCATTTGAAGGTCACTAATTCAAAAACTACAGACTCTGTCGAAAATGTATTGCAGTACAAAATTTAACTACGTTAAATATTCATTTTTTCTGTAGGACTAATAGTTTGCACATTGTGAGCGAGAAAATATGCTAATCTTGCACGTGGTATTAGAAGGAACTGTGGGTTGCATAAAACATTTCAGCAGAGGCAGTTGAATTGCGCCATATATTCAGCACACGGTGCTGAAGAAGGGAAAAGAAGGGGACCGGGGGACAAATGTTCCTTTTGGAGTACAAATAATATGAATGTGTTCCTCTTTATAAAAGACTCTGACAGAAAAGTGGGAAACCAGCTGTGTCAATTTTCATTCCGCCTTCCTCGTCAAAACCATGGCATGCGAATATATTTGTGTCTTTTTGTGCTCAAAGAGAGTAGCAGATAGACTGTGACGGTGGAAGAGAGAGAACACAGTGCCACTGGGAAAGAAAGAGAAGGGAGGCAGTTGTGATGAGAGAGAGAATGTGGCGATTAAAGAGAAATGAATGGATGGATAATAGTCGTGGGAGCCAAAGAGAGAGGGGATATTGATTGTCAGTGAGAGTATGATTAGTGGTAGTAAATGATGATAGAATCAGTGGGAGCAGAACAGAGAGGAAACAGTAGAAATGAAAAATACAGGTCAGAGATCATGCTTAGGGTTGGGCTGTCTGGACTCTTCCCGAACAGCGAACTTTAAGACGTTGGTATAGGAGATGAGGCATGTTGAACCAAAATTTTAAACATGTGGGAAAGGAGAAAATATAAGTTGGCTCCCCAGAATTTTTGAGCTTCCGAGGTATGGTGAAGACAGTTGCAATGGGAAGGAAAGACAACTAGAATAAGTGTGAGAGAGAAGGCCATGGCAATTAGATGTACTGTAAATCAGTGGGAGAGGAGAAAAAGGAGACCGTGGGAGAGAGATATAGACCTGGCAGTGACAGGGAGACGCTGAGTATGAAGGCTTAACTACCAAGAGAGACTTGGTAAACATATTTTGAATGTTCTGTGTTAAAAGAACGCGAATATGTCCGCATGCGAAAATTTTTGGTGTGGAAAGAGAGCCAGCTGAAGTGGCCGTGCGGTTCTAGGCGCTGCAGTCTGGAACCACGAGACCGCTACGGTCGCAGCTTCGAATCCTGCCTCGGGCATGGATGTGTGTGATGTCCTTAGCTTAGTTACATTTAACTAGTTCTAAGTTCTAGGGGACTAATGACCTCAGAAGTTGAGTCCCATAGTGCTCAGAGACATTTGACCATTTTTTTTGTGGAAAGCGAAATGAGGCTTGAGGCAG
Source organism: Schistocerca gregaria (assembly GCF_023897955.1). Classification (NCBI taxonomy): domain Eukaryota; kingdom Metazoa; phylum Arthropoda; class Insecta; order Orthoptera; family Acrididae; genus Schistocerca; species Schistocerca gregaria. The sequence continues at coordinate 71,856,295 of NC_064920.1, forward strand.
CTGATTACCCACTTCTCTGTCAGAGTAGTTTAAAGAGGAACACGTTCGCCTTTTTGTGCTCCAACAGGAACATTTTTCCGCTGGTTCATTACACTTTACTGTTCCAAAATATAAATAAAGAAAAAAACAGTGAAATATCACTTCAGCTGAAATTGGCAATCAACACAATGTCAAGTACCCAAGTCCCTTCTTGCTCTCCGTGTGTCAAAACGCTTAAAATCCTCCGCAGACTCTATTCGTTGTTTAACGATCGTGTAATCAATCATCGCTCAATGATTGATCTGTGACCCTAGGACATTGCCGCTGGGTGTTGTTAACGCTATTCGAAATATGTCCAACTTATGTAATAGGTATACTGTTGTTATACCACTACGAATGAATATCTGAGACAGTCTAAAGTCTTTGGTAATTATTATATTGTTTAAGTCATGTTTCTTTTACTTCAAGTTTTAGTGATCTCAGTCTCCGTAGATGTCGGTAGAAGTCGATATAATTTGTCATCCGAAATTGTACTAAATGAATTCTCTGGTAATTATTTCGATCAGTTAGTTCATGAGCCCATAGCGAATAGTAAACGGTTGTGAAAATACACTTGACCACTTAGCAACAAATAATCCTGAGTTAATAACGAGCATCAAAACAGATACAGGGAATAGTGAACACAGGGCTGTCGTAGAGAGAGTGAATATTGTAACCCCCAGATCCTCCAAAAATAGACCAAAAATATACCTTTTCAGAATATCAGAGATAAAAATTCACTTGACGTCTTCATGAGAGACACTCTACACTCCTTCCAAATTAACAATGTAAATGGAGACCAGGTGTGTCTAGAATTCAAGTAAGTAGTATCGACAGCAGTTCAGAGATTTATACCAAATAAATTAGCGAACGACGGAGCTGGCCCCCCTTGGTACACAAAATGGATCAGAGCACTGTTGCACAAAGAACGAAAAAAGGATGCCAAATTTAAACAAACGAAAAATTTCCAAGCTTGGCGATCTTTTACAGAAGCTCGAAATGTAGCGCGGATTTCAATGCGAAATGCTTATAATAGTTTCCACGACGAAACTTTGTCTCGAAACCTGGCAGAAAATGCAAAGACGCATACTAGCGGCAAGACACAATCAATGCCTTCTATGCGCGATAGCAATGCAAATGCCATACTATCGACGCCAGTGCTGCCAAAGCAGAGTTACTGAATAGTTCCTAAATTCCTTCACCAAAGAAGACGGAGTAAATATTCCAGGATTCGAATCAAGAACAGCTGCGAATATGAGTAACTTAGAAGTAGATATCCTCGGGGTAGTGAAGCAACTTAAATCGCTTAACAACAGCGAGTCTTCCCCGTCCAGACTATATACCAGTTAGATACCTTTCAGAGTGTGCTAATGCAATAGCTACATACTTAACAATCATACATAACCACTCGCTCGACGAAAGATTCGTACCCAAAGACTGGAAAGTTGCACAGGTCACACCCGTATTCAAGAATGTTTGTAGGAGTAATCCACTAAATTACAGGCTCATATCATTAAGGTCGATATGCAGCGGATTTTGGAACATACGAGTATATTGTGTTCGGACATTATGAATTACCATGAAGAGAAAGGACTATTAACACATAGTCAACGCGGATTTAGTAAACGGCATCACACAATCAGAATCTGTTTTTTTTTTTTTTCGCCATGTTCTATGGTCGACAGCCACTGCTTATGTCTAGTGCTCCCTCCGTCTCCTAGCTGCTGCAAATTCTGCAACATGGAATGAGAAGCATCCCTAGTCTCTTGAGTTACAGCAAGTAATCAGTAGGTGAAAGATGTAAGAACGTTAGTACTAGTGGTAAGTAATATATGTTGTGTACTGGTAATGAATTAAGGATGGGCCCGCCTTTAAGTACATAAATTATTGTTTTGCTTTAACACCAAAATATGTTTCACCACAGTTGTGCCATCCTCAGTGTTTTTTTTTCTGTTATTTTTCTGAAACACATACATACGAATTATGTTTAGATTAGTAAATATGTTACATCGGATTTTGTTGTTATTTACATTATATATACACTTTATATTTTATTTTATATTTTGTGTGACTTGTGGCTGCCAACCGATATTACCACTGTACACAGGTCAGCTCAACTGCATTAAAAAAACACGTTTGGCACACAAAAACAAACCTGTCACAGCTGGAGAACTAACCAAGTATTACAATGGTAAGGCTAAAGACGGACATATATTATACCACGATTTTTTCCTGAACATACATTTTAAAGACTGGATTACAAAGAAAAATTAAATGCAGGCGATATCCTAATATCCCTTATATTTGCAGATGACATGGTGTACTTATCTAGACCTGTGGCTGATTTCAGTTGCTAGTCAAAGGACACACACACTGTAATACAGCAGGTAAAGTGCATGTATAATTTAAATAACAACAAAATCCGAGGTACCATATTTCTTAACCTAAACACGATCTGCATGCACGTATTTCAGAAAAATACAAGAAAAAAATCTACTGAGGGTGCTGAAACTGTGGAGAAACGTGTTTGGATGTTAAATCAAAACAATATTTATGTAATTGCAGAAAGTCAGACACATCCTCAATTCATTATTATTTTTTGCGAGCACAGTAACTGAGCTCAAATCTCCAATATGATAATATACGTTTCACTTAAAGTTTGTAGAATTGTGTGTGTAAACATGCATGCCAAAGGAAGTGTTGAACATTGACAATGGCCGCTATGCAGCAACAACATCAATAGCTTACTACTCCTTGTGGTTGCTTTGCTTCCATCTTAGTCAACAAGTCGAGGCTTGCTGTAAAAAGCAAATAACTTAGTTGGCAAATCAAAACATGCTTTCTCAGAAAGTTGAGACTTCTCAGTGTCTGCACATATGCATTCAAGAAATTTTCATGCGTGTCATATTTTGTTGAGCCGACTCAACTCAGGTGTGAGAAGCATTTGCCTAATCACCTAAAAGCTGCGCAACATATACGTTTTGACGAAATTCCGATTCTTTCAATAATTACATAGCTTATCAATACTTTTCAGTGCTTTCGAGAAAGGTATACAGCAATAACAAACAGCTTTATACAAATATCAAATGGCTTTGTAGCAATTTGATAAAGGATGTATTATACACTTCAATTATCAGTCATTTGCATATCATGAATCTACTTTCGTAACGAGAGTAGTATGATTTTTCACAATTATTAATTATGATAGGTTGCTAATAAAATAATATGGATCCCCTGGCATCATTAAAACACTATGCTTAACCAAAACAGCCACACTTGCCAACACCAATCATTATAACTGCCTGCAATGCGTTAGTGCTGCCACACTGCTTTTATGAGGTGGAATACATGTGGAAATATTCTGAGTGCCAAACTTAAATATGCCTATTAATATTATTTAAAAGTCTGATTTGATGTTATTGCGCAACATTTGAATTCTGACACGCCTGTGAAAGTTTATTAGCATATTTCAGACAAACAGAACTACTGAATGCCTACACAGTGCAACTCTCTAAAAAATAAAATAAATTGTAACTATATATGGATCAAGTAATTGAGCAAGGTTTTGCATCACCTCAATTCGGAGAATTCCAGAATCTGTGGAGAACATTGCAATAGACATCAACATACACATCATTTCCACTCTTTTTATTGCTCATGAAAACCACACATTGCATGTTGTACCACCATACAGCGAGACCTTCAGAGGTGGTGGTCCAAATTGCTGAACACACCGGTACCTCTAATACCCAGTAGCACGTCCTCTTGCATTGATGCATGCCTGTATTCGCCGTGGCATACTATCCAAGGCACTGTTGGTCCAGATTGTCCCACTCCTCAATGGAGATTTGGCGTAGATCCATCAGAGTGGTAGGTGGCCCACGTCTTCCATAAACAGCCCTTTTCAGTCTATCCCAGGCATGTTCGATAGGGTTCATTTCTGGAGAATATGCTGACCACTCTATCCGAGCGATGTCTTTATCCTGAAGAAAGTCATTCAAAAGATGTGCATGATGGGGCCGCGAATTGTCGTCCTTGAAGACGAATGGCTCGCCAATATGCTGCCGATATGGGTGCACTATCGGTCGGAGGATGGCATTCACGAATCGCACAGCCATTATGACGCTTTCCATGACCACCAACGGCGTACGTCGGTCCCACATAATGCCACCCCAAAACAGCCGAGAACCTCCACCTTGCTGCACTCGCTGGGCAGTGTGTCTAAGAGAACGTGATGCCAATCCTGAGCGGTCCATTCAGCATGTTGTTGGGCCCATCTATACCGCGCTGCATGGTGTAGTGGTTGCAAAGATGGACCTCGCCATGGACATCGGGAGTGAAGTTGCCCATCATGCAGCCTATTGTGCACAGCTTGAGTCGGAACGCGACGTCCTGTGGCTGCACGAAAAGCATTATTCAACATGGTGGTGTTCCTGTCAGGGTTTCTCCGAGCCACAGTCCGTAGGTAGCGGTCACCCACTGCAGAAGTAGCCCTTTGGCGGCCTGAACGAGGCATGTTATCGACAGTTCCCGTCTCTCTATATCTCCTCCATGTTCGAACATCATCGCTTTGGTTCACTCTGAGACCCCTGGACACTTCCCTTGTTGAGAGCCCTTCCTGGCACAAACTAACAATTGGGATGCGATCGAACCGCGGTATTGACCATCTATGCATGGATGAAATGCAGACAACGCCAGCGATGTATCTCCTTCCTGGTGGAATGACTGGAACTGATGGGCTGTCGGACCCCCTCCGCCTGATAGACTATGCTCTACTCACTGACATATTAGAGCAGAAAAGAAGCTCTGGGAAGAAACTCAGCACAGAACTTTCACCTTGACGTTCATTCATATATTTTTGCACCTTTCTATGAGAGGTCATCATACAAGCCAATTCCACAGAATATAGCTAGAACAAGTACAATTAATAACGTCCAAAATGATGATGAATTTTGCTCTGTGTGGTCACTTTCAGTTTGCGAAAGAAATTACAAGGCAAACACACAGCGTATAACACAATATTAATAGTTTAATGTTCATGAACATTATAACTTTCATGATGGTATCGATTTCGCCATTTATCTCCAGGAATCTCAATATATATATATATATATATATATATATATATATATATATGTCACAAAAAGGTACGGCCAAACTTTCAGGAAACATTCCTCACACACAAAGAAAGAAGATAAATATATTATGTGGTCATGTGTCCGGAAACGCTTGCTTTCCATGTTAGAGCTCATTTTATTACTTCTCTTCAAATCACATTAATCATAGAATGGAAACACACAGCAACAGAACGTACCACCGTGACTTCACACACTTTGGTACAGGAAATGTTCAAAATGTCCTCCGTTAGCTAGGATACATTCATCCACCCATCATCGCATGGAATTCCTTATGCGATGATGCAGCCGTGGAGAATGGCGTATTGTACCACAGCCGTCCACAATACGATCACGAAGAGTCTCTACATTTGGTACCAGGGTTGCGTAGACAAGAGCTTTCAAATGCCCCCCATAAATGAAAGTCAAGAGGATTGAGGTCAGGAGAGCGTGGAGGCCAGCGGTCACCGAATCTGTTGTTGAGAAGGTACGAACACTTCGACTGAAATGTGCAGGAGCTCCATCGTGCATGAACCACATGTTGTGTCGTACTTGTAAAGCCACATGTTCTAGCAGCACAGGTAGAGTATCCCGTATGAAATCATGATAACGTGCTCCATTGAGAGTAGGTGGAAGAAACTGAAATGAGCTCTAACATGGAAATTAAGCGTTTCCGGACACATGTCCACATAACATATTTTCTTTATTTGTGTGTGAGGAATGTTTCCTGAAAGTTTGTTCGTACCTTTTTTATAACACCATTGGGAGCTCCAATGTCAGGCGCGTAATGGGGCCCCTTAGGGATATGGCAGCAAGAGAGGGGAAGAAAACCAATGTGCACTCCGTGTGCATATCGGGGGGAGTCATTCCAGATGTGGAAAGGGTCCTTCCGGTTGCCATGAAGGGTACAGGGTGCACCCATCTGCAGGTGGTCGCTCATGTCGGCACCAATGATGTGTGTCGCTATGGTTCGGAGGAAATCCTCTCTGGATTCCGGTGGCTATCTGATTTGGTGAAGACTGCCAGTCTCGCTAGTGGGATGAAAGCATCGTCGACAGGGCTGACTGCGGACATTTGGTACAGAGCCGAGTGGAGGGTCTGAATCAGAGGCTGAGACGGTTCTGTGACCGTGTGGGCTGCAGATTCCTCGACTTGCGCCATAGGGTGGTGGGGTTTCGGGTTCCGGATGGATAGGTCAGGAGTCCACTACACGCAGCAAGCGGCTACACGGGTAGCAGGGGCTGTATGCCGTGGACTGGGCGGTTTTTTTAGGTTAGATGGCCTCGGGCAAGTACAGAAGGGCAACAGCCTCAAAGGGTGCATGGCAAAGTCAGGACATGCGGGAACCAAGCAGAAATCGGTATTGTAATTGTAAACTGTCGAAGCTGCATTGGTAAAGTACCGGAACTTCAATCGCTGATAGAAAGCACCGAAGCTGAAATCGTTACAGGAACAGAAAGCTGGCTGAAGCCAGAGATAAATTCAGCCGAAATTTTTACAAAGGCACAGACGGTGATTAGAAAGGATAGATTGCATGCAACAGGTGGTGGCGTGTTTGTCGCTGTTAGTAGTAGATTATCCTGTAGTGAAGTAGAAGTGGATAGTTCCTGTGAAATATTATGGGTGGAGGTTACACTCAACAACCAGTGACGCCATTGAATCACATCCAGATTGCCTTGATCCTTGCTTGCACATCCTGTTTCACATAGCCGTCACTCTGTTGCCGAGAACCTAGGGGTCGAAATGTATCCAATTTGCTAAGAGGAGATAGTGCAGGAGACGGAATCGTCCTGAGGTACTCAGTCTTGTGGATGTTTAAATGGAGGTCAAACCTTTGCAGATTATCATACCATGTTTGGGCGTGAGTTTCGAGATCCTCCCTGGTATCTGCCGCAACCGTCACTTCATCAGTGCATAGTATTGTCCGCAGTATAGACTCTTGTAAGTCACGTGTTATGGTGACCATTATGGTAACAAAGTGCAGGGAAGACAGAGCTGCGTCGTGATGATCACGAACTATCACAGGAAAGCTGTCAGTCAGTCCTACAGAGTGTTGCACCCGGCTCCTGGTGTTTTTGTACAGCATTTGATGTAGGTCTCAGGCACTTGATGATCCCGAAGAGCATACCAAATCATCTGATGCGGTGCTCTATCAAATGCCTTCTCATTGTCAACAGAGGCAAGATGTAGTGACTTCCTTTTCTTTCTACATCACCTGGTGTACACCGAAAATTGAATCTAATGTGGCACGTCCTTTCATTAAGCCACATTGATTTATTGAGAGCTGGACTGTGTTCTGCAGCCTGTCACCAAGTATACGTTCAAATGTCTTCATTGTCTGGGAGAGGAGCCTGATTGGGCGGTAGCTGGTACATTCAGAGAGTCACCCTTGCCCTTAAAAGTCGGTACTAAATGAGCACCCGGTGGGTATATGAGTGCAATGAATGATGGAGTTGAAGAATTCTGCCTGCCAGGTGGTCGTTTTGTCCCTCAGTTTTCCAGATGTCTGCAGGTAGGTCCTGGAATATTTCCATTTTTCATGTAATGAATGGGGACTGCGAGCTCATCCGTTCTGATACATGGAACTGGTCTAGTCGTGACGTTACCTTTCACTGAAATACTCTCGCCAACGCCCCAATATCATCTTGCTGTCTCTGAGCTGCCGGCCGTTCTTATCTTTTACCGAACTGGAGTTTTCCATATCCTGACCTCCTCTACAACAGGCTCAAACCAGTCGCTAGATGATTTTGTCACCTTCTTTAGCTGTTAGCTAGTTTGTAAACGCTGGTGGTGATTAGCTCTGGTTTCTGTAACATCTCATTTCGCGTCTTTGGTGGCGTTGTAGTTCTGAAATTTCTCCTCATTCTGGGAAGTTTGTAACTGTTTGAAAGCTGCTTTTTTGCATGCTCTTATTCTTTTACTTTGTCTGTTCACAGCCACGTCTTTATAGCAATTCTGTGCGTACCTGCCTGTGTTAAACCAAGCTCAGCTCGATCTATTCTAGTTAGAAAGTTGTCAAACAGTTACCAAGTGCGATCAGCACGAGCAGGATCGACAGGAGGGAACACTATATTCTCGCTGAAGGCCACTTACCGCTACTGTAGCTTCCGCCATTTTGTTTTGGCTTGACATTTCACATAGGGCTTTCTTATGTAAGCTTTCATTCAGCTATCGGTAACTAACAGTTTATGTTGAGGGGCTAGGCATTCAGATGGTGTGACCTTAGTTTCCTGTGACAATTGGGAGGTCACGTCTGCGGAGTAATATACCCGCTGTCTCTCCTAAGAGCTGCCAGGCACATTTCGTTTTTTCAGTGTGTAGCTAGAAGCAACCCAAACAAATTTTGCTCACCACGTCTTTCATGCGGCGCCCACTGACAAGAAAAGGCGTCTGTTTGTTTATTATTACAAACAAAATTATTTTTAATTCTGAATTTTACATACCCATTCTATAGAGCGCTCACAAATTAGTCTAGTTCGAAATTCGTTTTATCGATATGTATTAACAGGGAAACTAAAACAGCAATCGAGCAGCTACTCAGTATCGCTGGATGCCTGGCGGAAGCAGTCAACGCGAGCAATGGTGTCATTGCTGGAGTACTGGTTATCCTTTGCGTTTTACTGTGCGTGATTTACTGTGCACGTTGATAAAAATGAATCGGACTAGACTAATCTGAAACCGCACTATCGAATGGGCACGTAAAATTCCGCTTTAAAAATATTTTTGTTGATAATGTTTTCCGTCGACACTGGGTGTCGCATGAAAGACGTGAGCACAATTTGTTTGTGCTGACTCCAGCTACACGAAGCAAACTGCTGCAGAAACACCAGAGGAAATGCGCCTGACGACTCTCAGGACAGCCACCTTGAACAGTTAGTGTGGGTGCTGTGCCCACTGCTAGTGTACGTGATCAGACGTGATGTGCCAGGTGAGACCAACGTGCGTCATCTGCAGTGGACAGTGGACCGACGAGTTGCGACAACTAATGACCGGCCACTTGTCGCCAGGACCTATCGTTGGGCATTTCATACCTTCAACCAGGTTTAAATTGGGCCAGTTAGACACGTTTTGTAGTCGTTCCTCTGGAGCAGAGACGCTATAGGTTTGCCTCTTATGCCAATGATGCCTTGAACAAATTCACCTTATTTGCTACTGCAAGTGTATTGAGGTCTTCACCATAACTGTGGCACGAAGCCCTGTAACAGTGTGCTACCATCCAGAGGCAGATGGGCCCTGGTTTTCTAACGAGGTTTATATTCCAGCTGCACCTCCTTACTCATCACTTGTGAGATGAGGCCCGAGGCTTGCAATCGTTGTAGCAGAATGGAATGAGAAACCTAATCTCATCATTATTATTAAACGTTTGGCGTATAATTTGCTCTTCTTAATGAACTGGGGCTCTTTTATTGAGTGATGTCACTAAGTGCTACAAGCCTATCAATGTATGGAACTTGTAATTCTCTAGTATTATTACTATATACTTCGCCTGTGAAGTAGTGTACTCATGCCTCTATGTCTTCGTTCAACTCCACGTCTTTGTCTGTGGGTGCTTATTGTTTCTTCTTGTTTGTTCAGCAGCATGTCCAGAACGGCAGCAACCTCTGCCTTGTCAGGACCTGCAGCGATATCTGGCATGTCTTTGCCAGCAGTAGCCACCACCAGCTCATCGGGGTATGCAGTGACCTCCAGCTTGTGAAGAATGGCAATTGCAGCAGCAATGTGGAATTGTGTAGCGCATGTGACCAGCAGATTGGAAGAGGACAACAAGCTGCTATTGAAACATACCCTTAGAAAAATTATAAATGACAGTGCTGGTAAACCTCTTACGTTATTTGATTTTCAAACAGTTGAGCAAAACTGAACGTACTCAGACATTTCTCTCTTTGCTTATTCTGATCAACACTAAACTGACACATAATATGTTTAGCGCAACCCAAACTGACTTTCAATAATCCCTACAATAGAATGGCCCTGACTGACAATAACCTATACCTGTCATGAATCACTTACCTCACAAAAATCTTCGTTACTCGAACTACTGCAACACAGAGAGCGCCAATACTGCCAGCTAAATAAAGATTCTAACTACTGAAGGCACTAACTACTGTAGGCATCATATATATATATATATATATATATATATATATATATATATAAAATATAATATTACAATTTTACTCTTTCTGATGGACACACGGCCAGATCGTCACTTGCTAAATTCTGCCATCTCTCTCTCCAGATCCACCACTGCTGGCGGCTCACCTCCAACTGCGTAACGCTACGCGCTGTTCACATCCAATTACCCAACACTACAATAGCAAACATTCCAACAATGCAAACCAGCCACAGACTGCACACAGCACAGTCAGTGATTTTCATACAGAGCGCTATGTGGCGTTACCAACATAAAAACCTAAAGAGCCTACTTACACTATTAACAATCCCACTCATCGATTTATGTAATGAAGACACCCAACCAGTCCCCAACTCTCAGAAGAATTGTGCTGAGGCTTTTATGCCACATTCTGCAGGTCTGTACTGGTCTCCAACACATGCAATATCCCAAAACATTCTGGTGTTACAGCAAGGACAGTGTGTTGACATGGTGGATGAGATACTGCCAGTTCCTCACAGTGCCCTGCTGCTTCTCACTTCAACTTATAATTTAACAGCCAGAGTTTCAAAGCGCTTGAATATTGGTACAGAAGCATCAGTGGACAGTGATTGGCATGTTGCATTAAATATTTAAAACGCATTGAGAAGTGCTAAAGTGCAGCTCACGGAGTTATAATGAGATTAAGTGTATTGTGCAGAACCCTACATTTATCAACAGATGACCTCCGAGTACTGTCCGTCTCGTGCACTCCTGGACACTTACTGTAGTGGCCTGACGCTATCTATAGCATTACTGTATGATGGTGCAGCACTCATGGTGAGATCTGGAGTTCCATCCATTTATCTGCAACACTTAACTGTTACAAACTTGTTTGCCTATGGATGGAGCTATCCCCAGTGTTGGGAAGACTGAACAGATAGTTACCTTGTTTCAAACTGTGAGTAATGACATTGCGAACTACCTCTGTACTTACAGTGTGCATGCAGACGATTTAGAACAGTGCATCAACACAATGTCAAAAGAAGCAGCTAAAGGAACACCCACCAGTACGAGAGAAATACAGTTGAAGTCTGTGCATTCAAGGAAGCATTATTTACTAAATTCTGTACAGGTGTGAAGATAAAGAAAGGGCCAAATGACTTTTTTGGTGTAGTGCACCCAGTGTACCGCAGTTCAATAAAATTTGTATATTACCTGAAATTGTATTTTATTTTGTTCATATCTCTCATACTAATGTTACTGCTACCAGTATTTCCATTGCAATGTCTAGAATACTACAGCAGCACCAAGCTGTCTCAATCACCACGGTTGGCAACTTCAGTCATTATTAAACTGAATGACAGACCACCTTTCTTGTGTATACACTCCTGGAAATTGAAATAAGAACACCGTGAATTCATTGTCCCAGGAAGGGGAAACTTTATTGACACATTCCTGGGGTCAGATACATCACATGATCACACTGACAGAACCACAGGCACATAGACACAGGCAACAGAGCATGCACAATGTCGGCACTAGTACAGTGTATATCCACCTTTCGCAGCAATGCAGGCTGCTATTCTCACATGGAGACGATCGTAGAGATGCTGGATGTAGTCCTGTGGAACGGCTTGCCATGCCATTTCCACCTGGCGCCTCAGTTGGACCAGCGTTCGTGCTGGACGTGCAGACCGAGTGAGACGACGCTTCATCCAGTCCCAAACATGCTCAATGGGGGACAGATCCGGAGATCTTGCTGGCCAGGGTAGTTGACGTACACCTTCTAGAGCGCGTTGTGTGGCACGGGATACATGCGGACGAGCATTGTCCTGTTGGAACAGCAAGTTCCCTTGCCGGTCTCGGAATGGTAGAACGATGGGTTCGATGATGGTGTGGATGTACCGTGCACTATTCAGTGTCCCCTCGACGATCATCAGAGGTGTACGGCCAGTGTAGGAGATCGCTCCTCACACCATGATGCCGGGTGTTGGCCCTGTGTGCCTCGGTCGTATGAAGTCCTGATTGTGGCGCTCACCTGCACGGCGCCAAACGCGCAGACGACCGTCATTGGCACCAAGGCAGAAGCGACTCTCATCGCTGAAGACGACACGTCTCCATTCGTCCCTCCATTCACGCCTGTCGCGACACCACTGGAGGCGGACTGCACGATGTTGGGGCGTGAGAGGAAGACGGCCTAACGGTGTGCGGGACCGTAGCCCAGCTTCATGGAGACGGTTGCGAATGGTCCTCGCCGATACCCCAGGAGCAACAGTGTCCCTAATTTGCTGGGAAGTGGCGGTGCGGTCCCCTACGGCACTGCGTAGGATCCTACGGTCTTGGCGTGCATCCGTGCGTCGCTGCGGTCCGGTCCCAGGTCGACGAGCAAGTGCACCTTCCGCCGACCGCTGGCGACAACATCGATGTACTGTGGAGACCTCACGCCCCACGTGTTGAGCAATTCGGCGGTACGTCCACCCGGCCTCCCGCATGCCCACTATACGCCCTCGCTCAAAGTCCGTCAACTGCACATACGGTTCACGTCCACGCTGTCGCGGCATGCTACCAGTGTTAAAGACTGCGATGGAGCTCCGTATGCCACGGCAAACTGGCTGACACTGACGGCGGCGGTGCACAAATGCTTCGCAGCTAGAGCCATTCGACGGCCAACACCGCGGTTCCTGGTGTGTCCGCTGTGCCGTGCGTGTGATCATTGCTTGTACAGCCCTCTCGCAGTGTCCGGAGCAAGTATGGTGGGTCTGACACACCGGTGTCAATGTGTTCTTTTTTCCATTTCCAGGAGTGTATATACCCCGTGAGCATTGCACCTTAAATGTTGATATATAAGCCCATTGCACACCAAAATCTAATGTAGTCGGTATCATGATGCACATCATCAATTTCCTGACACATTTTTATAGATCCTCTTTTCCTCCAGTTCTAGTCAGGAATCCGTTTTTACAGTTAGTCGATTTTTTAAAATGTTAACCACGTATAGCTATGAGAGAGGTGAGTATGTTAGTGTACACTGCACCATGGATGGGTTCACATGCATTCCAGGCACTTCAGCTGAGAGGATGCGTATACATAGAGAATTGTCTGTACAAAGAGGGAAAATTTCAGTCTCTAGAATGTAAAGTTAAGGACTTAAAGATATATATCCAAACCCTTTTGAGACTGATCAACGAATTAGATGCTAGGGTGACCCTACTTGAAAAGAACGTAAATTACTTAACTGTTAAGATTGAATTGGATGGAATGTATGTATGGTGCACCATGTGAAGGAGTCGGCTTATTGTATAACAAGAGTCGACTAATCATAAGGTCATTGCGGGATGGGAGGCTGTTCGAGAGAAGTTATGATTGCTAGGCTTAGGACATTTGTACCAAGAGCATGGCCTGAGAGAAACTTTTAAACCAGTTACTGAATCCCTCGTTGAACTCTCTGCAAAATTACACAATGACGACGCCGTTACTGATTTCATTAACATCGCAGCAATGCTAGAATAGATAAAGGAATCAGTGTCAGATGTGAAAAACCATACATGTTTGGCATGCACCCTGTAAATTTACAAGAGAAACCAGTACAGATAGGTGATCAGGAATTTCAAAGAACAACTGGGCTAATGAACTTCATTTTCCTAAATCCTACGAAAACTACAATTTATTCACCCAAACATCTGGAGAAAAATGGTGGTATACTGAAACTGACAAGTGTACATAGGAAAGCGACAGACCAGCACAGTGCAAAATACAGAACCACTATAAAACCTATGTTAGATGCTCGATATAGCATTGGTTGTTTTGACATCCAGCATAAAAGAGTCAGCAATCGACACCCGCAACACATGACAATCCCATTGTGTTAATGGATCAATTGTGACTGCTCATGTCATCAGCTGCTGCTGGTAACACTATTGATTCGGATGAGGTTGTTTCAGTGATTTCTAATCTGTAGAGAGAGAGGGATAATTGAGTAAGTTCGCAAACACTAGTCTGACAGCTGCAAAAATCAGCCCGCAGAACACACCCTCATAGGCAAGTTATGATTAAAAGTTTGTCTGACAACTGATCTTGTAGACATACGGGAATATTGACATGCAAATAATGCATTCAAATATATTTTAATGATTGATAAATACTCTAAATACTGGGCATTAACCATTAAAACGAAAAATGGGGAGAGATGTTGCAGAGGTGTCTGAGGGTTTATTGCAGACAGGGACAATTGATGCCCAGACAACCTCTGAAGCGATCGTGGTGGAGAGTCTTACGAGAGCTCTTTCAAGACCTTGATGTAGCGGTATGGAATACGTCACTGCTGAATATTTACTCACCTGAATGTGAATATCGTGGAACGCCTGAACTGAACAACAAATACCCAAATATGAATGTTGTTTGATCATATAAATGGATGGATATCCTCCAAGAAATAATCGCACAGTATAATCAAACTAAACATAGCACAATAATGTTGTTGTTGTTGCGGTCTTCAGTCCTGAGACTGGTTTGACGCAGCTCTCCATGCTACTCTATTCTATGCAAGCTTCTTCATCTCCCAGTACATATTGCAACCTACAGCCATCTGAATATGCTTAGTGTATTCATTTCTTGGTCTCCCTCTACGATTTTTACACTCCACGCTGCCCTCCAATACTAAATTCGTGATCTCTTGATGTCTCAGAACATGTCCTACCAACCGATTCCTCCTTCTGGTCAAGTTGTGCCACAAACTTCTCTTCTCCCCAATCCTATTCAATACTTCCTCATTAGTTATGTGATCTACCCATCTAATCTTCAGCATTCTTCTGTAGCACCACATTTCGAAAGCTTCTATTCTCTTCTTGTCCAAAGTATTTATTGTGCATGTTTCACTTCCATACATGGCTAACTCCATACAAGTAGTTTCAGAAACGACTTCCTGACACTTAAATCTATACTCAATGTTAACAAATTTCTCTTCTTCAGAAAAGCTTTCCTTGTCATTGCCAGTCTCATTTTATATCCTCTCTACTTCGACCATCATCAGTTATTTTGCTCCCCAAATAGCAAAACTCCTTTACTACTTTAAGTGTCTCATTTCCTAATCTAATTCCCTCAGCATCACCCGACTTAATTCGACTACATTCCATTATCCTCGTTTTGCTTTTGTTGATGTTCATCTTATATCCTCCTTTCAAGACACTGTCCATTCCATTCAACTGCTCTTCCAAGTCCTTTGCTGTCTCTGACAGAATTACAATGTCATCGGCGAACCTGAAGGTTTTTATTTCTTCTCCATGGGTTTTAATACCTACTCCGAATTTTGCTTTTGTTTCCTTTACAGCTTGCTCAATATACAGATTGAAAAACATTGGGGAGAGGCTACAACCCTGTCTCTTTCCCTTCTCAACCACTGCTTCTCTTTCATGTCCCTCGACACTTATAATTGCCATTTGGTTTCTGTACAAATTGTAAATAGCCTTTCGCTCCCTGTATTTTACCTCTGCCACCTTTACATTTTGAAAAAGAGTATTCCAGTCAACATTGTCAAAAGCTTTCTCTAAGTTTGCAAATGCTAGAAACCTAGGTTTGACTTTCCTTAATCTTTCTTCTAAGATAATTCATAAGGTCAGTATTGCCTCACGTGTTCCAGTATTTCTACGGAATCCAAACTGGTCTTCCCCAAGGTCGGCGTTTACTAGTTTTTCCATTCGTCTGTAAAAAATTTTCGTTATTATTTTGCAGCCGTGACTTATTAAACTGATAGTTCGGTAATTTTCACATCTGACAACACGTTTTTTCTTTGGGATTGGAATTATTATATTCTTCTTGAAGTCTGAGGGTATTTCGCCTGTTTCATACATCTTGTTCACCGGATGGTAGAGTTTTGTCAGGACTGGCTCTCCCAAGGCCGTCAGTAGTTCCAATGGAATGTTGTCTATTCCGGGGCCGATAAAGCTGAGACTAATCGATAGTTCTGATAATAGACTCATAGATACGGTATACTACCATCTCAGAATGTTGGATCCACACAAACAGGAATTTAGTGTGGATGATTTGGTGCGTACCTCAAAACACATGACAGTGTTTGAGACGTCATGCCCCCCAAACTGGTCGAGTGATATACCCACGGTTTCCTTGGTGCAGAGAACAAATCCTGGAACCTACATCTTAAGGGATAGAAGTAGCACTGCAATTTCAGGATGCTATTATACAGAGTAATTGAAGAAGAGCTCAGAACCACATGTTCCTCATAGAGCACATCATAAGACATGGAGGAAATAGAGAGCTAGTTAAATGGCTTGATCTTCCTGTAACACGAAACAGCTGAATTGACGATTTGCTACATAACGGGCTGCGCAGAATACAACCAGCACAATAGCTTATTATGCACAGTAAATGATCAAAAGTATCCGGACACTCCCAAAAAATACGTTTTTCATATTAGCTGCATTGTGCTGCCACCTACTGCCGGATATTCTATATCAACGACCTCAATGGTCATTAGACATCGGAAAACAGTACAATGGGGCTCTCCGCGGAACTCACGGACTTCGAACATGGTCAGGTGATTGGGTGTCACTTGTGTCGTACGTCTGTACGCGAGATTTCCACACTCCTAAACATCCCTAGGTCCACTGTTTTCGATGTGACAGTGAAGTGGAAAGTGGAACAGCACAAAAGCGTACAGGCTGACCTCGTCTGTTGACTGACAGACTGCCGACAGTGGAAGAAGGTCGTAATGTCAAATAGACAGAAATCTATCCATCGCACAGGAATTCCTCACTGCATCAGGATCCACTGCAAGTACTGTGACAGGTAGGCGGGAGGTGAGGAAAGTTGGATTTCATGGTCGAGCGGCGCTCATAAGCCGCACATCAAGCCGGTAAGTGCCAAACGACGCCTCGCTTGGAGTAAGAAACGTAAACATTGGACGGTTGAACAGCGGAAAAACGTTGTGTGGAATGACGAATCACGGTACACAATGTGGGTATCCGATGGCAGGGTGTGGATATGGCGAATGCCCGGTGAACGTCATCTGCCAGCATGTGTAGTGCCAACAGTAAAATTCGGAGGCGGTGGTGTTATGGTGTGGTCGTGTTTTTCATACAGGCGGCTTGCTCCGCTTGTTGTTTTGCGTGGCACCATCACAGCACAGGCCTACATTGATGTTTTAAGCACCTCCTTGCCTCCCACTGTTGAAGAGCTATTCGGGGATGGCGTTGCATCTTCCAACATGATCGAGCACCTGTTCATAATGCACGGCCTGTGGCGGAGTGGTTACACGACAAAAACATCCCTGTAATGGACTAGCGTGAACAGAGTCCTGGCCTGAGTCCTATAGACATTTTGGAACGCCGACTTCTTGCCAGGCCTCACTGTCGGACATCGATACCTCTCCTCATCGCAGCACTCTGTGAAGAATCGGCTGCCATTCTCCAAAAAACCTTCCAGCACATGACTGAATGTATGCCTGCGATAGTGGAAGCTGTCATTAAGGCTAAAGGTGGGCCAACACCATATTGAATTCCAGCATTACCGATGGAGTGCGCCAAGAACTTGTGCGTCATTTTCAGCCAGGTATTCGGACAATTTTGATCACATAGTGTACATTACAGGAGGCGGTGGTATTCTCGACAAGTCTTCCAATTTACCTGCGTATTGCTGGATATAAGTACTGCGGATATGACACAAAGGGTCAGAAACGTTTGGCTCGTGGTGATAAGGGGATTAAACTGCTTGACGAGGCTCGTTTGGAAGGCGACATTGCATAAGTAAAACATGAAGGTCTCCCAGGACATCACGCTGCAGATCGAATTTTAGCTATAAAGGCAAGACAATATGTGCGAGAAAGGAAATTGGTTTAGGGCAGCACATTACAGCATGTGTAGTCGATAAAACCATGCATAGTAAACTTAAGTTGGGATTGGGTGTGCATTTCCAGCAGGTTATGAACACTTGAGATAACAATGAAGAAGAAGAAGAAGCCCGGGCAGGGGTGTTTAAAATACTATAACCTGACAGTGATGTATGCAGCTAAAAGTGCCCTGAAGCATAAAGGACAGATCAATGCACTACAGGTTCTGCCAATAACAAATACATCAGGCGGAATTATCACCTTCCTCATTCCTGACTTTTAGGTCTCTCAGAAAAGGGTCCACTGGCTGTTTGGTGCTGCGGCTATTGCCAGAACAGTCAAGACCGCACAGAAATAACAGAAACAGCTAGAAGAGGCAAGGAGATGTTACCGCGTGATGGAAGCAACAGCCTCCGGTAGAGAACTATACCTGAAACCATACAAGAAAGGTCTAGATCTCTTAATAAGTGAAAAAATAGCTGTCCTCCCAGATAGCTCGATTTTAAATTCAAATCTGTTCAAGTTTGTTAGGGAAAAAAAATCAGCATTCCATGATTGCGTGGTGTGTTTGTGCGGGACACATTACCAAAGACTATATGGAAATCCAGAGAATGTGGATTGTGTATTTAAACGTTGCTGGGGGGTCAGAAACCCACTGGGTAGCGTATGTTAAGATAAATACAAATATTGTCTATTATTTCGACTCATTTGAAGACCTGAGGCCACAATAAGGGTTAGAACGATGCTTCACCAACAGAAGAAGTGTGTTCTACAATTTTCACCACTACCAGGACTTTAATAGTAACCTGTGCTTCTGCGCATCATGTTCCTCCTAACGCATACGAAGAAGAATGTATAAGGAGGTCACGAAGCAACCACTGGTCAGTTGAGGTTCAGATGCAGGGTCACATACTCTTGCTTTAAAAGAACTACCGTCAGTATCAGATGCGAATTACTTCCCGCCGATTGATTTAAGCAGTGGAGAGCGAAGAGCTGCGCTGATTGGACTGGAGACATGCAACAGCTTTCCGAGTATCACAGAGGCTAACAACAAACTTCATATTGAAATTAATGGTAGAAAAGAAATTGTAGCAACAGGGCCTGGTGCATACGATATTGACGATTCAAACGACATTTAAATCAAAATAAAGAGAGCGAATGCAACGATTGATTTTAACCAGAAAGATGCAGTAGGGCGACTACTGCGTTTCACAAAAGGACAGGCTTTGAAGAAGGATCGTACTAAATTTTACAGATCTCTCTAGCCAGTGGATTTACTTCCTGTCAGTACAATCCGTGTCCAGTGTAACATTGCAACAAACTCCTATCTCAGTAATGGACTGCTTCATACAATATACAGATTCTTCCTATCAGCTGGAAATGGGTATAAGATCGTTGACCTCTACAAACGCTATGTATCTCCCAGTGAGGAGTTCAGACATTGAACTATCTGGAGCTGCGTATTGTGGACCAGGATAAACAACTTGTCGAATATTTTAGTGAGTAAATCATTGAAAGTCTACATCTAAAGTGGGACCAGCAGTGACTTCCAACGTGTAGACACCTGTCAGCTGCGGCAGCGACCTTCAAGCAGTCAGGACGGGAAGATACGACGACGATCTTCAACTTGCTGGACCGGAACTGACGTTGACCCTCAACCGGCTGAGGCCTATCGAATGTAGAAGTGACGACGACGACCTTCACCTTGCTGGGACCGAAACCATTGGTGACCATTAACCACCCGTGACTTCGAGCAGCCTCCAGCTTCCCACTGTCTAAATATTGTCAATGGAGAGAGGATGGGCGTAAGGTATAAAACCACCACACACAACTCACAGGGCTGGACTTCGCAACAGAACAGCAAGGTGATTACACATGCAGACTGTGAGATTCTTAAATCAGTGGGTCTTCACCTTGTAATGATGTCATTTGATATAACTAACCCGGTAGAATGTGACATGCTGATTATATGTCAAGAATGTTTCTTGCATAAACCGTGTGCATCAAACACAAGAAATTAGGATTGCAACCAAACATCAAGATACTTTTATCCTCCCACGCACCAGTTTCATATATATTGATGAATAATTTGTGAAAAGGGATGGTAGTTCTACAGTGGCATCGAACCTTACATACAGTGCTTTAGCATTGCTATTTCATAAGATATGATATGAACTTAACAGGTCTGAGATTGTCTGTACACGCAATATAGGCGCAGCATTAACCCTTAAAATGTATGTCTCTGCTTCTCCCTCGAATTTGGACGATTTAGAAAATACTGGATGGTTTATTGAGGAGCTAGTGAGTAGAACAATGGAGGAGTACAGGAGATGTACTGCATGTATACCACTAAACTGCTTATGGGATACTTTGAAGACATACGGCGAATTGCTATGAATGCTAAATGGGAATTTGTTATTGTACAGAGTCCAATGGATAACAACTCACATACTTATATGGCTCAAGAAGAGAAGGGGGTCATAATCAATAAAATAATATGGAAAATGCCACACTTCACTGTATCGGATGAGCAGGATTTGAAGCTTTTAAAAGTTCTGAATGCCAGTGTATTTCTTTTTTGTGATTATGATTTTAAGTGTTCTTTATTCTTGTGTAGCATGTGAGTGTACGTACTTATTGCTTCTCCCTGCCTCGCCATATATATATATCTTGGGTTTCACTGTACTGCAGCTCCCACTCCATTTCCTCCAGTCCGGCATCTCAATCTCATCGTCAAATACCCCTGTAAAAGCTGTAAGAACAACATGAAGACGAACTGCAAACTTTTTTTTCTAAATCAGAAAATCCTACGAAACACGATTTGATAAACACAAATGTACTTACACGGCTGTTGTGATAGGTTTGTTGGCGTGGTGTAACGCACCCCTCAACCTCCTCAAAATCATCTATTACAGGAAGAACATATCGCTTTAAAAATGTAACAGCAGCGATACAAGTACATGAAATACAACAACCAAAAATATTTTTAACGATAATTTGTACTTACATGGCGGCATTTCTGCTGGGGACTTCTCAGACTCTTGCCCTGCTTGCCTATAGGCACCAGCAACTGGTCATTCATATCGAGATAATGTACTATAACAAGAAAAAAACTGTAATATTCCTCTAAAGTGAATAGATATTACCAAATCTGAACACTAAATTATGAACTCGTACTTACACAGCCGATGTGCTGGTGGAACCGCAGGTGGAGGCTGTTGTGTGATCTGAGGAGGCTGCATACCCCCATCAACTGACTCTCTTTCGGACTCCAGCACTGGAGTTAATTCCTCCTGAATTTGACGAATGAATGCTGTAACAAAAACAAAGAAACTTTTTCCAACGAAAATATACTACGAAATCTGAGCACAAAGTACGAAAATGTAGTATGATATCTGACCACAAACTACGAAAATATACTACGAAATGTGATCTGACACATACGTACATATATGCCATTACATACTAAACAGACTCAGGGATAGTATATAACTTATATACACTTGGGGTTTTCTTTTTTTATTTAACTGTTCTATCTCAGTTCCATCTCGATGGATTATTTCATTCAGATGTTCCATCTGGAATTCATACATATCAACATTTACACCTGTCGCCTTGATAAACCTGTCCAATTCCATTATTCTCGTGTTACGACTTTCATTGATTGCTTCAATTTTTCCCTCCGTGTATATCTCACATGGATGGATTCTTTCATTCAACTGCTTCATCTGGGATTCAAATAAATCTCACTTTTTATAGCCGTTGTCTTGCTAAGATTATCCAGTAACACTGATTTTGAGTTGGGACTTTCATTGATTGCTTCAGTTTTTCTATCAACTTACAAACAGATTTTTGGTCTGCGCAATATCCTATCGAACTGAATGCATGACATGTCTACAAACTTGTTCGAGGTTCGCAACATACTGATACAGTTCCGTACTGGTATACTATCTTTTCAAAAGAAACTTTGGAAGTTTCATTTATATCACCAGTTACTCAATTTTTCTTGAGTCATCGGTAACCAGAAACCCTACTGTGTGTGATTCCAACAATGTCCACATGTGATTATAAGTTTATTCAATGTTATGTCAGTATGTCAGTTCATAAATGTCCTTGATAAATATATTTTAAATTCATATTGTCTTTTTTGAAAGGTATAATGAGGTTTGCTTTATCCCTTTCCAACTGATTCGGAATCCTCGAATATGTTTCGCTTAAATAAAATATGTCAATTCCCTATGATGATCTCAAAACAGAAATATTTCCATTTAGATCGATGAGTTACACAATAACTCCATCAAATATGAACACAATGTTCAGCTTTACTCTTTCCATTGGTGGGGTATCACTGACTTTGCTGAATGTCATGTACGTTGCACTTACCCCGTAATAGCTGTTATTTGGGTTGAAATCACGTTTTTAACCATACAAACGGATGCTTGAAGTGAATCCCATCAGGATATGTTGGCAAGGACAAAATAACATTCATGTTGCTCCAATCTGATGGACTAACAGTTGTCACTCGTATATTATTGGGAAGGAGTGGTTCCATACTTTTCTTCTGCTTCTTATGGTTTCTGTAGTCTTGCAGGACCAGTCAGCTACTGCAAAGTCCCTGTCACGTGAGTGGTTTGTCCATTCAGTCATGGTAATGATTATAGGTTTACATTGGCATACAAGGGGTATTACTTGGATAAAATCATACACAAGTGGCTCTTACACTATTTTATTTATAACCTCTTACATGTAGGTGGATATACACTGAAGCGCCAAAGGAACTGGTATAGGCACGCGCATTCAAATACATAGATATGTAAACGGGTAGAATACGGCGCTGCTGGCTGCAGCGCCTATACAAGACGACAAGTCTCTGGCACATTTGTTAGATCGGTTATTGCTGCTACAATGGCAGGTTATCAAGATTTAAGAGAGATTGAACGTGGTGTTATAGTCGGCGCACGAGCGAAGGGACACAGCATCTCCGAGGTAGCGATGAAGAGGGAATTTTCCCGTACGACCATTTCACGAGTGAACTGTGAACATCAGCATTCCGGCGTCCGCCTGCTTAGCTGGGTGGTAACGTGCTCGCCTCCCGTGTAACCGGGGCCAGGTTCGATTCCCGGCCAGGTTGGAGATTTTCTCCGCTCTGGGACTGGGTGTTGTGTTGTCCTCATCACCATTGGACCCTCATCACCAGCGCGCAAGTTGCCCAGTGTGGCGTCGACTGAAATGAGACTTGCGCTTGGCGGCCAAGCGTCCCCTGATGGGGCCTCCCGGCCAACGATGACATACGCTCATTTCCATTTCCATTTCAGGAATCCGGTAAAACATCACATCTCCGACATCAATGAGCTCGGAAAAAGATCCTGAAAGGACGGGACCAACGACGACTGAAGAGAAAACGTGACAGAAGTGCAACCATTCCGCAAATTTCTGCAGATTTTAATGCTGAACCATCAACAAGTGAGAGCGTGCGAACCATTCAACAAAACATCATGGATATGGGCTTTCGGAGCCGAAGGCTCACAAGTGTACCCTTCGTGACTGCATGACACAAAGCTTTACACCTCGCCAGGGCCTTTCAACACCGATATTGGATCGCTGATGACTGGAAACATATTTTCTGGTAGGACGAGTCTCGTTTCAAATTGTATCTAGCAGATGGACGTGAACAGAACCTCATGAATCCATGGATCCTGCATGTCAGCAGTGAACTGTTCAAGCTGGTGGAGGCTTTGTAATGGTGTGGGGCGTGTGCAGTTGGAGTGATGTGGGACCCCTGCATACGACCCTGGCAGGTGACTTGTACGTAAGCATCCTGTCTGATCACCATCATCCACTATGTCCATTGTGCATTCCGACGGACTTGGGCAATTCCATGAGGACAATGCCACACCCCACACGGCCATAATTGCTACAGAGTGGCTCCAGCAATACTGTTCCGAGTTTAAACACTTCTGCTGGCCACCAAACTCCCCAGACACGAGCGTTATTGAGCATATATGGGGTTGCCTTGCAACGTGCTGTTCAAAAGATATCTCCACTCACTCGTACTCTTACGGATTTATGGACAGCCCTGCAGAATTCATGGTGTCAGTTCCCTCCAGCACTACTTCAGACATTAATGGAGTCCATGCCACATCGTGTTGCGGCACTTCTGGGTGCTCGTGGAGGCCTTACACGATATTAGGTGTAGCAGTTTATTAGGCTCTTTACTGAAGATGCATGCTTAAATAAGAACGTACTAATGCACAGTGTGAGTCATAAAACTGACGGTTGCAGAGTTTGGCGTTCTAATTCCACTAAACCGGCCCAAATTTTCTCCTAGAATCTGTACAAATATGGTTGCCGGCTTAGTCGCTTGTCTAGAGCACGTAACTGACATATAGTAAACAGTGAATAAAACCCAGAAGTCCACACATTCGTTACCGGTGCGAAATGCGAAGACACAGGCGCTCTTCCGGGATTTCACTAGTGTGAAATCAAATTGAACTACTCCGCCGGTGTTTCCATTTGTGCTCACAGTACGTAGGACTGTACTGTGCAGAGCTGTGTCCTGCGAATGTGCTGGTCCCTGCACAAATATTGAGTCGTTAGTACCTTTGCGGGATTCCAAGGTTGGGCAGCCACTACCATGCTGTTAACACCAAGTCGATCAGGACACCAAAGCGTACTAAGCCGAACTCAATGTGGACACTCTCGCAACCTACGCTATTCTGCTTCCCTCCGGAGCTCACTTACGCCCTGCCTGTTTCTTCGCGCCGAAAGGTGCGAGTCACCTGTCGCAAAATTACGATCTAGTGTGCTCCAATCACAAGGACTCCTTCCAACAGAGAACCCCGCCTAAAACAGCACATTTTTTCAGCCTCTGGTGCAGCATGCAACTCTCCCCTACTACGGAAAAGCATTCATTTCAGTGCTGCAATCTGATGCCACACATCTTTACGCCAACTGCACATTCTCCCACCAATGTCCATAGCCTCATGATTGGTTATGACGCCTTACTGCCCTCCATTCGGACATTACCCGTAAGCAGTCACGTGGGAGGACAACGCCAGTCGCCCCCAGTGGGTTCCAGGCTGACCTCACTTCCAAGAATCTTATGCCAGTCACGCTGGGCTGTGGTCCTGTGCGCCAGGCTCCTGCTTGGCCGATGTGTTTCCTGTAGCTCTCTCTGCCTCACTTCCAATACACTACACATTCAAATATGCCCCAGAACATTGACAATCCATTAAAACCCGCACTGAATTAATAAAGAAAGCCATGTAAATTACAGAGGGCACCCCATTGCCAGTCACTGATGCTTATAATATTTCATAATTCCATCTATTCTATTTATAATTATGCGTATTGGCTGATCCTCTTAAAATAGATACAGGGGTATCCACAAACAAAATTTTTGTGCCAAATACCTCTGACCAGCCTGAAGCACGGCCCAGATTATCAGCTTCCAGAAACACCACTATCCTAAGTGTAACCTTTGATTATTAAAACTCCGTTTACTCAATCAGATTCGAGGAGACGACCGTAACATTAATTTTTAATCTTTGGATTGTGTGAGAAGTAACATCTTTCAAGACTGTACCATCTTAATAAAAATGACTGAAGATCTAGCAAACAGTTTAGCAGCAAATCTCCACTTACAAATCAGAATTATTGCGTTAAACAACATCTCATGAAGAATTACTCTGCTGACATTTACTTTGGCTCCTTCCACATTCAATTACAAGATCATCAGAGTGATCATCATTCATATTTGTGCTTAAGAAATGAGTAGTGTGCATAGTACAATTTCTGAGTTTATATTTATAACAAAAGATGTACGTTGACACCTTTGAGTGTGATTGAATTTAGCTTTAAACTGACCAGAACAAAGTCTAAAGTTGAACAATGCAACTGTTAATATCGTTAAACAATGAAAACAATATTTATGAATCATCTGAGAAATTTCTTATGACAACTCATGCTTCCATATTGCTCAAGCTGAACTACGTATAGAATGCACTGCTTCATAACCGGTCGGTGTGCTTAACCTTTTCATGGTTAAAATTTATTTAGCATACATTTGAAAAATAAAAGGTCAAAACCTGTCATTCTTTGTGATAAACAATACGCTGTCACTACCAAAAAAAAATTTAAGCTGACTGATGTTGAAAATTGATGGTGGGGCACATGTGTCCCATAAACCTAACTAGATTCACATTTTCATGTGATACTAGGATTTAAATATAAATATTAAACTTGCAATGATTTTATCAGGACGCCAACTATGAATAAAAGTATAAAGAACAGCATCGAAACATATTTATTCTCTTGTCAATGAAAAACATGAAATATTGCACACAAGTTTTCAATATAATACCTGAACGAAGGTGTGATGTACCACACACGAATGTTCTCTACATCGTTTCCTGGGGCATGTATGTCCCACTACTTGCAAATTATGTATAAACCAGCGGAACTATGGAGGTGTTAGTTGTTGTGGCTGGCAGGAGAGCCAACCACTTGGTACTAAAGGAGGCCGAAATGCACTCGTTTTAGCTCACGCAGGCTGGCATGAGGTCTGGAACATGACAAGGGAATTAGAATTGAGAAAAACGGACGTAGCTGGTGGAATACTTTACTTTAATCCATTAATGACGAACCTCGCTCTTTATGGTACATTATTCACAATATCAATAGTACGGATACTGTCGCCTTGCTAGGTCGTAGCAAATAACGCAGCTGAAGGCCACGCCAACCATCGTCTCGGCAAATGAGAGCGTAGAAGTCAGTGAACCATCGCTAGCAATGTCGGCTGTACAACTGGGGCGAGTGCTAGGAAGTCTCTCTAGACCTGTCGTGTGGCGGCGCTCGGTCTGCAATCACTGATAGTGGCCACACGCGGGTCCGACGTATACTACCGGACCGCGGCCTATTTAAAGGCTACCGCCTAGCAAGTGTGATGTCTGGCTGTGACACCACATTCCTCCCCCGCAAATCGGCGTAAGGTTGTGGCATAAGGCTTCCGCCCGCCGTTGGGAGGACCGCATGTTGACGTATGCGACGAGATGGGGAGCGTAACAACAGGCGAGGCTGTGCCACCCGCACCTTGCCATTCGGACGGCGGGGAGCTAGGAAACGCCTGAAAACCTGCTCTAGGGTGCACGCCAGCATGCGGTGTATGCGCTCGTAGAGAGACAGGAGGGGCCGAAGGGTAGACCTCCATCTGGCCGGGGCACCCGACGAGCGAAGACGACACATGGTCAGGAGCGGGCAAGAGCTCCATGTCGGAGGACAACTGGTCACGGGAAGCGATCGGCGGCGCGTGACCCAGAGAGGCGCCCGGCGGTTGCAGCGACGCGTCCACTGCGGGCATCGCCGGTGGGAGAACAGGCGGCGGCGGCGGCGGCGGTGGCGGCGGCGCGTCGCCATGGGGCAAAATGGAAGGCAGCGTCGGTAACACCTGAGGCTAAGGCGAGCCAGTAGATGGGTCCCCAGGGCGCTGACCGGACGGAACCGTCTCTGAAAGCAGACGGCGAGCGGCAGATCCCGTGCGACGACAGAGGCGTAGCTGGTTGAGGATGCCGGCGCACCTCACCAGAGGCCCCCAAAACAAGATACATGGAGCGTCCGAGGCAGTGAAGAATGCGCCCTTCGAGCCAACGCCGTGAACCTCGGTAGTGGCGATAGCAGACAACGTCGCCTGGAGCAAAAGCAGGTGTCTGCCGCTGCACAGGAACCTGATACGGCGGATGTAGCAACGACATCAAGGTTCGATGAGGGCGACCGTGGAGCAACTCAGCCGGCGAGCGATAGGAGGACAAAAAGAGCAATAACGCGTCCCCCCAACAATCAGACTCTTTTAACTTCAACATCTGTTACTTGAAAGTCCTGACTAATTGTTCAGCGGCACCGCTTGACTGTGGCGAAAACGGCGCGGACGTCAGATGTTGAATGCCATTGGCCTTGCACAATGACTGAAATTCTGCGGACATGAATTGTGGGCCATTGTCGGAAACAATAATCTGTGGAAGACCATCAATGCAAAAGATAGCGGATAACGCTTGGATGGTGGCAGATGACTTCGTGGAAGACATCTGGACAACAAAAGGAAAATTACTGAATGAATCTACCACAACCAACCATCGAGTATTCCAGACTGGACCAGCAAAATCGATGTGTAAGCGTTGCCGAGGGGAAGTGGCTTTTGGCCATGCAAAGAATTTCCGCGGTGGTGCTGATTGCTGTTCGGCACACACCATGCAAGAAGAGCACATATTCGTAACCGCGGCATCGATTCCGAACGAAGTACAGTGCTGACGAGCAAGTTGTTTCGTTCTCACTATACCCCAACGTCCTTGGTGGAGAAGCTGTAAGACAGAGGACTGTAACGAACGTGGTACCAAGACCCTGGACTGATCATTATCAGCACGCAACAGCAAAACACCACGTCGTACAAAAAGTCTCTCCTTGTGAGCAAAAAATCGGTTAACCAACGGGTCCCCGATCCGTGACTTTGACAAGGGCCATTGCGTAGCAACAAAACGCAGAACGGTAGCAAGGACAGGGTCGGCAGCTGTGGCTGTAGCTACACGACGAAAATCAATCGGAAACGATTCGACCACGTCATCGGTTTCCGCATCAATGAACATGCAAGCAAGTTCGGAGGAATCGAATGCCCTATCCTCAGCAACAGGCAAGCGGGACAACGCATTGGCGTTTCCGTGCTTAGCAGTGGACCGATACAAGATATCGTAGCGGTACTGCGAGAGGAAAATAGACCAGCGAATGAATTTCTGCGCTGTACGTGGAGGTACAGGCTTGGTCGGATGAAAAAGCGATGTCAATGTTTTGTGGTCTGTGATTATGGTAAAGTGACGACCATACAAGAAATCATGAAACTTTGTAACACCAAATACGAGAGCCAACGCTTCTTTCTCGATCTGTGAATAATTTCTTTGAGCAGACGAGAGCAGTTTGGACGCAAAGGCAATAGGGCGATCGTGCGATTCTTCTTTGTGCGCAACGACAGCACCGATCCCTAAATCCGATGCATCCACCATCAACAAGAGGGGCTTCTGGGGATCGAATGGCGTAAGGCAAGTATTGGAAAGCAACGCCGATTTCAACTGGCGAAAGGCCCGTTCGCATTCCGTCGTCCAGACGAACGGAACACCTTTACGGCGTAAGCGATGAAGCGGGGCTGAAATGGAAGAGGCGTGTGGTATATAACGTCGATAATAATTAATTTTTCCCAGCACACTCTGTAGCTGCTTCAAATTCTGCGGCGAAGGCAAATCGTGTATCGCACGAAGGTGCATGGGACTGGGATGTATGCCTTGGGCATTGATTACATGTCCCAGGTATGGTAAGTCCCGAGCAAAAAACACACATTTGTCCTTCCGCAAGCGAAGACCATTTTGTCGCAAGACCTGAAATAATTCTCTGAGATTGGCCAAATGTTCTTCTTCCGTCTTTCCGGAGATCACAATATCGTCCAGATAATTTGCTGCAGTAGGGACCGACGCACAAACAGTTTGTAGATATTGCTGAAACAATGCAGAGGCGGATGCACACCCTAATGGCAGTCGTTAGAATTGATACAACTCAAGATGCGTGTTAACCATCAAAACTCGCTGGGATTCTTCGTCCACCGGTATTTGCAAGTACGCATCTGCGAGGTCCAACTTCGAAAAATATTTACCCGGGCACAGTTTGTCAAAAAGATCATCCGGGCGAGGTAAAGGAAAAGTTGCAATCACTAGTTGTGGATTCACTGTTGCCTTAAAATCCACACAAAGTCTCAACTTTCCGTAAGGTTTCGGCAAAATTACTAAGGGTGATGCCCAGAGAGAAGCCTGCACACGTTCAATTGCACCTTGTGATTCCAAATCGTTTAATTTTTTTGCGACCTCATCACGCAATGCGTGGGGAACATTGCGCGCTCTGAAAAATTTCGTTTGCGCGTTTACTTTCAGTTCCAAATGTGCTTTATAGTTCTTAGCGCAACCGAGGCCTGGTGCAAAAATGTCTGCAAATTCTTCACATAGACGCGAAACACTGTCTGAAGGCACAGTCTGGTTCACTGATAAGACCTGATTTACAATAGACAAATTAAACAACTGAAATAAATCGAAACCAAACAAGTTCACTGCAGAAGAAGAACGAAGGACGTAAAATGACACAAGTTTTGTTTGTCCTTTGTATGTTGCAAGAAGGCTGCACTGTTCTAACACAGGGATATCTTGACCGGAGTAGCTATTTAACGTAACATTTGCGGCACGCAACGGAGGTGTGCCCAGCAGTTTGTAAGTGTCTTGATTGATCAGTGAAACTGCAGCTCCTGTATCGAGCTGGAATGGTATCACATTGCCGTTAATGTCCAAGTCTACAAAAAGTTTATTGTCCTGCTGACGACAAGAGCGACTGTCTCGTGCAACGTGAACTGACACTGGTACATAATCACTTGCGACTTGACGGGAGTTCTGGCGATGTCGACGCACACTATTTTTGGGACGAACACAGCCACTGTTAGAGAGAGTGGCACTGGGCACTACATGAATTTCCATGGGCGAAGTTTCGCGAGCTTGAGTATCCTTGGTTCGATTCCGATTCCGGCGTGAAGCAAAGGGCCTGGAACGGTTTTGAGCTTCGGATCTGAGCTTTTTCTGGCAAACACTCTGAACATGTCCTTTTTTATTACAATAAAAGCAAATAGCTTGGCGTGACGGGCAATTCTCACGCGAATGTTTAGTAGCACACCGCGGGCATGATTTGATCACTGCATGTGCTTGCCGGCGCGGCACACGTGGCTGAGAGCCTGGCGGCAGAGGTGCGGTCGGGCGCGAGGGCTGTTTACTGCTCCGTGCAGCTCGCCCGCCGGGCCGGTTAACCTGACACACTGCTGGCAAAGTTTCAAATGATGCCTGAGCAAAGTCAAGCGTGTCCTGCTGATCCATTATGTCCATCACTTGTTGAAGGGAGGGATTTACTAGTTTCAAAATCTGTTCCCTTATACGAACATCAGAAACGTTCTGTGCAATAGCATCACGTACCATAGTATCTGAATAAGGCAGTCCACATTGACACTCAAAAGCTCAATCCCTAGTAAGGCCTTGCAAGGTTGCTACCCACTCCCGATTAGTCTGACCTGCCGTACGTTTTGTACGAAAGAAGGTATACCTTTTGGCAACTACATTGACTGATTCTTTGAAATACGCATCTAATGCAGACAAAATTTCTTCGTAGGACAGAGTTGCTACGTCGCGGCGAGGAAATAATTTGACTATCACACGGTACGTACTCACGCCGACGGATGAAAGGAGAAAGGGCTGCCGCTCGTTACCTTGAATTCTGTAGGCGGCGAGATGGAATCCAAATTGTTGTGATCACTCCGTCCAGCTTTCCAATGCAGCATCAAAAGGTCGAAAAGTGGGTGCAACAGCGTGTTGTGGCTGCGGTAGCGGTGAAGCGGCTGCTGCCGCATCGTTTTGCATCGCACGTTGACTCTGGACGAGCTGTCCAAGGGCATCCAGTAAGGCCTGCGTCTGCTGATTCTGTAAGCGATAAAATTCTGGAGAATGTGGTGAAGCCATTACACAATAAACCAGGGCAGTTTACATAAGAACACTTCTACTCTCGTCGCCAATGTTGTGGCTGGCAGGAGAGCCAACCACTTGGTACTAAAGGAGGCCGAAATGCACGCGTTTTAGCTCACGCAGGCTGCCGTGAGGTCTGGATCATGACAAGGGAATTAGAATTGAGAAAAACGGACGTAGCTGGTGGAATACTTTACTTTAATCCATTAATGACGAACGTCGCTCTTTATGGTACATGATTCACAATATCAATAGTACGGATACTGGCGCCTTGCCAGGTCGCAGCAAATAACGCAGCTGGAGGCCACGCCAACCATCGTCTCGGCAAATGAGACCGCAGAAGTCAGTGACCCATGGCTAGCAAGATCGGTTGTACAACTGGGGCGAGTGCTAGGAAGTCTCTCTAGACCTGCCGTGTGGCGGCGCTCGGTCTGCAATCACTGATAGTGGCGACACGCGGGTCCGACTTACACTACCGGACCGCGGCCGATTTAAAGGCTACCACCTAGCAAGTGTGGTGTCTGGCGGTGACACCACATTAGTAATGTTCGAAAACAATGTCTGTGATGTATAAGAAAACAGACACGCTACGGACACACACTACCCCATTTGATTGCTCACAGCCTTCTATACACCTATCCCATGGTCTGTGGTACTTTTCTCCAAGTTCTGGAAGCATCTCGCTACATGCTAGCCTTGTGTATGTGGTATTCTTATGATATAACAAGTGAAATTTGACATACTCAAAACAATTCATTGGCAAAATATACATGAAACAATAACCTCATAAGACAATAAGTTCAGTAAGTAAATAAACATGTTATCGGTAGTCAGGTGACATGAGCCTGATCAGATGTTTTTGGGAAACTGTCGTTAAACACTACATGCGCACTTCGCCACCGACACGCACTTACTGTTGTTATCATTTTACTGAGCACACAACTAGGGAATGGAATGTAGAATAGGCGACACAGCCACCTCACTGACTTGTGCAGTGTGGACATATTGCTGTGCTGGGCCAGGCAATGCAGAGTACACTGCTGGCCTCATTCTGGTCCTTGACAGTTTCAGAAAGGGATCGCTGTGGTGCATCACCATTCTTGACTGTTCGAAGCTAATCTTCTGCAGCATGGTAGTTCATGGACCAAAGGCATGTAATCCGGAACAGCAGTCATCATCCAGATGATCTTTGCCGCTTATGTGATTCGGTTACCATGACTACTACGCAAAATTTAAACTTCAATGTTTACATCACACCAGCTCTATAAAGTATATGGTATATGGAACAGCTCATAAATTTACACCACCTCATGCAAATACTCTTTCACAGAATGGCACACCTTTATTTAACTGAGCAACATTCCAAAATGCTTGACAATATACCGAAATTGCAGTTGCAATAAATAATGCTTTAACAGTCAAAAGCTGAAATGATTTCATTTAAAAATTATTATAATTGTCTTGACTCTGCCAATGCGACAGTTCACCAAAGTGTCATCCTGTAATTGCACCTCCCTTCGTGGCTGTGCTGTGCACTGAACGCAAATTCTAGTTCGAGCAGCATGTTACAGGAAGCATTTATGTCCATGTTGCATCTACCACCTAAAACGTTTTGGTAATGAGTCGGAAGTTTCGTGTAGGTGTTGATCATCTCTTCTGGTTTGCATGGCACGCCCAAATACGGATTTTTCTTGACCTCTGAAAATTTTATTGGTCTCTTGAATCCCGAGCCTACGTATTCTTTCACAACTATCAATTCGTGCTTTATTCTTTCTTGTCTGTCTCTGTAGACCAAACGCTCTGCAGGAATGCATCACGAAAACCTTCGTAAGAACGACACTTTGCGACAATTCCTTGCATCTTTTCCACTGCTATTCCTTTGAATGACGACAGATAACATTAGTTTTGTACAGTAATGGCCAATGATACATCAAACTGGGAAGTCAAAGTTTTGGGATGAAGTGAATCCCCCCATCCTTCTATGTTAGGAAATTTCGAACCTGCAGAAAATATTTGAAGAAAACGGAACTTCTGATGTTACAATCGTCTACACTCTCGCCACTAACCTTTCCATGTCTTCTTACCTCTGTTTGCCTTCTGAACTTTTCCTGCTGTCAATATTGAAACTAAATTCACTAACATTCTGATCACACAATTGTGTGAATCATGTAATACTTCTTCCATACCGACCATCTTCCTACTTTTTCCATATTGGCAGATATGTTTTATAATCCACTCTCTAGATACTTCTCCAGATTCGAATTAATTACTTTCTTTTCATTACTAAATTACAATAGGATACATGGTTCTTGTGTTTCTGCTATTCGTATCGAGTTTTGTCTCTGGTTTCGTTTGCAAGAAGGCTCGTAGCTCCTTACAACCTTACGTCGCTACGCTACCCTGTGCTCTCGACTGTGTGGTATATTTCTGATATCGCTTCACACCTATTCTTGTCGGTTTCTTTACTAGCTTTTAACGTTTCATTCATCACCCTTGTTGCTTCCTTTGCTTTATCCATCCCCTGATTTGGCTTTTCTGAGATTCCTCTATCGCTTTGGCAATTTTTTTTTGTTTCTTCCCTTATCTCCCGAATTTCGTTTCTTAGACTCTCTCCCATGTCTTTGTATTTTTATTTGATCTTTTCTCCCATCTTTGATTTCTTTTCTGGTGTCTTTATTTTCTTTCCTCATTTCTTCTGTCTGTGTGAGCTTCTTCCCCATGTTTTAATTTCCTCACTTCTTTTAAAAAGTCAATTAGGTTGAATCAGTTGTTCCCTGGCACACTACTTCAATCTGGCGAAGCTGCTCTGGAATGTACTGAGCCGATCTCTACTGTACCTGATTTTGATCCTCGTCTCTCCTGTGGATTACGTATGATTACCATGACCCCAACGTGTTGTGATGCAACCTCGTCCATTCCTCTTGCGTATCCTCATTCGTTTGCTAATTGGCTCTTATTTGCAACGTGAACAACATCGGACTTGACTGCTCCGCAGGATTAACATTACGTTTCACTCCCGACTGATAAGAATTTATAGTCTCATGTGGCACCATAATAACAGTCAATTTTGACACATCTCTGTTCTAAGACATGATGTATCTCGCTCTTTGTTAACGTTCAACTTTTAATTAACCCAACAAGCGATACATAAATTATCAAATTGCTCCTACCATTTAAAGGAAAGAAAAAAAATATGTTCCTCACAATCTACACAACTGTCCTCTACATAATAATTTCCCACCAACGTTTCAACAATGGTTTGCGATTCCGCCGTTTCGACAGATATGCGACAGAACCCACGGAAAGTTTATTAGAACTTAGTGGAAAGAAAATACAAATTAGTAGATGGCTTTAACTTGGACTACAATATACGCACTTTGACTTGTTGTCTCTTAATTTAGTCACCAACATGTGTATAAAATGTATACAGCTGAACTTATAAGTGCCAATTACGATAACACTATGATTCATGAAACCGATTACCTTCCTGAGAATCGAGGCTCAGTCTTAGATATGGCTTCACCAAATTATGCGAACCCTGCAATTAATATAAGTAACCGGCTTGTAGGGAAACCTAAACTTAATCCTGGCACGGGTACGCCAATGTCATCTTGGGGAGCGCCGGATATTATTTCTGTTTTACTCGATGACTTTGCGTCTATTACTACGAACTGTGACCTTTCTGACAGGAAATCACCAATCCAGTCGCACAGCTGAGGCGATATTCCATAGGCACGCAGTTTGGTTAAAAGACGCTTGTGAGGAACGGTGTCAAGAGCCTTCTGGAAATCTAAATTATGGAATCAATTTGGCATCCACTGTCGATAGAACTCATTACTTCATGAGTATAAAGAGCTAGTTGTGCTTCGCAAGAACGATATCTTCTGAATCCGTACTATGTGTCAATAAATCGTTTTCTTCAAGGTACTTCATAATGTTCGAATACAATATAAGTTCCAAAACCCTACTGCAAATCGACTTTCGTGATATGGGCCTATAATTGATCAGTCCTACTTCCCTTTTTGGGTATTGGTGTGACTTGAGCAATTTTCCAGTGTTTAGGTACAGAACTTTCTGTGAGCAAGCGATTTTATATAATTACTAAATATGGAGCTTTTGTATCAGCGAAATTTATGCAAAACACCGCTGTCTAGAATTTCCCTTAACTCTTCAAAAACTAACTGCCGGCAGGCCAGCTCATTAAGGACTAACCTCTAATCTTTTTGTGCGAAGTTACATGGATAACGCGAAAATTACGGCCCTAGGTATAGCTTTTAAAGCGGGGAATTTGCACAGAATTTCACTCTAACACCATCTGACTGGAGTAGTGTATTGGGTTATGATTTGGAGCTGATTACTAAAATCTTCCAGGACACAGACTGAAAGCCCACAACTTAAAGTAAGTGAAGGGAACGAACAGAAACAATTATGAAATTTGGTATTCACATTAATTCATAAACACATTTAGAGGATCAAAGTATAAAATTAATAAACAAAAACCTGTGAGAATTATATTCATCCACTGTTGTAAGAAGATTAAATGGAAAGCAGTGTCACTCCCCTATCAGTTAAATTATTTATTGCATTCTTACTCTTTCCTGAAGTTCAATGAACACTAACATCTGTTTCATTCTGCAAATTGCGATCGAAAGAGTGAGTGGAAGTTCGAGACTAAAACCCAGGAGTCCACACATTCACTACCAGTGCAAAAGGAGAGGAAACAGACGATCGTGCTCTATTTCACTAGTGTGAAATCAAACAGAACTACTCTGCCAGTGCTTCGATTTATGCCCAGCGTGCTGTGCCGAGCTGTGCGCTGTGAATGTGCTGGCCGCTGCGCGGAGACGGAATAGTCAGCACCTTTGCGGGACTCCAAGGTGGGACAGCCTCCTACCTCACTGCTACGCCAAGTCGATCAGGACACCACGGCATCCAAACCCGAATTCAGTGCGGCCACTCTGTTTCCCTCATGGCGCTCACTTACGCCATGCCTGTTCCCTCCCAACAAAAGGCGCCGGTCGCAAATCGCAAAATTTCGAACTACTGTGATCCAATCACGAGGATTCCCTTCAACAGAGTACCTCGCTAAAAATAGCGAATTTTTTTCAACCTCCAACGACAGCATGAAACTGTCCCTTACTACCAAAAAGCATTCATTTCGGTGCTGTAATCTGACGCCACACATATTTGCACTAACCGCACAGTCTCCCACCGATATCCATCGTTCGAGAAATTCAGAGAGGACTGTCAGGAGGCTAGAGTTTCTTTCCTTTGGACTACCTTTCTGCGTGCGGCAAATGCTAATTTTCAAATGAAGTCAGAAAACATGGAAAGGTACCCCCCCCCCCACACACACACACACACATACACGCTCCTGGTCCCACACACGGCGTCTTACTGTCCTCCGGCTGGACATTAGGCGCAAGCAGTTGTGTCGGAGGACAATACTTGCCACCCCCTGTAGGTTCTGGACCGACCTCACTCCCAAGAATGTAACGCCACCCACGCTGCGATCCCGACCACCGTACGCTGACCTGCTTCGCCAAAGAGTCTCCTGTTGCTCTATCTCAAGCCCAACGCACTGCACATTCGCGTGTGTCCCAGGAACTTTGATAATCCATTAAAATCAAAGTGAGACATTTAAATTACACAGAACACCCTAGTGCCAGTCACCGTGGTTCATAATACCAGTAACATTTTCATACCGATTTTCCATGTTGTCAGGCTCAGAGTGGCAAATATACACTCCTGGAAATGGAAAAAAGAACACATTGACACCGGTGTGTCAGACCCACCATACTTGCTCCGGACACTGCGAGAGGGCTGTACAAGCAATGATCACACGCACGGCACAGCGGACACACCAGGAACCGCGGTGTTGGCCGTCGAATGGCGCTAGCTGCGCAGCATTTGTGCACCGCCGCCGTCAGTGTCAGCCAGTTTGCCGTGGCATACGGAGCTCCATCGCAGTCTTTAACACTGGTAGCATGCCGCGACAGCGTGGACGTGAACCGTATGTGCAGTTGACGGACTTTGAGCGAGGGCGTATAGTGGGCATGCGGGAGGCCGGGTGGACGTACCGCCGAATTGCTCAACACGTGGGGCGTGAGGTCTCCACAGTACATCGATGTTGTCGCCAGTGGTCGGCGGAAGGTGCACGTGCCCGACGACCAGGGACCGGACCGCAGCGACGCACGGATGCACGCCAAGACCGTAGGATCCTACGCAGTGCCGTAGGGGACCGCACCGCCACTTCCCAGCAAATTAGGGACACTGTTGCTCCTGGGGTATCGGTGAGGACCATTCGCAACCGTCTCCATGAAGCTGGGCTACGGTCCCGCACACCGTTAGGCCGTCTTCCGCTCACGCCCCAACATCGTGCAGCCCGCCTCCAGTGGTGTCGCGACAGGCGTGAATGGAGGGACGAATGGAGACGTGTCGTCTTCAGCGATGAGAGTCGCTTCTGCCTTGGTGCCAATGATGGTCGTATGCGTGTTTGGCGCCGTGCAGGTGAGCGCCACAATCAGAACTGCATACGACCGAGGCACACAGGGCCAACACCCGGCATCATGGTGTGGGGAGCGATCTCCTACACTGGCCGTACACCTCTGGTGATCGTCGAGGGGACACTGAATAGTGCACGGTACATCCAAACCGTCATCGAACCCATCGTTCTAGCATTCCTAGACCGGCAAGGGAACTTGCTGTTCCAACAGGACAATGCACGTCCGCATGTATCCCGTGCCACCCAACGTGCTCTAGAAGGTGTACGTCAACTACCCTGGCCAGCAAGATCTCCGGATCTGTCCCCCATTGAGCATGTTTGGGACTGGATGAAGCGTCGTCTCACTCGGTCTGCACGTCCAGCACGAACGCTGGTCCAACTGAGGCGCCAGGTGGAAATGGCATGGCAAGCCGTTCCACAGGACTACATCCAGCATCTCTACGATCGTCTCCATGGGAGAATAGCAGCTTGCATTGCTGCGAAAGGTGGGTATACACTGTACTAGTGCCGACATTGTGCATGCTCTGTTGCCTGTGTCTATGTGCCTGTGGTTCTGTCAGTGTGATCATGTGATGTATCTGACCCCAGGAATGTGTCAATAAAGTTTCCCCTTCCTGGGACAATGAATTCACGGTGTTCTTATTTCAATTTCCAGGAGTGTATTTTAATTTTTGATGAAACAGGCATGCAAAATGCTTTCTTTAGGTACGTTTTTCGCTAAGCTGTAGCGGTCAGTACCGCGAATCTGGCAACGCACGCAAGTAGTTTTCAACATTTATTGCTGTCGAATTACGACACAGACTTGTGTGATGCAACTATGTATGTTATTACTTGACATTATGAAGGGTGTTCGAAGAGGACTTAATGTCATAACATGAGGGCAGACGTTTGTGTGACTTCTCTTGACCGCAGGACAGTGCTTTGCGACTCTGTTATCTTCAATTGGTTGATCAAGTTCCACATACGTTATGCTAATGAAGTACTATTCGAAGACTCTTTTCAGCTACACAGAAAAAAGTGTAAAGTCCCATAAAGAGACAAAGTCGGTGTCACAAATCGGCAGCTATAATGTTAAAAATTACTGGCGAACGTTGGCAAGTGCTCTACATTTACCACTATAACTTGGCGGAAGGCGCACCTCGATATTCTTCTTCCTCCTGTACTTATTTTGGGTGGTTTCTCGTTCCTGTCTCGTGCTGTGAGAAGGCTGTTGTTTGTCACTGCAGTCATTTCAGTTAATTCCATCCGGAACCCAAGTATTCGTAGTGAGAATAAAAAGAAACAGTTTTCTGTAGTGTCGTTCAAATGGCTCTGAGCACTATGGGACTTAACATCTATTGTCATCAGTCCCCTAGAACTTAGAACTACTTAAAACTAACCAACCTAAGGATATCACACATATCCATGCCCGAGGCAGAAATCGAACCTGCCACCGTAGCGCTCGCTCGGTTCCAGACTGAAGCGCTTAGAACCGCTCGGCCACCTCGGCCGACTTCTGTAGTGTCTCCGATAGATTTTCATACGGAGTGAATCTGTTTAGCCTCCTCTTTCACGCATTTTACTGTTTTCCTCTGTTCTCGAATTTCTCCGTTCTCCTACAGCTTGCTGTCTAATCTGACATGCCATCCATCTGCTCGAATCCTTGTTCTTGCTTTTGTAACCTTAGTTGTTTGCTGTATGTCTCCTCGGCAGCCGCTGGTGAGGGCTTCCTGCAGCCACACCCTCGCTCATTCTGTAAACTTTGTCTCTCCCGTACGTAACGCCTTGTATATCTAGCCCCTTGCATTCATTTCAAAACTCTGCCAACTTCAGCTCCAACGCCCTTTGCGCCTCGTATTGTTTATGTGACGAGATCATCCCAGCATTCCTCCACCTACCGTCGGCGCTTGGCTCCTCGTCATGATTTTGATATGCAGGTAGCTTGAAGGCTAATGAAGAACATAGGTTACTACAGAAAGTGTGCAGTAGAATATATTTATTTATTTCAAGAGTACAAGGCGAATTAGGAAAACATATTTACTCTCAAATACTGTTTACTCTTCGGAGTTTTAATTTATCATATTTGCGAAAATGCTTTTACTGAGCGATATGTTTACACACAATGATGCAGTGTATTGAATTCAATGTTTAGGCCTATAGAATCATCAACGTTCGTAGACTTCCACGGCGGGTATCATTTTTGATAAAAAAAAATTGGGTATGGGCTGTGTCATTGCAACTACTAGAACTGCTAAAATGTTAACGTTTCGACCTACTTGCTGAGGTTCCCTTCAGGGCGGTTCTCTCTGTGAAAAAACCACCCACACTTCCATACTAATATTATAAATCCGAAAGTAATTCTGTCTGTTACGTTTTCACTACTAACTCGATGAACTTATTTGTATGAAATTCGATGTGGAGATACCTTGAACCATAAGGAAGAACATAATCTATTTTAGAAAATGCCTAATTCTAGATATTTATTGATTTAAGGAATTTTACGTGAATTAGGAGTAAATATTTACTCAGCATTTGGATTTGCAGCTTCTTGTGTTTACTGTGTTTGCAGTTAAAATTTTAAATATTTACTCTCCGAAAAAGCGGTTTACTCTTTGACTTTATCATATTCGCGAAAATACCTTTATTGGTTGATATGGTCTACATCATACCATGCAACCACATACACACATTACTAGATTGGCAAAGATGCATCTTTTACTGAAGCCTGACGTTTGGTGAGATAACATGGCGGCGTCAGCAAGTTTGTGTATGGTACCACTACGATTTTCTGATACCAAAGGACGCTGTAACCTTTACGAGGTGGTCTAGTAAAGTTCTGCAGTTGAGCAAGTATTTGCGTTCTAGTTGAGGTTAACACACACATCGTAAAATCGTGATATGAGAAGAACATCAAATCAGATATACACACGTAGTAACTTGATCGTGGTTTTCGTAAGAACATTGAAATGAATAAACACACTTGTTGTCAACGACAAACAGCACGCTCTACTTATAGCTGCACTTTCATTATGAGCATACTATTCGAATAAAAGCCAAAGTTGATCAAAACTGCTTAAGAACACATCATTAGGCTACATCTGTTAATATTACATTTACGAAAGCCCCTAAAATTTACATAAACTATTTAATCACTGCTGGTATTTCGGGTAAGGCAAACTGCATTGTAATTACTTAGCATTACACACAGCATAGAAGCAAAAATAGGTTAGATGTTTCTGGTTATTCTTTTATTGTAACATTTTCCTCTCCTTGTATCTTGCCGTCTCCTGTAATGTTTCATCATTCAGACTTTAATAACGACGTGTAATATCAAACAGCTCAGTTTTTAATAACTCAACGCGTTTCCGCCAACACACACACAAAAACAAATCCAAATAGACTCAAAGATAAGAGTACTCGTTACTAACAAATCAATAATCGAACAGTACACTACTGCGATTTCGGATAAACATGTCGCTTACTCTTCATGAGTGTAATCCTCTTCATACTTAGCGCGTTTTCGTCAATCACTTCGCTAATTATACTTTTGCACTATTCTTTGTGAGTACAATTCTAATGACACTTCTTTTAGTTACTTTGGATTATTTAATATTACTCATTACCGAACCAAAACGGCCTTGCTGTGCTGGTACTCCGAACGGCTAAAAGCAAGGGGAAACTACGGCCGTAATTTTTCCCGAAGGCATGCAGCTTTACTGTATGATTAAATGATGATGGCGTCCTCTTGGGTAAAATATTCCGGAGGTAAAATAGTCCCCCATTCGGATCTCCGGGAGGGGACTACTCAAGAGGATGTCTTTATCAGCAGAAAGAAAACTGGCGTTCTACGGATCGGTG
Source organism: Schistocerca gregaria (assembly GCF_023897955.1). Lineage (NCBI taxonomy): Eukaryota > Metazoa > Arthropoda > Insecta > Orthoptera > Acrididae > Schistocerca > Schistocerca gregaria. Next base: position 71,898,284 of record NC_064920.1, read on the forward strand.
CGTAGAATGTCAGATCCCTTAATCGGGCAGGTAGGTTAGAAAATTTAAAAAGAGAAATGAATAGGTTAAAGTTAGATATAGTGGGAATTAGTGAAGTGGCAGGAGGAACAAGACTTCTAGTCAGGTGACTACAGGGTTATACACAAAATCAAATAGGGGTAATGCAGGACTAGGTTTAATAATGAATAGGAAAATAGGAATGCGGGTAAGCTACTACAAACAGCATAGTGAATGCATTAATGTGGCCAAGATAGATACGAAGCCCACACCTACTACAGTAGTACAAGTTTATATGCCAACTAGCTCTGCAGATGACGAAGAAATTGAAGAAATGTATGATGAAATAAAAGAAATTATTCAGATACTGAAGGGTGACGAAAATTTAATAGTCATGGGTGACTGGAATTCGGCTGTAGGAAAAGGGAGAGTAGTAGTAGGTGAATATGGATTGGGGCTAAGAAATGAAAGAGGAAGCCGCCTGGTAGAATTATCCACAGAGCACAACTTAATCATAGCTAACACTTGGTTTAAGAATCATAAAAAAAGGCTGTATACATGGAAGAACCCTGGAGATACTAAAAGGTATCAGATAGATTATATAATGGTAAGACAGAGATTTAGGAACCAGGTTTTAAATTGTAAGACATTTCCAGGGGCTGATGTGGACTCTGACCACAATCTATTGGTTATGACCTGTAGATTAAAACTGAAGAAACTGCAAAAAGGAGGGAACAGAAGGAGATATGACCTGGATAAACTGAAAGAACCAAAGGTTGCACAGAGTTTCACGGAGAGCGTAAGGGAACAATTGACAGGAATGAGGGAAACAAATACAGTAGAAGAAGAATGGGTAGTTTTGAGGGATGAAGTAGTGAAGGTAGCAGATAATCAAGTAGGTAAAGAGACGAGGGCTAGTAGAAATCCTTGGGTAACAGAAGAAATACTGAATTTAATTGATGAAAGGAGAAAATATAAAAATTCAGTAAATGAAGCAGGCAAAAAGGAAAACAAAAGTCTCAAAAATGAGATCGACAGGAGGTGCAAAATGACTAAGCAGGGATGGCTAGAGGACAAATGTAAGGATGTAGAGGCTTATCTCACTAGGAGTAAGATAGATACTGCCTACAGGAAAATTAAAGAGACCTTTGGAGATAAGAGAACCACTTGTATGAGCATCAAGAGCTCAGATGGAAACCCAGTTCTACGCAAAGAAGGGAAAGCAGAAAGGTGGAAGGAGTATATAGAGGGTCTATACAAGGGCGATGTACTTGAGAACAATATTATGGAAATGGAAGAGGATGTAGATGAAGATGAAATGGGGGATACGATACTGCGTGAAGAGTTTGTCAGAGCACTGAAAGACCTGAGTCGAAACAAGGCCCCCGGAGTAGACAACATTCCATTGGAACTACTCACGGCCTTGGGAGAGCCAGTCCTCACAAAACTCTACCATCTGGTGAGCAAGATGTATGAAACAGGCGAAATACCCTCAGACTTCAAGAAGAATATAATAATTCCAATCCCAAAGAAAGCAGGTGTTGACAGATGTGAAAATCCCGAACAATCAGTTTAATAAGCCACAGCTGCAAAATACTAACACCTATTCTTTACAGACGAATGGAAAAACTAGTAGAAGCCGACTTCGGGGAAGATCAGTTTGGATTCCGTAGAAATGTTGGAACACGTAAGGCAATACTGACCTCACGACTTATCTTAGAAGAAAAATTAAGGAAGGGCAAACCTACGTTTCTAGCATTTGTAGACTTAGAGAAAGCTTTTGACAATGTTGATTGGAATACTCTCTTTCAAATTCTGAAAGTAGCAGAGGTAAAATACAGGGAGCAAAAGGCTATTTACAATTTGTACAGAAACCAGATGGCAGTTATAAGAGTCGAGGGACATGAAATGGAAGCAGTTGTTGGGAAGGGCATGAGACAGGGTTGTAGCCTCTCCCCGATGTTATTCAATCTGTATATTGAGCAAGCAGTAAAGGAAACAAAAGAAAAATTTGGAGTAGGTATTAAAATCCATGGAGAAGAAATAAAAACTTTGAGGTTCGCCGATGACATTGTAATTCTGTCAGAGACAGTAAAGGACTGGGAAGAGCAGTTCAATGGCATGGATAGTGTCTTGAAAGGAGGATATAAGATGAACATCAACAAAAGCAAAACGAGGATAATGGAATGTAGTCGAATTAAGTCGGGTGCTGCTGAGGGAATTAGATCAGGAAATGAGACACTTAAAGTAGTAAGGCTGTTTTGCTATTTGGGGAGCAAAATAACTGATGATGGTCGAAGTAGAGAGGATATAAAATGTAGACTGGCAATGGGAAGGAAAGCTTTTCTGAAGAAGAGAAACTTGTTAACATCGAGTATAGATTTAAGTGTCAGGAAGTAATTTCTGAAAGTATTTGTATGGAGTGTAGCCATGTATGGAAGTGAAATATGGACGATAAATAGTTTGGACAAGAAGAGAATAGAAGCTTTCGAAATCTGGTGCTGCAGAAGAATGCTGAAGATTAGATGGGTAGATCACATAACTAATGAGGAAGTATTGAATAGGATTGGGGAGAAGAGAAGTTTGTGGCACAACTTGATCAGAAGAAGGGATCGGCTGGTAGGATATGTTCTGAGGCATCAAGGGATCACCAATTTAGTATTGGAGGGCAGCGTGGAGGGTAAAAACCGTAGAGGGAGACTAAGAGATGACTACACTAAGCAGATTCAGAAGGATGTAGGTTGCAGTAGGTACTGGGAGATGAAGAAGCTTGCACAGGATAGAGTAGCATGGAGAGCTGCATCAAACCAGTCTCGGGACTGAAGACCTCAACAAACAACACTTAATTTCGTTTCCAGACAAGATGCCGAAGCGTAAAACTGTGTTCACACAGTTTTATGTGAATTCGCAACAAAGAAAACTAGCACCAAAAACGAAACGGAAGAGGAAAGGAAAGCGGCGCTTAACTAAAATGTGCGTAAGAGTGCAACGAATAAGAGGAAGCAGAAGTGAGAACAAGAACCAACTATAACGGAGCAACGAGATCAGAGTGTCTTGACTCACAAAACGTGAATCAGATAACCACCGTCAAATCCGAAATACACATAATAGAGATAGAATGGCCAATAACGACCAAGGTGTTCTATACAGGAACTACACTGCATCATATAATTATACAGTAAATTCATCAAAGCGAGTGCAATTACGGGCGAACAAAAGAAGCAGGGTTTTGTCATCTGGGCTGCTCTTGATCTTAACCCTTTTAGACCTGAACTTCTTCGGAAAGAAGGAAAATTTTTCTTTATGTGATAATGGTACAGGTGACTTTTTAATGATTTTAGATGCAAGATTCATACAAACATATGTATCCACTTTCAAAACTTACTTTGTACACTTGGATTCATTTAATGGAGTCATACAACTAATACAAAATATTCTTTATTCTAAAAAATAGTAAAATGATCATTCAGTAATTACCATGCAATAATAACATTCCATTACACAGTGAAATGTAACGAATCAACCACATCCGCGTATTCTGATGGTCATGAGGTGCTACGCACTGCGACATTGACTTACAGATTTTTCATAGTAATGCCCAGCAGTTGGCAGCACTTGTGCATGCATGATGAAGAGGTCGAACATTGGGAAAAAATTCTTCCGTTGTAACGAAGATCCAGTCAACGTAAATGTACGCAACTGTAGCCAAAGGAACTGAAAGGCTTTTTAATGATTTTAGATGCAAGATTTATACAAACATATGTATCCACTTTCAAAACTTACTTTGTACACTTGGATTCATTTAATGGAGTCATACAACTAATACAAAATATTCTTTATTCTAAAAATAGTAAAATGATCATTCAGTAATTACCATGCAATAATAACACTCCATTACACAGTGAAATGTAACGAATCAACCACATCCGCGTATTCTGATGGTCATGAGGTGCTACGCACTGCGACATTGACTTACAGATTTTTCATAGTAATGCCCAGCAGTTGGCAGCACTTGTGCACGCATGATGAAGAGGTCGAACATTGGGAAAAAATTCTTCCGTTGTAACGAAGACCCAGTCAACGTAAATGTACGCAACTGTAGCCAAAGGAACTGAAAGGCTTAAGACGACTGCAATTTACATTTAAATTAGCATACAGCACGGCCATCAACAAAGCTCAGAGGCAAACATTCAAATAGCGCGGCGTTTACTTAAACAGAATCATGTTTCTCACACAGACAATTGTACGTAGCGGGCTTACGAGTTGGGTCTCCTAAACATTCGTTCCTTTACATTGCGGACAAGGAAACTGCAAATACTGTACAGTCTATAAACAAGTATTGTGAAATCCAGATATACTTATTGATATACAATGAAAAGTAAACGCCTAGTAAAATAAAGTAACTTCCATTCCTTTACTGCTTCATTTAAGCATACACACATCAAGAAAAGTTTTACATCATCCTGAAGATAACATTGACTGTGGATATTGTATCACAGACACAGCCCATTTGACTGTTCAGAGATGTCACTAAACCTGCTCAAAGATGTAAACAACCATGCATGAGCAGCGCCTATTAGCCGGAGGGGGGCCGATCAGTTCCAGTCATTCCACCAGGAAGGAGGTACGCGGGTCGTGTTGTCTGCAATTCAACCATCCCTAGACGGTCAATACCGCGGTTCGATCGCGTCCACATTGTTACTTTGTGCGAGGAAGGACTCTCAACCAGGGAAGTGGACCAACAGTGTCCTGATGAACTAGTGGACAGTATGCCACGACGAATACAGGCATGCAACAATGCAAAAGGACGTGCTCCTGGGTATTAGAGGTACCGGTGTGCACAGCAGCCTGGATCACCATCTCTGGAGGTCTTGCTGTGTGGTGGTACAACATGCAATGTGTGGTTTTCATAAGCATTAAAAAGGGCGGAGATGATGTTTATGTTGACCTCTATTCCAATTTTCTGTACAGGTTCCGGAACTCTCGGAACCGAGCTGATGCAAAACCGTTTTTGATGTGTGTTTTAAGACAATATTACTAAATTGCCAATGGCCCCGTGGTACTAATCACAGTTAACTATATCAGTGTAATGTAATGTTAATGCCAGTATGAATGGAACAGGGTGAGGATTGTATAAGCGAGTATATTCAGTAATACGTTGAAGTTCAAAAGTCAAAGAGAACATAGCGTTTTTTACGAAAATTAAATGTTCCACATCACATATTAATACACATTGAAGAATCTGACGTCACATCGCATCGTGAATGAAACAATAAAAACTATTAGGCATTTTTAATACACACGTGAAAGCTTCCCAAAGTAACGTTTTATTAATTAAGCAATACGTCCACAACAACAGCTACAAAATCCGGAACACATAATAACCACTGAGTATTATAACACGGAGGGGTAAACAAAAAACTGTCGATATCAATTTACATATCTTAACATTCCCCTTAAATTGACATCGACACACAGAATGATGTGTAAATGTACGGTCACTCCTCCACTTGTTTCATAAGGCCACAATTTCTTACACACCTTTCATGGCTGGCATTGCTAAGTGCTTTTGTGAAAGCATCGGCTAACATCTCTTCAGAAGGCAGATGTTCAACGTTAATAACACCTGACTCAACATGCCTTCTTATGAAACAATACTTTATATCTATATACTTTGATCTAGAGTTTGTCACTAGATTCATGGCTAACTGAATGGCCCCTGTATTATCACAATACACTGTAAATGGCTTTATGACATTGCTTGGAACTACCCCAAACATAAGTTGTCTTAACCACAGTAAATCTTGAACAATTGATGCCAAGGCCATATATTCGGCTTCACGAATAAATAGTGCAATAGCTTTTTGTTTTCTACTTGACCACGAAATTAAAGAGTTTTGCAATTTTATGCATGAACCAGTTTTAGAGTGTCTGTCATTGATTTTATTTCCCCAATCTGCATCACTGAAAGCCAATATTTCTCTGTTACCATCTCCAGGAAATTCTGGCTTGTAGTCCATGGTTCCCTTGAAATATCTAAATAATCTTTTCACTGACAACAATGAATCTTTTTAAAGCAATGATTAGATCTGCTAAGTAGATTCTTAGCGAAACACATATCAGGTCTGAATATGTGGGATAGATATAGAAGACTTCCTATTGCTTCCTGATATGGTGCCTTGATATCACCACAAATTAGAGATGAGAATTCCTTCTTCATTGCTTTTTTTTTCATTCTTCATTATTCGCGTCTTCCAAAGCTTCCTTGACATCAGTGTCTTCACTTGGAAGTCCTTCTTTCAAATAGTAAGTATCATGATCAGGCCATGTCTTGAGTTTTGTTTCTCTGTTTGACCTTCGAGGTGTAACCTCTTGAACTATGTTTTGATTCTCATGACCTTCACCAAAGCCATAAAAGGGCTAACTATCACTTTCTGCTGATTTAACTTCTTCTTCAGTTTGTGAAGTGCTGATGTTCTGAAGAACTCCTTCTTGTTCAAGTCCTAAGACATTTGCGGCCTTAGGTTACTCTGTCTTCGAACCTGAAAAACTCCCATTTTTCAGGAATTTTACATCCCTGCTGACAATTATCTGTCCAGTCTCCCTATTAACACATCGATAGCCTTTGGTTGCCTGACAGTAGCCTACAAATGTCAACGTCTGTGACTTCTTATTCACTTCTTGCTATGAGGTTTTGGAACGTGAACCATTGCACTGCAGCCAAAAATTCTCAGATGTGATAAACAAGGCTTTCTCCTATGTCAAAGTTGATATGGCGTATTATCTCCGAATATGTTAGACGGTGAACTATTTGATAGGTACGCATCTGTAGACACAGCTTCAGCCCAATGCTCCTTTGGTAGATCAGCAGCAAACATCATAGTACGAGCCTTTTTGACCAATGTTCTATTAGCTCTCTCGGCAACACCATTTTGTTGTGGACAGTAACGTAATTTAAGCTGGTTGATGATACCCTCAGAAACCAGAAATCCTTTTAGTTCGTCATTAACGTACTCCTTTCCATTGTTAGACCGCAGCTTCTGGATATTTTTGCCTGCCTGCTTCTTCACCATGGCTTTGAATTTTTTTTAAATATCTGTGCTACGTCAGATTTTTTTTCAGGAAATAAAGAAACTTGAATCTTGAAAAATCATCAACAAATATGAGAAAATATTGATTTCCACCAATAGACGCTGTCTCCACAAATCAGAATGTACTAAGATATGTTTAGAATACCTTTTGCTAGGTTTGAATGGAAGACGTGACTATTGTCCCACGATGCTAAACTCACAGGTATCGTTAATCACAAATCTTCATTTAGTCATGTCGAAACCTTTGACAACTTCAGTATACTTTTGCGATTCATATGTCCTAGCCTGCGATGGCATAAGACCCCATATCTTTGTATAGTAGCACTGTTTCATTTCACTTGGATTTAAACAACAGATGCCATTCTTAGGCAATGCCTTGGCAATCAGTTCACCTTCTGCATCATAGATGAATCCACTTTTTTTTGTTAAAAGTCACTTTATGCCCTTTTCTTGTATTTTTACTAACTGAGAGCAAATTTACTGTTGAGTTTGAGATATGAATGGCATCAGATGCTTCTACTTCTACTGTTTTATCACCAGTACAGGAGGTCAGGTCAACACTTCCAGAAGTCTCTGCTACTACGCCGTCACCTCCCACGCTGGTCACTGAACTATTACAAGGCCTGACATTTCCGTGATTAGTAATGTGAGTCGAGGCACAGGAAGCTCAATACCACATATCCTTTCCGTAAGACTGTTTACCATTAACAGCAAGAAAAGCTTTCTTGTGTTTGTTTCCTAAATACATATCAGTCATCGTTATTTTTTGACGAGCTTCCTCGTCCTTCGTCCTTGCTAGAACAGTATTTAGCAATATGATTTGTTTTATGGCACTTGTAGCATTTAATAATACGTTTTGTAGACCTCTTCTTATTTTCATATAGAGCAGATTCTTCATTTTCATTTGCGTCTTCGGGTTTGACGCCTTGTAGCAGTTTTACTTTAGTAGACTCTTCAGTGATACGCGTGCCACTGTTTTCAAGTGCCATGATCATAAACAGATGATGATCAGGTAACCCGGCCACGAGCAAAGTTCCCATCCACTCTTCACTCACCGCAGACTTCATTCCGTTTGATTTAAGCGCGGTCGTTATTATACGATCGCAACAGTAGTCTACTGACTTGCATTTATCTAACTCGATAGTGATTAATGATCTAAGTAAGCACACTCTACGTGTTAGTCCCGAGTAATTTTCACGCCTGATCAACTTTTCAACCACTGGAAATCCAGTTGAGGCAGTTCCACTCATTTTTAGCTTTGTGTGAGAGAAAAAAATATCGGTAGTCTGCACGCAAGAATGATCAATCGGCAAAATATGAATGATCAGCACACGCGTAACTTCCGAACAGGCTCTGGATTTCCGCGCACGACTTAGGTTTTAACGTTTATAAAACCTTACTTTCACACCTGTGTCTGGGCCCATAACCTTTTGTAGAGCATTTTTAACCTACACGTGAAAACTTTCCGAAACAACATTTTACTAATTAATCAATACTTGCATAACAACAGCTATGCACCCCAGAACAAATAAGAACCACAGAGTAATTATAACACAACAGAGTAAACAAAAACTACTGTCGATATCAATTTACATATCGTAACAAAAACATTTTCACACATACGGAAATGTTCATAAGTCATAATCTATATTGTTTAGCTTTACCTACAGTATTTATAGCTCCATGTTTCACGGATTTTTGCCCACCATACGCATCTACTGGCTCAGCTTTAATTTTCTATTTTGTACCACTAATGACTCGTTTTTTATTATTTGTTGAAATTGAGCTTTCTCTCTTATGTTATTAACAAATTACCAAGTGGAAAACTAGGTGAGTGCTATTGTATAAACCGCAATTACCGGTTGGGGCGAAATTTGCATAACCGCCATTGCGGCCATCTCACCGACGTAACCAGGAATTGTAGTAATTCCTTAGAATCGGGTCTTCATTTAATTAAACGCAATTCCGAGTGCCCAGTCAATTAAATTAAAGTACTTAAAAATTTCGAATTCACACGGTTGCGAAAAAACGAAGCCAAGGCAGTTATTTCGAGAGAAATAACTTTAAACTCGAATTCTTATCGTCAATTTAACTCGCCCAGTTCTTATTAAGGCGAGTTAAACTGGCGACCGTTTGTGGTACTATTTAAAGTAGATCATTAATATGCTGCATATAACATTTTATTTCAAAATGTAAGTATTTCATGAGTGTTTCTTTTTCATGCAACCCAGCAATACGTACATCTTAATATTTAATACCGCTAAAAATTAAAATTGTACGACATTTATTGGAAAGTAGCAAAGAAATTAGAGGAAGGTGTATAAATAAGGAAATGCCATTAAACATTTGTAACTGATAAATTTTTTAGAACCTCATTTTTAACGACTACACCACGAGGTAAGATAACACACAGTTCATTCCGCTTAATTCTTATTTCTGTAGCTGTAACTTTTTTATTTGAGGCTTTAGAAGTAGAAAATTTGATCCGTGCTAAAATTTGTAATTACGGCGTAATTATAGGATATGTTGTAAAACAAGGCCAATTTTCGTAGTTAGGGGCGCGCAGCTTGCAGTAGTGATTAGCAGTTGTTTCACACAAATGTATGTTATGGGTTTGAACCATGTTTTTCAGCCGTGCGAAGATACCGTTTGTGATTTGCTCACAACTCAGCTACATTACAGTGAGAATTAAGTTCGACAATCTGTATTGTACGGTACTATAATGATAACTCGTCAGCAGTTTAGAATGATGGCTTCTTCTCATACGTAAACTGAGTCTAATCAATACCACTTGGTGAATTTGCCCCTGAAAATTTGAATAACACGATAGCTGCGCCGAGTGAAATTACGTCGCGGTCTATAGATCGGACTATTGCCAAACCTGTTAGCGTCGCAAGACGTAAATTGTACAAAAACTAGAGACTATGGATGATGACATCGCCCCTATGAGACAACAACAAGATAGCTTATCTAATTAGGTTGCGCAAATAACTGACCAGGTCACAAATCAAACTGAGCAGTTAAAAAACTGCTAGTCACGTGACCACTGTCTCGCGAACCTATCTAGAAACGAGCGAGTTAACATACATTAAAAACACAATTACAGGTCTTCCTGAAGCTGTAGAGAAACTGATTGAAAACCTTATCACCTTGCAACTAGAGCAACGAACTTCGAAATCCACCATTCAGTAGGTAATAACCAAAGCAGAAGATCTCTCCACTGATTACGAAAACTTATTATATGCTTATTTAAAGGAAAGGGACGAACAAATTGCAGAAAGTCTAGAAACCAAATTAAGGAAAGCTGAGCAACAAAGTACACTGAAGAACCAAACAAACTGGCACACCTGCCCCCCCCCCCCCCCCCCTCACAACAAGCACGCAGAAGTTCTGCAGCACGACGTGGCATGGGATCGACTAATGTCTGAGGTCTTGCTGGAGCGAATTGACACTTTCAATCCTGCAGGACTGTCCATAAAACTGTAAGAGTACGAGGGTTGGAGATGTCTTTTGAACAGCACGTTGCAAGGCATCCCAGATATGCTCCGTAATGTTCATGACTGGGGAGTTTGGTGGCCAGCGGAAGTGTTTAAACTCAGAAGAGTGTTCCTGGAGCCACTCTGTAGCAATTCTGGACCTGCTGGAATTGCCCAAGTCCGTTAGAATGCAAGTGATCAGAGAGGATGCTTACGTACTTGTCACCTGTCAGAGTCGTATCTAGACGTATCTGGGGTCCCGTATAACTCGAACTGCACACGCTCCACTCCATAACAGAGCCTCTCTACCGGCTTGAACAGTCCCCTGCTGATATTCAGGATCCATGGGTTCAGGAGGTTGACTACACTATACAATCTGAAACGAGACTCGTCCGACCAGGCAACATGTTTCCAGTCATCAAGAGTCCAATGTCGCTGGCGACGGGCCCAGACGAGGCGTAAAACTATGTGACGTGCAGTCATCAAAGTACACGAGTGGGACTTTGGCTCCGGAAGCCCATATCGATGATGTTTCTTTGAATGGTTCGCACGCTGGCACTTGTTGATGACCCAGCACTGAAATCTGCAGCAATTTGCGGAAGGGCTGCACTTCTGTCACGTTGAATGATTCTCTACAGTCGTCGTTGGCCCCGTTCTTGCAGGATCTCTTTCCGGCCGCAGCGATATCGGAGATTTTATATTTTACCAGATTCCTGATATTTACGGTACACCCATGAAATGGTCGCACGGGAAAATATCCACTTCATCGCTACCTCGAAGATGCTGTGTCCCATCGCTCGTGCGCCGACTATAACACCACGTTCAAACTCTCTAAATCTTGATAACCTATGTAAAGGAACTGAAAATATTGTGATTTAATCGCAGAGGTGCTGAAAAATTGTTCCAGTGACACACCAGAGAAATATCTGGTAAACTTTTTATCTTTGAGAGACATAGGAACAATTTCGCCCTTCGTTTTTTCTTTCTTGTATCAACGACTACCTTTTGTTCTGATGGGCTGGTGGGATGTCGTACTGTCTAATTACTAGTGTGTGTGTGTGTGTGTGTGTGGTAAATGAATGAGTTAAAAGACGCAAGATGTGTTTTATATTATTTTCATCGCACAACAAGCCTTATTCCCATGCCTATGGAGTATTTATGTTAAGCAGAGAAGGCGAGTTTTAGATGGAACCGAAGATCTTCAAAACGGCGCTGCTCAACAATAGAGGTACGTGATTGTGCTCTCTACTTTCCTTTCGTGGCCGCAAAAATTACTTCCGATTCGTTTTGCCGAGACATTCAGAACCTGCAATCTTCTTTTTCTTATAAAAATACTAGTCCGATGCAAAAGAAATACTCTTAGATTTAAATAATTGCCATTCTTTTACCCAGGCCACGGGGAATGATAGAACGTACGTGCCTCTACTCTGAATGTACGTTCGCAATCTCCGAGTGTGTTACGACGAAATTATTTCACAATGAAAATTTCTCATCAGACCGCAACCACTCGCACGCGAATGTACGTACCCTCTGAATGTATCTAGTCAGTCACGCGCGTTGTTCAAAAGCTTTACTTTTAATATTCAGTGGATTACATTTCCGAAATTAATTTTTGTTTATGCTGCAAATCGTACTTCACGCGAATTATTTATTACGTAAGTTTCAGGCTCAATTTAATAAAAAAAAAAAGATTCCGAATAATAGAAATAAAGAATAACAATCAAACAAATCAAACCTAAATAAACAGAAAGAGGGAACGTTACACCTACCATTGTAGCAGCAGTAACGATCTAACAACTGCGCCACACACTTGTCGCATGTAGGAGTTCCGAGCGCAGCACCGTATTCTGCATGTTTACATATCTCTGTATTTGAATACGCATGCCTATACCAGTTTCTTTGGCGCTCCAGTTTTTTGCTAAAGTGAACTCCGAACCGAGCGTTCCAGCACAAGCCGTTAAAGATGAATTAGGACTTTATCAAAGAAGTTGGACACAAGATTTGCTGAAAGGGCATGATAATGTCGAGATTCATCTTAATGACGAGATGGCTAACATAGAAAAAGACTTAAACGCAGAAAGAGACACATCCCAGGCAGCTCAGGTAACAGAGGCCTGTGATGATTGCCATAGTCCAGTGTCCAATGAAAATACGTAAGTGGATTAGATGCATTGTAGTAATCCGTTGCCCCAAAACCATACAAGTAGGAATAGAGTGCGCAGAATTATCTTTTTCTGCTATTCTGCCAGACAAAAGCCACAGTTGCGGTGCGAGTTATATTTCGCAGCTGCATGTAAAGTTTTGTCGGCGCACTACGCCACAAGGCGGAGTCGTCGGCTCGGTGACGAAAGCAATGAGCAGAGCACCTGTCGAGAAATGACTGCCCGGCAGACACATGCAGCGCGCACGCAGTATCAGCGAGCGGGCTGTCCGTTTGTAGAATGGGGAGGGCGCGCCATCTGTCTGAGTTTTGACCGTGGGCGTATTGTGAAGGCCCGGAGGCTTGACACAAGCATTTCGGAAACGCACAACTCGTCGGGTGTTCGAGGAGTGCTGTGGTGAGAGCCACCAGCACGTCGCGAAACCTAGGTGAGACCGCGTCCAGACGTCGGGGCGTTGGGCGGCCACCCCACATCACATAAGTCAGATGTCGTATGCTGGGCAGACTGGTAAAGCAGGACGGGCGGCGAAATGTGGCGGAACTAACACCACACTTTAATGATTGGCGGAGTACAAGCGTGTATGAACACACAGTCTACCGAACACTCCTAGTCTTCTTCACTGTGATGAAGGGAGGGCGAGAATCCGTTATCTTCCAGGGGAACAGCTCCTTGACACATGTACTGCGGGATGGAGCCAAGCTGGCGGCCACTCCGTTACGCTGTGAACAACATTCACGTGGGCATCTACGGGTCCAGAGGAGCTCGTGCAAGGCACCGTGGCGGCCAAGGAGTATCGTACACTGGTTGCAGACCACGTAAACCGCTTCTTGACGACCATTTTTTCCGACAGAAGTGGCGTTTTTCATCAAGATACTACGCCATGTCACAAGGCCAAGAGTGTGATGGAGTGTTTCAAGGAACACAGTGGCGAGTTCCAGTAGATGTGCTGGCCCCCGAACTCGTCAGACATGAACCCAATCGAACGGATCTGTGAATGAACGTGGTGTAGGGCTCATCGTCCTCTTCCCCGTAGTCTCCGGAAATTAGGTGACTTGTGTAAGCAGATGTGATGCCAACTTCCTCCAGCGCCCTATCAAGATCTCACTGCTTCCAGGCCACGACTCGACGCCACTGTTCTCCGTGTCAAAGGTAGACATGACTATTAGGTAGGTGGTCATAATGTTCTGGTTGATCAGAGTATCACTCATGCATGCTACGACGCATTGTACAAACAACCGACCACCAGAACGGGTGTGGCCAATTTAATTCTAAATCAGTTGCTTATTAGAATACAGATTACCAAAAAACGATTAAACGACTATATACGCTCCGGGACCTTAAGAAATACTTTTACCAAGTAAAAGTAAGCCACCGAGAGGTGGAAAGCAAACTACATGTTCAGGAATTGCCTTTTATATGCTCGGTTAATTATCGCTGAATACACTCATACTATTGTAGAAGTAAGGTACAGTAAAAGCGAACAGCTACTGCCTGACTGCTACAACAATGAATAAATGACTGATTGTATTTAACTATGTTAGTAATAATGCAGTTTTATAAGTTGCTGTTATTCACTAGGTACACACTTACTGTGGTGAGTAATGATAGGTGTATAACCACTGTGATTTTTAACATAAGTTTGTGAAACGGAATAGTAGTAATTTTTGGAGGGGACAAAAGAATCGACCTTCCACAAGGAATGGAATTTACTTGATGGGCGAGTAACCAAATGAATACGAATTTTTGTGTAATGTGTAGGAGATAGAGCAGATGCCATCTCCACTTCAACTCAGAGAAAGAAGAGTAATATTAGCTAAAGGTTAAATTTTAGTGTTCTCGGAGATCTGATTGAATGAATAAGTAATGCAATGGCAAATACCTATGAAAGCAGAAATTTACCTGTGCAGGGTAATAGAATATCTATGTATAAACAAGCGTGAAGCCTTAGTTGTGATCTTTGAAGCACTGTTTTATTCAAAATATTTGTGTGAAAATATTTTATTGATATTCCATAGATTAAAGTGTGCTTTTCCTCTCGTGAGAATAAGAGTAAGATACTACGTACTATGGAAACCATTTCACTTAAGAAATGCGGTCTGATGAGTCATCTGGGGATTTATTTCTTTAAGACATATAAGGAACTCTGTACTGTGAATTTAAAATGATTACATACTGTTGAAAATCTTGGCCTCAAAGTGACCAGTTGAAAAAAAAATATAAAGATACCGTGACTAGGTAATCTAACCTTCATCTCTGTATGCAGTAGGCGACGAGAAACTTACCGATTAGTAACTAAGAGGGTTGATATGTTCCACTCTTGACACTGGCTAAAATTTCAGATACAGTGCGAAGTTTTGAGTAGCACATGCCAATAGTAGTATTTTTATTATTTACATGAATTTCTCTAAATATGTATACACCTATCTGTAATTAGTAAATGAATAGCCTTACACCAAAATAGTTACTAACACGTTATCTGATCTATGAGTAAATGAAGGAACAAAGATGTGGCTTTAAAATGCCAGCTGGAGATAACCCAGTACATAAGAAATGTACGAGGGTCATTCAACAATTAAAGAGACAAATTGGTCTGGGGAAAGACTGTTTGTAGGACAAGTTTGGTACTTTTATGGCTTTAAGTTGGCATCACTCTGATGACCTCTGGTCAGCTGAAGTGTCAACATTGCTTTGATTATAACCTCAAAAATACATTTCAAGATTGCGAGTCCGTTTGAAACGTCCACATAAGTTGAACAACGATCTGTTATTCGATTTATACCTGCTGAAGGCGAGAAACCAGTGTAAATATACTGTAGAATGTCTAAAGTTTATAGTGAATGTTGTATGAATGGTGCAAATTTTTACAAGTGGGTAGAGCAGTTCAAAAATGATCACAGTGACTGACGAACACAGTTCTGGCCGACTGGTTGCAGTTTCAACACCCTCACTTGAAAGTCGAATTGATGGTACTATTCGTGCCGACCGCTGTGTGACTGTCGAAATGATAGATGTTAAGGTTCAGGTTAGTAATGGTACAGTTCATAACATTATCTGTGACAAGCTGAAGTACCGCAAAACATGTGCAAGACGGATCCGAAAGGAGTTGTGCGGCTTGAGGGTGTGCACAGAGCTAAATGAAAGTTATTAAAGAGAAGGTGAGCACTTCCTCAATAAAATTTTAACTTGTGATGAAACTTGGGTTCACTACTACGAATCAGAATCAAAGAGACAAAGCATGGAGTGGAAGCACACCAACTCAGCTCTCAAGAAGAATTCAAAACCGAAGCGTCAGCAGGAAGAGTCATGTGGACTGAAGGTCTAGTATTTTGTGATTATCTCGAAGAGAAGCGTACAATGAACAATCGATACTACTCGGATTTGCTTTTAAACAAGGTGAAGCCAGCTATGAGAAACAGACTTCGTGGATCTCAGAGGAGAGGTGTTATTCTCCAGCGAGACAACGCACGTCCTCATATTGCTCAACTAACCCTTGAAACCATCGACAAAATGGGCCAGAAAATACTGCCTCATCCCCCTTGCACCCCTGACTTAGACCCTAGCGATTTCAATTTCTTTGGCGCACTGAAGGAAGCATTACGTGGGAATAGGTTCCAGGACAAAGAGGACGTGAAAACGTTTGTGGGAAATTGGTTCAAACATCAAACTAAACAGTTCTTTGCAGCCTAAATAAAAAAGCTTGTAGCCCGTTGGAACAAGTGCATAAAAGTTCAAGAGGAATATGTTGAAAAGTAGAAAAAGTATTGTTTTGTTAAAATAAACGCTGCTTTCCTTCAGACCAATTTGTCTCTTTAACTATTAAATGACCCTCGTACATTTATAGTAATATCTCAGACTTATTTCCTTTGACAAGTGAGTAAATGAGAGGTACTCTAGAATCCTACGTACAAGTCTCAAATGAATAAATTTTACTTCTACTTTATCTTTCCGTAAGCTCCTTGGTTAGGAATTTTTTTCTTTTTTTGTCTCCTTTGGTGAGACTGTTTTCTGGACTCATTAGTGCTCGTCATGAGTTGTTTCACTGGTTAGCAGTCCCTTACCGTATTTATCTTTTAATAAACGAATGAATGGCATTGTCTTGCTAAGTGTGGTTAACGAAAACACTACATGTCTAAAACTCTCTTCTAATCTGACCGGAAATAAGATACAGAATATTATCACTTAGATTACCGAGTCATCTTCACACACAGAGAGCAGTAATTAAATAAAAATTTGTAACGCAATGTAAACGCATTCTTCAATGAATAGCAATTAAACTACACATGAGTGAGACCTAAAATATATAGCTTTTCGATAGTAAGGCAAGGAGGAAGGAACCAAATTAATTTTATCCAGTCTCTGCAGCTATTTGTGATATGTGAATTTAGAACTATTTGTGGTGAAATAAAACGCGAGGCAGTGGCAGCTGGCGGTGCGAAATACCTGCGTCGTCTGCCGATTAAACTACGTGACAACGAAAAGTGCGTTCCTCTTATTAATGCTCAAATGTTGTGAAGGCGCACGGCATTCCTAATCACAAAAGGAGTGGTCTCTTCACACACACACACACACACACACACACACACACACACACACACACACAGAGAGAGAGAGAGAGAGAGAGAGAGAGAGAGAGAGAGAACGGTCACTGAACCGATGCGATGTGTAAGCGCAGATCACTCTTGCAGACCGATTCAAACTGTGGCAGGCCCGGTGTGGTAGCCTTGAAGACAGTTGTCGCTATCTACCTCTCACGAGTGCTATCGTTAACGTTCTATGAAACGATACGCAGCATATTTGCCAACAATACGAATACGTCCCTACACGTAAGAACTTTTGTAGGGACTTTTTGACCAAGAAAGAAATATTACAAAATAAGAAATTGAAACAGAAAAAGTTGCCAAACTTTATAAGTTTTGAACGTTGACTACGTCTTCACCACTGCGTATAGAAAGTTTACTTGTAAGGCCCTATCTCAGGGACGAAACGAGATGCCGAATGTAAGTATTTTAGTCCTTGTCCGGAAAGGGGAAACATTGACGTGTTCGTTGTTTAGCGCTCCTCGTGCCTACGAGCTGCAGTCTCCTAAGACAAATTTCGCACGGAAGTAACTTTGATTCGGATAATGCACATTACGAGACAACATTTTCAAATGCGGTACAAATTTGCAGCATAGAACGTAAATTAAACTACAGTTGTTGCAATACATTGCACTTTTTACAAGAAAACTGGCCACAGTTGAGGAAACGCACACCCTAGCAACAATCGTGAACGGAAGGCAATCAACGCGAAGTGCTCCGAATGGGGCCGACGTGAGGCGACCGAAACCAGTCACTCATCACGCAACTTTTTGCGTGTCTGCTGTCATCTCTGCACCACTTCCACTGTTACATTCTTCACTTCCACAACGGCGATTATGTTTCGGTCTCTACTGTGCGTTCGCATGTTGAAAATAAAGGATAAACAGCTCACGTAGGTCAGTTCAGTTCCTTGAGTCTTCACATAATCTTCTAAAGTTTCTTTTTCGGGGGTGTGTAACTGTAGTATTAGCTCTTTTTTATTATGGCTTCAGCACAGAAAAAGAAAATAGAATTAAAAGCAATGACAGTCAAAGCCAAAAATAAAAATTTAGGGAAGTGTGGCAAAAGGATGAACACTTTAAAAGGTGGTTAACTGCAGATCCCATGGACAATTACCGTGCTTGTTGTAGCGCGTGTGATATTAGTTCGTGTGATAGAAGAAGCGAACTTTTGAAACAAATCACGACTCGCAAAAAAGTCGAGTGTCACCATTTACTAAACGATCAGTGCTTTCTCCGTGGCTGCATTAACCTACTACAAGTACCGCGAGTCTTAAGCCAGAAGAGGACACCATAGCTGCTGAAATAAGACTGGCGACAGCATTTGCTGAGCACTCGCTGTCCTCCTTGTGTCCTTGTAGGAAATAAAGAATGTACTTGTTAATAAACAGCACAGTACGTGTAAGCTTGTACACACATTAGCTGTAAATAATCTGGAAAATAGTAATGCTAGACCAAGCGGTAGACAAGTTTACTCCCATATCTCCTTAAGCTGGCTTCTCGGACCCCTGGTCCCATAACTTAAATTGTTCAGTGGAGCATTTCTATGTCATGTTGCATTTTTGCACGCTCTTACGGACACACTCTGCCGAACACTCACTCGTTCAAGTCTCGTGAGAATGCAAGTATATGGCTTAGTGGCTACGTGAATTAATCCAAAGGCCGATGGTTTATTCCCAGTTGGCCTTAGGATTTATTTATGGTATTTTTCACAGTCACCTCCGTCAGCGTTTTGCGTATGACAAAAATTCATTTTTCGGAATCTGTATTTAAGCTGTAAGTTCACCTGCTGTTAGTTAAGCAAATCAGACGAATTACCACCTCCCATATGTTTATGTCCGGGTGCTATTACTGTGACCTTCAAACCTACCTTCAGCTTTATGACAGCTTTGCTTTTTTATGAAGTTGTGCAATCTCTCTTTATCACAAAATTAAGTCAGCGTCAGCGTTGATACAAATAATTTGGCACTTTTTCTACGCATAATATTTGTTTCAAAACAACGCACGGTAAACACCTGATGACCAAATACTGATATGATACTGTACTTTCTTCTCAGTAAGATTCCTCAGACTGTTAAAGTTCAGTTTATGTAACTGAGAGAGAACTGCACACTTTTAGACACTTACTTTAGCGTAGTTTCAACAAATGGAATCTCATTACCTTTTGCGTGCAGCACGTGATTTATGGCTCCCATCATGACTTGTCAAATCTGATCGACACTTCGTTATCGCCTATCGCTGATAATTTAGTCTTGGCGTCAAAAAACTCCGCCCACTAGTATGTAATGGATTGTTATCATGATCAGTGCCCCATAAATATATCATTTGTTTATGTCCATGAAAAGCAGGGAGGCTGGAAAAGTACCTTCCTTTGTACTATCCAGATGTCAGATTAATATGACATCCACCACATGCAGGCTATTAATCCGCACAGAAACATCTCAAACTCGCGAACGTCTGCACACCAGTCGTGTATAGACTTATTTGCTTATATCGTGGCCTTACACGTAAAAGCTACGATGTGATTCTTTATGATAATGCAGTTGCATCGTGTCTAATTTAATCCTTAGCATACCAATTTTTTACAATTTTAGCCTAGCGACACAACCCCAAAATAACAATAAACGTATAAAAGGACGTGCTGACAATAACTCCCAGAAATTTCAAATTCACGCGCGATCGGATTTGAAGAC
This sequence comes from Schistocerca gregaria, assembly GCF_023897955.1. Taxonomy (NCBI): domain Eukaryota; kingdom Metazoa; phylum Arthropoda; class Insecta; order Orthoptera; family Acrididae; genus Schistocerca; species Schistocerca gregaria. The sequence goes on from NC_064920.1 coordinate 71,918,279, forward strand.
ACGGAAAAAAGCTAGGTGTACACGTAGATGGACCTTCTTACGTATGAATACATGAAAATCGCTGGAAATCGTGGCAAGCATAAAGGACGGCCTGAACGAATCCTAACTCGAAGGATATGATGCAAAATATACGAGTAGCTTCACTGAGCCGAATCGGGCTGCATAAAGGCGGCGTACGGTTCGTCAATGCAGCGTCCGCTTTAGCGGGATCACCATCAGGAGCACCGAAACAGGTGAACTGACAGCTACCGGTCCAAGGCTGGTATCTTCAGACCTCTACAGAGGAGAAGCATGTGTACACTAATCCTAGAAGACTGTTACTGTGATGATATAGGGCTTTTTAACGTGTTATTTTTTGCAGCTACGACACGTCGTAAGTGTCCACCTGAATTTACTAATCTCACGTAGTACATAACAAAAACAATATTTCTATGATGATGATAATTTTTTTGAACTACAGACTTGCTTATTTGCTTATTTCTCATGTTTCCTGAGGGGCGTAGCAGATAACACCCAAACCTTCAGATGTCACAGTCGGATCGGTACCAAACTTTGCAGGTAGATAAAGTAACAACGAAAACACTGATTTAGTTCGTGCTATGTATTGTCGTCCAGTAGAACATGCCTGAACGGAAATTAAATATAACACCAGAACTGTAGAGCACAGGAAGGGGTATCTGAGAGTGACAGTTTCGTAGATCTCGCGTGGCTGAGTTGGTAGATCCGGAGGTCATCGTTCCAAAGGTCCCGCGTTCAAATCAAGTGGTGACAAATCCTTTTAATTGTTTACGCGTGAAACTGCTACACGGGAGAACATTTTCCTGACATGTAGCAGGGCTTGACCAAGTTTGTAACAATGATCTTCTGGCAGTCTGCTTTCGCCTCGTTAGCTGAAAGTAGCAAACCTATAGATCACATTTGTATAGATAAGTGTGGCGTTCTGTCGGACATGTGTGGCATAACAGACACCACTCGTGATGAAGCAGCGTTTGTAGTTCCACAGAATAAACAATGGGAGGAGTAGAATAAAGAAACAAATACATCACACTTGCGGAAGTATTGATAGTCCCATATAACACGCGCATAATACCGTAAAAAAGGTCATTTTTGTGGTATGAACGCAGTACTCTTGGTACAACGATCTAACGCTCTGCAAACTTCCGCACGGAAGCTATACATATTAGCTACTGACAGTTATGCTTTTCCTGTGCTCCGTAGTTCAGATGTTGCTTTTAATTAACGTTTACACCCGTTCTGCTGGACGACGGCACATAGTACGAACTAAACCGGTGTTGATGCTCTATCGACATACAAGGTTTGGTACCGATCTGAGAGTCTGAGATCTGTAGGTTTGGGTGTAAGCAGCAGACGAAGGTAACTTTGCCTGGAATGTTGACGTCGCCGGACGTAAACGTGAGAGAGCCGACGGCCGTACCCGAGAAGAAGGCGCCGCAAGCTACCCCTAGATGTTATGTCCTCTGTTATTTAAATAATGTAAATGTATTTCAAAACGAAAAATGAAATGATGTATGTTCAATTCTCTGATAGTCAAACTTCCTTACTCATGAATGTAAAACTACTTACGTTGCAGTTCTCTGTATTAGTTCTCCGAAATAAAATGGACTGTATCTTCGAAAAAGAAGATAAAATTGTTTATATGAAATTAATTCTTTTGGAAAATACTGAAGATTATTTATTTAAACTGAGATGTATTTGGAGATGATTTTCTTGAATGAAATCGCGAAAACTGGTGAATACTGAAGTCTTTGCTGAGCATAGAGCATATCACTGAAAACTAATCGGTTTATAATTTAAGAATTATCTAAAGTGATCAAGATTTACGCAAAGTAATTTTTCATAATTGGGAAGTTTTAGTACGCCAGCTAGACATAAGTGCCCTTGCTGAATTTGGTGTTGACAATGGTGTTAACAGTAATCCTTGGCCGACACAGTTAACCGAAATAAACCCATAAAGACAATCTTTGAAGCAACTCACGTAATTAGATTTTTGAAGATAAATTTTGAAGCACGAAAACTACTCAGTGCCCATAATTCGTCGTTAGAGTGGAAAGAACCTGTCTAAATAACAATATAGGATGTACATAGAGTCCGAGAACACTTCCAATTGTTTATTGCACAAGAACTAAACATTTTACAGATGTCATACATTTTGCATTTTGAAAAGAAACTCTGAAAGTTTTTTTACAAACACTCGATACGCGAATCATGAGTGACCCGGCAGACGTCAATACGGTAATAGAATTCTTGCCATACCCGTCCCAGCATGGCATCGTCGACTGTGGCAGTCGCTTCCCGTATTCTCTCCCGGCGTATTGCAACTTCACGAGGTAGAGGCGGTACATACACCTGACCTTTAGTGTGTCCCCATAGAAAACAGTTACACGGTGTGAGATCTGGTGATCGGGGAGGCCATTTCATGAAACAGTTATCCCCTTCTGTAGCACGGCCATGTTTGCGACTAGCGCTGAATATCGACAAATTACCAGACTTCGCTGTGGTGGTGTACATGAAAAAACTTTCAGAGTTTCTTTTAAAAATGACATATGTATATCTGTACAATGTTTGGTTCTTGTGCAATAAATAATATAAAGTGTTCCCGGACTTAATGTACACCCTGTATTAATAATCTTGGGATATAAATGTGAAGCTTGGTGTGATCTCGGGAAAGAAAGTAGATGAAATTTGTTTTGCAAAACGAGCTACGTAAGATACGCTCGGCCAGAAAGTTACGTAAGTTACTGTAGCCTAGTATTCCTACAAAGAGACTGCGATGTAACCACCCTGAAATAATATCTCATTTTCAATTATTTGAATGCATTCAGTTGGGAGGTTCTACAGCAAAAAGGGGAAATTGGGGGACTGTTCAAGAAGGAGGAAAAACGGATCAGGAAGCAAGAGGGAGACTTGTAGACGGGAGACTGAAAGCGGTGATGACCTGCTGTGCTCGTGGGTAGCGTAGAAACAGGGGCAGCGTGGTTACAACTGTGAATGTATAGAGCTGCGGGACGAGAGCAGACTTAAGACCGAAACGGTGAGACGCGGAGGGATTTCATCTGTATCAGGAGAGTCAGTTTAGACGGAAAATACTGAGGCATTCTGGTGTGAGGTTGGATGTAACAATAAGAAATGACAGTCTTCGCTTGAAATACAGAGTGTCCTCATGAAACCCCACAGATTTCCAAATGCCATTAAAAAGAACGGTGAGACACGGATACTTGCGGTTTGCAGCATCATATAAAGCAACTCAAAAAGTACTATGACGGTTTTTTTCTAAAGGGTTTAGTTTGTTTTGTTTCAGTTGCTACATAATTACCAGAAATGAGCACTCTTGAAGAGAGCACCCACTGCTTGGTGTGGTACGCGGAAACAAAATGACCTGTTGCTGTCCAAAAGAAATTTTCGACGTGAATTTCAAAGGGAGACACCAGATGTTGAGGCGATTGAGGGTTGATATGAGAAGTCCCTAGCAACTGGCCGTGTAAATATACAGGTTCTGACCGGGAACGCAGATCTTACGAAATGGTAGAGGAGATAAGATAGAGCTTCCAAAGACGCCTGCCAAAGTCAGATCGCCGAGCATCACGATAGCTAAACATCCCTTGCTGAACTGTTAACAAGTTGCTGCATAAATGACTTCGCTTGCACGCTTACGAAGTTCGAATTGTGTGAACATTGAAGCGAAACGACCTGCAGCTTCTCCGTGAACTTGTGCTTAGTTGTTGCACCAGATCGGACAAAACCCCGACTATCTAGGAAATGTTTTCTGTGACGAAGCAATACGGGTGGGAAGGTTAATCGGCACAACAACCGCATCTGCAGTTCGGAAAACAGCCACATTTTCCAGGAACGTGTCAGATACTGCGACAAAGAGAATGTGTGATGTATGCTGATGTAATACAGCATACAGCATTCGTCTTGAGAAGCAAACAGTAACAGGAACCGTAATCTGGATATGCTGCCGTTGAGCTCCTTCCCCTTGAGGCAAATCTGATCCAGTAGGCTGGTGCACCAGCGCACTGGAATTTGCATGAAGGTGACCTCACGCACCCAACATTTCCACAGCGATAGATAAGTCATGATGGACCAATTAAAGGGCTATTGTGATCTCCGGACGTAACTCCTCTGGATTCCTTCCTGTGTGTTTACGTGAAAGATATTGTGTATGCCTCGCCTGTAATGACCTCACCAACCTCCACTTAAGACAGGTGGATCTCATAGCCCCCGCCACCTCAGACGTGCTTGTGCGCAGTTGGGTTGAGACAGAGTGTCGGACTACGAAAGGAGCCCATGTAGGAGTGTATTAATGTTTTGTACCAAATCTTTTGAGTTACTTTACATGAGGCCGCAGCCCACTACTATCTACGTCTCTTTTTTTATTGTATTTGAAACTCAGGGCGTTTTCGTGTGGACGCCGGGTAACTTACTGAAGTTTCGATAGCAGATTGGAAGAGAGAACGCCATCACTTAAATACTCTTTCGTGCCGGGGTGTCGATCTTAAGCGTGACGAAAACTTATTTACCTATATTCTGCTAATTGGGTAGGGAACGCATTTAATTAAAATTGATTAAATACAGTGTTATAGCTCCAGTTCGTTTGATGTGTCTCTCCTAGTAGTTAGTCCATCCTATTGGTTACTTCAAGTGTTTTTATTTGTTTTGCTTCGGCGAGTTTGCTTGGTAAACTCCCTGCATTTCACTGATTTGACGAACGAACCGCAGGTCTTCGAGAGTGAAATAGTCACATAGTTTACGTAAGTCTAGAAGGCCAATGTGCCTTGTCTCACACAATTTTTGAATGTAAATTGAAGGTGGCAACCCTATTCTATAGTGGGTAAGAGGCAGACAAATGAAAATAGAAACAGATGAAAAAAAGTAACTAATCGCCATAACTATTAATACATTTATCCCACTGTGAGACAACACCGTCAGTGCCTTCATGAAAAAAATGTTTGCGCTTGCTTACGGAACCATAATTGTAGCCAGACACGCACCTCTTCGTCCAGAGCAAATCGGCAGCGACCAATAGCTTTCCTGGGGGCTCCAAAAATATGGAAATCGTATGGGGAGAAATCCGGACTGTATGGAAGATGTGTAAGGGCTTCCACGATGCTTCTCCAGCGAACCCGAAAACAACCTTGGCAACATGTGGACCTGCCAATCTCTTTACTCCCCAAAGACGTTTCGGCAAATTTATGCCGCCGTCAGTGGGTACTTTTATTCAGGTCTGTAAAGTGCAAACATGCTTCAGGTAATAAAAACTGGAACGTAAATAAGAGCTGAAACCATTTCATTTTTCTGCAAGTACAGTTTACATGCACGAACATTTTATACTCAATAGAACGTACTTCATTATTAATGGCGACTCTTTCCTGTTATTATTGAAACGTCCCCTTGGAACAATTATACATAACTGAGCTTAAACTGACACACAATATTTTTTCGCGCAACGCAATCTGACTTTCAAAAATCCCTACAAAAGAATGGCCCTGACTAACATTAACCTATACGTTTCACAAGTCACTTACCTCACAAAAATCTTGGTTACTCGAACTACTGCAATACAGCGAGCGCCACTACTGCCAGCTAAATAAAAGATTCAAATTACGGAAGGCACTAACTACTGATAGGGATAGTTAGCAAATGAAAGATTTTAATAGAGAACAAACAACGTATTTACCTTAATAGTCATAATATATATAGCAGTTCATGACATCCAGTCTTACAAATTTCAAAACTCCGCCATCTCTCTCCCCACATCCACCACTGCTGGCGGCTCACCTCCAACTGCGCAACGCTACGTGCTGTTCACATCCAGCTGCCCAACACTAAAATGGCGAGTATTACAACAATGCCAACCAGCCACAGACTGCACACAGCACAGCCAGTGACTTTTCACACAGAGCACTACGTGGCGTTACCAATATAAAAAACCTAAACAGCCTACTTACATTTTTGATCATGCAAAAGTCGTTTATGAATAACAGAAACATGCTTTATATAATTTTGACGAAGTATTGAAGTGATGATTGATATATTTTTGTTTTGAATTTTCTTGTGCTATATGATAAATCGGTTCACGGGTGAACTACCAGATGTTAGTGTCCAGAGGGCACAATATTTTGGCAAATGACCGCGTTCCCGTCACCTCTTGCGCTGATGGACTATTTCGACGTGAGGTACGCTGGGAGAAGCTGAAGAAGCACATTAAATCTGTTTTGTTTTCTTTCTCTTTTACTACAACATCCCTCTGCTTCACGTTACAAGTCGACAGTTTTCGAATAAAACCTGAATTTAACATTGGCTACTTCAACTTTGGTATAAATAGTATTTGTTTTTAAGCGACAGGCAAGAGGAAAATTTTGTAGAACAAAAATATTCCAAAGGTTATGGGGCCCTTTATATACCCTCACTCAGTTTCTAGACAGTTCATCATCGCTTCCTGTTTCTAGGGGCATCCCTTAAGGCACTTGTCGCATACGTGAAGAAAGAGATTGCTATGAGGTAACGTCTGATAGGTATGCAACACACCTAACGTAGAGGTAATGCAGGTATGACCTTAAGTGAGCAAAACTACCATACGCTGAGCTTATTACAGTAGCTTTGCAACTTTACACGTTACTAAGTTCCTCGCCTCGTTTTTCAGCCTGCGTGAGAGCAAAGCTCTCAAATTGCAGTAGCGTTTTGGATATTGGTTTCACTAATTGACAGACGGATTTATGAAGAAAGTATTGGTATATAATTCATTACCGCTACACCAGACAAGTCATCCAGTCGTAGATATTCAATGTTTCAGTGTTACCGATGCAAGGCTGAGGCAGGCGTGTAGTCTTTACTATATTTGGCAAAAAAATCAGCTACAAATCTTTTAAGCTAAGTTATAGAGCTTTCATTTAAGGTGTTCTCTGACCAGGCACGATGTTCATGGGATGTGTTTTCTATTTCACCTAGTATTTTGTCAAATACTTTGTAACATTCTAACTCAAATAGTCTCGCTCAGTCCTCAGTCGCCAAAAATTGGAAGCCACTGGTTGAATAACATATTTGCTTCACCACCCAATCGCTGACATTTGAGATCTCACAATACGGTAGTGAAGTGGCAGCAACTTGAACATGAGTGAGATGTATAGGCGGCAGTTGTTCTGCCACAAAAAGCAAGTTGGGGATAGTCGTCTGTTCGATACTTATCATTTCTTTGTGATGCTACTTGGACGAAATGATACTGTGCAATTACAGCAAGGAGATTAAATTGAGGGGAGATGGCACTACCTATGCCAAGCACAGCCATCGATTGAAGCCAGTGGCACAATCTTTTTGACTCTCGAAAGTGGGCTTCTCGGTTAAGTACTGCGCGAAACTTGCCCTCTTAGCTTTCGATATGTCTAATGGAAAGTCATTTGTGGGTATGCAATTTGACGCAATATAAAGCAGTACGCAATGCAGTATGAATGCTCACTCGACACCAAATGTTATAGACATAGCAGTACAGCGGCGGTGGCTTCATTTTTATTGTGTAAGGGCCTCTCTCCTTATTCTAACCTGCTTGGCTTACAATCACGACCGAATGAAACCCAGGTTTCCACGGGAATGAATTTCTTATACATGCATCCCCCACCACAACTCGCGCAAGTAAACTTAAATGTGGAAACAGCTTCTTGCGTACTATCTTGCCAACTTAACGTGTAAGTTACGAAAGTTGAACGGTTTTCTACTTTCTTGCACGACGCTACTTCCCCCACCATCATGTACGAGCTTCAGCAACTGCCGATAAGTGGATCTGCTCTCGTTCTACTCTTGTTCGGTCGACAGCACAGCTCTAGAACCGTTTGTTTATCGTACATGGAATGCTAGCATCATCCCAAAGTAAGCCAAGTAAGTAAATACTTTCTAAAGTGGCAAAATGTTCATAACCCTAAATTACTGTATTAAACCATTAGAAAATTTACGATTGTAGTAGGGTATAAAACAGGACATTTTGTACTTAATTTGGTATGTGCCATACCATTGGAAATCTAATAATCGTAATTAACTAATGCATAACCTACAAATTATAACTTACTTTGAATAAAATGTAGACTGGGAGACTTTACGATGATTTAGTAGCAATCTAAAATACCCCCCCCCCCCCCATAGTGTTCTACAGGGCTGCACCTACGGCAATACCCTACCTTAAAATACCAATAATCTGCCTTAAAAATACCATTAATTAATATGCTAAGTAAATTGTTCGTTCATAGTACGGAATGACGTAAAAAAACTAATTTACTACTAGAGTAGTGACATCCAAACAATTCCTAATTAACCACAGTTTCTCACAATCATACATGCTAATTCGTTATTCTGCCCATAGATGGCGTGCGAAGTTTGCGTGGGAGCTGTGCCTTTATTGCAATCTATGGTGCTAGGAATCCCCTTTTAAACCGAAATAAGTCAATTAGAGGTTATTTGTCTGTCGTATTTGCTAGTGTAGTGTAGGTACAGTCTTTCAGTCAGTTTGCGGCACTCTTGTTTGTTTGTTGCTATGAACTGCAGATTGATTAATTTTGCGATGGAGATGTTCGCTTTCCTCAGCAAAAAATGAAGATTTGAAGAGAAAAGTGACTAAGAAGAGCCGAATTCCTCAAAACGGATGGAAGCGCAAGATACAATTGCTACATATAGATCTATGGAAATGAGTTTGGTCAAACATGTCGGTAATGTTTGCTAGGGTATTCCTTCAGAGATTGCACAGATCGGACAACTGATGAAGCTAGTTGTTTTAGACATACATCTAAAAGAAAATAACTTGGCCTGTGTCGCGGACTGGTTAAAGCGATATAAATAGTTGCAGTATTTTGTCGAAAAAGGTGCTACTTTTTGCTTTCCTTGCCAGCAGTTTTTACCTCCTGATAACACACAGACTTCGTAAAGTTCCAAGTGATTCAGAAACTGGAAAAATGACATTGAATCAAAAACTGGTTTTCCAAAACACAAAAAATTCAGTTCTCATGCACAATCTATGGTGATGTGGTATGATGAATTATATACAACATCTACAACTTAGCAGTGCTGAAACGTTGATGCATCAGAAAGCATTAGAAAAAAACTGGTATTACGTGAAGTCTGTTACTGAGGTAATACAATTTCTAGTTGTCAACAAAACAGCTTTGTGTGGAAACTTTGTTTTGAAGGAAGAAAGAGAACAATGATTATTTCAGAATTTGCCTGAACACACTTGCATGAAAGACCCGAATCTGAAGAACGCTCTCAGTCGTATACCACAAAATGCAATATATCTTTCACTTGAATTTCAAATTCAGATAATAATTCAGGCAATGATTCAAAGAGTAAAATGTTTTGTTGTCAAAGATATTAAGGAATCTGAGGTGAACTGGAAGATGGGACAAGAAAAAGAAAAAAAAAACGAAAGTATTGCAATAGCAGTACGTTACGAAATGGATGGTGTCGCCTTTGAATCGTTCCTGGCAGTTACAACTACTGCAAACTTGATGCAGCCACTTTTACAGAAAGTGACGTTAAATGAACTTACGATAAATCACATTGACCTCTCTCGAATGCTAAGCCAATGCTATGATGTCACAAGTGTGATGAGTGGTTAAGCTTCGGGAGCTACGAATAAGAATGGAAAATGAAGTTGCCCGAAGAACTCCTTACGTCCACAGCTATAGCCATTGGCTATATCAGTATCAGGACTACCTCGGAAATGATTTTAATTGGCTAATTTTTTGATTAGAACATCATGTTATAGGAAATCTTTCACCATGGCAAAATAGCTACCTGATGTGGGGGAAAAAGGATTTGCCGAATCCTCGAACAGCGATGGTCAGGACACTTGGCGGTTACAAAAGTTGTGAACGATAATATTGATCGATTTTGAAGACTTCAGATGAACTTAAAAAATGACAGATTTAACTGTGAAGACGTTGCCAATACTGTCGAGATATAAAAAGTCATGCTCAGTTTGGAATTCCGAATGGCCATGATTGTGGCCAAAAAAATCTTGTCCATGCTTCAGCCTGCACCCACAGCATTACAAGCCCGAAGCGCAGGATTGAAAGACCCCATAATAATCACAATGTGCGTCCAAAATGAAGTGACGAAACTGAGATCAGATAAAATATATAATCAAATTCTGGAAGAAGCTAAGTCTATGAAAGGCGGCGTTTCCGAAAATAGCACCCAGACCCATAAGACACAAGTCAAACACTCAAATCGGGTAGATGAGTGCTTGAAGTGTGGCCCTTCACGTTCCTCCGTGAGACAGTATATAGAAGACTAGGATGCACATCCATTTAAATATGAGTATTTTGAAACGTTGAACATGCTAATGGCTGACTTACAAAGAAGATTTTAGGACAACGACCTACTAAATTCGTTAGCGAGTCTCGATTATTTGGAAGCAGACAACATGATCCAGCTGAAAAATTTAAGTAGACTAAGTGCGAGAAAATTAAACAAAACTACGAGGATTGTGAGATAAGTAATTAAAGCCAAATATCGCCACGCTGTTACTCATTCGTTGTACGTTCCACGTTGATTTCTGAGGTTATTTCCCGCCGTGTTGCTTGTCTGTTAGCACTGACAGCTTTACGCAAACCTCTCTGCTGTCGATTGTTAGGTGAGGGCCGTCGGTCACTGCGTTGCCCGCGATGAGAGGTAATGACTGAAATTTGGTATTCTCGGTACATTCTTGACACTGTGGATTTCGGAATACTGAATTCGCTAACGACTTCCGAAATGGAATATCCCCTGCTTCTAGCTCCAACTACCATTCCGCGTTCAGAGATCATTAATTCCCATCTTGCGGCCATAATGATGTCGGAATCCTTTTCACATGAATCACCTGCGTTCAAATGACACTATCATTTTATACTTTGTGTACGCAATACTACCGCCATCTGTATCTGTGCATTTCCTTATCATATGACTTTGTTACCTCATTGTACAGTGCAGTGATTCTAGTTGCCAGATATTTCAATGTTGCTTGTAACCCCAATCCGAACTAGCACGCCAGATCGCACACTTGTATTACAATTTTGTAAAGAGTCAGAATTATGGCACAAAAAGATTTCAAAATTAATGTTACTCATTCGAAAATGACTTTCAATGCTGAACGTCGTCCTTGTCAGATAACTCCATTATTAGGTTTTGATATTCCCAACTATCACTTCGAGGTCCAATAACTGAAGGTCCGTTTCTTCTTCGTCAAAATCACTATAAGCTCTTCGGCTAAAAGTTCCCAACTCCCGTACGAATAATTTCACTTGCCTCCATCTTGAAAGTCGCGTAAGCAGTGTTTTCAACTCAGGCGTGTGGAAACAGTTATGGTAAGTTGCCTGTAAACGCCGGGAAAAATACCAACTATTTTCATTAAGTTTACTAAAAACCGTGAACTCTTAGCAGGACAAAAATTGTAGAACAATGTTACACGTTTTGATATACAATTAGTCACATTAGTTTTCATACTCACTTTATTAGAATGTTTTGTGTAGATCAGTAAATTGCATATTTTATTTGCGGGCCAATACTTAGAATCTATGCACTGATTAACTGTCTTACTTAGACGCTTGAAAATTTAAGTACACTTTAACAACATTTCTATCTAAAAAGTAGACTACAGTCATGTCATTTTAGCCACAAGTTTTTTTTCTAGAAATAATGGTACCGGTAATTACAACCGATGGCTACTTTTCTAGAATTAATCAGTATGTACTTTTCTTCTTGTTGGTAGTAAATTACTATCTGTAGTGTCCTTCACCCCAAATAGTACCCTGAAACATCTCAAAAAATTGCAAACCGCTGGCTCAAACAGATTATTGTACACAAAATAAACATGTCAGAAGATTTAATTCTCAAATTAGACTTACATTTGATCTATGGCTCACCTCTACTGTTCTAATACATCCGAGATATATAACCTTAATGGTTCACATGTTCCTCATCTTTTCTCTTCCTTTTCTTGTTTCTCCTCGTTATTCTGGCTTCTTTAGTTGCCTCAAGGACTTACTTTTCAGCTGTAGCTACTCTCATGGAATGAACTGCCACCAGTGGTTGTCTCATACTGAACCCAAAATATGTTCCTAGCACCTCTAGACCTTTCAACCAGTACCAAAACAATTTTTGGAGGTATAATAACTTTCGGCGATGACAAAATAGTAAAACCTCGAACTACAGAAATGTTTATAAGCAAAACAACGCTCGAAAACCAAAGATATAATTGGGAAAACATAAGAGTACTTTCAAATTATATCTTCTAATAGGGTTGTCATCTCGTAAAGCATTTTTGTAGTATATCTTTCCCCAATGGAAATCCAGTGATAGCATTTGACGTGCGAAAGCAGCGGAAAGAAGGGCCGCGTCCACACACAAAAATATATTTAAATTGGTTTTTAAGCAACTTCGCGATGTCCGGTACAATTCTCTTAACTATAATTTTGTTCAAAAAGTCCTAAGAATCGTTAAGATCGATTTTTTTGAAAATGAATTCACAAGCAAAGTAGGCTTAATGTGCATGAATGGCAGTGGCGGGGAGGGATGTGGGGGGGGGGGGGGGGGGGTGCACGTGTGGGAAATTCATTTTAGTAGAAACGCGGCTAAGGGCTTCTTCGCGTAGGCAGAAGGTAGGGACACGACGGTTGGGGAAAGTCACGCATCTCTGCCTGTTAATTCTTATATCGTCTCTCTCTCCTCTTGCGGGCGGTTTTTGCGTCCGCTCTGACTTTGTGCCCATCCTTCTACTGCAGAAGAAAGCTATTAGGATATTACAGTCTCATCATATAAGGCACACCGTAAACCTGTGTCTTCTGAGCAAAAAATTGTGACAGTAGTAAACCTTACAAGGGACTGGAAGAGGAGGAGCCATAGTTCTATAAATATTTCACAATGTCTAAAGAGCAGTTTTTTTACCTGTTAAGCAATAAACAAATAAAAATTATGAGGAGAAATTCAAGATTTAGGCGTCCAATATCACCTTGACGGAAACTGAAGGTATGCCAACGGTATGTCTAGATGAGCCGTTTTAGAGTGCTTGAACTATGTTTACACGTATTTCTGCTACCTGTTGTTGGTCATTAATTTAGTACGAATCTTATTTTAAATTTCTGCAAGCCGCGTGCCTTTACTCCCGGTTTTTTTTTTATTCTACTGTAAAAATTGTGAGTAAAGCACACTGAACAAGGTTTGTGTCGTCTATTTTGCAATGTATTCCTTCAGTGTATAAAATATAGTACGTTAACTTGGTATTGTCTTCCAGTACATATTAAGACTTTTTCGTAATAGCAGTCAGTGGGGAATACTTTCTTATTAGTTCGCACTGTGTACTTAATCTAACAGTTGCTCGTCAAGTAGACTACCTATGGTCCGTCGAAGCACTCTCCCTGAGAAACCCTGACGTGACGCCGACGTGACGTGACGTGTCGATGGCGTTCCGTTGACGGCGTGTGTGACTGCCACCGTCTGAACTACAGACGAGGCTCTTTTGACGTGACGGTTACGTGACTGTGGCGGTCCGGCGCGTGACGGAGCGCAGTGCGGTGAGCCGGGCGGAATGCCGGCCTGCCTGAGTTACTGTTCAGGTACTGCCCGCCTCGCCTGCCTGCCTTATCCTGCCAGGGTCGTCGACTCGGCGCGAGCACCAGCAGCGAGGCGGCGCCCACCTGCCAGGGCTCCGGCAGCTCCGGCCCGGTCTCCTCTGGCACGTAGCGAGCCGTGTTCCAAGCGAGAGCAGTAGCGGAAGCAGCGGCTCTGCTCGTCGGTGTCACTTGTAGTACACATCAAAATACCTGAACTTTTTCATGTTCAGAAATCAGAGGGAGCGATATGCTTTTACTTCGTAAAAACTTTCTAAAGCCGAAATAGCATATGTCTTTCTTTATTTACAACAACCAGAGTTTTCTGTCATCTTCAGGTCTTCAAAAATTTGTGCTATAAAAGCGTTCATTTTTGGTCGGAACCTCACGCCAAGTTGTCACGTTATTGGGCAAAATGTAGCACACTATACATAGGTTTATCGTGAATAGCACATTTAAAATAAAAAAGCGTCTTTTGCATGTAGCCATGTCCATATGCAGGGTGACAATTACTGAACTACACTGAAGAGCCAAAGAAACTGGCACACCTGCCTAATATCGTGTAGGGACCCTGCGAGCACGCAGAAGTGCCACAACACGACGTCGCATGGACTCGACCAACGCCTGAAGTAGTCCTCGAGGGAACTGATACCATGAATCCTGCAGGGCTGTCCATAAATCCGTCAGAGTACGAGGGGGTAGAGATCTTTCCTGAACAGCACATTGCAAGGCATCCCAGATATGTTCAATAATGTTCATATCTGGGGATTTGGTGGCCAGCGGAGGTGTTTAAACTCAGAAGAGTGTTCCTGGAGCCACTCTGTAGCAATTCTGGACGTGTGGGGTCTCGCATTGTTCTGCTGGAATTGCCCAAGTTCGTCGGAATGCACAATGGACATGAATGGATGCACGTGATCATACAGAATGCTTACGTACGTGTCATCTGTCAGAGTCGTATCTAGACGTATCAGGGGTCCCGTATCAGTCCAACTACACGCGCCCCACACCACTACAGAGCCTCCACCAGCTAGAACAGTCTCCTGCTGACATGCAGGGTCTGTGAATTCTTGAGGTTGTCTCCATACCCGTACACCTCCACTCGTTCGATACAATTTGAAAAGAGACGCGTCCGACCAGGCAACATGTTTTCAGTCATCAATAGTCTAATGTCAGTGTTGACGGGCCCAGGCGAGGCTTAAAGCTTTATGTCCTGCAGTCATCAAGGATACACGAGTGGGTCTTCAGCTCCGAAAGCCCAAGTCGATGATGATTCACTGAATGCTTCGTACGCTGACACTTGTTGATGGCCAAGCATCGAAATCTGCAAAAATTTGCGGTAGGGTTACAGTTGTGTCACGTTGAACGATTTTCTTCAGTCGTCGTTGGCCCCGTTATTGAAGGATCTTTTTCGGCCACAGCAATGTCGGAGATTTGGCATTTTACCGGATTCCTGATATTCACACTACACTCGTGAACTAGTCGTACAGGAAAATTCCAACTTCATAGCTACCTCGGAGATACTGTGTCCTGTCGCTTGGGTGCCGTCTGTAACACCACGTTCAAGCTCATTTAAATCTTGATAAAAGGTGCCATTGTAGCAGCAGTACCGATCTAAAAAGTGGCCCAGACTCTTGCTGTCTTACATAGGTGTTGCGGACCGCCGCGCCGCATTCTGCCTGTTCACTTATCTCTATATTTGAATACGCATGCCTATACTAGTTTCTCTGGTTCATCACTGTCTATAAAAAAACGTAAATCAGTTACAAACTACGGAGTGCACACACTTTACTTAACTTGTAAACATTACTACGGGTTGAATCCAGAATGAAATTTTATGTCTGCAGCGGAGTGTGCGCTGATTTGAAACTTCCTGGCAGATTAAAATTGTGTGCTGGGTCGATACTCGAACTCGGGACCTTTGCCTGTCGCGGGCACTACAGGTATTGGGATTAGGTTATGATATGATCCATATACATGCCATCATTGGCGATGATGTGGCGCACACGAATAGCGAAATTCTGCCTGAACCGGTGAAGCGTCGGAACATCGATGCTGTCCATAACCTCCTGAACGACGGTTTTCAGTACAGCAATTGTTTTGGGGTTATTGCTGTACACCTTGTTTTTAATGCAGCTCACAAAAACGAGTCGCATGTGTTCAGATCCGGAGAATATGGTTGCCAATCGAGGCCCTGCAGTCCAGTGGCCTTTAGGTACACCAGAGCCAGTATGCGTTCCCCAAAGTGCTTCTCCAGGACGTCAAACAGTCCCATGCTTTTATGGGGTCGAGCTCCATCTTGAAAGAACCACATCTTGTCGAAATCAGGGTCACTTTGGGTAATGAGGATGAAATCATTTTCCAAAACCTTCACGTACCATTCGGTAGTCGCCGTGCCATCAAGGAATATCGCACCGATTATTCCGTGTCTGCACATTGCACTCCACACAGTCACCCGTTGAGGATGAAGAGACTTCTCGATCGCGATATGCGGATTCTCACTCCCCCAAATGCCCCAGTTTTCCTTACTGACGAACCCATCCAAATGAAAGTGAACTTCGTCGCTAAACCAAACCATACTAATTCCCATCATCCCTCGTGGCCAACCATGCAGTTTGAACGTACTAACGCAAACCTTTCAGAAGTTATGACGATTGTATTTAATGTACTTCAGTAACAGTATGTAACACTCACAGATGACTGTTACGTAAAAAAAAAGGAGCACACAATACAATGCACAGTAACCATCTGTTTACATTTGTTGGACATTTTCTGATCAGGTCTGCACAGTAGCACTTCTGTTTACTTTAGTTGGACATGCTCTAATCAATAGCAGAGTACGCCCAGCTAAGATAAACAGTGTTATCTTTATGACACAACAGTCTAATCCTAGTTAGATTATATCCATCTAACGTAAAGAGATGTGCTACTGTACATTGTACTGTGTGTTGTGATTTTTATGACATAAGAATCATTTATGAGCGCTACATACATGCACATGGCCATGTGCACAAGGCGTTTTTTATTTTAAATGTTTTATTTATGACAAACCTTCGTATAATGTTCTACATTTGGCCCACTAGCATGACAATTTGGCTTCAGGTTCCACCTCAAAATGAACACGTTTTATAACAAAAATTTTTGAAGACCTGAAGATACAGCAAAGTCTGGCGAAACAGGTTATCGCAAATAAAGAAAGATTTACGCGATCTCGATTTTAGAAAGTTTTTACAACATAAAGATGTGATTAGGATTACAGCGGTTGGACGAAAACGTGGAACCACCGCGAAAACTGCATGCTTCAACATAAATGAAGACGCTAGCCAAGCCTGCGGGTTGCGCCGTTGTATTTGACCACGAACGGCAGCTGTGCAGTGTCCTCAACACGTTGCAAGTGCCAGTCGCGGTCAGAAGAGTGTTCTGTGTAGCTGTGGGTGCTGTAAGTCGGAACTGAGTGAATCTGAAAGTGGTCAGGTTTTTGGTGGTTGTATGGTAGGAGCTTCCGTAACCAAGGGCGCAGAAGTATTAGGTGTGCCAAGAGGCACATATAGGGAAGGCATACCGCAAATAGGGGAGGTGGAAAAACATCGTCCGATAAGCCACAACGCGGACGGAACTGAGTGTTGAGTGATCGTAAGCGTATACACGTGAAAAGCAAGCCACTACTGCACAACTAAGCTATTGACGAGAAACTACTGGCAATAGCATCTGCCGTTAAATATTTACGAGTAACTATCCAGAGCGACCTTGAGTGGAATGACCACATAAAAGACATAGTAGCAGAATCAGATGCCAGACTGAGATTTATAGGAAGACTCTTAAGGAAATGTAGCTCTTCCACGAAGGGAATGGCTTGGTTCAAATGGCTCTGAGCACTATGGGACCCAACTTCTGAGGTCATCAGACCCCTAGAACTTAGAACTACTTAAACCTAACTAACCTAAAGACATCACACACATCCATGCCCGAGGCAGGATTCGAACCTGCGACCGTAGTGGACGCGCGGTTCCAGACTGTAGCGCCTAGAATCGCTCGGCCATTCCGGCCGGCAGAGAATGGCCGATAGGACGCTTGTTCGACCGAGTATTCAGTGTTGTTCATCGATCTGATGTCCTTACCAGATAGGAGTGATAGAAGAGACACAGAGCGTGAAGATACAACTAAGAGCGGCACGTTTCGTTACCCGATCGTTCAGTCGGAGCAAGTGTTACAGAGATGCTCAACAAACTCCAGTGACAGACGTTACGAAAGGGGAGCGGTGTATCGTGAAGAGGCTTACTTTTATAATTTCCAGAGACAACATCTTACTTCCTCCCACATACATCTCGCATAATGATCACGACGAGAAAATTCCAGAAATGAGAGACAATGCAGAGGCTTACCCGTAATCATTCTTTCCATGAACCATTCGCCAGTGGAACAGAAGTACCACCCGCCACACAGCATTAGGTGGACTGTGGAGTATGATCTAGGTACAGATCCTGGCAGACGGTGATTGCAGAGGATTGTGACGACAAATAATTGGACGACAGCAGCAAAAGTCACTGCAGAACTGAATGTCGCACCCGCGAACCCTATCAACGCTAAGACAACACGAAGGGAGCCCCACAAGCGGGGAATTGCAGGCGAGGCTGGAATTCCGACTCTACTCATCAGTGATGCAAATACCCGTAACAGGAAAACGTGCTGCGGAAGTCATAAGGCCTCGAGTACGGAGCACGTCAGGTGAGTCTTGCAGCACAACTTATGGCCGAGTTTACATCCCAGCAGTGAAATATGGCGGAGGATCGATGATGATTTGGGCAGCCATACAGTGGAATTCCATGTGCACCACGGTTACTGTGCAGGTCGTACTACTGCCAAGGATTATGTAACCACTTTGCTGATCTGGTTCACCCATTGGGACATCGTTTGTTTCCCAGTAGTGATACTGTGTTCCTGCAGCTCGCATCGTTCAGCACTGGTTTTTTGAGCATCAGAATAAACTGTCATCTTCGTGGTTTGCTACGGAGGGAAGATAGTCACCTCCATCATCGTTATCCCAACTCCCCACTACTTTGCAGGAAGTACGGTATAAGATTCCCTCGAATACCATACGGGACTCCTATCTATCCATTCCGATACAACTGGAATATGTTTTGGATGCCAACACTTTTCCTACGCCACATTAACCACGGCAACGCTCTGCCTTTTTGGTGTTTCCGTATTTTTGTTCACCCTCAGTATGTGCAGCGTACAAGCTCAAACCTCCTCTAGACAACCAATCAGTCAACTCGACATATTAGTCATATACTGTGGGGTCTTCCCCACTTATCTCGTATAGGGTGCCTGAAGGATGCTGCGTTCTCGGAATGCTATGCAACAATTCAAGCAAATAGCATTAGTAGTGTTATTTCAATAAAGCGGATTGACAGTACTTAACTTTGTATTTAGAACAAGTGTCGCAAGCTATGGGCGACATGCAAACAGTAATGTTCTTCGCTGTAGTCAAAGCCCAAACAAGCAATGGATATGGATTACTAATGGTTCAAATGGCTCTGAGAACTATGGGACTCAACTGCTGTGGTCATTAGTCCCCTAGAACTTAGAACTACTTAAACCTAACTAACCTAAGGACATCACACACATCCATGCCCGAGGCAGGATTCGAACATGCGACCGTAGCAGTCGCACGGTTCCGGACTGCGCGCCTAGAACCGCGAGACCACCGCGAACGGCCTGGATCACTAATAACTGGTATCGTAGCACTCTCTGCTAGGCCGCGCTAATGCTGTCCCAGTACTCCACTACTGTCAGGCCGAGGTTGGCAGGAGTGGCCCTTATATTCACTTCCTGCAGAGGTCGCTCCTGTCGCGGCGCGGTCGTCGTCAGCGGGCTACTGGCTGACGTCGCGTCACTGCCTTCTCTGGTCTTGCGTTCTTCCTCTTCGTTCCTGCGCTTGTGTTTACGCCAGAACATATACCATAGATCCCGAAAAAAAAAGTCTAAGAAGTACAGGATGCCGATAAATTATCTTTACAGCTGTAGACTTCCAGACCTTTATGCCAAAACTAGGTAATAACAACTTGTTTTCAGCAGCTGACAAGATAACCCACTGAGTTTTTTTTTCTAATTTCCACGCGCGGCAGATGTGGAGAAACACTGGACGCCACACAAGAAAGCTCAGTTTGTAACCTACTGCATTGAGAGAAATTCCGATACTTAAGCGTATCGAAACTTTCGGACACATAACCCATTAGTGAATGAAAATATGCGGAATAAACTAACAATACCTTCACAAAACATTTACCCACTTATGAAACACATCACTGGAAAATTTTCACAACCTGCAAGAAGCAGCAGTGTTAAGTATGGCTTTTAAGAATCTCCGACATTTGCTAAATACAATGTTATTCATTCTTATTATATTTTGCAGTAGATATTTCGACAGTTATATGCCATATTTTAAAATGCATATTTGATTCGCAAACATAAAAATTATAACCTATGTCAGCAGCCACAATAAACCCGTATCGGTGCTACATATGTTCGAACTCATGCAGGAATCAGCCATTGCTGCACATATACAGGGTGTTTCAAAAAATGACCGGTATATTTGAAACGGCAATAAAAACTAAACGAGCACCGATAGAAATACACCGTTTGTTGCAATATGCTTGGGACAACAGTACATTTTCAGGCGGACAAACTTTCGAAATTACAGTAGTTACAATTTTGAACAACAGATGGCGCTGCAAGTGATGCGAAAGATATAGAAGACAACGCAGTCTGTGGGTGCGCCATTCTGTACGTCGTCTTTCTGCTGTAAGCAAGTGCTGTTCACAACGTGCAAGTGTGCTGTGGACAACATGGTTTATTCCTTAGAACAGAGGATTTTTCTGGTGTTGGAACTCCACCGCCTAGAACACAGTGTTGTTGCAACAAGACGAAGTTTTCAACGAAGGTTTAATGTAACTACAGGACCGAAAAGCGATACAATAAAGGATCTGTTTGAAAAATTTCAACGGACTGGGAACGTGACGGATGAGCGTGCTGGAAAGGTAGGGCGACCGCGTACGGCAACCACAGAGGGCAACGTGCAGCTAGTGCAGCAGGTGATCCAACAGCGGCCTCGGGTTTCCGTTTGCCGTGTTGCAGCTGCGGTCCAAATGACGCCAACGTCCACGTATCGTCTCATGCGCCAGAGTTTACACCTCTATCCATACAAAATCCAAATGCGGCAACCCCTCAGCGCCGCTACCATTGCTGCACGAGAGACATTCGCTAACGATATAGTGCACAGGATTGATGACGGCGATATGCATGTGGGCAGCATTTGGTTTACTGACGAAGCTTATTTTTACTTGGACGGCTTCGTCAATAAGCAGAACTGTCGCATATGGGGAACCGAAAAGCCCCATGTTGCAGTCCCATCGTCCCTGCATCCTCAAAAAGTACTGGTCTGGGCCGCCATTTCTTCCAAAGGAATCATTGGCCCATTTTTCATATCCAAAACGATTACTGCATCACTCTATCTGGACATTCTTCGTGAATTTGTGGCGGTACAAACTGCCTTAGACGACACTGCGAACACCTCGTGGTTTATGCAAGATGGTGCCCGGCCACATCGCACAGCCGACGTCTTTAATTTCCTGAATGAATATTTCGATGATCGTGTGATTGCTTTGGGCTATCCTAAACATACAGGAGGCGGCGTGGATTGGCCTCCCTATTCGCCAGACATGAACCCCTGTGACTTCTTTCTGTGGGGACACTTGAAAGACCAGGTGTACCGCCAGAATCCAGAAACAATTGAACAGCTGAAGCAGTACATCTCATCTGCATGTGAAGCCATTCCGCCAGACACGTTGTCAAAGGTTTCGGGTAATTTCATTCAGAGACAACGCCATATTATTGCTACGCATGGTGGATATGTGGAAAATATCGTACTATAGAGTTTCCCAGACCGCAGCGCCATCTGTTGTTGACAATGGTAACTACTGTAATTTCGAAAGTTTGTCTGCCTGAAAATGTACTGTTGTCCCAAGCATATTGCAACAAACGGTGTATTTCTATCGCTGCTCGTTTAGTTTGTATTGCCGTTTCAAATATACCGGTCATTTTTGAAACACCCTGTAGAAGCTTAATGGGCAGGAACACTACATCAGTAGTGTCAAGGTAAGTTGGAAATTTGAGTTGGTCAAGGACTGTGTCCGGATAAAGCAACCGTCCTTGAGAACCGGTACATCTGGTTTCGAGTCCTGATCCGGCACAAATTTTCAACTTTCCCCATTGATTTACCTCAATGCTCACTAGCTGCGTTTATCAGTCTTTCCTTCGTTTCAAATCTATTACCAACTGGCACCACTTGTTAGGAACTGTCTCCTGCCCCTTCTTTAATATGCGGTCCCTTTTGGCACTAATTTGGTTCCAGAATGAAATTTTCACCCTGCAGCGGAGTGTGCGCTGATATGAAACCTTCTGGCAGAGCGATACTCGAGCTCGGGAACTTTACCTTTCGTGGGCAAGACCTCTACCGCCTGAGCAACCCAAGCACAGCTTGGCTCTTATCAAACGTCCTTACACAATGAGGCTTAGGACTTCTTTGTCACGAAGTGAGGATAGCCGTGCCTTGCTCCTCTGGGATATGACAGTTGGCAGTGGTAGGGCATATTCTTAATGAAATGTAAAAACAACTGGTAACCATCTTTATGTAAACGCAGTGAATACGAATTCTTCATTCATTTGTAATTTCCAGAAGACTTTTATGTTTTACTAAAGATCGGGTTGTGTTTCTCGTTTGTCTTTTGTTGTTGTGGTCTTGAGCCTGAAGACTGGTTTGATGCAGCACTCCAGACTCCCTCCACAATTTACCCCTCCCCTTTCCCCTCACTTCCCTCTATTGTCAAATCAACCATTCATTGATGCCTGTCAGGATGTGTCCTATCTACTAATCCCTATTTTTAGTCAAGCTATACCGAAATACCTTTGCCCCCTGGTTCGATACACTTCCTCTTCAATAGCTATACCATCTATGGGGCTAATGTTCGATATTCTTTCCAAGCACAGCATCCAAAAATTTCTGTGCTCTTCTCATCTGCTCTGTTTATCATCCATGTTTCTCTTCAGCACAAGACTACACTCAAAAAGAGCTTCTGGGAGAATAAGAACGCAAAAGCCAGAGAGAAGGAAGGAAGCGTTGACGATAATTTACGCAATTAAAGGTTTCTGATTATGTGTCTGGTGCAAAATTTATTTTCGTCATTGACACTGAACACTTCATCGCATTTTTTGATCCCCGCTCTTGTTTGTCCCAAACAACTGCATAAAGATCATAAAGGAGTTTCTTCATGAGTATATATCAGTATCAAATAATACAAAAGTTGACAAATCAATATGTAAACGCTAATGTGCTTCCCAACTTCTCCACGGTCGCAGTTTCAGCTTTCGATTCACAAAAAACGAATGAAGAGTTAACTCAGCCAGTCTAAGACCCTCTGTACAGGTTTGCACATACATTTCAGCTCATGATCTGCTTCACACGGTAACTCCAGTTGTATGGTGTTTACAGTTATCAAATTTCTCCGGTATCACCTTGTGCAATTCCTTCTCTCTGCACCACCGCCCCGCAGTGCCAGAAGCACTGTAGAGCGCAGAAGACGGAGAGCATGGCTGGTCAGTTCCACCCCCAGGTGTTGTATCAGAGCAACGACGGTGTTTCACAAATATAATCGTTGAGGTGTCGCCTTGCTAACTGCCCGCCATCAGTAAACATATCAAGCGACTGCCCCGCTCCTGCGAAGACTGGAAGCAGTAAAATGCGACTGCGCCCCATGTGTTTCTCACACGGCTCAACTCACTGAAGATTGGTGGCACCTGCAGGTAGACTATGCAGGGCCTTTTTTAGCTTTTCGTAGATGTGACAGTGGTTAATGCGTTGTTAAAATTTATTTTTGTGATTTCAATTCATACAATTGTCATTGAGGCTATTATACCTGCTCTGTCAAAAATCTTCTGAATTGAAGATCTTTTTGAAACAGAGGTTTATGACTATGTCAGTCAAAAGCTCAAATTTTCTTTCATCAAAATGATATTAAGCGTATCTTAGCGCGATGGTATATTATCATTCAAAAGCGAGGCAAAAGCTGGGTGCGTATGTTTAAGGAATACATGCAGAGTAGAAGAAGAGAACAGAAGCTTATGAAATGTGTTGCTACAGATGAAAGCTGAAGATTAGATGGGTGGATCACGTATCTAATGCAGGAGCACTGAATAGAACTGGGGAGAATAGAAATTTGTGGCATAACTTGAATAAAAGAAGGAATGTGTGATAAGATTCATTATGAGACTATAAGACATCAAGGTATCGTCGGTCTATTATTGGAGAGATGTGTGAGGGTTAAAAATTGTATAGACGGATGCAATAAGCAGGTTCAAATGAATATTAGTTGCCGTAGTTATTCAGAGATGAAGAGGCTTGCACAGGATGGAGCAGCTGGAGAGCTGCAGCAAACCAGTCTTTGGAATGAAGACCACAGCAACATTGATCTGTTGTAGAATTTTAGAACATGTTTTTTGCTCGCGTATCATGTCGTTTCTAGAAACCCAGAATCTACTCTGTAGGAATCAACACGGATTCCGGAAAAAGCGATCGTGTGGGACCCAACTCGCTTTATTTGTTCATGAGACCCAGAAAATATTAGATACAGGCTCCCAGATAGATGGCATTTTCCTTGACTTCCGGAAGGCGTTCGATACAGTTCCGCGCTGTCGCCTGATAAACAAATTAAGAGCCTACGTAATATCAGACCAGCTGGGGGCTGTATTAAAGAGTTTTTAGCAAACAGAACACAGCACGTTGTTCTCAATGGAGAGACGTCTACAGACGTTAAAGTAACCTCTGCCGTGCCACAACGGAGTGTTATGAGAGCATTGCTTTACAGAATATATATAAATGACCTAGTAGATACTGTAGGAAGTTCCATGCGGCTTTTCGCGGATGATGCTGTAGTATACAGAGAAGTTACAGCATTAGAAAATTGCAGCGATATGCAGGAAGATCTGCAGCGGATAGGCACTTGCTGCAGGGAGTGGCAACTGAACCTTAACATAGACAAAAAATGGTTCAAATGGCTCTGAGCACTATGGGACTTAACATCTATGGTAATCAGTCCCCTAGAACTTAGAACTACCTAAACCTAACGAACCTAAGGACATCACACAACACCCAGTCATCACGAGGCAGAGAAAATCCCTGACCCCCGCCGGGAATCGAACCCAGGAACCCGGGCGCGGGAAGCGAGAACGCTACCGCACGACCACGAGCTGCGGACAACATAGACAAATGTAATGTATTGCGAATACATAGAAAGAAGGATCCTTTATTGTATGATTATATGATAGCGGAACAAACACTGATAGCAGTTACTTCTGTAAAATATCTGGGAGTATGCGTACAGAACGATTTGAAGTGGAATGAACATATAAAATTAATTTTTGATAAGGCGGGTGTCAGGTTGAGATTCATTGGGAGAGTCCTTAGAAAATGTAGTCCATCAACAAAGGAGGTGGCTTACAAAACACTCGTTCGACCTATGCTTGAGTATTGCTCATCAGTGTGGGATACGTACCAGGTCTGGTTGACAGACGAGGTAGAGAAGATCCAAAGAAGAGCGGCGCGTTTCGTCACAGGGTTATTTGGTTATAGCGTTACAGAGATGTTTAGCAGACTCAAGTGGCAGACTCTGCAAGAGAGGCGCTCTGCCTCACGGTGTAGTTTGCTGTCCAGGTTTCGAGAGGGTGCGTTTCTGGATGAGGTATCGAATATATTGCTTCCCCCTACTTATACCTCCCGAGGAGATCACGAATGTAAAATTAGAGAGATTCGAGCGCACACGGAGGCTTTCTGGCAGTCGCTCTTCCCGTGAACCATACACGACTGGAACAGGAAAGGGAGATAATGACAGTGGCATGTAAAGTGCCCTCCGCCACACACCGCTGGGTGGCTTGCGGAGTATAAATGTAGATGTAGATGAATGACATGCAGAGGAAGGTGTGATGAGTACCCACAGAAGAGTCTTTAATCACCTTCCTGCAGAAGTGGGTGATGAAGAGTCATGTGGAGCTGTCACACGGGCGACGACCCTGCATCCTGGTTCACCGACTGTGACCAACATTAGAAGCAGTGGCACAGCACAGCACAGCCAGTACCTGAGCGTAGCTTTATGGTCGAAGATCAGGTCGGTTGTAGGGTGCCATTGTACACATGAGTGGATGATGCATACCTTCGGCTGTCACAGAGTTCGGCATCAGCCTCAAAATGTGCCATCGCAGTCTTCAGTCGCCGCCATCTCCGACTCCGTCAACGAGCATCGACCAGCGCCGTGGCTCTCAGGCAATTGTGTGCTGTCCACTGTGGTGCGTCACCGATGCCAGACTTGAGTGGACGATGGCGGTTGAAATTCCGCAGCCACAGCTGCCCTCCATGGAGGACGGTAAAGAAATGAAGTCATTGCTGCATCTGGCTAGCTGCCAATCTCCTCCTCACAGAAGCAGGCATGAATTGGGCCGTTTCCGTATGAATGAGCCATTTTTATAGGGCAGTGGGAGAGAGGTGATGTATCCTCGAGATCCATTCATGATGTTACTATGACTTGGGTGTCGATGAAGTGGGGATACGTCTTTCATCACTAGCAAATTGCGGCAGTCAACAAACCGATGGAAGCCCTTATTTGCACCATTGCCGCAATCTGCTGGAGATGTGATAATGGTGATTATGATGATTTTGGTTTGTGGGGTGCTCAGCAGCACGGTTATCAGCGGATGTACAAATTCCCAGTCGTCTCACGTTACATTCCCATCATGTTACTGAGCGATGATGAAATGATGAGGAGAACACAAAAAACCATTCCCTTGGCGGAGGAAATCCCTGGAGATGCGGGTCCTGCTGTCAAGATGAAGCGATACCTGTGCTGCTTGTTATACCCCACATCTTGCCTACCTCTAAGGCTTCTCTTCAGGAGGTCCCATTGGACCAACTTGCCACTCATCGTTGCTCATCCCACCATAAACAATGAGTTGGCTTCTGGGCACTACAACCTTCTATTACAACATTTATTCTTTTACATTTCACCTGACTGTGGTTGCGCTACACCGATCAAGTTGCCCACATACAACACATGCAACTTCTGATGCTCTAGTAAATCGTGAAGATACTGGAAGAGAAATTAACCCGACAGAAAGTGGGTTTCCATTCTGGAATATTAAGCATTATTCATATCCTTAAAATTACACCAAGAAAAGGCAAGACAAAAGGAATAAATGCAATGGGCTAATCAGGTTGGCAGTTGCGCAAGGCACTGCCAAACTCAGAAAACCGCCAACGAGCAGTACCACCAACTGATATTGTTAGTAGCACCTTTCTAACAACAAAAAATTGCTTTCGAATCCCAGTTCAGCCCACAGTTTTAATTTGCTATAAAGATTCGAACAATTTCTTGTCAGCGTCCATGGAAACAATGCCATATGGAGGATCCAGAATAATGGCTTGCTGCAATTAAATGTTGAGATATCATCATTGCACAACGTGTGCATGAACAGCCAGTTGGTAACAATTAACACTAAGCAGTTTTCTGACACCGAGGTGACAAAAGTCCTGGAATGGCGGTGTGAACCTATACAAATAGCGGTAGTATCGCAAACATAAGGTAGAAAAGGGCAGTGTATTGGCGGAGCTGTCAATTGTACTCTGGTGATTCATGTGAAAAGATGTCCGATTATGGCCGCACCACAGGAATTAACAGAGTTCGAACGCAGAGTGCTGGTTGGAGCACGATGCATGGGAGAGTCAGTTTCGGAAATTGCTTGGGAATTCATTATTCTAATATCCACAGCATCAAGAGTGTGCTGATAATACCAAACTTCGAGCATTACCTCTCACTAGAGACATAACACTGGCTGACAGCCTTCACGCAACGACCAAGAGCAGCGGTAGATGCGTAAAGTTGTCAGTGCTAGCATACAAACAACACTGTATGAAATAACACAAGAAATCAACCTGGGACGTACAAGAAACATACCCATCAGGGCAGTCCGACGAAATTCACCATTAATGGGCTACGGCAGCAGATGATCAAAGCGAGTACCTTTGCTAACAGCACGATATCGCCTGCAGTGCCTCTCGTGGGCTCGTGACCATATCAATTGGACCCTAGACGCCTAGAAAACTGTGGCCTGGTCAGATAAGTCCCAATTTCAGTTGGTAAGAGTTGATGATGGGGTTTAAGTATGGCGCAGGTCCCACGAGGCCACGGACCCAATTTGTCAACAAGCGACTGTGCAAGTTGATGGTGGCTCCATAATGGTGTAAACTTTGTTTAGGTGGAACAGACTGGGTCCTCTGGTCCAACTGGACCGATCATTGAATGTAAATGGTTATGTTCAGCTACTTGGATACCATTTGTAGCCATTCATGTACTTCACGTTCCCGAACAATGATGGGATGTTTTATTAATGCCAATTGGTCTGGACAATTCTAGCGAATAATTTGGTCACCCATATCGCACGACATGAATGCTATCAAACATTTATGGGACATAATCGAGAGGTTAGTTCATGTACAAAATTCTGCACTACACTGGGCAAAAGGAGGTCCGACATGATAATAGGAGGTATCCCATGACTTTTGTGACCTCAGTGTGTACTGACGATTCAAAAGCCTCTGCTGTGATGACATGTACCTGTAGCTGTGGGCCTATGCCAGCGAGACCTCTGTAAAGGGAGACTGAAGGGAAAATTCTATTAGACAGTGTGACACAACAAGCTTCCTCGAGGTGTACAGCTCGAACATCTAGAAATGACACTGGATTACAGCCTAAACCTCACCCAACACTGTACCAACACCGAAATGAAGTCTGTGCCAGATCCGTGACGAGTAGGGTATCAGGCATCAACTTATGACTACTGCAAACATTAGTTGTGACATTCTGCAGGTCTTTCGACAAATAGCCTACACCAGAGCATAATGCCTCTTCCCCCACGAATAAGCTGGAAACCATGAGTGCTTTCAAAGGGAAGCAGTCCCTAGAGCGGACATCTGCCCTTTCATGGATTCTGAGGGTCATCCAACTTTTCCGTGCAAGAGCCAATACTGACACTGTGGTGTACCCCTTGGGCTGCATATGTATTGATATTATTATTTATTAACTGATAACCTACAAACAGTAGAACCTCTCTAATCTGTCTCCTATGGGACTGGGAACATGCTCTCACCATAAAAATATCGAAACATCAGAGGAACACTTTTATTGATCCATAACATCACAATACAGTAAAGCACAACTTTAATGTTCAATGGAAATGCTGCCTGAAATATTGTTCCATGTTAAAACAGTAACAAACCGAAAATTGGAAATACTGTCTGAAATATAATTCCATGTTAATACAGTAACAAAACAAAAAGAAAGCATTTACACAATAAAAAATCTCACCAAAAGCGTAATGTACAGTAGTGCAGCTGCTGTAACATACATCTGTATCATATGGTAACATGTTGTTGCTATGAGTGACAGTTTAACATCTGTACATACCATATTACAGTGCTGCACTGATGAGCAACTGATTCGCACTTAACTGTTTGAAACATGAGACATCATATAGTAAAAAAATGTTCTGGCCATAAGCAGGATGAAAAAAGTCTGTAATGTCTTTTTGCTTAGCTGATGAGAATTTTTATTTTGCCGCTATGTTCTGACATTTGAGGGTAGACCGAGACCTCGGTGCGATGTATTGAAGGGCATGTGTTTTTAGCGTCTGTATGTGATACTTGAGCCTTAGGTTCATTGTCTTTGTGATTGCCATCATCTTTCTCATTCTCATCGATTGTTGGAGTTAATCATTGGTGAGTTGGTCTCCACATAATTCTGCTTCCGTTGTGCAGTCAACATCATCTGTACTGATGCACTCACTTACATCACTGGCCTCAACGTCTGCTTGTAAAGACGCCATCATACTTTTACAATTATTTTGGTATCATAATTTAGTTTAGAATAACACTTTTTGATAAAGTTAGAAACAAGTTATTTCATACTAAAACTGATCAATCTATCACACCTGGCAGCGGTCAACTGTCTACTGAACCATATAGCAGAATATGAACCCATCAACAAGCCCAGTCCATTAGCTGAGTGGTCTTAGGTGCTGCAGTCATGGCCTGTGTGGATGGTCCCGGCACAGGTTCGACTCCTCCCTCGGGCATGGGTGTGTGTGTGTTTGTCGTTAGGATAATTTAGGTTAAGTAGTGTGTAAGCTTAGGGACTAATGACCTTAGCAGTTAAGTCCCATAAGATTTCACACACATTTGAACATTTTTTGAACAAGCCCAGTCCTGCTTGTAGCAGTGTCCCATGTAGGCAAACAAACACCTAGAAAGGGATGGTCGGACTAAGTGGGGAGTTGGACCATCTGAGGTTGGATTAGAGAGGTTATGAGACCCCAATAGACAAGGTGGAGTAGAGATGTGGTGAGTTGGCTACCGGCCCTCAAATAACAGATCGTTAAGAGTCAATAGTTTCTTTCAGGTGCTTCCATCCTCAGCAACCTGAAAGTATTAACACTGTAATTGCTTGATGAAATGCTATTGATTTTTCTGTGTGACATGATTAATTGATTAACAACAGTAATCATACCTCTATTTATATGCATTACGGAGTGTGAGGCACAATAAAAAATGTTTACTAAATGTTCCGAATGTCATTTTCAGCATTCCACACCTATCAGTGGAAAGTTCCACTTTCTGGCTGAGGACAGCCCAATCGGAGCTGATTGACAGCCATGCCAACCTCTGCCAAAGGCATTATTGGATGCAATGTGCAGGTGCATGTGGTCTTCATACTGCTCTCCTGGTCATTGTTGAGTTTGTGCACCTTGGAGCCTCTACTAATTGGTCGAGTAGCTCTGCATTTGGCCTCAAGAGTTTGAGTGCACCCCTCACCAGTGCTCTCAGTACTGAGAATCGAACCTGACTTCTCCACATGACAGTCAGCTATTATGGTGGACTTACTCAGTACAAACTGCGCTCTTACAAAACCTATAGATGAATGATCTGTATAACCAAGACTTTCTCTTCTGTATGTTTTTCTTCTACTCACTGCATTGTATCACAACAACCTAGATTTAATTTCATATTCCTTTGCTACAAATATGTAGTGCATTTGTCTTATTATTTTTCTTATGTCTTATTACTTGCCTTGTTTCCAGTTCCATTCGCAAAATGGTGTGCGGGAAGACCTACTGCCGGTGAGCCTCTCTATGAACTGGATCATTCTGGTTATTTTATGATACACATATAAGAGGAAGAGCCGAAACTTGATGCTTGACTCTTCTTGGAGTACCATATGCAGTCTCTTAATTATAAAGGTAAATATCTTCAGTATGCATGATGCCTCTCTTGTAGGGGCTTACTACATCAATTTGTGATGAAATGTGTGGCTCTTCTTTGGATATTCTCTCCCTTCTTAGTGAATAAGGTTGTGCAACGGTTAAGGTCCTGGATTCCGAAGGAGTGGGATATTCCATCCTCTAAGCTGAGCACTTACATGCAGAGGCTATCTCAACACTGAAATGTCACCAGTGCAAATGAAAAGAGACGATGTGCTCGACTCATTCTACCCAACCACCTTTTCATTTACTGGGTCTTCCTCGCACTCCTCCGTGAATGGTTCTTTGTCTTCTTTATGGGTGGGGTGGACTTCCATTTTACATCTGTGAGTTTCTGTGAATTACCAGACTTTTTTATCATCTTTGTGATGCATCAGAATTCTCTCGTAACACATGCAGATGTGGTACAGCTGTGTGATGAAGCCCAAGCACAATGGAATGTGGTAATATCAGTCTCATTATCACTCTTACAGTACTACAGCTTTTGGCCACATGACATCACACAGTCAGTGGAGACAATGACCAAGGGAATGAATATTGTCAGCAACTACCAAATAGATGGCAAACTTTGCTCTATAAGATGCAATTGAACATTGTGATACCATTGTCAGTTATAAGTGCTAGTATAGTTTGCCTACATAAAGGCGCAATGACGTCACAATCCAATATGGCGATAAGAAATGCCCATCCTTATCAATGACAACATGATAATCATGATCATCATCAACATCATGTAACGAGCCATGTTCTCTTTCAAAGATGCCATCATATCCCTTCTCCATCCCTCTCCTCTCCAGCCAATAACAGCATGTTATTAAAAGCAGGCACCAAATCACAGTGTAGCTGTCATATTTCATAAGCTTAAATTGTGTAAAAATGGCAACACGTTCAAAAATATTTGCCAGTACCACAGTAATAAAAAAATTGCATAAGCTTCACATGAATTAGCACCATATTCAAAGATATCTGCCTTTTAATTGCATAAACTGGCACCATCACTTACACTTACACACACACATACACACACACACACACACACACACACACACACACACACTATTGGATGAAAACAATGATGGTCGGTTGACTGGGTGACTGTCATTATCCCAGAAACTATTTGGAACAGCAATGATGGTCTGTTGACAGACTGACTTGGCATTACCCCCTGATAATACTGAGTGGGGCAGCCATTGTCAGTTGAGGAGGTGGCTACCATCATCATCATCGTCACGTTTGTTACCCCTCTGTCCAACATCTGGTTGGATTGGGGTATCAAGGGTACTTCACCTGAAGTACAATTTCATATATAGGCTATTATTACAATGGGATAGCCACTCCCAAAGACATTTTTCTATGAAGTACTCAGAGAACAAAGGCAACGCCACAGAAAGGGTGGTGGCTTGAGTGTTGGCTGGCAATGTTATGTGGACTCAACGTGGTATCACATGAACTCAAGTAGAAAAGCTGTGAGGTGTTGCAAGGCATTGGAGGGGAACCATAGGAACCATATACGGTCACATACAAGACCCCAAAGGATGGTGGCCAGAAGCACCGACGTGCAATGGGTGGGGGTGACACAGCCTGCCACACAGATAAAAGGTGGGTGTGGCATAGCTTGAAAGAGTTCAGTAAAGATAGCAGACCAGGAGGGATGTCTGTTTAGGCCAGGCCAGGGACTGAACTTTAAGCATTCACTCTGGCTCTGTTTGTGCTTATACTTAGCTTTGTACCTCCCTCCATGCGATTTTGCAATCACTTTCGTTCAAGTCATTATCCAATTCTTGCCCAGATGAGCAATTAAAGATTGTAGTTATTCAAGTCTGGTCTTTGTTCGGTTATTTCCTGACTGGGGTCCATAACTCTTTCAAACTTCCAGTTAGCAATCTCCACTTTAGCTGACTGGATGGACCTTCTCCAGTCATTGAGCGTCTAGACTTCTCACTGGACGTGACATACAGATGTTTTTTCTTGTGCCAGGTGCGGGGTTAGGTCACAGAATTAGGATGCAGTTATTAGACCATGAGTTATAGGAATAGTTCACCTCTTTTTGGAATATCGAATCTTCCTATGTAAAGCAATGGAATGGCTTTGAGAACCCCTTTTGCATTATTTGAGTAACCCAAATACAGGCCGGTGGCAGAGCCAAGAGCCAGGACAGAAAAGAAAGAGGATTCCTCCCTCAATTTCAAGAAGAAGAAGAAGGCACCCAAAGAAATAACAAGAGGCCAATTTGGTACCGCATGCCACGGGATTTGAATCCCCCCCAGACATCGTGGATGTCGAAGACCCCTAGAGGTCTCTGCACCATTGCGCCTTAAACTGTGGTGGTGCATGCCTTCTGGCCTGCAATTACTGTGAGGGCACCACAGTGGAACATGTGGTTCCAGCCACCAATAGCGGCACCCCCGTTAGAGTATTTAAGTGCCTGCCTCTCACTCAGCCAGTGGGTCTAATCTTGCGTACGTCTCTGGACACATCGCCTCACGTTAGACAGCTTACTTACTTCTTGTTCTGTGTATGAGTGGACGTGGTTGTTAGGTTTCCTCATGACTCCATTGTTTCGATCTCGTTATTGTTCATTCTGTCCTCCGTTGGTCTTGTCGATCCTCTCCCGTTGCGTTTATGTCCATCGGCTGCTCCGTGGGCCCCGCTGTGCTTTCTGGCTCTTCAACCCCACGACCATTTCCGTCGCAGTTACAACAGCCAAGACTAGCCCAGCAACAGACAGTGCCTGGAGACAATGAGGATGTTCCGGAGGCATCCATGATTGGTGCAGCATCAATAGCAGCAGACAGATGGTGCCTGGAATCGAGGAGGACATCCCAGAAAGGAGCCAGGGGTAGCTGACAGCAGGATGAGGATGCAGATGATGGTGTGAGAGCAGCCAGCAACCACAGCAGACAGCACAGTCTCACTGGATGGAGTGCAGAGGCAGTGTAGTAGCAGTGACAGTCGCAGATAGCAGTGCAGGCCACAGATGTTGTGAGGGTACCAATAGCAGCGCAGCAACAGGGTCGCAGATTCAACAGAGTTGGTGCATTGGGACTGGCAATGGCAGTCAGTGGTGTGGGTAACACACGGCATGAAGGCAGCCAGCAGCAGGGCAACACTTCACAGCAGACAGCACAGAAAAGTAATGGCAGCAGTGAGAATTCCAATGGCGAGTTAGAAGTCTAGCAGGCATGTCATGAGATTGAGATAGTATTTCTGATGCAGGCTCTGATGTGCCCGAGTCACAAAGTAGGCAATTCACATTTTGTCAGATGTGTTAAAATTAATAGCATCATCATGCAATGGCTCTAAGGACACTCTAAATGAGTTCCTTACAGATGCAGAGTAGCAAATACCATTTTGTAATTTGTCTAAACTAAAATATTGGGCTCAATATGTAGTAAATTATTAGTCAGAGATCCAGGCACAGTTGACAAGATGTGCATGCCATATTAGTAGAAAACTATGCTTGTAAAAGGACACTTGACTTCTACACATGTCAGATATTTGCAAGTCAGCAAGAATGTAGGGAAAGTATAGCTCAGTGGGGCTCAAGGTTGGATGCCATGCAGCATTATTTCAGAGAAGCAATTAGAGGTATCACACAAGAATCAGAGCTAGAAGCCAGCCTTGCTCTCATTTAGAAATTAAGCTGAGCAGTGTTTATCCAAAGGATTTACAATGACAGGATAAGGACAATATTGCGAACATGAGATGAGCAGCTAACATTAGCAGAAGCTGTAGAAATAACTCTGACAGAAGAGAGTGTGACAGCCTCAGTCCAAGAAAAGATCATCACTGGAGGTGGTGGTGCAGTGCTGTGGACTGAGAAGAAAGCCACCAAGTGTTTGATGTGTGCGAAGCCAGGCCATATGGTGTGAGAGTGTTGTGGTGACAAAAGATCAAGAAACATGGGACCGGCTGTATCAAGAGAAGGCAGGGAAACAGACTAGTCACGAGTAGTCAGGTGCTCACAATGTAATTCACCAAGTCACAGAGGCCCATCTTTGCATTTGAAGTCCATAACATGTTTTAAATGCAAATGAAATGGTCACTATGCGAGAGGCTGTCAAGAAAGCATTTTCCATGAGCAAAATGCACATAGGAGAAGTAAAACCCAGAAAAACTAAGTAATAGCATGAGGAAGCAGTTGCTTTATGCTTTAGCTGGAAAGATATTAACAGTCAACTGCAAAAGTAAAAGTGAGTTTATACAATTGGAGTGTCAGGACGGCATTACTAATTGTCTGAGGTTGCTCATCGATAGCAGTGCACAGATAAGCCTAGTTGGGAGAAGTAGTTTGACAAATGGCGGTAAAATGTGTAAGCCAGCTGAATGTATTAGCATTCGGGGAATCACCAATATCATTGCAAGGACAGAGGGAACTATAACCTTTGAATTACAAACAATAAATGGAATGAGAGTGAGGTATCATTTCCACATAATTGGGGAAGATGTGAAACTTCCATCTGATTGGCTTGTGAGCTGAGACTTTTTCAAAGAACATGGAGTTGTAATCAGTTATGCGACCAGAAGCCCGTTGATTTGTGGAGAATGGATCAGAATGAAGACAGAGTAAGAGGTGAGCTCTGCCTGGTGCAGATTATTATTAGAAGTCAGAAACTTGCTAATATGGTTATTCAGGTACAAGAAAGAGAAGGCTCTTTCAGAGAAACCTCAGACACAGAGCAAAGGGTGTCTAAGGAAATGAAGACAGAGGGACAGGGTGTGTTCTGTATAGTACATTCAAAGAAACTAGTGGGCTCTTGTGAGAGTGCAACGTGAGAAACATGTGGAAAGGCGAGAGCAAATAGTGACAGAAACTCCTTAACAAAGGCAGCAAAGGCAAGTAACAGGTAATGCCAGAGAAAAGCAAAATGAATGTATAGAATTGTTTCAGTGTTAGCAATAGGATCCCAGGAGGAACAGGTGTGTCAAATAAAAATAGAGGCGAATGGAATGAGAGAGACTATCATTCTGAAGCAGGAAATCACCAAGGGAGTGCGTTTTCCTGAGGCATTAGTGAAAATAGAATCAGGAGAATGCCTAACGAGTGTGTTGAACACTACAGGTAAGAGTGTGTTACTGAACTGACAGCCTGTGGTTGGTAGCAGAAGTAGTTCTGGAACAGACATTGTTGTGACAATTGTTCAGCATGAACCATCAGTAAAAATAAGCCACACATGAAATTAAGAATATGTGTGCAAAAGGAGAACATCTGCATGAGTCATTTGAATGCAAAAGAGAAAGCAGCAATCATACAGTTATGCACCATGACAGTGACATTTTCCATTTGCCTAGAGACATATTACCTTACATGAATACTATCAGGCTCAAAATTAAACAGCTACCAGGAGCAGAAGGTAGAGTGATATGTTTGTGACACTATAGAATACTGCAAGCACAAAAGGAGGTGCTCCAGCAGGAAAGCAAAACAATGTTAGAGAATGACACTGTAGTTCCAAGTAAAAGTGGTTAGAATTTTCCTGTGATTTTAATTCTGAAAAAGATGGATGCCAGTGGAAAGCAAATGGGGTGAATATTCATGGAGTATAGGTCACTTAATAAGATCTCCCTAAATTTAGTGTATCCATTGCAAAGAATAGGTGAAATTCTTGATGATCAAGGAAAGGTGAAGTACTGCTGAACCCTTGACTTAGGGAAAGGATATTATCAAGTCTTATTAGACAAATAGGGTAGAGGGAAGATGGTTTTCAGTACACCATATGGGCATTATGAGTACAAACAAATGCCCATGTATCTTAAAACAATTGCTAGTACATTTCAGAAGATAACAAACTCCATTTTGACAGGGCTACTAGGTGACAAATTGCTCATACTAGGATGATGAAGTAATATTTGGCGTGTCCTTAGAGGAAAACAATGTGCAGCTGATGGACATTTTCAAAAGGCTTAGACTCCAAAATTTAAAGCTGCAAGTGGACAAGTGTGTGTTTTTGTAAAAGGAAATGTGCTATTTGGGTCACATTTTATCAGCCCAGGGCTTGAAGCAAAGTACACAGAAAGTTAAGGTGATAAAGGAGTATCCACAGCTCAAAACAGTGAAGCAGTTCAAAATGTATTTAGGCCTTCTGGGATACTACCAGCATTTTACAAGCAACTTCAGCAAAATCATGAAGCCACTACAAGACTTAGTAAGAAAGAGGTGACTTATACCTGAAGTATCAAGAAAGTAAATGCTTTTTAACATTTGAAAGAGAAGCTGCAGTACAGTACCTGGACTTTGAAAGGACTTCATAATTACCGTGGATGCTACCCAGTCAAGTACTGGAGGGGTTTTAAGTCAGAAAAGATCGCAAATGACTTCCCTGTCACGTACACCTTGTGGATGCTGAACAAGGCAGAGAGAGGGTAGAGTCTGACTGGGAGGCAGATATTGGCCATTTATTGGGCAGTGAAATATTTTACATCATATGCATTTAGAAGGAAGTTCTTTATATATACTGGCCATAAACTCCTAACATGGGTAGGTAGTTTATCAGATCTGTCATCCAGATTGATGAAATTTAGGTTAAAGCTGGAAGAATAAGACTGTCATATCCTGTGTAAGAACAGCAAATGAAATTCAAAGTGGCTAGTGTGCAACCAGAAGATAACAGTAGTTTAGCTCAAAATACAGTGGAAACAGAAACCATGGCGCAGGTCAGCGACCCACCGACAGGTGACAGCAGCGGTGCTGTTGGCAGACGCGAGCAGGCGGCAGGTACGGCAGACAAGGACACAGGACATAAAGTGGTATCCAAGAAAAGTAGAAGATACTATTCAGGAATGTGGAAACTTTATCAACATTATAGGAAAGTACATCTGGAAACAATACACAGCTGAGTTGGGAAAGAGAAGAAATAAGTGTGAGTGAAAAAGCCACAGTGTTAAAACAGCTTCACAATTCTCCCATTGGAGGAGACCAGAGCATAGGAAAAACCTATGAGCAAATAAGGAAGTACCGAGTATGTAATGGTATGAAGAAAGATGTAGAAGAATATATCCAGAAAGGTGAAACTTGTCAAAAGAATAAGCCCACTAGGAAACACATAAAGATACCTGTAGAGATCAGGATGATGCCTGAGCACGTTTTCAAAAGGTGTGGCATGACATCGTAGATCCATTAAATCAGAAGGACTGAGGCAACAAGTATATCCTTATGTTTCAGGGTGCACTGATGAAGTTTATGGTAGCTGGGCCCATTGAAAGGCAAGATGCCAATACAGTAGTTAGATTACTACTTGAGAATATTATACTGATGTATGGAATATGGTCAGTCTTATTGACATGGGAAGTAATTTCATAAGTAAGACTATGAAAAGAGTATGTAAACTACTGCATGTCAAAAAGATAAAGACAACAAGTTACAACCCTCAAACAAACGGAGTGTTAGAAAAGTCACATCAAACATTAATGGAGAAGTTGCAACACTATGTGAACGGAGATCAAACAAATTGGGACAGCTGGCGTCCATTAGCAGTTTTTGTGTATAATATGACACTGCATGGTGCAACAGGATATATGTCACATGAGCTGTTCTTTGGAAGAATGTGTAACATTACAGGGATACAGCAGAAAGATACAACTGGAACTAGGTATAATTTTGATGATTCTGTGACAGAGGTAAAGGAGAGTATAATGTGCAGAGAAAAACAAAAAATACTGTAACAGGACACAGAATCCAAAGGAATTCCATCATGGGGATAAGGTTCTGTTGTTTGATGAGAGCATATGATGAGGCCATCATCTAAGTTAGATACACAATGATGTGGTCCATATGTGGTGGTACAGACAGAGGGCCCTAATGGTATAATCCTTCTGAAACAAAATAAATATCTCACAGTTCATGCAAACAGACTGAAGGAATTTTTCTAATTCCAGATGTCAGCCTCATAGTGCATCATCAGTGTCATCCTACTGCTCACTGGGATTGAGCACAACAGAGAAGAACTATACACGCAAGTAATGAAGTTCCAGTTGTCACCTGGACTGTTTTATGACAATATGGGTCAAGTGAAAATTTACAATGTAATCCAGAAAATTATGAGTTATTTTAATTTAACAGAACAGAGAGAGATATTTGAGTGCACTGAGGTTTTTGCAGTGTGAGCAATTGGATATTACGAATACAGGTTGGCATTATTGACTATGAAAGCAACAAATTGTAACAGTGTGGAAGTTATATTAAATGGCACTTTGGAAAAATAGAAAAGGTAGAACATCTTCCTGGGCAATAGACATGGCATGAACCCTGTATAAAGAAATGAGGAATCTTAAACTTTGTGGGCAAAGTCAGGGTGTATCAAAATGTCTCAAATTGTTAATTTTTGGAAAACTTGCAGTTCATATCAACAGCTAACTGTTGCAGATGTAATTGTTTCACAAGTGACCAGCACAGGAAAGAAAATCAAAACATTGCATGATGTTACAATACAGATGCCTTCCAATTATTGGGACTTCTATTCTTGACATGAGATACTTTATAACAAATCCTGTAGCATGGTTCTTAGAATAATTTTTTCCGTAGTCATCAAAAAATGTGAAATGTCTATTGGATCATGAAAACTAAACAATGGAAAACCAGGATGGAATGTATCAGTATTATGAGAAGGAAAACTGCTACTCACCATATAACGGAGATGCTGAGTCGCAGATAGGCACAACAAAAAGACTCTCACAATTACATCTTTTTGTTGTTAAAGCCTTCATCAACACATATGCACACACATACACACACACACACACACACACACACACACACACACACACACACATGACTGTAGTCCCAGGCAACTGAAACCACACTTTGAGCAGCAGGACCAATGCATGATGGGAGTGGCGACTGGATGGGACAAGGAGGAGGCTGGAGTGGGGAGGGGGAGGGACAGTATGGTGGGCCTGGCAGACAGCAAAGTGCTGCAGGTTAGACTGATGGCAGGGGAGATGTAGGGAGGGAGAGAGGGGGGGGGGGGGGGGGGGAAGTAGCCGAAAAGGAGAGAAATAAAAAGACTGGGTGTGGTGGTGAAATGATGGCTGTAGTGGTGGAATGCAAACAGGAAAGGCTCTGGATGGGTGAGGACAGTGACTAAAAAAGGTTGAGGCCCAAGAGGGTTATGGGAATTTAGGATGTATTGTAGGGAAAGTTCCCACCTGCGCTATTCAGAAAAGCTGCTGTTGGTGGGAAGGATCCATATGGCACAGGCTGTGAAACTTGGAAATTTGAGGTAAGGTTCTATGGAACCAAACTGCTGAGGTCATCAGTTGCTAGGCTTACACACTAATTGATGTAACTTAAACTAACTTATGCTAAAGACAACACAGACACCCGTGCCTGAGAGATGATTCGAACCTCGAAGGAGGGAGCCATGCGAACCGTGATAAGTCACCTCAGTCCGCACAACACAGGCTGTGAAACAGTTATTGAAATAAAGGATATCATGTTTGACAGTGTGTTCATCTTGTTTTTTGGCCGCAGTTTACCAGTGGCTATTCATGTGGGCAGAGAGCTTCTTAGTTGTCATGCCTACACAATGCAGCACAGTGGTTGCAGTTTCACTTGTAGACTACATGACTGGTTTCACAGGTAGCCCTGCCTTTGATGGGATAGGTGATGTTAGTGACCGGACTGGAGAAAGTGGTGGTGGGAGGATGTATGGAGAAGGTCTTGCATCTAGGTCTATTACAGGGGTATGACCATGAGGTAAGGGATTGGGAGCAACGGTGGTGCAAGGATGGACAAGTATATTGTGTAAGTTTGGCGGATGATGGAAAACCACTGGGGAGGGAGGAAGGATAGTGGGCAGGATATTTCTCAATTCAGGGCACAACGAGAGGTAATTGAAACCCTGGCAGAGAATGTCATTCAGTTTCTCCAGTCATAGGTGGTACAAGGGCAATGCTCCTCTGTGGCTGGACATTGGGACTTTGGGAAGTGGTGGGAGACTGGAAACATAAGTCACAGGAGATTTGTTTTTGCACAAGGTTGGGACAATAATTACAGTGAGTGAAGGCTTCCGTGAGACACTCAGTACGTTTCACAAGGGGCTGCTCGTCACTACAGATGTGACAACAACGGGTGGCTAGGCTGTATGGAAGGGATTTCTTGATATTGAATGGGTGGCAGCTGTCGAAGCGGAGGTATTGCTGGTGGTTTATAGGTTTGATATGGGTGGAGGTACTGATGTAGCCATCTTTAAAGCAGAGATCAACATCTAGGAAGGTGGCTTGTTGGGATGAGTAGGAGCAGGTGAAGCAAATGGGGGAGAAGTAGTTGAGATTCTGTAGGAATGTGGATAGGGTGTCCTCCAAAATAACAACTCCCACTCTGGTCGCCAAGACCAACTATATCCTCAACAATTATTTCTCGTTTGAAGGCATTACCTACAAACAAATCCAGTGTACCGCTATGAGCACCCGCATGGCTCCACCCTATGCCAACCTATTCATGGGTCATCTAGAGGAATCCTTTCTAAAAATTCAGAATACCAAACCCCTCACCTGTTTCAGATTCAATGATGACACTTTGTGGT
This sequence comes from Schistocerca gregaria, assembly GCF_023897955.1. Classification (NCBI taxonomy): domain Eukaryota; kingdom Metazoa; phylum Arthropoda; class Insecta; order Orthoptera; family Acrididae; genus Schistocerca; species Schistocerca gregaria. The sequence continues at coordinate 71,959,800 of NC_064920.1, forward strand.
CTTGATCTAAGGTGAGGGCACCCTATTCACATTCCTCCAGAACCTCAACAACTTCTCCCCCATTTGATTCACCTAGGCCTACTCAATAGAACGAGCCACATTACTAGATGCTGACTTTCACCTCAAAGATGGCTACAGTACCTCTATCCATATCCTCCCAACCTTATGTATATATATTTAAAAAATGCTGTGACTTACCAAACGGGAAAGCGCTGGTGGATAGACACAATACCTCCATTATGACAGCTGCCACCCATTCCACATCAAACGGTCCCTTCCCTACAGCTTAGGTCTTCATGGCAAATGAATCTGCTCCAATCCTGAATCCCTGAACCATTACACAAACAACCTGAAAACAGCTTTTGCATCTCGCAACTACCCTCCCGACCTGGTACAGAAGCAAATAACCAGAGCCACTTCCTCATCCCCTCCCACAGAAGAACCCCAAAAGTGCCCCACTTGTGACAGGATACTTTCTGGGACTGGATCAGTCTCTGAATGTGGCTCTCCAGCAGGGATACGACTTCCTCAAATCCTGCCCTGAAATTAGATCCATCCTTCATGAAATCCTCCCCACTCCACCAAGAGTGTCTTTCCACTGTCCACCTAACCTTCGTAACCTCTTGGTTCATCCCTATGAAATCCCCAAACCACCTTCCCTACCCTCTGGCTCCTACCCTTGTAACCACCCCCGGTGTAAAACCTGTGCCACACACCCTCCCACTACCACCTACTCCAGCCCTGTAACCCAGAATGTGTACACGATCAAAGGCAGAGCCACATGTGAAAGCACCCACGTGATTTACCAACTGACCTGCCTACACTGTGAAGCCTTCTATGTGGGAATGACCAGCAACAAACTGTCCATTCGCATGAATGGACACAGGCAGACAGTGTTTGTTGGTAATGAGGATCACCCTGTGGCTAAACATGCCTTGGTGCACAGCCAGCACATCTTGACACAATGTTACACCGTCCGGGTTATCTGAATACTTCCCACTGACACCAACCTATCAGAACTGCGGAGATGGGAACTTTCCCTTCAATATATCCTCTTCTCCCGTTACCCATCTGGCCTCAACCTCTGCTAATTTCAAGTTGCCACCCCTCGTACATCACTTGTCACTCAGCAACATCTTTGCCTCTGTACTTCCACCTCAACTGACATCTCTGCCCAAACTCTTTGCCTTTACATATGTCTGCTTGTGTCTGTATATGTGCGGATGGATATGTGTGTGTGTGTGTGTGAGTGTATACCTGTCCCTTTTTCCTCCTAAGGTAAGTCTTTCCGCTCCCAGGATTGAAATGACTCCTTACCCTCTCCCTTAAAATCCACATCCTTTTGTCTTTCCCTTTCCTTCCCTCTTTAGTGATGAGGCAACTGTGGGTTGCAGAAGCTTGATATTTGTGTCTGTTTGTGTGTTTTTTATTGTGTCTATCTACCAGCATTTTCACGTTTGATAAGTCACAGCATTTTTTAATTATATTTTTCCCATTTGGAATGTTTCTTGACAGAGGAGCATTCCCCTCGTAACTCAGTACCACCGAGGACTGGAGCAACTGATTTATATTCTGCACCAGGGTTTCGATTACCTCTCGTTCTGCTCTGGAATGAGAAATGTCCTGCCCACTATTCTTCCCACCCCTCCCACAGTGGTATTCTGTTGTGCACCAAACCTACACAATATACTCATCCATCCTTACACAACCCTTGCTCCCAATCCCTTACCTCATGGTTCATACCCCTGTAATAGACTTAGATGCAAGACCTTCCCCATACATCTTCCCACAGCCACCTATTCTAGTCCGGTCACTAAGATCATCTATCCCATCAAAGGCAGTGTTACCTGTGAAACCAGTTATGTGGTCTACAAGCTAAGCTTCAACCACTATGCTGCATTCTATGTAGGCATGGCAACCAACAAGCTGTCTGAAGCTGTCTGTCTGCATGAATGACCACTGACAAACTGTGGCCAAGAAACAAGTGGACCATCCTATTGCTGAACACACTGTCAAACCTGATATCCTTCATTTCAATCACCGCTTCACGACCTATGCCATATGGATCCTTCCCACCAATACCAACTTTACTGAGTTGTGCAGGCAGAAAATTTCCCTGCAATACATCCTACATTACCATAACCCTTCTGACCTCAGCCTTCATTAGTCACTGTCCTCACCCATCCAGCCCCTTCCCTGTTCACATTATAGCTGTCATCCCAGCACTACACCCAGTCTTTTTTATTTCTCTCCTTTTCCACTACTTACCCCTCCTCACCTCACCCTGCAGCACTTCGCTGTCTGCCACCCTAACCATCCTATCCCTCCTGCAGCCCGCTCCAGCCTCTTTCTTACCCCCACACAGTCGCCACTCCCATCGTGCGCTGGTGCTGCTGCTCATAGTGTGGTTTCTGTTGCCTGAGACTGCAGTTGTGTGTGTGAGTTGTGTTTGCATGAGTGCATGTGTGTGTGTGTGTGTGTGTGTGCATATTATATCTACTGTCGGCAAAGACCTTAACGGTTAAAAGCTATAACTGTGAGTCTTTTTGTTGTGCCTATCTGTGACTCAGCATCTCCACCATATGGATCATGAAAATTAACAATTTCCTTTCATCAGGCACACCAGTTAAAAGAAAAACTGATGCACTCAGGCACTTCACAGTAATTAGCAGTTAAGTTTAGAACTGGGATGAAGTAAAATATAGTCATGGCCATTGTTATGCATATTGTGTTCTTACCAGCCATACTTGACCAAATTTGTAAAAAGTGGTGACACAAATGACTAACGTTTAACAATTCTGTTTTACTGATAAGCTGAAAATGACATCTACTGGAATTTATATTGTCTGACAGTTTTCTGAAGAATCCCTTACACTGTTGGTGGTGGTGGTTGTTGAAGTGTTTAAGGGGGGCTAAACAGGTAAGGTCATCAGTCCCCCCCTTACACTGTTGAAAAATTTCATTATCGAGAGGCTGAATCACACTATTAGTTCTGGATGTATCCAAATTATATTAAGTCTTTCCGTCATTCTCCTAAAGACGGAGGTGTTGTTAAGTCCAGACCAAGACTCTAAAACAAAAGCAATGAATTATTTTATGCAACTGGTAAGAAGGCGTTATGGAGGTATTATTGGAAATTATTCTCACCCATTTCTCCTGATTTTCTGAGCCGATTAGAAGAATTTTGCAACTAAGCAGTTCTTCTTTAAATTTTTAGTCTAATTTGACTTAAAGTTGCTGAAGGTAGACAAAAGAATTTCTTAGAGTTGTTTTCTGTTTCTTCTAATTCTTCTTTTTAATGGAAATTTGGAACCATTCAAATGAATTTCAGCAGAATTAACTAGTAAATGACACATGTGTAGGTGTTCAGGAGAAGTAGGTGATTTTGACTGCTTACCACATTCTTCATATTTCATCCATGAAAAGTTGAAAACATTAATTGGAATCCACTAACTGTGAAACTATGGAACCTGCACAAGGACAGGTGCTATTAAAAGCTTATACAAAGAAAACACACAGAAAAGCAATTGATTTTTATCACCTTTGGTAACATTTAACGATACAACAAAGGCAACTGCAAATTATTGTGCATACCAAATGAGTTGTAAATTTAAGCAAATAACAACTGTGAACAATTTTGGAAGAGTAAATATCAATGGAAACTAAAATCTGCTTTACAAATTGCTATCACTTTGACCTATGTTGTCTGTTTACTGATGCACCGTCAACCAAAGCTATAACTGAGTCAGCGTAAGTTCGTCCCTGACAGTTCCAGCGGCCTGGGCATGGAAGCTTCGTGGGCCTACCTCAATCAATAATGTAATGCGATTTTATAAATGTCTCCATGGTAACACTTAGTGTTGTCACAAATCTATAAGCAACTACTGTTTTCACCTGTAACTATCAGTGCTTCACAGTTGAAAGTTGACAACAGCGCTGTAAGCTGTCAGGGATCTTCTTATGCCATCTCGACCATATGTGCCTGCTCTGTTGCATGTGTGCTGCCTGCTATATCTACAGTAGCAGTGCACATTCTCCCACTGTCTGGCAGGCTATGAATTTTGCAATTTTCAACATTTAAAAAAAAATACTTGCAGTTTATCTTATTAGCTAAAATTTTGACATTCATTGCTCTTCAAGCCACTTGCGGAAATGGAATGGGAAGAAGCATGCATGAGGTGCAGCAAGTAATCATTAGATGAAAGGTACAAGATTGTTTATAGTAATATACAGTTATACTTGGGGTAAAATAGAAGTTGAACATCAATGATGGCTCAAGCGGCACAACATCAATACCTTCCCCCGAGTAGAAGTCCCATTTTATAACAATACCAAACCCCTGCTGAGTCAGCCTACTAGTTCCAAATACTTCAAATTGTTCTGAGTGGTTCCAATTATTCCTGCTGAATCAGCAAGTGGTGGGAGGAAAGAGTCTGAGTATGTGGAGTCACACAATTTCATATCTGGTGTGAAACAATTAGTCAACAAGTTTCACCAGCTCCAGTCATATTCCAATCCTTTCCAGCAGACAAAAAAGTGAGAATTCCTGGAGAATTCCTGCATTCTCAACATATGAATAATATTTCTCTTTAACATTTCAAGGTATGCATGCTTCAAGTGTGCTTCCACATTTCAAGCAACAGAAACAGATATGCAGATTCAAGGAGCTCAAATTTAGATGCTGTCTCTATCTTCGTCTATGGAGCATGGTTATACTGGATTTTTTCAGCAATAGCTATAATTTTGCAGTGAAATTAACTCCCCTGCTGTCTAAGTCTTATGAGCGTACCAGCTGTCACCTATCCATTGCTGCCTCAACACGAGTGACTGGCAGAGGACATATGTTGCTGTATGCAGTAAATTTTATGTCATGGAAAGTTAACGCAGAGGAAATTATGGCAGACTGGATCAAACCAGTTAGAAGACTCAAGATTGAACAAAAGGTGACATCCAAACATTTCCAAAACATTAACATGTTTTTTGCTAGGGAAATATTACGTACAAAGTACAATGTATGACAAGAAGACAAAAATCCATTTCTGTAACATAAGTGAGTGCAGCAAGAATATGTCAATGTTGACATACTGTAAAACTATCTTCCCATGGAACTTTGATGTCTATGTGAATGCAATGTATTTTGTAAAACTTTTTTTGACATTCTGATTTTTTTATAGTCGATCAGAATTCTTGCATTGATGAAACTTTTTTTTTTACTTTCCATTTTTTAAATGATTTGTATGAATCAAATTCTGTGATGCACCCACTGGCATAAAAAGGAAGTGAGCAGTATTGTGTTGTCAGCAGAGAAGCAGTAACAACAGTTTGGCTTGGTTAGGAGAGCTCAGTGACTTTGAATGGTGGCCAGTCATTAGGTACCACCTGAGCAATAAATCCGTCAGGGGCATTTCAGCACTTCTAAAGCAGCCCAACCAGACTGCTAAGGGATTTTGGGGGAAAAAAAAGAAAAAAAACCACCAAGACTAGTGGACCTCATGTACTGATAGATTATGGATAGGCACGTCATTGGAAGTGTCCCCAGCATATTTCAAGCTATCATAAAGGCAAAGGGTGGACACACTCAATACTAATGTCCAATCAGAAGTATTCAGAAATAATCCACATGATAATAAAGTGAGAGACTCAATGGAACAATGGGAATTTGAGTATGAGAACATTCTATCAGATTTTAGAGACAGTAAAAAGTGGGTTTTGTAGATTGGGAAGCATAGGCTATCGCAGCACTCTCTGGATCTAAGTAATAGATGGTGAGGGATTGTATTTGCTTTCAGAGGAAAATTGGAAATATAGTCCAAATAATAGCGCTAATATTATGTTCCCATCTGGACACTTAACTCATAGGAACGTGTGATGTACTGCCCAGCTGAACATATATATTATTGTGCTCTCCCGGGGTGGAGACCGGCACCTCCTGGTAGCTGTTTTGACATGTCAGATATGATAGCTTGGGTTTTCATGCACAGCAGTATGTAATTTTACTGCAAAATTGGGATTATTGCCAACCAATGTAACCTATGTAGCAAGGAGATGCTTAATGTAACATGTGCATTTGAGTTCCTTGAATGTTCATATCTGTTTCCTGTTTCTTGTAATGTGGAGATACAACACACACATTTAAGATAAGTTTTCTTGATTATGGGTATCCCAAAGCATACAAAGCTCCGAGGTCATGTTCCTTGAAATGTGGAAAAAGAAATATAATGCTTGTAGTGACAAGTCAGGACTTGCTAACTAATGCTATGTAATTCCTTGGTTTGCATGTTGGTACTGGTTGAACATGTTTACTAAGGACGATGTTATAACCAGGAATAACACAGTAACCTCTTCAGTCTGGTTTATTAAATCACAAATCACTTTTTAACAATTATGTTAGCCAAGCGTCTACCCAGGCTCACACTCAGAAGTAATGCATAATTAAAGTTTAGTTATACCAATGTCCAAATGTGCATGGTGGGGTGCACGTCCCGTAATTATTCCCAAGTCCATTTAAGTTCAGTCTCTCCAAGTGAAGTCACAAGATTTCTGCCGAGCAGCCAGGTAACCTCAAGTGGTGCGGCAAGTCATCCACAAGCAGCTGGAACACGGCGTACTGCACTTCCCGATGAGAACTGTCGTTTGCGGCGGGTTTATATAAGGCTTGCTAGTTAATGGAGCCGTTGGCTGGGGTCGCTGTTTTCCAGGGAAAACCAGTCGCAATGTTTCCTGGCGTAGCCAATTGTTGTGTGCTGACAAACGCTCGCGTGTGATGGTGGCCAATGATGGTAGCCGCGAGCCGCCTGGAGAAGTGCGGCCAGCGATGTATTTGGCGGCCACGTAAAGGAGGGTGCGTGTGAAGACTCCCAGCGATGGAAGCAGCGGGCTGCCCAGAGAAGTGCGGCCAGCGATGTATTTGGTGGCCGCGTACTGGAGCACGTTGTTTGGTGTTTGTTAGAAGTGGTGTATACCACAGACGATGATGTGTAATAAAAGCAGAAGACCCAATGCAGGTAGCTTGTCATTGTTGCTGGTCTATAGGAGATATCATCATCATCATCATAATAATAGTTATTGCCTTCATTCATCACTTTCTCCTTTTTTGGACACAAAATGATAAGTCTAACATACACTACATACTACTACTACTAAAATTTATATTTTGCTTATCAATTATTTGTTGTAATACAAGATGGCAGGTATTCTTCTGGCTGTGTGTTGCAGAACTGAAGCATCTAGGCGAACACAATATGCACTGAAAGAAAATGACCTTGCAGGTGGGGGAGCACTATCCAGTATCAAGCATGAGACAAGTCAATACCAAATTGAAACAAACTGGTCCATTCTGATCTAGCCTGGTGCAGCAACAGTGGGTCCATGTTGCAAATAAAAGACAGTCTCTGTTGCAACATTTATTGATTAATAACACATTTTGTGGTCTTAGTGCATCATCAGATTAACTGCAAAACATGTAAGTTTTGATTCGTGAACCTATCTGAACCATTAAGTGGCAGAATAAGCTAATGGTGCAAACATACCTTAAAAAGAATGTGGAAGCCACAATAGTCAGAATAAAAAGGTTTGGAGGCAATCATCTTAGTCAATATTAAAACCATATAATAAACTAGCAAACTAGAAATTCTCTCATCAAATTGAGATAAAAGTCCCAAAATGATAAAAAGTAACCATCCACGAATGAAATCTGAGTATTCAGAATCAGGAAAGCACATGAATTAATCAAGCACCAGTAGCAAATGATGTAGATAGGTCAGTGTTCGCAGGCATATGTCTCACTAATAAGCAAATACTGTTCCCGATGAAGAAAAAAAGTTAAATCTCTTTGAAATAATGAAACTTCTTAAGCCACTGAGTCAGTTAAGTCTTAATGACTAACTGGTCATCAGAAATCACATCTACTATGATGTCAGATTTGCCACAGTTTGCTTGATTTTGTTCAAGATTTGTTTGATGCCTGTTTCTTGTGCCTTTCACACACCTGCCTCTCATTATTGTGTTTTTATGTTAGGTTTGTCCCCTAAACTAGTTCTTCAGATCTAAGCATTTCCCTATTGTTTTCCTGTTCCACTCCCCCCCCCCCCCCTCCCCATACCTATTCACATACCCACTCGATTTCTCCTCCTATTTTAACTTCCTCTCCCTCCCTGTATCATAGCTTTTGTGTTCTTTATTTTTTCTATTCCTCTTTACTCTTTATTTGAAGATCTGCACATTTGTTTACTATTTTCCTAATGGTCATTTTATTGTTATTTATATCTTATTAGTCATGGCCCTCACTGTCACTCACGTTATAATTTTTCACATTGTTTTTAATTTTTTGCTTACATAATAACTGTTTGTATATGCTCACTACTTAACTTCTTGTCTTTATATCACTTCTTGTTGTGTATTTTATTATTTCAGTTTCATCAGCTTACATGTCATTCAATTCACCTCAGCCTCACCACTAGTGCTGCCACCCGGCCCTTCCCATCAACTGCCTCTTTTCCCTTACTTTACTCCGTGTCCTTCATGCCTCAGCATACAATTCATTGGCAGTGGTACTTGTTTATTAGTGAGAATGCTGACGTATCTACAGTGTTCGCTCTGGGTGCTTGGTGAGTTCATTTGCTTCCCTGATCCTGAATACTTGGCTTTGTGTGAATTTCATGTTTTTTTGATTCCTGGATGGTTACTTTTTATCATTTCAGGATTTTTACCTTCAATTTGACAATTGTGCTTCCATTCCAACCGATTTTTTCCATCCTTTTAATACTGACCACAGTAATCGCCATTATGGCTTTTAATTTTGACTACTGTGGCCTCCATTGCCCTTTTAAGGTATGTTTCCATCCTTGCGCTATTAGTTTTTTCTGCCACTTAATGGTTTAGATAGGTCCACAAATCAAAACTTTCGTGTAATACTGGTAATTACTTTGTTATGATCTGCAGTAAATCTGATGATGTGCTAAGAGAGTAAAACACATAGTTAATCAATAAACATTGCAACAGAGACTGTCGTTTATTTGGAACCAGATTTGAAGAGGCAGTTCTGGTTTATCTGATCGACTGCAAAATACATCTGTCAGCAAAATTCCCATCTAATACTGATTGTGAACTTGACTTTCTCAGTTGTGGCATGATGTATTGTGGAAAAGTAAACAACACAGACATAGCTGATTTCAAAAATAGTGATATGAATGAATGTAATTTTTTTCATATGTGCCTTGTAGAAAATTATGCAGATTGAACATTACTAAAACCAACAACCTGCAGGAACAGATTCCTAACTGGAAATGGACAAAAAAAAGTCCTATGAACATGTGTCCAGAAATGCATCGTTGCTACAATAAATTGCACTGACAAATGAAAGCTCCTCTGAGAATGTGCTGTGTGTCGCTGGCTATGTGATTGACACAGTGTACTGTAAGCAGCAGAATGGTCTGTTATTCACATCTGGGGTGGTCTTCATCTACCATCAAGCAGATGGAAAACGTCGAGAGACAACATGGCTCACAGACCCCAACCACATCACAGAACGTTTTGGGGATTTGTGTGATCATGGATCTTTTCAGATAGATGAACATGCAGGGAGGTGATGGGCTGAGTGTATACCAGGTTTGGAGAGTTGGGTTCTACAAGATGTTGACACGAACTCTAGTACAAGCTCCCGGCAATTGGCTTACCAACATGGTGTAAGCCAAAGTATGATTATGTATATTCTGCATGACGACACATCCATTGTGTCCCACAGAGGTCACTTTGAACATCTGTTGTGACATGATTGCGATGCAGCTCTGGTACTGTGTTCTGGGATGATTTGTTGTTGTTACATGCACGCTATACATTTCCAGACACATGCATGATAATAGGACCTTTTTTCTTCCATTTCCATCCAGGAATCCATCCCTTCAATTTGTCGCTTTCATTAATGTTCAACCTGTACATAATAACGGCAAGTCCTACTCATAAAGTATCGTGCAGTGGAACTATAAGAGACATTAATGTTCAATTAATGTCAACTCTCGAAAAAAATTAAAACAATTGAAAAATTTTTGTGGCTCTGTGTTTAATTTGCAAGTCATTGATTTTGGTAACAATCCAAATGCTTTTTTCAGTAGTGCATGAGAAAATAGTACAATCTGTCAAGGAGTGTTTACGGATTCTGAATGCTTTGTTGGTTTTGAAGTGTATGATAAGTATCAATGTACTTATTTCACTGAACTTTCAGAGTAACAAACAGGTCAACTGTACATTAAGAATATATTGTTAATACTGCATACAGTTCGCTGACAAAATGCGATTCACTATCCCTTCAGTTTTATTAAACAACTGTCAGAACTTGATTATCTAATGGAATTGTCCCAAATATTTACTTAAATATTAACACCCTTCTGTTTACAATAAACGGTATTTTAAAAAGTGTTGAAGATGATGATTTGTGGCAGCATAAGATGAGAAATAATTTGTGCTGCAAGTAAATGTTAACTATGATTTATATATATATCATAGTTAACTTTGACTTGCAGCACAAATTATGTGTGTTTTTTATTGTGTCTATCTACCAGCACTTTCCCATTTGGTAAGTCACAGCATCTTTTATATATATCATTTTTTGTTTGTATTTTTCCCCTATCATTCCATCTGTAATATATTATGACAATGTTGGGAGTGTGTGAGAGGGAGTGGGAGCGAGGATGTAATAAATAAAAGAGATGAAATTTAGCGATTACGATGATGACCAACATGTGGAAATATATGTAATTTTTTGATGTTATGTGCACATATGTGAGGTGAAATTTAATGACGAGACCGTACGGTATTTACAGAGATGTTTTCTCTCTTGCTAAAATACTATGCTGCTGCTAGCTGTAGAGGGGAACGGCAAGGAAGGGGCATGATGACGTCACTGGAAAGGGGCCTGGCATGCCATGTTGTGCCCATGATATCATTAATAAGGAGGTGCACTGCTTACTGCCGTCTCTGATTGTGATGTCTTTGCCCCTGCATGTAGGCATTCCCCACTAGCACTTGGACTTAATAACAGTCGTATTGCAAGGTTCAATACTGTATTTAGGTTCAAAGTTTGTCACATAATTGACTACTTGTGCTATTAGTTACACACTTTTTTTTGGGCGTAGAATGAGCACTAAAGTCTCTGATGTTTACTCGAAATAGCTACAAGTTGTTCTGGATAAGTGTGCGGCAGATATAGGACCACCCAGAGAGCCAGTACTGAATCTTCTGGATGGTACCACATGTGATTGTCAGTGGAATTGCCTCACAACTGGTGTGTACTCCAGTAAGGCACTTGAAGATTACAATTGCAAAAATGGTGCAGCAGCTTCAGTTGAGAATGTAACCCTTTATACAGATCTAACTTCCACGGTGTGCTACGGCTGAGCTAAGTGGTGTGTTGGTGCCACATTATGTACTGCTCAAACATGATACCAAAGTTGTGAGCTGTTGCGTTCCACAGAATTGGCAACTGCCAGATCAATCATGTGTGGTGATGACAGTCTGCATTTTTGCCACCACTTTGCTGCCCATCTGGAGACAATAATTCACATTTTCACAAAGAATGCTCAGGTATCAGACACTGCAGTTTTAGGTTTCAAGTAGGATTTATTCATTTGTAGTGCATTGTCTGACTTGATTTCGAGATTTCGAAGCTGACAAATAAAGTAACTGAGAATTCACTTTTCAAAGAAGAATTTTGGAAGAGTAAGAAGTGATTCTAATTTTGGATAGAGTTCTCTCTACCTTTTTTAAAAACAAAGTTGAATGAAATGTAAATAATTATGGTTCTGTAACGGCAGCTGTGTATTTCAGTTTGTTTTTGGATTGGAAAAGGGGTCTTAAATATATCTCTCAGTAATAATTATAATCTACAGAATGATTATATTTTGTGCCACTGACACACCTCCATGGTGTGACTAATCACATTCAATATAATCTACTATTATAAGTTTCAATATTAACGTATTTCATGTGGTAGAATTGCTTCCAGTGTTATGATCCGCACAGTATAATTTTATTGTGGGCTGTGGAACACAAAATCTAACATTTGTGTGTGAAAATATTTCATAATTTCAAAGCATTTTAAATGTGAATAGGTGCCTTGAGCAATTACTTTTGCATTTTCCCCTGACACAGCCATTATCTCTCACCAGTTAAATTAATTAACTTCAGCAACTCTAGCTTTTACTGGAGACAATGCATTTCATGCCTTAAAAATGATAGATGAGTACTCTCACTGCAAATACCAGCATATTTAATAAGTGGCTGTCTTTATTTTAATATAAGGGAGTTTCGTGTTGGTAAAGTTTCACATTGTCAAGCTCAACAATACACTGCTCAGTGTTTGTTGCTCTGTGATTCTGGCTGATCAAAGTAAATATTTAATGCATAACATATGTACCAAACCCCCAATACTGCTTGCCCAACAAAACTGAATGCAGCAACAAGTATGAATAAAATAATTTTCTCTACAACTGAGAATATCATTGCGGACACACTTGTGAAAGGGAATGACAGCAGTTGAACACTGGCTGCGGATGAGTGGAGTATTTCCCAATTCCCCAAATATGCAGTAGAAGTAACCAAATATTGATCTGTCTGGGGTATTGTTCCATAACTGTGCCTGCTCACAAGTTGCCAAAACATAAACTTTTCTTAGGGAACTCTTCATCGATCCCTCTCATGGAAATAGCAGGCTCAGTACGTTTGCCAGGAGGTCTTGTCCGGGATGCAGAGGAGGCCCTGCCAGCAGCTATTGAACACATTGAGTGGAACCGGCTGCAAAGCACGGCCCACATCAACATGAATGATGCAAGGCTGTTGGGTTCTGAGGCCATCCTTGATTCGTTTTGATGTTTGGTGAAGGTAGCTAGCATTACACATGGAGTGCAATCCCATCTCATTATTTGTATTATAAGCAGTTGATTTTGGTCCTCTGGTGTGGGGGCAACTGGAAGTTCTCAACCAGAGGCTCCAATGATTCTGACACAATACTTAATGTGAATAAGGTAGAAAATAATCGGACTACCCTCACTAGATCAGCTTTACTCTACAGAAAGGAAGCAGCTACTTGGGTAGTGGACAACATGTGGCATGCACAGGGAGGTCTCGTAGGTTTGAGGAACCCCTCCTTGCTTGCAGAAATAGGAGTTAAGTCAGCCCCATTATTTACCTAGAATGTTAGCCCTTGTAGATTGCCAGTAGAGAAGATTAATACGATATCAGTAAACTGCAAGAGTACTCATGGTAGAGTCCCAGAATTAGTATCACTTATTAAAGGTAATTATGCTCAGACAATATTAGGAACAGAAATTTTGTTGGAAACAGAAGCGAATAGCAATAAAACCCTAATTTCCAATTGAAATTAATTAATTACTGACAATATAATGTAAATGGATACATAAAAAATATACACACCAAATGGCAGCAGAAGAAAACACACACACACACACACACACACACACACACACACACACACACACACAGAAAGGTTTAACTTTTACAAGTTTTCAGAGCCAGTGGCTCCTAAGGTTTGCAAAACCTTACTAGTTAATTTAATTATTTTCTTTGCACTAAATCTTATTATTCTATATAAACTGAAAAGATTGTACTTCTATGCATTTCACATATGTCTGATTTTTGATATCTTCTTTAAGAAACTGTAGTATTAATGTAATAGCAACAATTACCTCTTTTGCATATTTCAGATTTGTTTTCAGCATTTTTCTGTAAATTTACGACCAGAGGTTTCAGAGGAAAAGGATGAAGATAGAGATGAAAATGAGACAATGCGTAGCAAAATAATGATATATTTTTCTGTTTTTAAAAAATTACTGCAGAAAAACTCACAATACACAGCCTAATGTGACCTTTTATATCAACCGGGCCCGTATTTACATTACAATATGTTCAATTCACAGAACATGAGAATTGTAGTTGTGAAAATATGTAGATATAAGACTACAGCATATAGGAACACTTGTAACAATATCAAATTTGTTTCTCAGTACCTTCTTTTCATATCTCAGAATGGAAGTACAGATAGTTTAGCATCATATCTCTCAATGATTACAAGAAAAAGTGAAAATGGTAGCACAATAATGAGTAAACTTTCTAAGATATTTACATACAACAGTATATTCACAGTTTAATACTGTTAAAACTATCACATACATAATAAAAAGTTTAAAAATTAATAAAAACAGTTTTACACCCCAGCAAGTAACCCTGCTCATTTGAATTCTTTACTGAATTCTGAGGATTAAAAAAAAAAAAAAAACAATAATACTATTTAAATGCTACGATTAATAAAGTGCCATTCATATGAAAGGAAACAGGGCTTCAGCATCAACTATCACTTCTTCGGTTACTGAGGATGTTTGACACTGCCCAAACACACAGTTACTACCACACAAACATCACTATGGATAATGCCTGTACACTTTAACATTCCAACACAAATGATGTGTTAATATTAGAGGGAACTTACAGTTCTCAACATAAAAACAGTTTTCTTGTGACCTACTACAACAATATTGAGCGTAAAACATGAAATTTGATTTATATACTTATTTTTCTTAACAAAAAAAAGAAGGAAAAAAGTAGTTAGTACAAATACAGGTGGAGGGGAAACAAAGACTTAACATTATGGAATATGTTAGGGATTGACAGCACTGAAAAGTTGCTTTTGTGTAAGCTATTCTAAGCTTCACTCACAATAGAAACAAAGAAAACAGAGGCTTATACTAATACTACACATTTCTTTATAAATCTGTACATCCAAGTTTTCTTTGTTCGTTGTATAAATCTTTCCTATAGGCATGATGGATAAGACAAAATTTGTTTTAAAGTCTGTGAAAAATGAATAATTGTTAACAAAGCAAGCATTGAGGTAATCTGCAGGCTAAGTCTCTCCTAATATTTTTCCCTACTTCAGTTAAAATCCAGCAACATACCGGAATCAATCCCAAAGCTTGATTCTATAAACTATTGCAGAATTTCCCTACTATAAGCTTTTTCCTGAAATGCACTTTTAACTATTTCTCATTCTGTATATTCTTACCTACATGCTTCTGAATTAAAGTCTAGTGTTATCATTATGGTCAATCCTACACTGAAGAGCAAAACCAAGATTTCAGAAATAAAGTCAACAGTAAATTCTTACAGACACTGTTAACCACCTGTACTCCCGCTCTTTACAAAATGTTTAAAAACATTGTAAATAAATATAAAAATCACATTTCAATATCTGTACACAAAATTTCATGCAATGACCTTTGCATGGTCAGTCTGCTTATCAAGCTGTGGCAGAAGGTGCTGGCCGAGCACTTTTGTGCTGTTTATAATGTGAGGTGCTTCATTGAATTCCTCTAATTCATCAGTCAAATCCACATCTTCAGCCAATAAGAAATATTGCTCACTACGTGTGGGCCACAGCAAATGTGTCATCACACAGAAAGCAAGGCAATCTGCTGAGTATGTGATACCTGCAACATGACAAAAGTATATTCATTCAGCTGATATACTTGTGAATATCAGACAAACCTCATACATTTGGCTAGTACTTATGAGCACATTGTCTCCAAAACTGAATTTAGTTCCTGTGTATTTTTAGTATTCCATATAGCTTTATGTTCTCTAGCTATGTACATAACAAAAGGTTTGGAAACATAGTATACAATGGAGGGAGTGTGAGGAGGGGAGAAAACCAAACAAAATTGTTTGTTCTCATGAATTTAACTTTAAACAATCTTAATATGGAATGTACACTGTGAAGACTGCATAAAAGAGAACTATTTTTCTATCCATGTCATCCCACGTGTTACGTTGGAAATATTTTATCTCCAGTTACAACAAATGCTAACTGATAAATAAAGCATTCCGTAAATAATTTAGGAGTAAAGGAGTACTGAGTCACACACACACACACACACACACACACACACACACACACTGCATTGGTGATGTTGTGCCACAGGAATACACTGTGCCAGGACTGCAGTCCTACAGACATCTGCCACCTCAAGACATACATTGACTTAAACATTCTCCCAGCAGACATGGGCTCCACCATTGTTGTGATGAACTGATTACCTGACACGGGGTATCTGTCAAATGGCCGACTTCTCCACCTCGACGACCTGCCACAGTCAACAATCCTGGATGGCCCACTGTATCTAGTTAGTGGGTTATTGCCGACCGAACCCCAACTAACAGACGAAAGCCTAGGCTCGCATATCAAAGATAGGCTACAGTATGTTAACTGGAAGTTCACCAATTGCCAGACGGGGTTGAAGGAGTGGAGGTTACAGGGCCGGGCCCCACAAAGGATGACACGGCATGTGGATCTATGTTGCGTGACACCTGCCTCCTGCAGTCCAGATACCCTAACCTGTGCTTCAATGTTTCCGTGAAAACAGAGATGTCATGTATGAGGTGAGAGTCACTTAAATGTTGTTCCTAATCAAATCTGAAATCAAATTGTGTTTTGACATTTTTAATAAAGATCATCAGTACAACAATTATATACACTTATCACAAGGAAAGGGAACAGTACGAAATAGAGTGAACATAGCAGACAATAGCTACCTCATACAATACTGTCAGATGCGTAATGCTGGCTGCGTAATGACTACCAGCCGAAGGAAGGACAAGTTGATCATCTAACTTTCAGTTAACAAACTGTACAAATCATTTCCTTCACCAAATCTCAGGCACATGCACCGTATTACAGTAGGATCTCTTCTACATCTACATCTACATCCATACTCCGCAAGCCACCTGACGGTCTGTGGCGGAGGGTACCTTGAGTACCTCTGTTGGTTCTCCCTTCTATTCCAGTCTCGTATTGTTCGTGGAAAGAAGGTTTGTCGGCATGCTTCTGTGTGGGCTCTAATCTCTCTGATTTTATCCTCATGGTCTCTTCGGGAGATATACATAGGAGGGAGCAATATACTACTTGACTCTTCGGTGAAGGTATGTTCTCGAAACTTCAACAAAAGCCCGTACCGAGCTACTGAGCGTCTCTCCTGCAGACTCTTCCACTGGAGTTTATGTATCACCTCCGTAATGCTTTCGCGATTACTAAATGATCCTGTAACTATTTAAGGCACCTCCATATACAGCAACAACAACATGTCTTGAGTTGCTACCACAATGAGGGCAAGTAAACAGCAGCATAATGATGTAGATTTAAGCATAACAAAGCACACACTTTGCATAACTGACCATAGAAATATGGGAAATAAGCATTGGAAGGCTTGAAAACAATACAGTACACAGTTATGAAATAAATAATAACTGAGACTGTAATTTCTATTCTCTGGGTTTTATAATGACAATTATGCAATAAATAACTGATACTTGCAGCTCTTCACTCAGCAATTTAAGGAGAAAATGGTGCAATTCCATCCAGCTCCCCATCATAACTGTTGTTGCAATCAGTGCCAAAACCAACTTTATTGTCCTCATCACCAAGACAAAACATTAGGTGTTCATGGTTACTGATGATATCTTTCATTGTCTGTGGAATACGTTTTTCGATATGCTCAAATTTTGTCCTCCATGGCACTACACCCAGTCGCAAGAGCTTCAGCTGACAGCCTTTCCACCTCTGTCATCCTGGACTGAAACAGCTGCACCATATCTTTCAGCAGGGCTTTAACTATTTATCACTGTGTACAGTGACACATGCGCATACTTTCAAAGCCTGCCACTGGCCCCAGTCTATTTATGGCTAGCTGTGCTATGCTCGGCTTCTGTTCTCTATGTGTATTGCTACAGCTCTTTGTATACATAATTGGTTCCTGCTGAATGTTACTTAAATACTGTGATTCAAGTTGTTAATACTTCCATGGAATAAATTTGTGTTCAGTTTACTGGCCGTGTTGTGCTTATTCCTAATTACAACATGACTGGCAATAAGTGTGCCCTGTTCTCTGTGCAAATTTCTACTCTGGTTGGACCTCCATTTATCCTCACGATGGCTAATGGCATTACAGAGGATATTTTGCGTTGGTTGGTCAAACATAAGAAACATTCACCATGGCATTGCACTGCCAATCACAGGCACTGGACAATCAGACTCAGGTACTTTAATCATTGGCTTCTGTTTTGTCTAGTCGACATGCTTGTCAGTGTGTATCCCCTGCTGTTTTGTCCTCCACGGCCCCCACATTTTCCCTTACATACGATGAGTCTTTTGAGGAATGGGGCACATATGAGAAATGCCTGCAACAACATATTCACTTTCAAACTTTTGGGGTTACTGACATTATTTTATGCCGTGTCTTGTTTCTTTCATGGATATCGCAAAGAATGTATCAGGTCCTACGTCGACTTGCTACTCTGCAGGATCCATCTACTTTAATCTTTGACCAAATGTGTGAACTTCTTTCAAAATACTACTGTAAGTGTACCCATGTTATTGCATGCCAGGTTGAGTTTTACCGCTGTAAGATGCAACCACAGCAATCCTATTGAGCACAGGCAGCTGAACTCCACGGGTTACATCGTCATCGTCATTTTGTGTCCGATGTGCATAAAGAGCCAGATGTTGATCAGATGGTGAGAGATGTTATCATTCATTTAGCTCTGGATCGTGAGGTGTGAGTGTGTGTCCTCCAGTGTGAAAATCCATCCCTCTCTGAGGTTTTAGCTACTGTACAATCATTCAAAGTGTTGTGAGCTGCACGTCATTCAAATTGAATTATGGTGTAAGGTATAGCCAACCCAACCCTATCCTCCACACCAAGCTTCAGACAGTTCACAGGAGGAAGACGTGGTCACGGTGGTCTGCACACTATCACAGTGTCAAGGCAGCCGGCCTCACTCCCAGCAGCAGCCGCACCAACAACGTAGACAGGGCCCGTAGACAACAACATAAGCAATTCATGCTCCCACCCTGCCCTTATTGTTTCATTAAACAGGAGTGCCCAGACTGCCCAAAATGCTGGGCTACCTGTCATAATTGCAACAAAAAAGACCACATTGCTTCTGTTTGCAATGCAAAATTTCAACACAATGATCCTGATGCTTATTTGGACATAGCATTGTATTGGCTATTTCTGTTGCGTCAAACAAGCTTTTCATTGATATTGTGGTTTTTTGTAAACTTCTGCACATGCAAGTAGATACGGGAGCTGCAATAACCTTATTAAACTTCCGAACTTACCATATATACTCGAATAATCTGTACACGTTTTTTTACAAATTTAAGGACAAAAACTGGGATGTGAGGGTTATTCAAAACAAGGTTGGTACTGCTCTGCCTCCAACAATAGATCTCATTATACTATTGCATTGTTGTGGTCTCAGTCTGTGATGTGTCAGTAACATGTTAGAAGTGAAATATTAATAACATTTTTAAACTTGTTAATTATGGCTGCAAGTTCTCGTTATCGCTCGTACACTGCTAAAGAAAAACTGAACATTATTGAAGAAGCCACAAACATTGGAAACAGTGCAGTGGAAAGAAAGTACGACTTGAGAGAGAGTTGTATTCGAAACTGGCAAAGAAACAAAATGTGGCTCCAAGAAATTAAACGTGGCTTCAAGAAACTACCAGTAATTGCCAGGAATTTCTCAGCCAAAAAGCGAAGAATCTGGATCTCAAAAAAAGGCTCTGCTATTATGTAGATCAGAAGCAACAATACGAATGCACGATGACAAGTGAATTGTGCCATCTTAAAGCATTGGCTTTAGGCAAAGAACTACGCATTACCAGTTTCAAAGCTATTCAAGGCTGCCTATCAAATTTTTTCAACTGAAATGGATTAGTATCCCGGAGAAAAACTACCACTGCTCAATGGCTTCCATGTGATTATGCAGAAAAAAATGTGCATTTTCATCATTACATGATAAATCTGAGATGTGAACAGCCCTACATTATCGCAAACTGGTAATGAGGCCCAATGCCAGTCTACCCAATATTATCGCAAACTGGTAATGCGGACCAAATGTCAGTCTATTTTGAGATGCCGCTCGACAACTCCATGAACAGGAGAATCCAGCTTCATGATACCAACTGGTGGCAGTGAGAAGGAAAGGTATACAGTGACATGGTGTGTAACTGGTGATGGACGAAAGCTACCACTTTATGTGATATATAAAAGAAAAATTATTCCGAAAATATCAGTGAAAGGAATTTTAGTGAGAGTGAATCTGAAAGGGTGGATGGACAATGATCTTGTTATTGACTGGGTGATGCATGTTTGGCAACGTCGTCCTGGCCCGTTACTTTCTATGTGGGAATGACCAGCAACAAACTGTCCATTCGCATGAATGGACACAGGCAGACAGTGTTTGTTGGTAATGAGGATCACCCTGTGGCTAAACATGCCTTGATGCACGGCCAGCACATCTTGGCACAGTGTTACACCGTCCGAGTTATCTGGATACTTCCCACCAACACCAACCTATCTGAACTCCGGAGATAGGAACTCGCCCTTCAGTATATCCTCTCTTCTCGATATCCGCCAGGCCTCAACCTCTGCTAATTTCAAGTTGCCGCCGCTCATACCTCACCTGTCTTTCAACAACTTCTTTGCCTCTGTACTTCCGCCTCGACTGACATCTCTGCCCTTACTCTTTGCCTTTAAATATGTCTGCTTGTGTCTGTGTATGTGCGGATGGATATGTGTGTGTGTGTGCGAGTGTACGTCTGTCCTTTTTTTCCCCCAAGGGAAGTCTTTCCGCTCCCGGGATTGGAATGACTCCTTACCCTCTCCCTTAAAACCCACATCCTTTCGTCTTTCCCTCTCCTTCCTGAAGAAGCAACCATCGGTTGCGAAAGCTAGTAATTCTGTGTGTGTATTTGTGTGTTT
The DNA here is from genome assembly GCF_023897955.1 of Schistocerca gregaria. Classification (NCBI taxonomy): domain Eukaryota; kingdom Metazoa; phylum Arthropoda; class Insecta; order Orthoptera; family Acrididae; genus Schistocerca; species Schistocerca gregaria. The sequence goes on from NC_064920.1 coordinate 71,980,631, forward strand.
TGTTCTTGTGCCTGTCTGCCGGCGTTTTCCCGCTTGGTAAGTCTTGGAATAACCGACGGTTGCTTCTTCAGGAAAGAGGGAAGGAGAGGGAAAGACGAAAGGATGTGGGTTTTAAGGGAGAGGGTAAGGAGTCATTCCAATCCCGGGACCGGAAAGACTTCCCTTAGGGGGAAAAAAGGACAGTGTACACTCGCACACACACACATATCCATCTGCACATACACAGACACAAGCAGACATATATACCTGCACCACGCTGAAAATAATTCAAGTAGCCACAGCAACATCCAATGAAATTCCACATCGAGGGATAAATAACAACAGATCCACATATATTTTCTTGGTTTTTTCCCTTAGCTGGAATGGTTGCAATTAGTGTGATTGCCATTCTTTACTTCTCTCTCTCTTACAGTTGACACATTTCAGATTCATTATAACGTATGAAACAGGAAGTGATCTACAATGTTACAAATATGAAAATTTCTAGGGGAACTTCGCTAAAAACAAGCCATCCCAAAGAAGTCACAACATTAAAGACATATTTCAGATAATCTCTGATTTGTTCAATTGATTAAAAATTTTAATCCAATCAGGTAATATTATATTATTTACATTTTTGTTCACTTACCCAGAAGCAATTTAAATCTCCAAAGTGTTGAGACTTGCAGTGCAATTAATGCAACAACTGGTAAATATATAAACCAGACAAGAGCTGAAGCTCCAAAGTGAAGGAAAAAATTAAGTTTTTGGATGTTGTGCTCATATCTCATTGTGCTCCTCAATTCAAAAAGGAACCATATCATAATAAGACTTCTGAACACAATAATGAGCCACCCAGGCCAGGTCTGGTACTGGTCAATATCTTCAATAATATCAACTTCTGTCTGCAAAAATAAAGGGAAGTTAGACAAGATAAATGATCCTTCATAAGACAGCTTTAAAATATAAATTATTTCAGTTTTCTCACTTTCAGTGATTGCTTCTTAGACAATCTGTCTTTAAATGAATAAAGGTCAGATTGATAAATAGAAGTTAAAAATATATAAAAATTACATTATCTTTTCTCTCAACAGTAACAAAGTTTGGAGCACTGTGAAGGCAGCAGAACTGTCCATGTTCATTTTGGAGCAATAGAACTCAGAAAAGTAACTACCAACATGTTCTGTAATAGCAGAATATTCACAAAGTGAAATCAAAATCAAACTGTAACAAAAGTAGAACCCAATTCCAGAAGAAAATAGCAAAGTCTGCAGGTTAAACAAAGAATAGTAGTATTTCTGCTGACACTGGTTTTGTGTGCATTACGACATTGTCTGTTCAGTGTCTTAGAAATAGGGAGGGATAATAATATGTTAGCACTTGCACCAGCAGTGTTGCCACAAAGTGTACTTCATCAGAGACTTTCTATCAAATGTTACATCATACGACATTTCAAGAAAGAGAAAGAAAGAAAGAGAGAGAGAGAGAGAGAGAGAGAGAGAGAGAGAGAGAGAGAGAGAGAGAGAGAGAAGAGAGAGAGAGAGCTGGGGCAGAGGGGGAGGGGAGCCTGGGGGACTGCGCATGGACACCCAGTCTGGTACCGCGTGCCGCGGAATTTGAATCCCTGCCAGACGTAATGGACGTCGAAGACCCATAGAGGTCTCTGTACCATAACGCCATAAGCTGTGGTGGCACGCGCCTCCTGGCCTGCATTTAGAGTGAAGGTGCCACAGTGGAACACGTGGTTGCAGTGGCCAATAGCGGCATCCCCGATCGAGTACTTAAGCGCCTGCCTGTCACTCAGCCTGCGAGTATAACATGCGTCTCAGGACATATCACCTCACATTAGACAGCGAATTGACTTTCGTGTTTCTTTACGAGTGGACGTGGTTGTCTTGGTTGGTTCGTGACTCTTTTGTCTGTTATTCTTGTGTTGTAAGGTCCTTCATTGGTCGTGTCCGTCCTCATCCACTGTGTTGTTCGTGGGCCACCGTTACAACAGCCAGTATACTGGAAGAAATGAATAGAAGTAAGTAGAAATAAATAATAAAAAAGTAAAACATACCATATTCCACACATACAGCAGTACATGTACTATTCCATATAAGAACCATATTCCAAAGACAAGAGGCTTCCATGTAAATTCTTGTCTTGTAATTGCCCATCCTTTTGCAAGGAGCAGCAGCAACAGCATGAAGATAGTCTGCAGAAAATAAAAAGAGACTGAATCTATTTGAAAAACTGAAATAATTACAAGAAAATTGATCAAGATATGTTCAAACTGCTGTTATGCAACTAAATAATGGAGAATTTGAGTCACAGACAGGCACAACAAAAATACTGCTGCCAACACAGCCAGAATCATTGGTCACGAATGTCTGAGTTGTGATTGCGTGAATATATGTGTGTGTTTTCTAATTCAGAAGAAGACGTTTTGGCCGTAAGCTTACTTGTTTAGCAGTCTCTCTGTTGGGCCTATCTACGTTCAGCATTTCCACTACGTGGTGAGTAATAATCTATTCTTTTCATAATATTGTCATCATTCCAGCCTGGGTTTTCCATTGTTTGATATGTAACTAAATTGCCATGAAATTGTTGGGAGGAGAACAATGATCATCTGAATTCTTGATTTCAATTAAATATCTCTAGAACTGGAATACATGTCAGTCTTAATATTTTTAACTTGGGTACAATTTGAAAAGTAATAAACAACTTGGCCTGTCTCTTTTTTTCAGTGGGTTCATTCATTCTCTGTTACAAATTAAGTTATTTCAGCTGCCTGAAAGGCATCTCACAAAACAATTTCCTTATACTAATCTTACTCTAGTAGCTCTTTTTTATTTTCTACAAGTTGCTTCACATCTTCTCTAATTACTTATTATCCTAAATTCTTTGTTTAATCTTTCTTAACAATAGGTATGTAAACACAGTGTTAAACAGCAAATTTCCTACTTGGAAATCATCTGCAGTAAGCAAATGTATTTTTAATAATAATGATTTTCGTTTAATTAGTCAACTGCATGAACTTTGCTTAAATTATTAGTTTTATTAACTTTGTTCTTGACATAAAATACTTGAATATAATTTACAACTCTTATCAAGTTTTAGATTGTTTAATGTATTAAGAACTTATGAAACATCTTCACTTCTATCTATTTTGCATGTGCAAGATAACTGAATTTCTAGTTGTCATCTGAACCATTTACTTAACAAACTTCCTGTTATCAAAACTTCTCTCTCAGTTCTCCAATTCCATAAGTTCATTTTCTACCTCTCTATGGACCTAAAAATAGCCCATTTTTGTATCAGTGATTTCTTATGGGAGAAATAATCAAGGTTCCAGTTACCTGAAGGCTCTAGCATGAAGTAAAATGAAAGAGTATTATTTCAGTGCTATTTTATAAAACACCATGTAAAATGTCATACAACAAGCAAACCTCTTATACCACCCACTTGATGATACTGTAAATGCCACTACTTACAGTAGAACATTCAACTAGCTTTCTCTGGTGAAAGAGCAGTAAATGGAGACTAAGTAAGATAACAGAGGTGTGTGATGGAAATGACAATTTATTGAACAGACTAGGGTCAAGCAGCAGGTTTTCCACAGTAGAAGCACATACAGAAGCAGTCAGTATATATCACATCCTCTGATACAGTTGTCCACTGTTTAATGATATAATGAGTAGGCCAGTATTTAACTTTTCATGAAATCACACATACAGCAATGCTGTTAAACAGTTTTATGTGATTTCCATGTAATGATGCTCGTTAGATAACAAATCTTCAGTTTCAATGGGATATATAAAATACTGTGAGATACAGCATGTTAAAGTGTCTAAAATGCTAATTCACGGTTTTGTTAAGGTTTTTAAAGTTAATATGTCAGAATAATGGGACAATTAGGGAAGCAAGTGGAGTTATCATCTTCATAAACTCGAACTGTGAATTATCTTTATCTGTGTCACAGACTTCAAAACTGAAATATTTATGAAAAGGAAGAAAAACGGTTCCTGTCATTGAAATATGCCAATGACAAAGACGGAAGTGGTTTGTAAACAACAACTATGCATTGTCATGTTAGAACAGATGGTTATGACAACTTCTTCCAATGTATAATATTCCAGTTTTGGGATTGTACCTATTTAGGAATTAATTCTATCATCAATGTCAACAGAAAATATTTCGAAACTGAGCACATGCATGAGGAATTGAGGATATATCTGCTGTCAAATCCATGAAATTGGGGCAGAATTTTAATGAGATTACTAAATAATTTAGGAGTACAGGTAACAACTCACTAAACAGTAGAGGTATTGAGTGGTCGATGGGCACATAAACAAGACTGAAAGCACCTTTTTAGCACTAAAGTGCATGCCTGTGGACACACAAACATACCCCTGCTCCGCACAAACACCTGTATGGCTACCCTCTGCCAGCTGAATTGAGTGTATTCGTCAGCACTATGTAACCAAGCAGGTGTGTGTGTGTGTGTGTGGGGGGGGGGGGGGGGGGGGGGGGAATGGGGGTAGGGGGGGCGGGGCTACAGCTCAAAAAAGGATTTACCTCAGAACTAGCAAAGTATTCGGTCTTGTTTATGTCTCTGTCAATAACTCAATGCTTTTACGACTCAGTGAGTTGATATCTTCACTCCTAAACTACTTACATTCTACCTGGACTTTGCATTACTATATGCTGACATTAATATATTTATTCAATTTAAGTCTGCGAGACAAATGTCTTAGGATAAAATAAAGAGTATTTAATGCTCATAATAAATACTGAAAAAAGCCTTTAAAATCAGTATGTGGGAGACAGTTAAGTTTGTGCCAACATCTGTGAAGATGAGGATTCTGGGGAAGTATAAGTGAACATGGCTGAGTTTCATTCTGAGACAATTCAAAGTGGCTCCCATACTTAATGATTTGGTGCTCAAAGCATACATGTGATAGCTACCAAGCATTTAAATGGCCTTGCCACTCTACAGGTAACACTTAATACAGACATTAATATCTAGACCAAAAAGTTATGTTCAGGAAACTGGTCAAGTATTCAGGAGATTTCATGTGATTATTTGAGGGGAGCAAACAGTAACTCAGTCCCAAGGCACAATGTCAGCTACCTTCGGACAGTTGGAGGCTATCAGAAGTTTATGCCATAAAATGATCTTTGTATTTTATAAATCAACCTCTATCATTAGGCAATATTTGAAGTTAGCATTTCTAACCTTTGCCTGTGATTATTAATTTGTATTTTTAACCTCTGTGTGTGATCATTAACAACTTGTACATAATAATTAATTAAATGTTTTGACTCATTCCACACCCACTTGCTTTCACACTATGATGTATGTTTGGAACATGTAGGGCAACAAATAAATAAATATGACTTGTCAAATTGTGCCTATGTTGAAGTAATCACTGTGTTAACAGTAACTGAGGACATATAAGTGGAGTATTATTTGTGACTACATGGCTGCATCAACCAAAATATGTATGCAATAATTATTAAACACACCAAGTCCTCTATATCTTTTGAGGTCCACATTTGGCACAAATGAGTGAAATGTTTGTGAAAAATATGCCAACACACTAAGCACATGTGTATGTCTTTTAGAAATACTACTTTTTGACTCTCCAGTCCTGAATCCAGAGAGAGTTTAAATTCTGCAGTCTTTTGTATGAGAGAAGTAGTGAAACAGAATTACAAAATGTGCTTCAAATGGAAAATTTGGGCAAAAAGCAATGACATTTCACAGTTGATGGAAAATGAAATGAATTAACTAAACAGAATTTTGCATAATTCAAAATATTGTTAGTTAATTGCATTCATACAATGTCATAAATGATGAAGTTACAAAGCTGGTCTTAATAAGTTCAAAGCAATGTTTCTACATGTAAGTGTAACATAAGATGTCAAATGATAGTTAAATAAAACACTCCCACAAAATTGATATGGCAGAGAGATGACGTTTCTTCTTTCTATGGGAACAATTATATCCACTCTATAATGAGCAATTCTCACATAAAATGAGGCTACTACTTATTTCATAGCTAGAGCTTATTTTCATGAGAGCACCTCATTTTGGTCATCTGAATAATCAAGTTTCCAATTATGTGGTCAAACATCCCACCCAGAGTCCACTAATAGTTATTGTCCTGCATCTTAGTTCAGTATTTGGAAATGGTGTTATACAGAGAGGTTCAAAAGAATTACTCCATGTTCAGTGTCACCAAATATTCGGTTTTATAGCTACCCATTAATCTGAGATAATGTCTGAAGACAACTTAAAAATGCTGAATACAGGCGATGGACAAATTAATTTTAAGCTACTATAAACATTACAAATCTGTAATGCATTATCTGACTTATTGGTAATTTATTAGCACTGTTCTTTGTTCTCCCTTTGTACTTTGATATCTCTGGAAGTGAACCCTGAGATTTTTCAGCATGATTAAGTAATGGTGTGCTTTCAGTTACACAGCCACGTTGTTGGTTTCATTTTGTACACTATATTTGGAAAACCAATTCAGCTGTCTTCTTCAGGTGCTGAGAGTTATGCTCTTACACATACCTGTCGCTGGATCCCAACCAGACTATGTAGTATTGTTGGTGTCATACCGCCACATATGACTGAGTTTGACTCCCGTGCCTGCTACGTACTTCGATGCTCATTTGCTTTTCAGAGCTGGAAACAACTGGGAGAATGTAAGCTCCACAGAATAACATTGCAAGCTCTGGAAAACAAATGAGCATCAAAGGATGTAGTGGACACCAAGAGTTGAACTCTGCTATAAATAGTGGCACAACAGCAACAATATTTCACAATCTGCTGGGAGTCCAGGTGGCAAGTACACATAATCACACAACTTGTAGCATCTGAAGAAGATGGTTGGGTTGATGTAGAAACTAAATTATCTGATCTTTTATTAACCAACTCCTCAAATTATCTGACCATGTGTTCAAACATTCATCTGCTCCAAACAGTGTGTCAGCATTGTCGATTGATGTTGCTCCTGTCCTAACAGGTGTCCATCCGAATAACACTCTTCATGCATGCTCAATTGACAGAATCTTGTCACACCAAACTGTTTGCTTTACCGTACTCTTTAATCTGCTGCTTTATTTGTAAGCTTTTCAAGTTTATTGCTGTATTCCTTTTAATTTTAATGTTACTCTGTAGTTTTATATAGTTTTTAAAGTTGTGATTCAGTAGTGTAAGGGATTCTGAAACACTAAAAATTGTTACAAATCAGAAAAGGAAATGTTGTGTACATAATCAAAGAGAAACTACGAGTTCTGCAGAGACTTGACAAAGGTGAGTCAGTTACCAAATGAGCACGTGAAATGCTTGTTAGAGTGACACTCATTAAAGACTGCAAAAACAATGAAAAAGATCTTTAAGCTTTTGGGTTAACTGTAGATGGCGAGAACATTTTAAAACCTAGAATAGCACTGAAAAAATCAAAACTTGAGCTGTTGAACGATGCAGTGTGGGTTTGGTGTTGCCAGGAAAGACTTACGGGGACCACACTTTCAGGCCCTATCATAAAAGCTCTTCAATTGCGTGTCTGAAGACAACAGATTGCAAGTAAGTGAAGGTTGGCTTCACTGGTGGAAACATCATCACGACCTTAGGAAAGTTGCTCTTTCTGATAAAGCTTTCTGCTGATGAAGATAAAGGTATAGAGCATGTTACAAAATTTGAAAAACTAGTCTCAGAAAATAATCTGGTAACTGATCAATTACATAAACATTGTTGAGAGTGTGCTAAACTATAAAATGCTCCTTCAAAAACCCTTGTCTCAAAGAATGAAACAGTCACAGGCATGAAACAAAGGACACGATCACCATTGCAACATGCAGCAATGCAAATGGTGAGTATATGTTGCTGTTGTTTGTAAATGACAAATCTAAGAAACCAAGAGCCTTTAAAAACACAAACACACTGTCAGTTTACGTTTATTACAAACATCAAAAAGTGCTTGGAAGAATGGTAATTTGTTTAAAGAATGGTTTTTGTTGCATTTGTTCCAGCTGTTAAAATCAAAAAATGTGCAATGCCATGCAGTTTTATTGCTGGACAATGCCCCAAGCCACACCTCTGAGTCTGAACTTCAAATTTTACTTCATTAATCCAGACAATGGACCAGTGTGTTATGGAGGGGTTAAAACAACATTACAGGAGGAAATACATCAGCGATTTGTTAGAGAAGTCAGAAGAGCATTGTGATCTTTTAGAAGCAATGAAAGGCCTCAACATAAAAGATGCAATATGTACAATTGGTCAAGCTTGGGAAGTACCTAAGAAAACCACTCTACAAAAACCATGGAAGAAAGTTTGCCCTAGCCTAAATAAAGACCTGGAACTTCCAGAATCTAATGAGTCACTGATTTGCAAACTCTTCATAATGATGTCCAAAATGCTGAAGTAAAGGAATGGCTAGCAGAAGGTGATATTGCTGCTGTCACCAATGAGGAACCTGAAGATCAGTAGAGAAGTAACCTTGTTTTACAAGAGAATGTGTTGAGCATGAGAAGTCATATGATGAAGAAAAGGAAGAATATGAAAAGATCATCCATTATGTACCAAAGGATGCACTCAAGACTGCAGTCAAATATCTGGAACAGCACTCAACCACTACAGCTATGGACATACTGTGTGCAAAGAAGTGGCATGATAGAGCTGTGTCAAGTTTTACGAAATTGAAACAAAAAAACATTCCACATTTTTAAAAATAGATTTTCAGTGTCTAAAATTAAGCTCTGTAAATGACTTGTTTCATTTTTCTCTGATTATCAGACCTTTTTGGCATTCTGACCTCTGCCTGATCTGACAAGTGATGGCTAATCGGGGTTTTGGCTGTGTGCCCGAAATTGCACCATTAATAAATAGAAGTGTCTTGGCTTAATAACATATTTGTGATGATTACCAATCATGTCAAACCTTACAGTGTTTAAGTGAGGGTAAATTTTAATGAGCTAATAGCTCCATGGTAAGAGAGAGAGAGAGAGAGAGAGAGAGAGAGAGAGAGAGAGAGACTGTCAAGAGCACTAATGAGTTAGCGAAAATCTTCACTTGCAAAAAATAATAGTGGAAGGGAAACTATATCAACTGATAGACATATAATGCCATTAAAATGATATGTGGCTCCTAATGAGAAGACGAGTGCTGAGCTTAACATACAAGCAGAGATGACGAAGTCCACAAAAACAGTATGATGAGGACGATATATGTAAAACACTGATGATAGTACTGTTACTTCCAAACCTTGTACAAATTAAGTGAACCCAAAGAAGAGCCTTGAGCAGTGAAAGAGTGCAATGCTTAACTTTTAATCAATGGAAACACGTAGTATGGCCTGCATTGTCTCCTGGTCCACTATTCATAACTGCAGGATAGGGCCACAGTTTGAGAATAGCAAGGGTAGTGTACAACCCAGACTACTTGCATCTTTGATACACAGTGGAGGTCCTGTAACAGTTAGGGTGGCCCAAACGTGATTACAGTAAAATCAACAGTTATCAGTTACCTATAGAATGAACATAAGTAGCCATGTGCACTACATGTCACAGGAATTGTTCCCAACAGGGGACAGCATATTCTGAGATGATAATGCAAACATGTATATAGCTGGAAATGTCTACAATTAGTTTATCGAGTAAGAGGATGAAACAAGAAATGAAAAATTCAACAGTACTGAGTAACGAGTTTCTCAGTGAGCTGCCAGAGACTGAAGATGTGATCTACTGTTGACCGTCCTGGCCGGAAACCTCCCTGGTACTCCCCAATCACCCATTCTGCCACTGGCTGAATTCCATGTATGAGGCAATTGGACAGGATCTTACAGCAGATGTTAAGCAGGGCGATTCGTCGATAGTTTTCACATTTCAGTTTGTCACCCTTCTTATGTATTGGACAAATCAGAGCTGTTTTCCATTCTCCTGGTAGTTCTTCTTTGGTCCATATTACCTGTATCAGTCGGTGTATTTTTTCTGCAAGTTTCTCTCCTCCTGCCAGGATCATTTCAGCCTGAATCCCATCTTCACCTGGACTCTTATTCTGTTTAAGGTGTCTGATTCTAGTTTTTATCTCATCCAGGGTAGGTGGGGGATAGGCTGCATTAGCAGTAATTGGGTACTGGAAATCAAACTGCAGTTCGGGTTCATCACAATTTAGCAGCTGTTGATAGTACTCTTTCCATCTCTCAGCTATGTCCCTATTGTTCGTCAGGATCTTATCACGGGAATCTTTGACAAATTTCTGCTTGGACTGGTGACCTTCGCAGAGGTACTTCAACCTCAGAAACATTTCCCTAGTCTTTTGTCCTCAGAAGTCTGTTTCTGCTTCAGTGATGATACTCCTTATGTATTTCCCCTTTGCTCTTCTCAGAATTGCTTGTGTAGTCTTTTGGACCTCCTCAAATTGTGCTTTGGCCTGTGCCAGATTTGTCCCCTTCAGCCATTTGTTCCTGGCTTCCTTTCTCCTTTCCAGGGCATCTGCACATTCATTTCCAAACCAGATCTTCTTGCCCACTGGGTTTCCCATGAGTGTTTCCTTTGCTGTATCCCTAACTGAGCTCTGGATGTTTCCCCACATTAGTTCGAGGTCCTGATTCGCGTCCATTTCACTGAGTGCTTCAAAGTGGTTACTAAGTTGCAACTGGTATCTGGTCTTCGTTGCCTTATCTTTCAGTTTCTCCACATGGTACCTTTCCACTCATTTTAACTTAGGCCCCGTTCTTCCTTTACACTGTATGTTTAAACTGCCTCTGACCAGGAAATGATCACTCCCACCTTCGGCACCCCTCGCTGTCTTAACGTCTAACACCCATCTCTTGGCTCTGAGATCAATGGCAACATGGTCTATTTGATTTACAGTTCTCCCATCTGGTGATACCCAAGTCCCTTTATGTATGTTTTTCCGCTGGAAGTTTGTGCTGGAGATGAACAACCCTAATGATGTAGCGAAGTTGATGAAGCTAACTCCATTGTCATTGCTTAGGTTGTGTAGACTGTGCCTACCTGTTGTGCCTTGGAATATTTGTTCTTTCCCAACCTTGGCATTCATATCACCAAGGAGGATCCTCAGGTGTCCATTTGGTATAGCGTCCATCACTGCCTCTAGTTGTGCATAGAACTCTTCTTCACATTCGCTCTCCTCCATGGGAGCATGACAGTTCACAAAATTCGCCTTAATATGCTTTACGTACAGTGTTAGAACGGATATTCTTGGGTTGACTGAAATGAATTCTGAAACATTAGTGGCCAACGTCTTACTGATGCAGAAACCAGTGCCTAACATATGACCTCGTTCACAGACTCCATGCAGAATTGTACAGTTTTCAACACCAATGCTCCCAGCATCGTCCCACCGGATCTCTTGCAGTGCAACTAGGTCTAGTTCGTACCTCCGAATTTCCTTGACCACACTGACTGCAGCTCCTCTCTTGCACAGACTCCTTACATTCCACGTTGCAAATCGTATACCATTTCTTTGCCATTGACGTCGTCTATTTTTGTCAGTAATGTTCCGAGGCTTACTTGCAGTCTTGAAAGCATGTTTAATTTTTTACAGAGAGAGGGTGCTGGCCTCCCATCCAACCTGCGGTGTTACCCTCACAGCTTACAGGACTGCTAGCTTTTCTTAAGGGGTGGGCTCCCCTCAGGATTTATAACCATAAATCCCCAGTGTTCAGCAAGCCAAATGTAGGGCTACACCATTGCAGATGTGTATTTACATTATTTTTATGTGTATTTATATTATTTTGTATAACTGCTATAACTTTCTTGAGACATATTTCTAGTGAATAATTCTTGAGACTCTTCTCAGTGACAATAAATTACTATTTTCTTTTGCTCTAATGAACTGTTTCTTTAAAAAATATTCTGTTATCAAATTTATGCAGAGAGGATCTTCTACATATTCCATGAATTTTCTGTTTTTCATTTTTTAAGAGAGAGAGAGAGAGAGAGAGAGAGAGAGAGAGAGAGAGAGAGAGAGAGATGCACATCAAAATAAATTAATGTGTGGGAGGTTAGAAATGATAGCAGAAACAGTGGGCAGATCTGTGGAAGTAAAAAGGTGACAATAACAGAATATTTACTAAGATGGTATCTGTTCTTTTGGACATGTCCGAAAGAACAGATACCATCGGCGACCAAGCAGCTCGTTAGAATGAAATTACAATGAAATAAACACCCATAGCTGCTTACAGGCGTTGACATACATCAATGGGGACAGATGAAATCGAGTCCCGGTCGGGGCACACATTTTCATCTGTCCCCGTTGATGTATGTCAACGCCTGTAAGCAGCTATGGGTGTTTATTTCATTGTAATAACAGAATACGTAAGAAAGAGACAGGTCACGTAGGTGATCTACACCACACACAAACTGTAGAATTTTTTGTCTGACTGTTTATACCTTGTACTTTATCTTACCTTTTTATACCCTGGCTGCTTTTTTTTTTCTGACTGTGCAACCAGCTTTTGTTGTATAATTTATGGATCTACTTTCAGTTTCTCTCACATATCTCTGACTTGTGAAACTTCTTTCTGCTGTTTCTGTGGTGTCACCGCCAGACACCACACTTGCTAGGTGGTAGCCTTTAAATCGGCCGCAGTCCGTTAGTATACGTCGGACACACGTGTCACAACTATCAGTGATTGCAGACCGAGCGCCGCCACACGGCAGGTCTAGAGAGACTTCCTAGCACTCGCCCCAGTTGTACAGCTGACTTTGCTAGCGATGGTTCACTGACAAAATACGCTCTCATTTGCCGAGACGATAGTTAAGCAAAGCCTTCCGCTACGTCATTTGCTACGACCTACCAAGGCGCCATTATCAGTTACTAATGATATTGTGAATCATGTACCGTCAAGACCACCTTTCATCATTAATGGATTAAAATTAAGTATTACACCAGCTACGTCCGTTTTTCTAAATTCTAATTTCCTTGTCCTGTTTCAGAACTCACACCGGCCTGCGTGAGCTAAATTGCGTGCCTTTCGGCCTCCTCTAGTAACACGGTGTTGGCTCTCCTGCCAACCACGACAGTTTCTTAATTATCAAGTTACAAAATATAATCTGCTCATAG